>NC_134530.1:146593608-147229164 GCF_050624435.1 Tenrec ecaudatus | reverse complement strand
CAACCTTCTGGCTGGTAGCCAAGCACGTACCCCAGTGCACCACCAGGGCTCCCAGGGAAAACCCATGGGACAGCTGGGATGGACTCGGCGGCAATGGGTTCTTCTTCTTTTTTGGTTTACGATGAGGATGGTAGTAACATACTTTATAGGATCTTCGATAACATCCGTGAAATGTTTAAAGCAGGGCCAGATGCATAAGGAATATGCTACAACTTGCTTGCTGCTAGAAGGAAGTAGACGGGGCCTCTCTCCATCCCTCTCCCCTGACCCTTCTCCTTTGCTCTGGTCCCTTTGGTGCGTGGCATAACCACCAGCTCTAGTTTGGGTCAGCGTTGCTCCCACTGCTTCTTCACCTCACCGGTCTCCTCCGGGGGTCAGACTTCTAACTCAATCTTACCTTACCCTGGCCCCTGGGATTGTAGGCGTTCCCAGGAGCCCAGCCTGGGCTTCTGCTTCAGTTTAGATAGATGCTTTCAGAACGCAATGGACATTTTCTGACTCTAATCACTACCTTTGCCTCCACACTTCTGCTGGTCCCAGTCACCCCTCCTTCAGGAATACCAGTCTACCACTCCTAGCCCAAGAATTCCTGGCTTCCTCTAGCTCAGTGGTTCTCAACCTTCCTAATGCCCTTTCATACAGTTCCTCATGTTGTGGTGACCTCCCCAACTATAAAATTATTTACATTGCTACTTCATAACTATCATTTTGCTCCTACTATGAATCAGGCGACTCCTGTGAAAGGGTTGTTCAACTGCCAAAGGGGCGCAACCCACAAGTTGAGAACCATTGTGTCTAGCTGGTACTGCTGAAGTCCCAGCAAGCCCCAAGGCTAAGTTCATCCGGCATACAGCAGTCCCTTTCCAAGGTGAGCTTCATCTTTAGCGGATCCAAGATGAGCAAGAGCTCCTAGCTGTCTGGCTCTTAGTTCAATATTCCGGGAAGATACTCAACCCAGAATGCACACGAAGCTTCAGAATTTGTCACGTCTAGCTAATTTCCCTCTTCAGTGCAGGAGTGCTTTCTGGGGTCTGTACAGTTTTAGCGAGGCCCCCCATTTCACTGGTGGGCAGCTCTAATGAATCATAGTAACAACAGCAAGGATGACAGCAGCCGTCATTGACTGGGGGCCTACTCCAGGTCAGGTAGACACGTGGGCAAACTTCAGCAGACCCTAAGGCAGGTTTCATCGTCTCCATTTTACCAGCATGGAAAGAAGGCACAGAGGCCCCGTGATTTACTTTAGATCTTCAGCTAAGTTCTGAACCTGCTTTGCTTGGACTTAAGGTCAGTGTTTCACCCTCTGCCCCAAACTGCCGCCAGGGATTGGACTCTGCCTTGGTCTCCTCCATCTGCTGGGGGATGCCTTACACAGCCCATCGCCCTTGCCCCGCATGTTGGCTTTCGTGTATTTGAAAAATGCTTTTTAGGCTTGTCTTTTCCAACTGCTCATCGGCAACTTGGCCTGCCGCTTCTGAACCCTGGTGAGTACTTTAACCAGCACATCTCCCTGAGACGTTGAGTTGGGACCCAGAGCTTGGTGCTTGCAGAGCACAGGCTCTGCGGTCAGATCTGTCCTGCTGGGTCTAATTACGAGATGCACGACTGTGGCAGGTTGCATTTGCCAAAGGTAGCAGCCAGTCAATCTCATCCTACACGCTCTTCTTACAACATGGGGAGGTCTGTGTCCCTTTCCTTAAACCTTCAAAGAACCGTGTGTCTCCTAGGAACAGGAAAGGAGTGTAGAAGTGGTGACTTCTGAGGCCGGGTCACACACATGCCAAGCCTTTCTATCTTGGTCTCTCTAGATGCCTGGTCTTTGAATCCATCCGCCATGTTGTGAGGGAGTCCAAACTGGCCCAAACGAGAGCGACCATATGGTGAGGCCATGTGTACGTATCTGGCCGCTAGGTCAGCTCAGCTTCTGGTCCATAGCCAGCGTCAAAGGTTGGGCAGATAAGTATTGGGAATGACTCCAGCCCTCGACACTATTTGATTACAATTTCTTAAGGCTCTCAAGTGAGAATAGCCCAAGGAAACCCCAGAATCACCAATAATAGAATTATTTTAAGCAACTTAGCTTTGGAGTAAATCATTATGCAGCAGTAAATAATTCCACCTATGATCTTTGGTTTATGGAATTTTTTGAGCCTCAGTTTCCTTTATCTGTGTAATGAGACCTATGAACTTTGCCTTAGAGGATCACTGTGAGGATGAAAAGATAATGCATGCGAAGTACTTAGCATCTGTTGGCTACTTAGTAATTGTATAGCGATGAAGGACATCATGGGTGAGGGAAGAAGGGGACCTGGGTCGAGACCTTGGAACTTGGTGGAGAAAAGAAAAAGGGAACTTTTGATGAACTAGGAGAGCAAGTTCAGGGCACGCTTAGTGTTGAGGTACAGGTTCCAAATGTTGGGTGAGTTGTGGCAAAATTCAGGCAGCAGTTTGTGTGCAAGAGACCAGTCTGATGTAGCGAGTGCTCTATGGCTTGGCCTGGTCCGAGAGCCGTCACAGATGTTATCTCTGGGCTGGAGGAGATAGTGTCCGGGAGCCATTATTGTTGGGACAAGAGACGAGAAGGCAAAACCTTGGTTGAACCAGGAGCTGGGTTTTAGGAGAGTGTAGGCAGGGCACAGAAATTGTTTTCTGTAAATTCAAGCAGAATTGGGGATTGGCCACTGCGGCAGCTCCACAGCACCCCCTGAGAAGCTTCTTATATCATCAGTTTAGAGATGACTTAATGGAGCCTAACGTGTGAGGGGTTTGGGTGAGTCTTGCAAGAAACTCCTGGTCACACTGGCAGAGTTCAGAAAACAACCAGGTGGGCAGCCCAGGAGGATGCCTGGTGGAATTCTTGTGTGTGGTGTTTTCATGTGGCTGGGTTCCCTTGCTTCAGAAGACAATTGTCTCGGGGTCTTAAAGAAATCGTGTGTTAAATAAAGCGAGTGTCTGGAAAATCCAGGCAGTCTTTAACCCACACATCTTAAAAAAGGAAACTGTTGTTGTTATTCTTTGCTGTCCTTGGGTGGGTTGAAGGTCACTTGGGGTGACCCTGCGTGTGCAGTAGAAGGGAAGGGCTCATAGGGCTTCCGAGGCTGTGTTCAGAAGCAGGTCACCAGGCCTGTTTCCCAGACTGCTCTGCATGGGTTCAAAGCGCCAACCTTGTGGTCACTAGTTGAGTGCTTAGCCATTTACATCACCCAGGGACTCCTGAAAACAAAACTAACCTCCTGCCACCAAAAAAAGAACAACAAAGCCCCCCACACCACCCCCACAAGTAATCCATATGCTCATGTAGAAAAATGATATGCTATAAGAAGAAAAAGCAAAATAAAAGCCACCCACATTCCTCCAGTCCAGAGATGACCTCTGTGAACATTTTGATATAGATATAAAGTGCCTTTCCAGAAGGCCTGCAAAAATAGAATCATGCTGTGCACATTGTTTGGCAACCCGCTTTGATCACTTAATGATATGCCCTGGACATATTCCCTTGTTATGAAATATGTATCTGCCTTTCTGAGCTTTTCAGATTGGGGACATGCAGCGCTGTGCTGGGGGGTTCTAGGAAGTCCAAGGAAAACCATGGTTCAACTCTCAAGAGAATCAATTCGACTCAGTGGTAAGTCATTTAAAGTGTATTTTTATATGAAAAATAATCCAGATATAGTATGGAGTCGAGCAAAAAATTCACGTGATCTTTTTTTGGATAAAATATGAGACTTCTAAGAAACATTATGCTCACAGGAGCATTCTTCTATAGCATCATTTTCAATAAGACGTAGCCATGATTCTACTACCTGCCTATCAGGTGTTTGGATTATGGTGGCATAAACGGTGTTATGATGCTGGAAGCGATGTCACTAGTATTTCAAATACCAGTAGGATCACCCATGGTGGATAGGGTTTACCAGAGCTTCCAGACCAAGGCAGACTAGAAACAAAGGCCGACCTCTCTGCTTCTGAAAATTAGTAAATAAACACTGTATGGCTAACCATAGCCTCAACAATAAGCCAAAATATTCATGTTCATGGTGATGGTGCTGGACTGGGCAATGTTTTGTTCTATGTGCACATATATTCACTATGAGTTAGGCTGACTCTGTGACAACTGAGGTAGTTTATTGTGCCAACCTGGCCGAAAAACACATGTGGGATTAATTGAAGGTTGGAGGGATAAATGACTTGCGAGCCTCGCCTGTCTTGTCTCTTGCTCTTTGATCATCGGACCAGTGTGTGGCTTCCTTGCTTGTTCTGTGCCTCAATTTGCAAGCTACACTACCTGTGGGACATCTAACCTGTGGACTGTGTCGCTGTAATTTGAGGCTCCTTCAAGACCTGCTTCGCCACATCATTGGAATTTACATCTCTTGAGCTAGGGACTGTCGGACCCTGTCATCTGGCTGACTGTTGGTGACCTGCCTTGCTGTTTGTTGCCTGTGCCCAGATAGCCTGAATTGCTCTTCAGAGGACTATCCAGCGGCCCTCAAGACTTGAAGGACTTCCAGTGTCTCACAACTATCTCATGGGAGAAACAAATGGCACTGAGCCATTTGTACAGCTTTATCATTTAATTAACTGTTTATTTCTTATGTTATATATAATTATTAGCATTCTGGTTTTGTTTCTGTAGAGAACCCTGTCTAACAACACCTGACAGCATCAAACTATTGACTAAGGACAATCAGTTGAATGGACTGAACAAGAGGAGACGAGAGACGTGAGTGATGGGTTGTGGGCAATATAGCCACCCAAGGTCCTTCCTTAAGGCAAAGAGTCCCTTGCTTGATTGGCAGTCAGATGCTCTGGAGAGCAGCCTAGGCATCTTGAAGCCATGACTTAGACTTCAGAGTCTGGTCCTGAGTGCCTTAATTTTAAGTGCTGCTACCCTTAGTGAAGAAGAATGCTTGGTTAGGATTGGAGGAAAGCTTATTAGCTACCTTCAATATGCAGAGGACACAATCTTGCTTGTTGAAAGTGAGGAAGACTTGAATCTCTTACTGATGAAGATCAAGATTGCAGCCCTCAATGTGGATTACAACTCAGTGTAAATAAATCCAAAGTCCTCACAATGGAACCAGTAGGTAACATCGAGATAAATAAAATAAATAAAAGATTGAAGCTGACAAGGATTTAATCTTATTTGGATCAACAATCAATACTCATGGAAGCAGCAGTCAAGAGATCAAATGATGCCCTGCATTGGATGAGTCTGCTGTATAAAACCTCTTCAAAGTGTTGAAAAGTAAGTATGTCATTTTGAGAAATACAGTACACCTGACCCAAGTCTTGGAATTTCAATGGCCTCCTACGTATATAAAAGTTGGACATAGACAGGCTCCAGAAGACTCAAAACAAAACAAAACAAAAACATATTGTTGAGAATGAGGGGGTTTGGAGCAGAGACTCAAAACCCACCTGTAGACAATAGGAGATCCCCTCACAGAAGGGTCCAAGGAAGGAATGCGTCAACCAGGGGGTGCACTATAGCAATGATGAAACACACAACATTCCTCTGGTCCTTTAAGGAGTCCTCACCCCCCACTATCATGACCCCTGTCCTGCCTTTCAGTTCTGGCTAGACTGGAGCATGTACACTGGTACAGATAAGAGCTCACGACACGTGGAATCCAGGTCAGATAAACCCCTCAGGAACATAAATTGGAGTAGTGATACAAGGAGGGAGAGGGAAGGGTAGAGGTAGGTGGGGAGGAAGGGGGGGTCCCAAATGATCGATGCATAATTCCCCCACCCCAAGGGATGAACAATAGAAATGTGGGTGAAGGGAGATAGCAGTCAGTGTAAGATATGAGAACAATAATAATTTATAATTTATCAAGGGGTCACAAAGGTGGGGGAGGGGGGGTGAAGAGGAGCCAATACCAAGGGGCCAAATTAAAAGTAAATGTTTAGAAAACTATGATAGCAACGTTGGTAGAATGTTAAAAGAGCTGTAAGAGCCCCCAATAAAATGATTTTAACACAAAGGAAGACAAGAGAATGTATTGAAAATGATGAGGGCAGTAATTGGTTTGTTTTTGTTTTTTTAACATTTTATTAGGGGCTCATACAACTCTTATCACAATCCACGCATATACATACATCAATTGTATAAAGCACATCCGTACATTCTTTGCCCTCATCATTCTCAAAGCATTTGCTCTCCACTTAAGCCCTTTGCATCAGGTCCTCTTTTTTTTGAGGGCAGTAATTGTACAATTATGCTTGATCTAATGAGACTATGGTTTGTAATAATATCTGTAAGAGCTCCTAATAAAAATGTTTTAAAAAGTTGGACATTGAATAAACAAGACTGAAGTAGAATCAATGTACTTGGATGATGGTGCTGGCGAAGAACATTGAAAGCATCATGGACTGTCAAAAGAACAAACAACTATGTCTTGGAAGAAGCGCAGTCAGCATTCTCCTTAGGGACAAGATTGTGTCCCATGTAATCTGGACATGTTGTCAGGAGAGACCACCCTGGAAGAACATCACACTTGGTAAAGGAGGGCAGCAAAAAAGGAGGAAGACCCTGCACCAGATGGATCGACATAGTGACTCAGCTATAAAGATGGATCGACACAGTGACTCAGATATAAAGATGGATCGACACAGTGACTCAGCTGTAAAGATGGATCTACACAGTGACTCACATATAAAGATGGATCGACACAGTGACTCACATATAAAGAAGGATCGACACAGTGACTCAGATGTAAAGATGGATCAACACAGTGACTCAGATATAAAGATGGATCGACACAGTGACTCAGATATAAAGAGGGATCGACACAGTGACTCAGATATGACAACAGTAGTGAGGATGGCACAGGACTGGGTGGTGTTTCACTGGGTTGTCAATAGGGTCATTCTGAGAAGGAACTGACTTAATGATGCCTAACAACAACAACAACAACAAACACCTTTAGGCTTCCCCTCACCTGTTGGCACAGAGCAGTTGAAGGCTGAGGTGGCTGCCGAGTCAAAGAGCTGCGCCCGTATCTGATATGATACGTAGGACTCGCCCAGTAACTCTGGATGTGATCTGACTGTGAAATTGCTGAGAGGGAAAGAATTACTACAGTCCCAGCTCTGTTGTTAACAAGCTCTGCGACCATAAGCAAGTTACTTACCTTCTCTTTGCTTTGCTTCTGTCATCTATAAACGGGTGATAAAAGAAGCATTGCATGGGCAACTAGGGGGATTAAATGAGTAAAGCACTGCACTTAGAATACCTCCTAGGACATAGTAAATGTTCGATATATGTTCTTTATTGCCATTGTTATGTAACCTATGATTGCATAAGCTTCTCATGATAAATGTGTCCCACTCACGTCTCAAACTGAGATCGTGGCTAATTAAAACTCTTGGGTCTTTTCATTGGCGTTGTTATCAAGCTTGTATTCTCTGTGCTGTTATTAGTTTTTAATTGCATAGCTTATTTATGTTCATTTTCTGGATCCTGGCTAATTATTCTAGGCATTGGAAGTTATCCAACAGCTGAGTTTCTTATCCAGAGTTAACTGGATTCCAGGTTGAAGTGACATATTCAGACTTATCATTTTATTGTCCCCATTTTACAGAAGAGAAAACTGAAGAGAGGGATGAGTGTTCTTTGTGGCAAAGTGGAGACGAAGACTCCTCCGGGAGGCCTCAGAGCCATCTGAAGAGGCGGAGCTTCTTAGTTCCCCTTGACAGACGCAGACTGCAGCTCTGAGTGGCTCACCAGACTGCCTAAGCCTATCTGGCTTTCCCAGCACTTTCTTCCCAACATCGGACTGCCCCTTAGCTTTGAGTCATCGATGTGCTGTAATATTCAAGCTGTTGAGAAAGCAGAGGACAGAGAGAAGTCATTGGGCACACCCTTCTAGTTAGATCTATGTATGACTTTGTCAGTCCTTGAATCGATTCTTTGAATGGGATCATTCAACCACTGACATCGGAGGCAGATGCCACTTTTGGAAAGTGGGGCTTAGAAAGCTTCTCCAGAAGTCACAAAGATACTCACCAAGTTGCAGGGAAGACTCCCTTGTCCCAGCCTTTTGGTTGCTCCTTCTGAGCTGGACAAACTGGGCGCTTCTAGAGTTACATGTACCGAGTCAGTCCCGGAAAACGTTGCATTTCAAGTTGAGTGGGAGAAGTTTTACCCAGCATCCTGGTAATGTCGGCATCTGCTTGTATTGATTCTTGCTGTTGATTTGAGCTGACAGCTGGAGCTCCAGGAGTCCAGGCGGTAGGCAGAGGGGTGCTAAGGAGAGGCGAGAGGATCATTAGGGTTGGCTGGATCCAACGAAGCCGGGGCTCTTCTTTCCCATGCTCAGAATCCTATCTTGACGGAAGGGCAGTCCGCTCAAGAGGAGGATTTTCTCAATTGAAAATTTCTCTGAAGATGGATAGAGGAAAGCGATGGAGCCAGGGGTGGTGTGGGAGCTGGTGCCAGAGGATTCCAGGACTATGGCCCAGGGACCGAGGGGCAACAGGACTGATTGCACTTCTCTCTAGGGAGTGAGCACACCCTGCCTAACCCTCTGACCCCTTCTGGTTGGGAGGCGTTGAGCAGAACGGGAGAAGTGTGGGTCTTGTCCTGCTCATTAAGTGAGCCTCCCCTGTGGGTCGGTGGTCCCTAACTTCTGCATTTCCTATCTTTGTGGCTACACAGTGGCAGGTGGTGAGCAATAGGATGTTTCGCTCTTCTGCCTGCTCCGTTTGACCTTTCTGGAAGGAGGACGATCAGGGTAGCAACCCTGCCTCTTCCGTGGCCACCTTACAATCCGTCTTCCATGGAGCTGCTCAAATGCCTGCAGGGCGTTCTCTCCCCTTTACACTACAGCTCAAGTGCCTTCAACGTAGTATCTTCCTACACTCGTGCACCCCTGCATGCTCCGCGTCTGCCCCCTGCTTCGGTCTCAACGCCCACCTCAGGCCCCACGGGAGCCACCAAGTGTGCTCCTGCCTCAGGGGCTTCACACTTTGTTCTGGCAATCTCCTTGTTGCTAGATTTAGCAAATAAACATCCAGGAACCTCAGTTGAATTTGATTGTGGATGAATCACGAATAATCTTTTGAATATAAGTGTGCCCCATGTGGTAATTATCTGAATTTTAAATTTAACTGGGTGCCCTGTATTTTTTTTTTCCTGGCTACCTTGAGAACTCTCTGGAGCACTGCTCCTCAGAAATTCACAGGGCTTGCTCTGTCGTTTCCTAGACGTGTCTGTTCACCTCGCTCACCTTTCCTCCGTGCCACCGCCCCAGGAGCACTGTGTCATTCTACTCGGCAACCCTGCTTCATCTCCGTCATGGCCGTTGTTATTGTCGCTAGGTGTCGTGGCGTCAGTTCTGACCGTATGTACAGCAAGTGACCGTATGTACAGCAGAGTGAAACACTGTCCATCCTGAACCGTCCTCACAACTGCTGCTGTGTTTGAGCCCATTGTCACGGCCACGGGGTCAGTCCATCTTGTCGAGGACCTTCCTCTTGTTTGCTGCACTCCTCCTCTGGCAAGCGCGATGCCCTTTGCTGAGGACTAGTCTCTCCTGACGATGTCCGGCGCCCTGCCAGCACTGACTGGGATGCTATCGTTGTTAGCTGCTGCCGGGTTGACTCTGACTCCTGGTGACCTGACGTAGAACAGAATGAAGGATTGCCGGCTCCTGCAGCATCTTCACTATCACCTGCATGTCTGCTTCCATCCTTGCAGCTATTGTGCCAGCCCATTCCACCAGGGGTGTTCAATGCCCTAGTTCGCCCTCTACTTCACCAAACATGATGTCTTTAGTGACTGATCACCCTTCCAAAGGGTGATCACATGGATGGCATGTTCAAAGTAAAAGCTGAGTCAGACAATGTTCTGCTGTGATCCATAAGGTTTTCTTTGGTTGATTTTTAGAGGTAGATCACCAGGCCTTTCTTCCTTGTCTCTTGTAGTCTGGAAACCCTGCTGAAACTTGTTCATCACAGGTCACCCTGTGGGTATTTGATATATCATTAACAAAGCTAGCATCACTGCAACATGCCAGCCACCACAGTATGACAAACCTGATGCGATCATATCTATTTATTAATCCATGTCTAATAAAAAATTCTGTCCCCCTTGTATAGCTAAGCTTCACAAGGGAGAGATTTTATGCCTTCAGTGTCGTATCTTCCTATACTTGTTGCTGCTGCTCAGTGAACATTCACTGAACGGTTGCATGACCTCCTCCCAGGCTTCACCTGGCCCTGGGTCAGCTGGCCTCACTCACCTCTTCCCCTGGGGGCACTAACCATCCTGGTCTTCTGGTTAATCTTTGGCCCTGCAGTCTGCATGCGCTCCTCTCCTCTTGGCTCTCAGAGCCCCCCTGTCCGCACGCCCCCTCTCTCTAGAGTATCCTTCGGAATCTAAACCTTTCATCTCCTTGACTCTATTTCTTCTAAAATTCTTAGTGCTCTCAGGAATTACTTTGTTTAATGATTAATGGCTGTGTTTCTTGTTTGCCTCACAATTTAAGTTCCAGGAAGGCACTGGATTAGTCAACACGGTTTCCCCAGCACCTGCCACCGTACCTGGCACAGAATATGGGATCTGCAAATGTCTGTTTACCTAATGAATGGAGGGTGACTCTGGGGTGATGCACCCTGGCTTTGTAAGGTCACCGAAACTGTATGAGGTCACCGTAATTTGACGCACTGAGAAGAGGACTGTGCCGGGAACCAGCGCAGAGCGTGTCCACCGTGAAGCTGGACTGTCCCTCACCCGGGAGTGTTGCTACCTGCTCCATTCGCAGAGCTGAGAGTGAAGATGGCTGGAAAAGACTTTTTAGCTCCCTCCCACCTCCCTTACAGTCAGGTGACACCATCTCCTTCCCGTTGGAATATCCACGTCAGATGCGGGGAGTGATGCAGCTCTGCATGCTTCTTCTCCCCTTTTTCACAGGGTGTTGCACATGAAGAAGGCCCCAAGGGACGAAGACCCGAACAGTGACCTTGGAAGCAGCCACAGAGGTTGTCAGCTGGATCCCTGTGTGACTGTGGAGGACTCGGCTCTCATGTGAGAAAGAAAGCTGCTTCTTGGGTTTGTTTGTTTAGGCACTTGACCTTTATTTTTCTTTTAAAAATCAAAACAGCTTAGCTAATGACGACACGGTTACACCCACTAGCTCCTAAGATATAGAAAGTGCTCAGTAAATGTTTTGTTGAGTTCCCTGGTGGGGAGAATCTGTTTATTCCTACTTTACCTTACTTGCCTAGATAGTCCTCATGTCCGTCTGATCTCCCTTAAGGTCATCAGACTTGCTGTGTGTGGGTCCCTCTCTGGGGGCCTGGCAGGGCATCTAGTGTGTCATAGAAAATGATAAAGTGATGCCATCCTTCAAGGCACACTCATCTGTGGCATCCTTCTGACACCCTGGAGGGGAGAGCCACAGTGTGCGCAGACGCACCTGAAAAGACCTTCTCAGTCTGAAGAATTTCTAGGCTTCTTGGTGGACGCTCATCTTGGAACCCTGGTGCCAGGACCCTGGATCTCATCCCTCTGACCTGGCCAGCTGCTGCATTTCTGTCTCACCTCTATTGTAGATTCTCCTTTCTTGACTTCTTCCTATTGAACAAGCTTTGGAATTTCTGGAGTCTGAGACTTGCTCATACACTGTCAGTTCAATTCCCGTTATGAGCTTTTGCATGACGTCATCCCACGTTTCCTCCAGGCAGTCTTCATTTCTCTTTAAAACGGACCTTGAGCTTGTGTTCACACCACCGCTTGAGGAGCCACCTGCAGAGGTCTACAGGAACATGGATGAATGTGAAATTGAGTTTTCGTGGAGAGTCAGAAGAAGTTACAGAGAGGAGGTTCCAATGGCCCCGATCCATGTTCCTGTAGACCTCTGCAGGCTGCAGGTGTCCCCTCAGGTCAAATGATGGTTTTTCTCACCCCTCTTTCTCATTAGACTGTGAACTCTTCCAAGTCAATAACCACATTTTCTTACATAGGGCCAAAGATACGAAGGTGCTTCTTTTGCTCAGAGCTGTCAGTTGGTTGGTATCCCAGGTGACTGAGTTCTTTGTTCTGTGAAGCCGCTGCTTGAGGTGAAACGCCGACTGTTTGTTCAACCACTGGGTGTTTAACCATTGCACAACTCTTTGTAGAAGTGCTTGTTTTTGTGAGGTGTGACTGAACAAGTGCCGACTCATGGAAACCCTATGTACAACAGAACAAAACACTACGGATCTTCCCCAGGCTCCCCGTTATTCCTGTATTTGAGCTCATTGTGTCAGTCCATCTCATTGAGAGTCTTCCTCTTTTTCGCTTACTGTCTACCAAGCATAAAGTCCTTTCCCAGGGACTGGTCCTGGTAACATATCCAAAGTCCATAGATGAAGTCTCACCAGCCTTAGTTCTAAGGAGCAATCTGGCTGTATTTCCGACACATATTTAGTCTTCCTTTTGGCAGTTCATGGTATAGTCAACGTTCGGCACCAATACCATCATTCAATATCTTATTCTCTTCTTGTCTTTCTTATTCCTGGTCCAACTTTTACATGCATGTAAGGCAAGTGAAAAGACCTTGGTTAGGATCAGGCACATATTAGTCTTCAGAGCAACATCTTTGCTCTTTAACTTTAAAGAGGTCTTTTGCAGCAGATTTCTGACTGCTGCTTCCAGCAGTGTTTACTGTGGATCCCAATAAAAGGAAATCCTTGACAACTTCAATCTTTTCTCTGCTTCCTATGTTTGTTGGTCCAGTTGTGAGGATTTTTTATTTTTTTACATTGAAATACAATTTATACTGAAGATTGTATAGTTTGTGATCTTCATCAGTAAGTGCTTCGAGTCTTCTTTACTTTCAGCAAGCAAAGTTGTGTCATTTTATGGTGCCGGTTATTAGTGAAGCTTCTTTTAATCCTGATGTTCTTCTTCCGATGTTCTTCTTAATATAGTACAGCTTCTTGGAGTTTTAGCTCAGCATATAGTTTGAATAAGTAGGATGAAAGGATAAAACCCTGCCACATTCCTTTCTTGATTTAAAACTATGAATGCCCGTTTGTTTTATTCAGTTCACTGCCTCTTGGTCTATGTATAAACTGCACACAAGTACAGGTAAATGCTCTGGAATGATCTTTCTTCACAATGTTGTCCACAGATTGTAATGATCCTCACAGCCAAATGCCTTTGAATGGTCAATGAAATACAAGTAAGCATCTTTCTGGTATTCTCTTTCAGCCAAGATCCTCCTGATGTCAGTAGTGATACCATATCTTCTGAATCCAGTGTTAATTTCTGGAAGCTCTCTAATTATGTCTTGCTGCTATTGTTTTTGAATTGTAGTCAGCAAAATGTTGCTTGTTTGTGATATTAATGATATTGTTCAATAATTTTTGCATTTTGTTAGATTACCTTTCTATGGAGTGGGCTCAAAAATGGATCGCTTCTGTTTAGCTGGTCGGGTAGTTGTCTTCCAAATTTCTTAAAATTAAAAAAATTAATTCATTCTATTATTATTATTTTAAAAGATCATTTTATTAGGGGCTCTTACAACAACCCATACATCAGTTGTATCTTGCATATTTGTACATATGTTGCCATCATTATTTTCTAAACATTTACATTCTCTTCAAGCCCTTGATATCAGTTCCTCTTTTGACCCTCTCTCACCCCTCTACCCTCGTGACCCCTTGATAAATTATTATTATTTTTTTTAAATCGTTTTATTAGGGGCTCATACAACTCTTATCACAATCTATACATACATCAATTGTGTAAAGCACACTTGTACACTCATTGCTCTCATCATTCTCAAAATATTTGCTCTCCACATAAGCCCCTGGCCTCAGGTCCTCATTTCGCCTCCTCCCTCCCTGCTCCACCTTCCCTCATGAACCCTTGATAATTTATAAATTATTCTTTTCTCATATCATGCCCTGTCCGACGTCTCCCTTCACCCACTTTTCTGTTGTCCATCCCCCAAGGAGGAGGTCACATGTAGATCCTTGAAATCAGTTCCCCCTTTCCAACACACCCTCCATCTACGCCCCCAGTATTGTCACTCACACCACTGGTCCTGAAGGGATCATCCACCCTGGATTCCCTGTGTTTCCATTTCCTATCTGTACCAGTGTACATCCTCTGGTCTAGCCAGACTTGCGAAAGGGAATTCGGATCATGATAGTGGAGGTGGGAGTGGGGGGTGGGGTGGTGGAGAAAGCATTTAGGAGCTAGAGGAAAGTTGTATTTTTCATCGTTGCTACATCGCACCCTGACTGACTCGTCTCCTCCCTGAGACCCCTCTGTAAGGGGATGTCCAGTGGCCTACAAATGGGCTTCTTTGGGTGTCCACTCCGCACTATCTGCCTCTTTCACTATGGTAAGATTTTTTTGTTCTGATGATGACTGATACTTGATCCCTTTGACACCTCGTGATGACACAGGCTGGTGTGCTTCTTCCATGTGGGCTTTGTTACTTCTGAGCTAGATGGCCGCTTGTTTACCTTCAAATCTTTAAGACCCCAGACTCTATATCTTTTGATAGCTGGGCACCATCAGCTTTCTTCGTCACATTTGCTTATGCACCCATTTGTCTTCAGTGAGCGTATCATGGAGTTGAGTACACAATGATACAATTTTTCTTTCTTTGATGCCTGATAACTGATCCCTTTGGCATCTCGTGATCACACAGGCTGGTGTGCTTCTTCCATGTGGGCTTTGTTGCTTCTGAGCTAGATGGCCGCTTGTTTATCTTCAAGTCTTTAAGATCCAAGACTCTATATTTTTTGATAGCTGGCACCATCAGCTTTCTTCACCACATTTGCTTATTCACCTGCTTTGTCTTCAGCGGTTGTGTCGGGAAGGAGAGCATCATAGAATGGCCATTTGATAGAAGAAAGTATTCTTGCATTGAGGGAGTACTTGAGTGGGGGCCCAATGCCCTTCTACTACCATAATACTAAACCTATAAATATATGCACATAGATCTATTTCCCCACCCTCATACATAAATATATTTGCTTATGTACATGTCTTTATCTAGGCCTCTATAAATACCCTTTGCCACCCAGCTCTTTCCTCTATTTCCTTTTACCTTCCTCCTGTCCCAGTATCATGCTCAGTCCCCACCAGAGTTTCAGCAATTCCTCTTGATTACCTTACCCTTGATCATGCCCTACCAGGTCTCCCACACCTTCCTCACCACCAATTTGGATCACTTGTTGTTCCCTTGTCCCTAGGTTTGTTAACACCACTTCCTTTCTCCCTCCCTCCCTCTCTCCCATGTCCCCTTGGAACTGTTGGTCCCGTTGCTTTCTCCTCCAGATTGTTCATCCAGTCTATTTTATTTAGACAGACCTGTGGAGATAATAACATGCACAAAAACAAGACAGAGCAAAACCAAGCAATAATATATAACAAAATAACAACAAACCACTGACAACAAAACAACACAAAACACAACAAGAAAGAAAAGCTTGTAGTTAGCTCAAGGATCATTTGTTGGCCTTTAGGAGTGTTTTCCAGTCCAGTCTGTTGGGGCACTATACCCTGGCCCCAAAGTCCACCTTCAGCATTTCCTGGGGAACTTGCCGCTCCATTCCCTCACTGTTCTGTTGTACCCCCTTAGTGTTTTGCCTTGGTGTGGCGGGATTAGATTGGGTGAAATGCCCACATTGTGTCTCTGGTGTTGTCCCCTATAGGGCTATGGGTCAGTCATGTCTCATAAAGGGCCTGGCCATGTGGTCCTTTCTGTGAACTGGCTGCTCTAATGGGGATCATCATCCTCAAGGCCTGGTGGGCCAGGATGTGCTCCACTCTCTCCTCCTCCCCTTCATCTGCTCCCGTGTGCTCCGATCAGATATGTCCCTCTCCCAGAGCTGCAGATTCAATGCTGTACTTTGAAATAAATTCTTCTGGGGGGAGGGGCAGGTGTCCACTTAGTATTTGGGATTGAGACCGGCCCCCCAGACCTCTCCACTGGTTCCCTACTCCATGCAAACTGCCAATCTTTTATGGCGTTGTCACACACTTAATGCTTTGTGCCACCAGGCTCTCGAGGAGGTGGCAATGCCACAGGTTGAAAGGAATACCAGTCCCCAACATCTACACAAATCATAGTTTTTTCTCTTTTCTGCTCACCTGCATTTTTATGCTCAGCTCTGGAATTTTGGAATCCTTCATTCTAGCAGTTAATCTACTTTGACAGGCTTTAAATGGATAAAAGTACTTCAGGAACTTCAAAGAACTATACTGTTATTATCATGAGTTTATTCTAGAAAACCTTTTTAGTGCCTCTCTGGGGATTTTTATCCCAGGCTCTGTGGAGCCCCTGCGTCTTCACAGGATGGATAGGGAGCATGGACGGCCTACTGCATGGAGGTGTTTATGGCTAGGGCAGGGGTGAGATTCCTTCCTTTGATCTCTTGACTGCTGCTTCCATGAGCATTGATTGTAGATCCAAGCAAGATGAAATCCTTGACAACTTCAATTTTTTTTTCTCATGATGTTACTGATTGACCCAGTTATGAGGATTTTGGTTTTCTTTACATTGAGTTGTAATCGATATCGAAGGTTGTAACCCTTGATTTTCATCAGCAAGTGCTTCATGTCCTTCTCACTTTCAGCAAGCAAGATGTGTCATCTGTATATTACAGGTTGTTAATAGCCATCCTCCAATCCTGATACTTCATTCTTCTTTATATAATCCATCTTCTCTGATGATTTGGTGTGTTAGTTAGGTTATTTGTGCCAACATGGCACCCATAAGAAGATATGGGTGATGTTTAGTCTGTCAATCAGGTCGCAGCTTGCTGACCTCCTTTGGAGGTGTAACCAAGATAAATGGCTTGCTGGAGACTCCCCTCCCTCTTCTTTGTGGTCCTGGTGGTTGGACCAGCATGCTGCCTGATCTAGCTGCCTTGCCTCATCATGTGTGCTGTACTCCCCGTGGGCTGTGCAGTGCTCTGCTCCACCAGGACAAGGCAACCAGTGGACCGCATCGTTGTACGGTGCTGTTCCTCACCAAGACACTGCCTCAACCTGCTGGCTGCGTGCCAACTGGGCCCATCTTGCCACCACTCCAGATGCTGCACCTCCAGCCCTCCACTTTGCATTGCTACATTGTGAAACTCCGTGGTGATCTGTTTCGCTGCACTGTGCTACTGGCCTCTGCTATACCTCGCCACTTCATCTTCCCACTGCTTCCTTGGCCTTGGAGTAGTGGCCTTGGGATAGTTGGAAGGACCTTCAGTGTAGTAACTGACCCAAGGCAGTGATTTGGACTGAACTCTCAGCACTGCTGTGTGGATTAATTTGCTGTTATATTCCTTTTTGTTATTTAAACTTATCCATATGTGTGTGTGTGTGTGTGTGTGTGTGTGTTATGTAAAGGGTCCTAGTTTGCTTTTTCTAGAGAACCCTGACAAATGGTCAGAAAATAGGTTGAATAAGTGTGGTGAGAGGATACAGCCCTGACACACACCTTTCTTGATTTTAAACCATGCAGCATTCCCCTGTTCTGTTCACATCACTGTCTCTTGACCCATGCACTGGTTATAGGCACAATGACGCATTCTGGAAATCGCATTCTTCTCAAGATGATCCATAGTTGGTCATGGTCCACACAGCTGAATGCCTTTGCATAGTCAATAAAACTCAAGGAAACATCTTTCTGGTATTCTTTGCTTTTAGCAAGCAAAATCCATCTGACATCAACAATAATATCCCTTATTCCACATCGTCTCCTGAATCCAGTCTGAATCTCTGTCAGTTCTCTATCAGTGTGTAGCTACAACCATTGTTAGATGATCTTCGGCAAAACTTTACTTGCATTTTATATTAATGATATTATCCTATAATTTGCACATCCTGTTGGATCACCTTTCTTTGGATGGGCACAAATATCTCTTCCAGTCAGTTGAGCAGACAGATGTCTTCCAAATTTCTAAGCATAGACAGCGAGTGCTTCCAAGGCTTCATCAGCTTGTTGAAACATTTCCTTTGGTATTCCATCAGTTCCTGGAGCCTCATTTTTGGCTGATGTTTTCAGTGTCCTTTGGGCTTCTCCTTCAGGCTCTTGCTCATATGCTACCTCTCGAAACGGTTGAATGCCCACTAGTTCTTTTTGGTACTTTGTGTGCATTCTTTTCGTCTTTGTTTGATTCTTCCTCCAGCATGCAGTGGCTTGCCCATAGACTCTTTCAGAATTGCAACTTGAGGCTTGAATCTTTCTTGACTTCCTTCAGTATCAGATAGGTTGACTGTGTTTTTCCTTTCCGAACTCTAGGTCTTTGCACATGTCATTATAATACTTTACTTTGTCATTTACTTCGTCATTCTTTCATTTGCCAATCAAGTTACTCTACTCTTAAGAGCAAGTGTCAGAGACTCTTCTAACATTCACATTGAAATATTAAAAAATAATTTTATTGAGAGCTCTTACAACTCTTATAACAATTCATACATAAATTGTATCAATCACATTTGTGCATATGTTGCCATCATCATTTTCAAAGGATTTTCTTTCTACTTGAGCCCTTGGTATCAGCTCCTCTTTTTTCTCTCCCACCCTCATGAACCCTTGATAAATAATAAATTATTGTTATTTTCATATCTTTACACTGTCTCCCTTCACCCACATTCCTGTTGTTTGTCCCCCTCAGGTTTGGAGTGGGGTGGGATTATATGTTGATCCCTGTGTCACTTCCCCCTTGCCCCTCCATGCTCCCTCCACCTTCCCCCTCCTCTCATGGTATCACTACTCCCATTACTATTCCTGTGGGATTTATCTGTCCTGGATTCTGTGTGTTGAGGACTCTTATCTGTACTAATGTACATGCTCCAGCCTAGCCAGATTTATAAGGTAGTACTGGGGTCATGATAGTGGGGAGAGGGTAGGGGGGGGTAGAGGAAGCATTAAAGAACTAGAGGAATGTTGTACATCTCATTAGTGTTATACTGTACCCTGGCTTACTCGATCCTTCCTTGTGACCCTTCTGCGAGAGGTGGTCCAATTGTCTACAGATGGGCCCCGGGTCTACACACCAACCCTCCTCATTTGCATTGATATGATTGCTTGGTTTTACTCTTCCAATGGCTCACACCTGATCCCATCGACACCTTGTGATCACACAGGTTGGTGTGCTTCTTCCATATGGGCTTTGTTACTTCCCTGCTAGATGGCTGCTTGTTTAACTTCAAGCCTTTAAGACCCCAGATGCTATATCTTGTAATAACTGGGCACCATTAGCTGTCTTCACCACATTTTCTTATGTACCATCTTGTCTTCAGAGATCATGTCGGGAAGGTGAGCATCACAGAATGCCAGGTTATTAGAACAAAGAGTTCTTGCACTGAGGGAGGGCTGCAGAGGCCCAATGTCCATCTGCTCCCTTAATACTTAACATATAAATAGATGTACATAGGCCTATATCCCTATTGCTCTATATGAATATATTTATACATGCCTACATCTATGCCTCTATAAATGTCTTTTGCCTCCTGGTTATTTCCTCTATTTCCTTTTACTTTCCTTCTATCTCACTATCATGTTCAACCTTCATTCGGCTCTCAGTAATTCCTCTCGACTATATTGCACTTGATCAGCTCCCACCAGGAATACTTTGATATTTTCTTTCTTGTATTTTTATTGACCTTTTGTCTGATGTTCTTGATGTTATTCCATAATGCATCAGGCCTTTTGTCATTCGTGTTCAGTGTATCAAATCTTTTCTTGAGATGGTCTCACAATTCAGTTGGGATAGACTCAAGGTCATATATTGGCTCTCATGGGCTTGTTTTTATTTTTTTTTAGCTTTAACCTGAACTTACATATGCAAAATTGATGTTCTATTTAACAGTTGGCCACTGGCCTCATTTTAGCTGTTGATATTGAACTCCACCATCTTTCCCCACAGACTTGATTTCTGTGTATTCCATCTGGAGAAGTCCATGTGTATAGTCACCTTGTGTGTTGTTGAAAAAACAGCTTTGCTATGAATAAGTTGTTGGTCTCGAAAATTCTACCATACCATCTCCAGCTTCATTTCTGTGACCAAGTCCTTATGTCCAACCACTGTTTCTTCTTCGTTTCCAAGTTTTGCATTGCTCTTCAATAATTATCAATGCATCCTGATTGCAGTTTGATGAATTTTAGACAGAAGATGTTGGTAGAATCTTTCAATTTCTGCATCACTAGCTTTATGGTTGGTGCATAAATTTGAATAATATTTGAGTTGACTGGATTTCCTTACATACGGAGAGATACAGTGTTAGTCTGGGTACATTAGAGAAACAAATTCGCTGAAACCCATATGTATAAGAGAGAGTTTTATATAAAGGTTTAGTGCACATTAAGAAAGCATCCCAACCCAGTGCTGCCCAAACCCACAAGTTCAACATTAACCCATATGTCCGACACCAATCCACAAAGTCCTCCTCCATCTCACAAAACAGACGCAATGATGCCGACTGCAGGAGGAAAGCCGAATCAGTGAATGTGTAAGCATCTCAGCACTGGCAGGGGTCTCCACACGGCTGCTCCAGCACCCAGGGCTGCATCGGGGTAAGTCCAGGTGGCTTCTCCTCAGGGATATCTTGCAGGAAGTGAGCCTTGCCAGCTAAAGCAGGGAACTGGCCAAGGGAGCTGCACCCTGGTCTGACCATCAGAAAGCAAGAGACCCGGGTACTAGAAAGGTGAGGCTCACTGAGCCATTTATCCCTCTGCCCTTCAACTAATCCCACATCTGTTTATCAGCCAGGCTGGCACAATAAACTTTAATTATCTCAGATATTATGCAATCACAGACAGCTTTGTACTTCAAGATAGATCTTGAAATGTCCTGTATGATGATGAATGTACACTATTCCTCTTAAATCTGTCATTCCTGGAATAATAAACCATATGATTTTTTAAATTAAAAAATTGCCAATACCAGTCCATTTCATCACACTAAGCCTAGGATATCAATCTTTATGGGTTCCATTTAATTTTTGATGACTTCCAATTGTCCTAAATTCATACTTTGTACATCCCAAGTTCTAATTGCTAGTAGATGCGTGCAGTTCTTTCTAATGGAGTCATGCCTCTAGCAAATGAAGGTCCCAAAGGCTCTACTCATGAGGGCCTTACTCCATCCAGGTCATGAATATCAGTGCTACCTTGAGAAGGCAGCTCTTCCTCAGTCATATTTTTAGTGCCTTTTGATGTGAGGGGCTCATATCTGGCACTTTCTCTGACAATGCTCCATTGCTATACATAGATTTGCAGCAGTTGATTCCTCTGAACTGGACAGCCTATTCCTTCTCTGTAGTCTGTTCTTGGTCTGGAGGCTCCGTTGAAACCTGCTCACGTTGGGTGACCCTGCTGGCATTTGAAATACCAGTGACATCGCTTCCAGCCTCACAGCAACATGCAAGCCCTCACAGTGCAACAAATGACAGACCGGTGGCGGAAACAACTCCTTTCTCAGGTAAAGGCCATTAGGAAAGGAGATGGGGTGAGGGGCAGGTTGGAAGTTGAGGTGAAGGCAGCGAGAAGGACGAAGGGGGAGAAGAAAAAGTAAAGAGAAAAGCTAAGCTAGAGAAGATGAACTAAGGAAGAGAAAGGAAAAGCAGTGGAAGGAGGAAGAAGTTGCCTCGCGTCAGGTCTCCCTCTGGAGTGTGCATTCTCGCTGTGACGAGAGAGGGTGGCAGCTGCCCCTTGGGGCATCTGGATGTCCTTCAGCACTTGAGACACGGAGGATCTGATGCCTTTCTGGTACATCACTGGTCTCCAGTTTGTCTTTATCCAGAAACTTGGAACGGTCCCAGCCGTTTTCAATTGAGCAATTGGTCATTCAAAACCTAGCCTCAGCCAGAGTCAGCCCCCGGGGCTACTCACGCTCTAGTTTGGGTCCAAACTGCCTGTGTCTTGGGGTGTATGCAGGATGTGATTGGGAGGAGAGCCTCCCCTCCTAGCTGGGACATGCCTGGCCTGGAACACCAGGGCAGATGCCACCAGGTGGTTCTTTAGCAGGTCTACTGGGGTCATTTAAGCAGCTCTCCTGAGAAACCATGGGCATTGTAAATGCTCTATTTGTGGGTGGGTTTCTCTCCCGTCATTCCTTTAATGTTGTGTCTAATACAAAAAGCTCTCAGCGGATAGCCAGCATCACTTCTCGGATCCTGATGCAGAGGGGAAAATTAATTAAAAACAAATTGCTTCTCGAGTGGATGGTCTCTGGCTCATTCAGGCCCTGGGGTGGGTCAGAGAACAGCAGGAGTCATCGCCAGAACTTCCTCTCTGTTTAGTGCCCGCCAGCTTTCTAGAACCTTCCTATGGGGCTGAGCTCCAGGGAAGGTAATGAGAATCCTGGCTAGTGGCTTGAGGAGATGTATTTTATGCACTTTTTCTTAATCTTGCTTTGCAGTTGGAAAAATGAGCAATGGCTGAGCTTTTAAAAACATACCCCGGTGACCCAAAGATATGTCCATGTACCGGCATTACTGAAGGAAAAATCTGCAGAGAGTCTCATTAAACCTCCTTACCCGAGAATTGCCAGCCATGGAAAATTGAGATTCTCCATGGTGTTTTAAAGTTAGTCTGTTAGAACCACTTGTTTTCAAAATAAGGTGTAAATTCTCTTTTCAGGGAAGGCATGCCTTTAGACATGTTCCTCATTTTTAGTGGTACTACCAAGTCTTTTTTACTAGTTGAATTCTAGCAAAACTAAGATCATAGACAGTGGATTCATTATAATAAGCCTGCTAGAAAATTCAGCCTCCTTTGATAAACACAGCTTAGCTACTTTAAGTGAACCATTCTCTACAGCAAACATTTTCACATATGTTATTCCTATAGCAAACTTCAATGGTCTTATGATTATAAGTCAACTATCCTTAGAACTCTCAAAATAAACTGTTCAACATTAGAGGACAGTTCTTTGCCTCATTTTCATGAATGAGTTTAGATGGAAACTCAACCTTACGATGACAAACTAGATGAAAATATTGATTTAACTTTAACTTTTATCTGATATGTAAATATTTTCTTCTCTTCTAAGTAAAGGTTGATGGCTAACACAAAGTTTTGCATTCTCAAATCTCTTCTGTCGATAATTTATTTAATATTCCCTCCCAAGTAAGTGACACATAGAGCTAAATAAAAATAATAGAATCGTATTACACACACACACACACACACACATATACTGCATCTATGCATCATTACATATATATGTACATGCACATGGAGGGTTTCAAAAAGTTCATGGAAAGATTCCATTATCTACATACATATATGAAGGGGTATCCCCCCAAATCTGGAATTTTTTCAAAGCTATGTATTTAACTTTTTTTTAATAAAATAGTATTACCTTCAAAGTACTCTCCGTTACACTGAATACATTCTTCAAATCTGCAATCTATTCTTGTAAACATTTTTCAAACGTATCTGTTTGGATGGCTGACAGCATCTCTCTCATTTTTTCTTGACCTCTTCTATGTCATCAAATCGCTGTCCTTTCATATCCCTCATCATTCTCAGAAACAAAAAGAAGTCACAAGGAGGGAGGTCAGGTGAGTAAGGTGCATGAGAAAGAGAGGCATGCTGTTTTTTGCCAAAACTGGAACACTGAGATGGCTGCATGAGCAGGTACATTGTCGTGGTAGCAAAACCAGTGCCCTGTCTGCCACAAACCAGGCCCTTTTTTGGTCACACACTGTTATGCAATGTTTTCAGAACCTCTAAATATAAAGTTTGATTAACAGTCTGACCTGGTGGAACAAATTCCAAGTGCGCTCCAAGTTGACATTTTCATCTGTTTGGGAAGCTGACGGACATCCAGAATGAGGTTTGTCATCAATCAACATTACACCTTTTTTGAAATGAGAAAATCACTTGTATGCTTGAGTTTTTCCCATAGTGCTGTCCTTGAAAGCTGTGTTCAACATCACAACAGTTTTTGAAGAGTATTTCTTGAGCAGGAAACAAAATTTCACAGGTGCATGCAGTTCTCTTAAATCGGCCATGACAAAAAATGAAGTTCAAGTGAAACTGCTTTTACAAAGAAATTCACTGTGATTCGAGAGAAACTTCCCAGGTGATGTCAGTTGGATGCATTAACTCAGAGTGACTTGCTCAATGCTCAACTAGTGGGAAAAATGCATACTATGAAAGCTTTCTCTGCCCAGGGAAATTCTGAGGTTTTTTGGTAGCCCCCGTATACAAACTTACATATGTGTGTGTGTATATGTATGTAGGATACATACACATATATGTATACAAACACATATATAATTCCAAAGCGAATTGTGCTAATTACTGATATGAAACGAGCTGGAAGCTTGTCTTGTGTACCAGAAAAATAATGGGCAGCTTTCTTCAAACATATCCTTTCTATATTCCATCTGAGACCTCAAACTGAAGGCCATTCTCACCAGGGAGCAATCCTCAGCAAGACATCAAAGCCTAGCACCTTAGAATTATAAGGGATAGAAGAGGTGTTTTTGTCTAATCCTTTCCCAACGTGTAATTTACCTGACCCATATCCACAGTGTGACACCTTCTGAACAAGGCAACCAACCTGGTTCTAACACACAGTAGGTGCTTAATAAATGATGAATGCTTAGATTTGTCAATGAGTACCCTCACTGGGTGGAGGTAGAATTCACTGCCTCTCAAGAGGTCTGCAGTGTCTGAACTAAGAGGACATCCTTAGTCCCTGTCCCTTCGTGATTTTCGAGGACAGAGACTTTGCCGTGTTTTTAGTTCTATCTCTAGCACTTGCACAACCCAGCACATAGTTGGGGTGCAATTAACGAATTTTAAATGAAGGCATAATGAGCAATTTCAAATAGAATCATTGGCCAGTCAGAGCTTCTTTGTTGCTTTTGAGCTTCGGATCCTCTGACTCGGAGCAGCTATGAGTCATTCGTTGTCTCCCCTGGACCCAGGACACTGAGTGAGACTAAAAACAATTAGGCCTGGCTGTTCCCAAATCAGCCTTGCTGATCATCCTGGAGATGAAACAGTAGCAGGATCCTGGGCTGGGTATTCCCTGACTGTGGTGTGTCGGCCACTCTTTAGAACAAAAAGCTCAAAGTGTGTGGCTGTCATCACCTCATGTGATGGAAGGGACTGGATGGTTCTCTTGGACTAGACCAGGTTTTGGCAAAATGTTCTGTGAAAGACCAGAGAGCAACTATTCTATGCTTTGTAAGCCATATGGTCTCTGTTGCACCTACTCAACCCTGCCAGTGTAGTGAGAAAGCAGCCCGAGATGATACGTAAACAAGAAAGGATGGCTGTGCCCAATAACTCTTTATTTATGACAAGTAGGAGGCCAGATTGGGTCCCTGGGCCATGTTGTGCTGACACCCCAATTCGACTGTGAGATCCATGAAGCGAGGGGTGCGGGGGGGTCTTAGCTCGAGAGGGAGTGTCTAATGGTGGTTAGAAGGGTTTGGGATCAGACAATCTGGGTTCAAATCCTGTTTCACTACATCTGAGCTAGGTGGCCATGAGCTTGCTGGTTTCTTCCTCTGTGCCTCAATGTCCTCTCTGAAGCAGGGTAGCAACTGTGCCCACCTCATCGGGTTATTGTGAGAATTCAATGAGATAGCAAACTCAAAGTGCATAGAGCGGTGCTGGTACATAGAAAGCATTTGGTGAAAGTTCTCACCCGCTGCCATGAAGTCGGTTCAGACTCAGAGTAACCTTAGAGGACAGAGTGGAACTCCCCCCTGGGTTTCCCAGACTTTCCAGAAGTAGAAGCCCCCTCTGTCTCCCATGGAGCAAACCTTGTGGTTAGCAGCCCAATACCTAACCCACTATGTCATCGGGACACCCTGGTGACATTTAGCTAGCATTAATATGATCTTCAGCAGTCACCGCAGTTGTCTGGTATGCTAAAGATGCTCAACCAAAATGTATGTCATGATCCTGAGACCCGGGAGGGCCAAACCGCTGTGTGATGCTTTGGATTTGGGGGCAGGGGCACTCATTGTACCACACAATCAATGCCTGGCTTCTGAGCGTCTGTCTTAGAAAGGACACACAAAGGCCTCCCCACAATGGGACAGCTTCTTGTTGTCAAGATGTAAAACGATGTAGAGCCTCATCATTCTCTACATTTTGATAGTTTCAGTGACTTACCCTCCTAACCCTGAACTCACCTTCCCCAAGGGTAGAGGGTTAGGCAAACCCTCAACCTGTAGGTGGCTTTGTGTGTGTCCTTTACATATTTGGTGGTCTCAACACCGATCCTTTCCAACGTGTGACACAATAGCAGTGACAAGGGAGTGGGGTGAGGCTGGGGTTTTGGGTGTGGGTGAGAATGAAGGAGGTATGGGACAGTAAAGGGAAACTTTGCCCTATGTCCAGGGCTTACCTGCCTGAGTTTGTCTGGGTAGACTAGAGAAACAAAACTCATAGACACTCATATTTTATAAGAGAGAGTTTTATATAAAGGGTAAGTGCACATTAAGAAAGCATCCCAACCCAGTGCTGTCAAGCCCATAAGTCTGACCTTAGCCCATATGCCCAACACCTATCTACAAAGTCCTTCTCAATCTCACAAAACACATGCAATGACACCGACTATAGGAGGAAAGACGAATCAGTGAGTGTGTAACCATCTCTGACAGGGGTCTCCACGTGGCTTCTCCACCACCCAGGGCTGCATCAGGATAGGTCCATGTTGCTTCTCCTCAGGGATGTCTCACAGGAAGTGAGCCTTGCCAGCTGATACAGAGAACTAGCTAAGACAGCCTCAACTGCTCTGACCATCAGAGAACAAGAGACAAAATAGGTGAGGCTTACCGAGCCATTTATCTCTCTGTCCTTCAATTCATCGGCCAGATTGGCACAGTAAACCTTGACTATCACACTGCCTCACTCATTCTGCCTTGCTGATAGCCTGGGCGGTGTGGGGACTCAGCATGTGAAAACTCCAGTCTGAAAAGAGAAAAAGGATTGCATTTCACGCCCTATTTAACTTTCAGAGCCTATCCAGTTTCACTCCTGGGTAGCTGCTGCTCCTCCTGTCTCCCTGCCTTTCTCAGTTACTGCCTGTCCCCTGACACTTCCCTCTCCCTCTCCTCAGCCACACAGCCAGGGAGGGGGCAGATGGTGAACTGTCCTGTTTCTCTGGGGACGCTGCTAGTTCCTTGGTCTGAGAAGACTGAAGCTCAAGCAGCTGACAGACATGGGGAGGGGGGATGGAGGAAGGTAAGGACTGGACTTGCTGAGCATGGTGGAACCTGTCTCCAGAGGGAAAGGCACCATGAGCATGCACAGCAGCTGTGGGAGGGACTTGCTGAGCATGGTGGAACCTGTCTCCAGAGGGAAAGGCACCATGAGCATGCACAGCAGCTGTGGGAGGGACTTGCTGAGCTCACGGGGGCTGCATAGGAAGCATCCTGGGGAATCATGCCCCTTTGTGAGGACCAGGAGGTCCTGGGCAGTTCAACTGGTTAACATGCTCTGCTGCCAGTGGAAGAGGTTGCTGGTTTGAGTTTACCCGGAGGTGTCCTGGAAGAAAAACATGGTGATCTACATAAGAAAAGTCAGTCATTTCAACCCTAGGGTAGGTCTACTGTGACGTAGATGGGAACGCCATGGGTTGGAGTTGACAGGATGGTAGATCATGTGGTCTAGGTGTGTGTGTGTGTGTGTGCATTTGTGTGTTTGTGTATGTGAGTATGTGTGTGCACCTGGCCCTTTCTGTTTTGCTCTCATAGAGGTGACACCCACCCCCCTCCACACACACACTGCAAAGGAACCGTCTTCCTTCCATTTCTGTCCCAGAAGGCATGGCTTCACACTCACCCCAGACCAGGGGGCTGAGAAAGACCATTCCCTCCAGAACTCTGTACAAAATATAAACACGGTCCCTGCTTCCCTTTTTCCAGTATGGAAGCAAGTCTACCATCACTCTCAATGCATGGCTGGGAGCTGATGAAATACGTGCCAAGATGCTCTGCTTTGCAGTGGCTGTGGCTGCTACAAACCAACTCAACATGGCTGGACCACGGTTCCCCATCTCTCTAGAAGCCCCCTGTTTCCATCTCTAGGTAAGCTGACTGACCACGTGTCGCTGGAGGGCTTTCTTTGCAGATCCTGAGAGTGAATGTCTCTTGTACCCCTGGGTGCCTCACTCATTTCATCCCAATCGGGGCCCTTCCCCCTAGTGAACTACCAAGACCCATACAGCAAGAGTACCCGACGGGCAACTGGAGGGCCTTGTGGGGTATAGGACAGGGGTATCATAGGCCCACCAACTACAGGGAAGGTCAAGGGTGGCAGCAGGACGTAAAGGTCATTCTCTTTGTTGTCCGTATGACCAGGATAGAGTGACATTTCCAACTCTGGTCACCGATACTTCATCTGCCCACACCTCCAAACATCACAATAGCTAGGGGAGCCCCTGGGTGGTGGAGCACTTGATGACTAGTTGGTTGTTCAAAGCCACCCATAGGTGCCTCAGGACACAGGTCTGATGATGGGCTGCTGAAGGGGCCCAGCACTGGAAGCAGTTCTGCTCTGCCACCCTGAGGCTGCTGTGAATTGGCATCGTAGGGAGAACAATGAACATCAGGCAGCACTGGAACTACCCAGGAGGAAACAGCAAGGCACTGGCAAGGGAATGGCCCCGCATGACTGTGGGTCTGGATTGCACCTGGAAAAGCAGATTGCTTCTCTCTCCCTTGGAGCCCTGATGGATGACTCAGGTCTTTCCACCCTCTCTGGCAGGACTCAACATGGAGTCCATGAATGGGCTTCGGGGAAGTCTGGGACCCCCCCTGAGATGGCATGTAAAACTCTGTTCAGATGTGTGTTTACCTGCATATTTCTGTACAGGCTATCGTTTTGAGGATATTCTCAAAGAAGTCAGTGGCCCCAAAGGGTTTAAGACACACTGATCATTTGTCCATGGCAGCAGGAAATGTTCTGGAGACATTTGACTGGGGAGTTCCGGTATCTAAGGCCAGAGCTTTGTCTTTAAGGATGAGTGGGGCCCATCGGTTCCATTTCCCCGAACCTTGCGAGAACTTTCAGCGTTCTCAGGGCACTGGAGAGTGCATCTGTCACTCCCTTTTCTTACGTATTTATTACTTTTACTTACCATTATCTCTCTGATGCTAAACACCGAGCAAATCAAGCAACCAACTCTCCCAGAAGCAAACAAACCACTTCCAACACTGCCCACTTTCTTTAGAAGTGCGATGGGACGCGGTGGGTTGGGAAACAGAGGCCTTGTTTGATCTTGGCCGAGGGCAGCTCTCGGGTGGCCATCAGAAGCCAGTGGATGTATTGACTTCTCACAGAGGGAGAGTAGAAAGGCAGGAAAAGGTGGAGCTGGTCCAGAATAGGCCGCACACTCTGAGGTGGCAAAGACTAGGAAAGGACACCCCCCACCCGCGAAATCACAATAAAGTATCTTTACTCAGCAGTCGAGTGCTTTCTTTATGCAATCTGCCCTGCAGACATTTCTCATTTCGTCTTACAATATCCTGATGGAGTTTCCAGGACTAGTAATGTCCCCACCCAACACCACATGGGTGCCCACTAAACATAACAGAAGCAGCTGGGGCAGGGTCCCAGAGGCCCCTTTGGTGCCAGGTGCTAAGCCTTCAGGTGGCGGATTGTGAGGTGGTCTCAGCACCCCTTGGGAGGGGCTCAGAGAGTGGTGGTGGGGGACGCAGGGCGAAAGGTCGGGGAAGTGTTTGCCTGGGGTTCTCACACCTCAGCTGGCATGGGAACCACTCAGAGGCTGTTGAAATGTAGATTAATTGGCCCCTGCCCTCCACCCCTCCACCCCCCACCAAGTTTCTGACTCAGTTGGCGAGGGATGGCACCCCAGAATGTGCATTGTAATTATTCTCACAAATTCGTGGGTGGCCCTGATTCTGCTGGCCTGGAGACCGCACTTGGAGAAGCATTGCTTTCCTCCGAGATTGAGGTTCGTCCGTCTGAAGCAGGCCAGGCAAAACCGCCTTTTGAAAAAACAGCCAGGGGACACCCTCGAGATGCAGTTCCACCTGGACACACAGGGGGTCACCACGACTTGTATCGAGTCCGTGCAGGTAGTGGCTTTTCGTCGAATCCCAGTATCTTACTGATGGCACGGTCCTAGGGCACCCCAAGAAAACATCACACCCCGGGTTGAGCACTCCTTTCCCCTCGGGCAGGTCGAGGCTTCGAGAGGCCACTCATGCTGCAGATCACACAGCCAAGGAATGAGGATGATGAGGGTGGAGGTAAGGACTGGTCTTGAATGCAGTCTGCCCAACTCCAAAGACCGGGCTTTCTTCCCTGAGCTACCTGTCCCCAGCACTCAAGGGCAGGTGGCAGGGCCAACAGAGGGCTGGACCAGTGGCTGGTCCATTCTGGGAAGGCCCGCCCACTCCGGGAGACCACACCCTCTCTCAGTTGGGGTGGGGCCGGAGGTAGGGAGTGTGGTTCCCGAAGCGCCTTGGAGGTGCCTCCCCCAGCCCCTTGTCCTCCCAAACTGCAGGTGTGAAGTTGAAGAATTACAGGAAACTGTGATGCCTCCTTAGGAGCCTGCCGCGATGGCTTCTCCAGGAGGCGACAGGCGGTGGTCTGCAAACGAGCCAGCGGCTCGCTCCCTCGCTCGCTCCCTCCCTGGCTCCCTCGCTGGCTCCCTCGCTCTGCACAGCAGCTGCTGCAGGCAGCGTGGGCCCGAGCAGCCCGCCGGGGGAGCCTATTAAGAGCCACAACACTGTGAAAAGCACAGCAGCTCCGCTCCATTAAATCTGGTGGAGGGGGTGGGGGTGGGGGTGGGGGTGCTGCTGAACAGTGGGCCCGGTCCCAGGAGACCTAGCTCTGCTCACTCCTGCCTCGGTTTCTGGTCTGGCTCCTCTCATTCCTCACCCTGGAAGTCTCCCCCAAAGAGACCTTGAACCTGGGTGACTCTGCGGCCTTGCTAAGTCTGTGACTACCAGGGTGTCATGAGGGCCCAGGCAGGGACCAAATCCATGGAAAATACTCTCTTGGCTGCTTCCCGCTCAGAACGAACATCCAGGGCAGGGGAGAACTGCTCCCTACGGGTTCTGAGGAGGCAGATCTTTATGGGAACAGAGAGCCTCCTCTTCTTCCCAAAGAGCCCCTCCTGGGCTTGAACGGCTGACCTTGTGACTAGCAGACCCGTGTGCACGCAGCCACGCCACACTGCGTAGGGCGAGGAATACAAAAACAACAGAATCGTTGCCACAGAGTTGAATTAACACACGTGGCAACCCCGTGTGTCAGAACTGAATTCGGTTTCTTCAGTTTTTTAATGGCTGCGTTCCCACCCTCCCACGCCTCCTCCCCCCATCCCCACCCTGCCCCCGGAAGTAGATTGCCAGCTCTTTATTTTGGACACCTCTGGGTGAACTTGACTCTCCTACCTTTTGGTTAGTCTCTGGTGTTGACCATTTGTACCACGCGGGGACCCAGCCTAGGGTGAGGATGAGCATGTTGTTCAGGCTGGGCTAGATGACGGCAAGGATGCTACTTGGCAGAGTGGCCCCTGCTCTGTGCTTGCACTCAGGGGACCCTGCTCTGGCCTGTTTCCCGCCACACTCCTCTCCAAAGGGCAAGGAGTCCTTGCATTCGAGAGCATATGCCTCGCGGGATCTGTGACCCCTGGTAGCAGCATACTTTGGAACTTAGGGACCTAGAATTCCCTGCCCCCCCATGGTTCCTAGCTGCTTTCAGTCTCTGTGAGCTCTGCCCCAGCACCGCCTATGGACAGAGTTTGGACACTGGGCTGGGAAGCACTGCTCTCCAAACTCCATGTCCCATGTAGAACTCCAAGGAGTCTGAGAATTCTAGAGTGAAACCCTCCACGTTTAGGAAGGTACTTTTATGAAGGTAGGAGATTCAACAAATACCAAACTCACTGCCATCAAGCCAATTCAGACTCCGTGGGACAGAGTAGAACTGTCTCTGTGTGTTTCCCAGACAGTATTTTTTTTAAACGTTTTATTAGGGGCTCATACAACTCTTATCACAATCCATACATATACATACATCAATTGTATAAAGCACATCTGTACATTCTTTGCCCTAATCATTTTCTTTTCTTTTTTTTCCCTTTTCTTTTTTTACATTTTATTAGGGACTCATACAACTCTTATCACAATCCATACATATACATATATCAATTGTATAAAGCACATCCATACATTCCCTGCCCCAATCATTCTCAAAGCATTTGCTCTCCACTTAAGCCCTTTGCATCAGGTCCTCTTTTTTTTTTTCCCTCCCTCCCCGCTCCCGCCTCCCTCATGTGCCCTTGGTAATTTATACATCATTATTTTGTCATATCTTGCCCTATCCGGAGTCTCCCTTCCCCCCCTTCTCTGCTGTCCCTCTCCCAGGGAGGAGGTCACATGTGGATCCTTGTAATCAGTTCCCCCTTTCCAACCCACTCACCCTCCACTCTCCCAGCATCGCCCCTCACACCCTTGCTCCTGAAGGTATCATCCACCCTGGATTCCCTGTGCCTCCAGCCCTCATATGCACCAGTGTACAACCTCTGCCCCATCCAGCCCCGCAAGGTAGAATTCGGAACATGGTAGTTGGGGGGAGGAAGCATCCAGGATCTGGGGGAAAGCTGTGTTCTTCATCGTTACTACCTCACACCCTGACTGACCCATCTCCTCTCCTAAACCCCTCTATGAGGGGATCTCCAGTGGCCGACACTTGGGCCTTGGGTCTCCACTCTGCACTTCCCCCTTCATTCAATATGGTATATATATATATATATATATATATATATACATATATTCTTTTTTTTTTTTGCATGATGCCTTATACCTGGTCCCTTGGGCACCTCGTGATCGCACTGGCTGGTGTGCTTCTTCCATGTGGGCTTTTTTGTTTCTGAGCTAGATGGCTGTTTGTTCACCTTCAAACCTTTAGGACCCCAGACACTATCTCTTTTGATAGCCGGGCACCATCTGCTTTCTTCGCCACATTTGCTTATGCACCCATTTGTCTTCAGCGATCCTATCATGGAGGTGTGCAGCCAATGATATGATGATTTTTTATTCTTTGATGCCTGATAACTGATCCCTTTGGGACCACTCGATCACCCAGGCTGACGAGTTCTTCCATGTGGGCTTTGTTGCTTCTGAGCTAGATGGCCGCTTGTTTATCTTCAAGCCTTTAAGACCCCAGTCACTATCTCTTTTGATAGCCGGGCACCTTCAGCTTTCTTCACCATGTTTACTTGTTCACCCACTTTGGCTTCAGCAGTTGTGTCGGGAGAGTGAGCATCATAGAGTGCCAATTTAATAAACGAAAGTATTCATGCACTGAGGGAGTGCTTGAGTAGAGGCCCAAGGCCAGACAGTCAGTATTTATGGGAGCAGAATGCCTCACCTTTCTCCCACAGAGAGACTGGTGGATTTGAACTGCTGACCTTGAGGTTAGCTGCTCAACTTGTAATTCACTATGCCACCAGGGCTTGATATGTATGTGTGAATGCTTTATATATATATATATATATATACACAGAGAGAGAGAGATGTAGTATTAGAAATAACTATATTGGGATAGAGTGCGCTTATGTAGCAGTTTGTTAGATTGATTTAAAGCGTTCAATGATCTATATATGTGTTCTTGGCTCTGTAAGTGTTAGAAGTGATATTGGCAGCAATAGCAGGCTCCCAAACCCCCGTCAGGGAGTCGCTTTCAACTCATAGTGATGTCAAAAGACAGAGTAGAACAGCTGTCTGAGTTTCTGAAGCTGTAACTCTGTATGCGAGCAGACAGCCTCATCCTTCTCCCAAGGAAGAGTTGGTGGGCTCACACTGCTGTGGATGGCAGTGGTGAGCAGTCCCATGGGTAACCCATTACCCCACCCCTAAAACAGGTCAGGCTAAGAGCTGCGCTTTCAGATTGCCAAGAAAAGCTCAAAAGGACCCAAACTGGCCTAGTCCTCCAGTTCTTGGGGAAATAGTCATTTGTTTCCTGGGATCTTCTGCCATTCCACAAGAGCAGTGAAGATGAGGGTGATGAGGAGCTGGCAGGAGCCCTGTGGAAAAACCACTCTGTCTTCATGTGGTCTTGAGAGGAGGGCTCCTTGACCTTGAACTGCTGACCACCCCCCTCCCAACTCATTCTCCTTATGTCCTTCCTTGTTGATTCCTAATTATGATAAATATCTCTGGTGGAAATGGCAGTATTTAAGGTGCTAGAGGATTTGGGGAAGGGGAGGTGGAAAGGAGAGAGTTTGGCCCTGGGATTCCCAAATGGACTGGTCACTGATAGGGAGTAGGAGGCGAGAACATCCCTCTTACTTCAATCAGAAACCCCAAATCATTGGGAAGGCTTTCCTGGATCTCTGCCTCTCTTCCCTCTGCCCCTATCATATATGAGGGGGTACCCCCCAAAACCAGAAAAAAGCTTCACCGGGCAGAGTTTTGACATTATGCATTTTCCCCACTAGGCAAGCATTCCCCAACTGGCTCTGAGTTAGTGCACCCAGTGGCGTCACCTGGGAAGGTTCTCTGTGGTCACAGTGAATTCTGTCATCAAAGCAGTTTCACTCGAATCTCATTTTGTGTGGTGGCCAATTTAAGAGAACAGTGTGAGGCTGTGAGATTTTGTTTCTTTCTCAGGAGAAATGCTGTAGAAAATATTGTGATGTTGAACACAGCTTTTAAGGCCAGTGCTATGGGAAAAACTCAAATGTATGAGTGGTTTCCTTGTTTCAAAAAAGGTGAAATGTCAATTGATGACAAACCTCATTCTGGACGCCAGTCACCTTCCTGAATAGATGAACATGTCGACTCATAGTGCATTTGGAGTTTGTTCCACCAGGTCAGACTGTTAATCAAGCTTTTTGTTTAGAGGATCTAAAAAGGTAGCGTAATGCTGTATGACAAAAAAGGCCTGATTTGTGGCAGACGGGGACTGGTTTTGACACCACGACAATGCACTTGCTCATGCAGCCATCTCAGTGAGCCAGATTTTGGCAAAAAAACCCACCATACCTCTCTTGCGCCATTCACCTGACTCACATGACCTTGCTCTGTGTGACTTCTTTTCATTTCTGAGAATGAAGAGGGACACGAAAGGACAGCAATTTGACGATGAGACAGAGGTGAAGAAAAAAAAATGAGGGAGGTACTGTCAGCCATTTAAACAGATGAATTAGAAAAATGTTTCCAAGAATAGAATCGGAGATTTGACAAACGTATTTAGTGTAATGGAGGGTACTTTGAAAGTGATAAAGTTGTTTTGTAAAAATATTTAAATACACAGTTTGAGGGAAAAAAATTTCAGGTGTTTTTTTGGATACCCCCTTGTATGTCTCCAAAAACTCCAGTTTTTTTTCTCTTTCAGCTGTCTGATTTTTCCAAAGATGTGGGTTTCCCATATTGACTGAGCACCTACTATATATGTCACATGCATGCCTCGTTGACTCCCTATGGGAATCCTGTGCATTACTGTCCCCATTTTATCCATGAGGAGACAGACTGAGAGAAGTGAAGCAACTTGTCTGTCTTCATTAGTGTTATCTAGAGAAAGAGAACCAGTGAGAAGAGAGAGAGAGAGAGAGAGAGAGAGAGAGATTGATTTTATTTGGAAAGGAATAGGCTCAGTTTTATGATGGTGGAGATCCCTGCAATCTCTTGTCCCTACATCCGTGAGTGAGGTGACAGGAAGAAAGAAGAGTGATCGAGTTCTGGCCAAATGAGTGTTTGTTGTCTGAAGGCAGAACACCCCTAAGGGAATCTCTTTCTCCTCCCAAGGTCCTCAATGGATCGATTGAGGCCCACCAACACGAAAGAGACTAATCCGATTCACCCAAGGCCGACTGGTTTCATCACAGGTAACTACTTCCTAGCAGCAACTAGACAGGTGTCTGACCAAACAACGGATAGCCTGGCCAGGCTGCTACACAGAATCAGTCACCATATGGCCTGAGGCCACATAGCTCAGGAGCGTTCAAATGAGAACCTAAACCCATGCTCTCTGACTTGGAGTTTCGGGCGCTTCCATTGCGAGAAGATTACCCCGAGGTACTTTCTAATTTTTTTCCAAGCCAGGGAAAAGCAATGCTGTCTGGAGTGTTGCTTATCTCTCTCCAGCAGCACCCCCAGGGGTCCTGGTTCTGACTCTAAGGTGACAGGTGGAAAGCAGTAGCGGGGCTAGGAGGTCTCCCGGGAGGCCCATCTGCTCCCAGGACTCCGTGCTGCCAAGCCCGTGTCTGCGAGTGCCCGACAGTGAAGCTGCAGGAGCAAGCTTTGACGAAGTGACAGAAGCTGTAAAATCGGCTGTTTGACATTCCCTGCTGCTTGTGAAGGCGAAACAACTGGCGAGGAGATTGAATGAAATGCAGAAAACAGCCTTGTTTTCATGTGTATAGGAGCGTTTTCCTTATTTCCTCTTCCATTCTGGTCTTCCCGATTTATCTACCTTCCCCCTTAACGACCCAGTGGTTTTCCCCCACCTTCCTGTCTCCTTGCCTTCTTCCTTTGCTTTTCCTCCCATTTTTATCTGCTTGCTTCTGTTTCTGGTTTCTTTTATTCTCCTGTTCCCATCTATCTTTCTTCCCCAAACACGATTTCTCTTTGCTCCGCCCCCACTCACATCCCCTCCTTTAATACTACATCCCTGTGTTTGGTAGCCACACGCCAATTCCTTGTATCTCTAATGTTGGGTGCATGGCATTCCAGATTTGAGGTTTTATGAATTTCAGTATAGATAGATGATATAGATATACATATAGATATAGGTATATAGATATCCCAAAATGTCTTCGGTTAACCCAAGACGGGGCCAGGAAATTAAAAAACAAAGGGGAATATTCCTTCATCAAAAACACCTCTCTCACTCTGGAAAATGGAGAGTAATAAGTAGCCCCCAGCCTTTGGTGCAGGGCAAGGCTTAAGGGTCTGTTTGCGCAAAAGGCAGCGTTGACAACTCTGGGACACAGGAGTCGCCTGGCTGGACCATCCGCTGGAAGCAACTGGATGGCAGAAAGAGTTAGCTGTTGGATAGAGAGCAGAAGCTATGTGGAAGACATCATGACCAGAGACTCTTTGGTGTCTTCTCCTAATATTTTCAGGGCCCTTAAGACTGCTCTAAGCACCTTCTTATTTTCCTTCCCTACCTGCCTCTCAAACCCTGCTCCCCTTTGCCTTGCCTTCATCCCTTATTGCCAAGAACCTCATGGATTTGCCTGTTTGTACAAGCTCTGCTCATACACCTATCAAGAATACCCCTCTTGACTCCCCTTCAGACTTACGGTGCCTACACTGGTGGCACTGAACACCCTGGGGAATACAGAACTGATGAAGAGGACTGTGAAGGCTCTGGGAGCAAGTTTGAGGCCACGGGGCAGGGGATCCCAGGTACCCAGAATGTTGTCTAGAAGGGAGGTCACAAGTGGACATGTCTCTTAGCCTTACAGATTCCTCACCCCATGTGGAGCTTCTATCTGGGAGGTTAGGTGAACAATAGGACTCTCCAATGTTTGGGGTCCAGGATAGTGGCCTGGGTATCTAACTCAAAGGATGGAATTGCTTACACCCACTGTAGATTACATGGGATTGATTCACCCAACACTGACCGCTCTGGGACCAGCTGGCTTTCTGTTCCTAATGGGAGATGCCAAGACCAGTACTGCACGGCCAGTGCAACTGGAGACCTGGAACCTTCTCTTTAGTTTTAGCACCTTTCTGATTCTAGCCGAGAATGGGTCGCGGTTCCAAAACACACCCAGCAACAAAGTGTTCGGTCTATTCTGGTTTCTGCATTGATTCACAATGAATAAAAATTAAGTTGGTACTAAATTTTATGGACTCAGATTTTTTTTAAATGCCTCATCTTTGAGCTTTAACTAGATAGTGCCTGTGGGAGCAGAGGGCGACTTTTAATTAGCAGTTGCTACTGCTAAGAGAGGAACCCAGATAATTGCCTGGCAACCTCAAATTGTGGCCTTCTCTCACCTTGAAACACACCTCCAAATACAGATCTACCCATAGCCTCCCCAGCCTTTCGTGCTCCCCTCAAGATGCACCAGTATGTATATTGCAAAGGTTCCCTTGGTTACTGCAGCCCTCACACTCATTTGTCTGAACTCCGAGTCACGGACCCAAAGGTGAGGATGATCTCTCCTATCTCCATGTCCATCCGGGCTGCCTTGTGTCAGCAATTGTCCTCGAGCTCTCTAGAGAAACAGAAGCAGTGAGATACAGCCCAGGTATCACAATGGTTAAGTGCGGGGCTGCTATCTAGAAGGTTGACAGTTCAAATCCAGCCAGCAGCTTTGCAGGAGCGATGCCTGGCCATTGTTTTCCATAAGGTTTATAACCAAGAAAGCCTCTGGGGGCAGGCTTACTCTGTCACATTCAAATCAGCTCATTGGCTCTCTAACAACAACAGTATATATATACACACACACACACACACACACACACATGCAGTTAGGTTTCTATGCATATTTCGTGTAAACATGGAATGAAAAGATAATGGAATTTCCCCACAAATGGTTTGAATCCCTCTCTGATGTGTGTGCATGTGTGTCTGTGTTTATGTCAAAGAATTGGCTGATATTATTGTAAAGGGGCTGCTAAGAACCCAAAACCATAGAGACCTGATGAAATCCACAGCTCTCCGAAGACTCCTGCTGGCCTGCAGATGCGTGGAGGGTTGGCAAGCGCCAGACCCTTGGGTCAGGCAATGCAGAGTGCAGTGGAGAAAGAGCACCTTCTCCAAAAGCTCTATCAGCGGTCTTGCCTTAGGGCCCAGAGCTGTGACGACCTCACTGCCCTATTCGTTTGCTCGCCGTGCAGATCTTCATACGGGGCACCACACGCAATGCTGCAGTGCATAATTTGCCGATGTCATCATGCTCAGGCAAGCTCCCAGAGACAAGTAAAGACCAGATTTAGAAAGACATTGATAATAGGAGACAATAATAAAGGAAAATGAAAACGAAAGAGGGGTGCTTACTTTATGCTAGAACTGACTTATGACAGTTGTCAAAATGGAACCATATCACAAGTCAGGGACTATCTAAATTTATATTCTGAAGGTAGAATATACCCTAAGGAAATTCCCTTTATGACTGATTGCTTGATTGTGTTGTATTAGACTATATTACGGAAAGTGACTAAATTAGATTAGGTTGTGGAAAAGCATCCAGTGCAGGATTTGGCCAGACCACTGGGACTCGCTTGTTGTTGCAGTTGGATGATGTCGAGTCCGTTCCAACTCACAGTGGCCCCATGTACCACAGAACCAGCACTGCCTGGGCCTGGGCCGTCCTCACCGTGGTGGCTGGGTTTGAGCCCATGGTTGCAGACTCTGTGCCGATCCAGCTCATTGATGCCCTCCCTCTATTTGCTTGGTTTTTATTTTTGCTGACTGTCTACCAGGAATGATATCCTTTTCCATGCTCCCTTCTGTGGGCACAGTCAAAGTCTCACCGTCCTTGCGTCTAAGGAGCATTCTGGTTGTACTTCTTCCAAGATAGATCTGTTCATTCTTCTGGCAGTCTATGGTATTTTTTAGTATTCGTCACCAACACCAGAATTCAAAGGTATCAATTCTTCTCCAGGCTTCCTTCTCCACTATCCAGCTTCACATGCACGTGAAGTGATTGAAAATACATGGCTTGGGGCACGCTCATCCAAGTCTTCCAAGTGGCATCTTTGCTTTTTGACACTTTACAGAAATCTTTTAACCATAGCCTAGCTGAAAGGACATAAAATTAACTGCCACCGTAAGACATTTGCCATATATATGTCTTGTCGTCCTAGTTGGTTCTCCAGGTAAATGGCTGAAGCGTAGAGTCAATATAGCTTGAGGAGTTCATCACATGAGCCATGCTGTTCTCCTCATATTTTAATGGTCTCTCCATTATGACAGGAGGAGAGAAGGGAGAGGGGGTAAAGCAACATGTAGCAATGATTCCCATCACTCCCCCAGGGCTCCCTAGGACCAAGCCATTCTCTCAGATCCATTCAAGAAGCTTGCCCAATTCATGGAGGTCTAGATAAAGACATGTACATGCAAATATATATAGGAGGATGGGGAAATAGATCTATGTGTCTATATTTATAGGTCAAGTATTAAGGTGGCGGAAGGACCTTGGGCCTCTACTCAAACACTCCCTCAATGCATGAATACCTTCTTTTATTAAATTGGAACTCTATGATGCTCACTCTCCCAACACAACGGCTGGAGCCAAAGTGGGTGAACAAGTAAATGTGGTGAAGAAAGCTGATGGTGCCCGGCTATCAAAAGAGATAGTGACTGGGGTCTTAAAGGCTTGAAGATAAACAAGCGGCCATCTAGCTCAGAAGCAACAAAGTCCACATGGAAGAACACACCAGCCTGTGTGATCGAGTGGTCCCAAAGGGATCAGTTACCAGGCATCAAAGAACAAAAAATCATATAATTGACTGCACACCTCCATGATAGGATCGCTGAAGACAAATGGGTGCATAAGCAAATGTGGTGAAGAAAGCTGATGGTGCCCGGCTATCAAAAGAGATAGTGTCTGGGGTCTTAAAGGCTTGAAGGTGAACAAGCGGCCATCTAGCTCAGAAGCAAATAAGCCCACATGGAAGAAGCACACCGGCCAGTGCGATCACGAGGTGCCCAAGGGACCAGGTATAAGGCATCATGCAAAAAAGAAAAGATATAAGTGTGTGTATGTATGTGTATATATGTATATATGTATATATGTATGTGTATATATGTATATATATATCATATTAAATGAAGGGGGAAGTGCAGAGTGGAGACCCAAGGCCCAAGTATCGGCCAATGGAGATCCCCTCATAGAGGGGTTTAGGAGAGGAGATGGGTTAATTAGGGTGTGAGGTAGTATCGATGAAGAACACAGCTTTCCCCCAGATCCTGGGTGCTTCCTCCCCCCAACTACCATGATCCGAATTCTACCTTGCAGGGCTGGATAGGACAGAGGCTGTACACTGGTACATATGAGGGTTGGAGGTACAGGGAATCCAGGGTGGATGATACCTTCAGGACCAAAGGTGTGAGGGACGATGCTGGGAGAGTGGAGGGTGAGTGGGTTGGAAAGGGGGAACTGATTACAAGGATCCACATGTGACCTCTTCCCTGGGAGAGGGACAGCAGAGAAGGGGGGAAGGGAGACTCCGGATAGGGCAAGATATGACAAAATAACGAGGTATAAATTACCAAGGGCATATGAGGGAGGGGGGAATAGGGAGGGAGGGGGGGGGAAAGAGGACCTGATGCAAGGGGCTTAAGTGGAGAGCAAATGCCTTGAGAATGATTGGGGCACGGAATGTATGGATGTGCTTTATACAATTGATGTATGTATATGTATGGATTGTGGTAAGAGTTGTTTGAGTCCCTAATAAAATGTAAAAGAAGAAAAGAGAAAAAAATGATTAGGGCAAAGACTGTACAGATGTGCTTTATACAATTGATGTATGTATATGTATGAACTGTGATAAGAATTGTATCAGCCCCAATAAATTGTTAAAAAAAATTTTAAAAAAAACATGAGTTAAATACAAATGTAAGTCAAAAAAAAAAAAAAAGAAGCTTGCCCAAAGTGTAGGGGCCCAGATGCTTGACTCAGAGTTCCCCTGATGTCGTCCGAGATGTGAAAGCAATTTTCCAGAGGCACGGCTTGCCAAACCCATTCCTCTAGCACAGTGGTTCTCAACCTTCCGAACGCTGCCACCCTTACGTACAGCTCCTCATGCTATGGTGACCCCCCCCAATCATAAACTTATTTTTGTTTCTGTTTCATAACTGTCATTTTGCTACATATGAATCGGGCGACCCCTGTGAGAGGGTCATCTGACCCCCAAAGGGGTTGTGACCCACAGGTTGAGAACTGCTGCTGAGTAGGCAATGCCACACGGAGTTGTATTTTTTACAAAACAAATAATTTTGGAAGAAGAGGACATTTTCTAATGAATGTTGAGAAAATGCAAGCAAAGTGTCTCGAGAGAGCGCGCGCGCGCGCGCACACACACACACACACACACACACACACACACACACACACACACACACACACCCCAAGGCTTGCGCGCGCACGCACGCACACGCGCACACACACACACACACACACACACACACACACACATCCACACACCCCACAAGGCTTGCAAATGCGAAATGCAAGATTGACTATTTCATTTGAGCTGGTAGGTTTAATTCATTTATAATTAATCCTGGGTTTATTTTCAGCCTGTTCGCATGTGACCTTCCTCTTGGTCTCCCTGCTCTCTCTTGTTTCTGGAATTTCGCTCCTTAACTGCTGGGGTTTGCAACCCTGAGGAAAACACTTGGACTCTGTAGGAATGTAGGGCTTCTCACACCGGCCACTCAGGACACAGTGCTGCCCTCTGCTGGCTGCCTCCGTGCTTGTCTTGACGTATAAGAAGTCTCTGCGAGGCTTTCACTGGGGTTTAAGAGACAAAATTAAACATTTTAAGTGAGCTCATAATTTTTCACACTGTTTTTAAACATCCAAAGTCTAAAGTACACAAATGTGCAGGATCAAAGTCTACTTTAGACTTTGGAGACAAGGTTAGAGCTGCCATTCTCTGAAGTCGAATTAAAAAAAAAGGATGAATTTAGAATATGCATAAATAACCCATCATGAGTTTGTAAATGCATCTCTGGTGGGTTTAGTCTGATTTTCAAATTCTACTCTGAGGAAACAAGGCTGTCTCCCATGTCCTGTCACATCATAATGTGATGGAAAGAGGAGTCATATGATTAATGGTGAACATCTAAGGTGATGTCAGGAGGCCTGGTGATGTCGTGGCTTCTCACCGGGCTGGGAAACCACAAGGGCAGCAGTTCAAAAGCACTAGCTGCTCCTCACGATGAGGATGAGATTTTCTACTACCATAAAGAGTTACCCTACGCCATGGGTCAGAGCTGATTTGATGGATGGCCGTGAGTTTGGTTTGGCAGATGATGTGATCGCGCAGAAGGCTGTGTACTGCCGTGAGTCCAGATAAAATGGAACCAGAGAAGACGCCTCTCAGCACTGGCACCGGATGCTCGCATCGCTTTTGTAGGTCTAGCCTCAAAATGGAGAAGGCATATACTTAAATATGGTATATGTTTGATAATAAGTAAACATTTCTTGTAGGAATCCTTTCGAATTCGATGCTTGGCTGCTTACCTGACCTGGTGGGCTAATTCATTTGCATTTTGTCTGGGATTGTTTGTTCCTTGTTAGCTTCTAGTTTGTGCCTACTCTCCCTAGCCATTGCTTTTACTTCTTTTCAGAGACTGACTCATGTTGAACTTGGGTTACATCCACGAAGCCCCTCAGTGCCCTTTCCCCAGATGTCATATTCACCACAGGGAGCTGCTGGCCTAGCCCTGGGGGATAGGGAGCCCTTGGAGTCCTGGGAGGAAGGCAGGTTGAACAGCTTTCCCTTCACTTTCAGAAATGCTGGCCCTTCCAAGGTGAATGCGTCCTTGAGGGTATACAAGGAGAGTCCCATTTGGAAGCAGGGGCAGGCCACGTCTCAGTGTGGACATTTTTCACAACTGATGATCCAATAATGCCACCTCATTATTAACAAGAGTTCACAGTTTATGTTGCTAACGAAGGTCAGGTCAGGTCAGGTTGGTGGGTCAAATCCATCAGCCACTCTTCTGGACAACAATGAGGCTGTTTGCTCTGGGAAAGATTTCCAGTCTATAGGGCTGATATGAGTTGGAATCAATGTCATGGTGTGGGAATATAAAGAGACTTTCCCCCAGCTTTGTCTCCCCCAAACATTAGAGGCTTTTTGCCAGGGTATGGTGGGAGGTCAGATGCTTAGAGACATCCTTCCTGAAGGCAGTCAGTTGCCAGACTACTGTCTGGTTCCACCAGGTAGGCCTGCTCCCTGCTGTTAAAAGACAATGGGCTACTTCACTCTAAACGCTTGTGACCATTAGCTTGGTTCCTATAGATGGGTTTACATCTTACCGATAATGGTCTCTATAGTGAACTAGATAACAGGTCAAACCGACTCAGTGACATCATAGTTAGGCTGCCATCCTGAATCTAGAATCCGCCCATCTTGCCACATGTATATTCCCAATCCTTCCTCTTCCTATTGTGCATTTACCCCTAGATCACCCCCTCCCATTACTGTATTACCTATAGCACAGCCCTTTACTGTGACATATGTTTTCACCTGTAATCAGGGGGCTTGAATGTCCCCAGAGAATGTAAAAGCCCTGGTTAGCAATAGATATCTCTTTCTCTCCATGTGGACCACCAAGTGAGGCTGAGATGAGCATGCTACCATGAAATGTGTCTGACTCCATTATTTCAATCTCTGTTCTCTCATGCTCTTTAAAACTTTACTATAATATTTACTTATTATCACTGTACAATTGTGCCTACCGGACCTGTGATGATGTGTTAGGGCAGGTACCCTGACATCATGGTGGTGGGTTATAGGTTTTGACGAACACTTCATGCTAGATGCCGCAGTGCCATGCAGCATCCTTTCACTGCCTTATGGTTTTATTTTAGATAGTATGCTTGTTTGAGGTAGCTGATGGGGATTGTGAATGAATCATGTTTCTTCTGCAAGCAGCTCCTGGCTCCGCCTCCGGCCTGTGCTGGCTGAGGCTGGTATGAGTAGGTCTAAGTTCAGCTACCTGCCTGTGCGTCCTGTGTGATGATTTAACGCTTGCCCGAGGAATACAGCAAGGCCGGGCCCCAGATGGCTTATTCTGAGAGCCAGGGCTGTGGCCAGGGATTCTGCCATCGCTGTGGGCAGATAGAACAAGAGGAACTTGGGAATGTGCACCCTGGGGTAGGAGTGTGTGCTTAGTGATCAGGAGTGGATAAAATTCCATTAGAGGTAAATGTTATCAGACAGCAGGCTGGAAAGATATATTTTAAGCTGAGAAATTACTTAATAAATTCAGACCAACACTCTGTGACATTTCCCACAAGACTTTAATGCTGTTTACAAATTCCAGAGAACACCCCGAGTCGTTTCTGGCATGGGCTTATGATTTATTTCAAAGGAAAATGGGACAGAGTGTGTGGGTTTGTGTTTAATGTGAAAAGGGATTTGGAGATGAAAAGTCAACTGGCATGAAAGATTGCAGGGCAAATGCAAAGGAGCGGAGCATGTGGGTGGTCTTGGAGCATGTAATAGGGTCTTGAGAAAGGAAGGGGCCTCTTACCATTCCAGTGCTAATCAAATAGTTCCATTTGCACAGGCCAATAATGCATTCAAGAAGATAGGTTAGGAGGCAATGATAGATCCAGGGTGCCTGAAACACTTCAATTCCAAAGACTTCCGTTTCATGAGTAGGCGGAGCACTCTCTTGCTCTAAGGAAAGACGTGGCTATCGCTTTCATTCTCCACAACAGTGAGTGTTTGGAGGGCGTGGCTTCATCTGTAGCCAGATGGTCTTCAGTTAGCCCAAAGGAAGGCATTTCTAAAGAACATCAGACCTCAGATTAAGAGTTTGGAGGAAGGTCTGGGAGCCGATTTTTCATGCCTATTATTTGGGGTTTCTTGGAAACAGAAGGATGGAGTAGACGCCTTGCGATTTGTCTCTGTGGCCAAGAGACTGTGTAGGGCTCAGGAAGGGCACGTGGCCCTGTTTTCTGCAGAAGTGGCTCAGGGGACAAGTGGCTTCAGGCCATGGGTGGTGAGAGAGGCAGCAATGTGGGAGTCAGGCTGGCAGGGAGAGGACAACTGAAGAAGGCTCTTCCCCTCCCTCTCTGCCTCTCCCCTACCCCTGGCAATTCCCAGCCTCAGCCATCTTACTTGCCGTGGACTGTGTGGCTTGAATGGGAATGAGGACGGTGACGTTCCCCCATCTCTCTTGGAAAAAAAAATGACATTCCATTTGGTTTTGGAAAACACACAATATTCCACTTATAAAATATTCAATCACTGTAATTAATCCTCCCACCTGGGCTGGTCCAGCTCCACTTAGGCAGGAGTTTCAGACTGCGTTTGTGTGGCCAGTGAGTTGGGGACTCGAGGGTCCTCTCCTGTTAGGGATCAGCTCCCGGATGAGGGGTCTAAGTCTCCTGCGACTCATTGAAGGATGCTGATTGACCCCATTATCCGCTTCTGCAGCTGGGGAACAATGGGAAAGGCCTGGCTCTCTCGGCCTGGGCAAATTAACTCCTCTGTGGCTGGCTGCTTTTGTGAAGGGTACAGCCCTGACAACAGACGGGGCCATTCTACTCGACCCAGTAGGGTTGCTATGAGTCAGCGTGGACTCGATGCCAACAGGTGACACCAAGAATGGCTTCATTCTCCAAAGCTCACCCTCCTGAAAAGGTGGACAGTCCTCACTCCTGTCCCTTCTTACTTTAGTCCTTCATACATTCTCGGTAGCATTGCCTCCCTATTTTCTTATCATTTTCATCTTTTAGAAAACCCCATATGTTATATGTATTAACAATCCTGTGATGCGGACACACACCCACCCTACAGGACAGAGTTGAACCTCCCCACTGGGTTCCCAAGGCTGACATCTGTGTGGAAGCAGACTGTCTCATCTTGCTCCTGAAAATTGGCTGGTGGGTTTCCTGTCCCCCAGCCTCTCCTCCCTACTTGTTTTAGTTTCGCCAAGTCCCTAACAGCTCAGAGGCTCTCTCCTAAAACTCTGAGAAGCATTCACCAAATGCCAACTTTAAACCTACCTGGAGCTCTGGCTTTGCCTAGGGAGATGGAGAGACTAGGCAAAAAAAAAAAAAAGAGAAAGAGAGACAAAAAAGAGTGGGACTTGTGACAAGAAGATCTTTTAGCAGAGAGCAGAGTGATGCACTGAAAGCTTTATCCTGAGAGCTAGAAATGAACAGCCACCTGCCAGCATGTCCCTTTTGAGGGGCCTCAGTTTACCCTTGGAGTACCACCGGGCGGGAGAGCCCTCAGGCTGCCACGTCACCAGCACCATCCAGCCAGTGTGCACGCGGTTCCTCAGGGTGGTCAGGGTGGGCTGGGCTGGGAGGAAAAGAAGTTAATATTTGGAAGCTTCAACACATCAGTGAAGGGATAGGAGAGTCCTTCCTCCTCTCACGGCCCAAGTTTCCTTCCGGACCAAGTACGTAAGGATCATGGTTCCCAAAGCCACTTCTAGCGGTGATGCATTTGGGGCGTCTCTAATATTACGGGAGTCCTGGAAGAAGGCTTGGTGGCACAGTGGGTCACACACTGGGCTGCTCACCCTCAGGGCAGCCGAGTGCTCCCTGGAGGCAAGGGTGGCAAGACTTCGTCTCACATCCTCTGGACAAGTTGTCGGGAGAGGCCGGCTCCTGGATATGAACATCGTATTGGTGACGTCGAGGGACAGCCCCAAGAGGAAGGCCCTCAAGGTGATGGATGAACCCAGTGGCTGCGACAATGGGCTCAGCAGCGGGACAATGGTGGCGATGGCACAGGGCCGGGCAGTGTTTTGCTCCATTGGGTCACTATGCTTCCGAACCAACTCAATAGCACCTAACAACACAACATTGGAGGCTCCTGGGTGGCATGAACAATGAAGGACTCAGCTGCTAACTGAAAGGTTGGTGGTTCAAGTCCACCCAGAGGCAGCAAGAAGCAAGGCGATTTGGTTCTGAGACCTCTCTATGGAGGGAACACAGGCTCTGCTCTGATACACATAGATACACATAGGGGGTATCACTTGACAGCCACTCGATTTTGCATGCCCCCTCCGCAGGGATTTGGGGAGCATTCACTACTTCCTGCTGTGCACAAGGAAAAGAAAGGGCTGGGAGGCAGGGTTTCCCAGAGGCCTGAAGTTTTCCAAGGACAGAGCGAGCTCAGGAGTGAGTATCCTTGTTCTCCAGACCATCAGGAGGGATCAAGGGCAGTACCCCACACACTTCCTGACAGCTCGGCAAAGAAGGCAGCACAGGGGCATGGATCGCGCCTGCTCTCCAGCTTCGGAGCGTCCAGAGCCCATGCTCCCTCTGATCGCACTGCTTGTTGCTGGAGGGCTGCTGAGGGGCAGGGAGATCTCTTGGGGCTCTAGATGGAGGGCTGCCAGCCTACCTGAGGGTGGGCCTGTTCGCTACTCCAGTGGTTTGGCCTCCTCAAAGGCCGCAGAAGAAGGGAAAGAGCCCACGGTGGCTGGAAATGACACCCCCGCTGTGGGTGGGCATTGTGTTAGGTCCATACAGTTGCCTGACCAAGAGGAAGGGAGGTACACACCCTAGATCGGCTTCTCTCCCCTTCCTTCCGCATTGGGGCTTCCGTGGCTCTGAAGTGAAAGATGCCCTTTCTAATGAAGGGGTTCAGTGACTGGCCCCAAGAGGCAAATAAAGACAGGAGCTCTTTGACCCCCCAATCTGTGCATCCCTCAACTGGGGCTGGGACTGGAGCTCTCTCCCCAACCCTGCCCCCCCCCCCCCCCATCCAACTGCGTTTGTGTAGGGTCAGCAGCCCTTTGGTCGGACCCCCACTGCCTGGCCAGCCAGTGCCTTGGAGCAGCCCTGGTGGTTTCAAACAGAACAATCACAGTGAGAACAAAGCTCACACTCAAGGAGGCACCAGCAGCCGGGACAGGGGCTTCTCTCTGATCACAGAAAGCGAATTGCAATTGCGGAGCCAGCTTTGTCCTCAGCCTCCCGCAGCTGGCCCAGGAGGGGCTTTGATGAAGGAGGGAATTCTGGGGAGCCTGTCCACAAGGGCACGTGGATTGATGGGGTGAGGGCAGAGCGGCACTTCCCGCAGTAAACATGTTCCTTCTGGAAGCTGCGCCTGTCCTCACGCTGCCTCTGGCCTTCCCTGAGGTCCCTTCATAAATGATTCAGGCCCCACATTTTGCAGAGCACTAAAGCGCTCTTGCCTTCCTTACTTGGGAGTAACCCCAGCAGCATGAGGCTGGAATTTAATACCCACGAAAGCTTTCAGGTTCAGGGATAATAAGGCAGGACCGGAAACAGCACACAAAGCCCACAGGCTGCCAGCCACGGCTGCCAGCCTGGCCCGGCAAGTGAGGCGGGGTAGGGAAAGCACTGATGTGACCTATTTGGGGGCTCCCGGGGGAAGGGGCCCTGGTGGCATAATCAGCTAGGCATTGGGCGGCTAACCATAAGGTTGGCAGTTTGAACCCATCAGCCACTTCTCAGGCGAAAGAGGAGGCTTTTTGCTCCCATACTGACAGCCCTGGAAACCTTAGGAACAGTTCGAGTGGCACTAGAGCAGTGGTTCTCAACCTGTGGGTCGCGACCCCTTTGGGGATGGAATGACCTTTCATAGGAGTCGCCTGATTCATAACAGTAGCAAAATGACAGTTATGAAGTAGCAGCAAAAATAATTTTATGGCTGGGGGGTCACTACAACATGAGGAACTGTATTAAAGGGTCGCGGCATCAGGAAGGTTGAGAACCACTGCTCTAGAGGGGCTTTGGGAGTCTGAATGGGTGCAATGGCAGTGGATGTGGGGGAAGGACTTTTGTAGGGAGTGCACCTGGGGGTGACACTGCTAGGCTCTGGGATGCAGCCTCCTCAGCTCTTGAAGAGTTGATTAGATCCTCGTTCATCGTAGCCACACACCCTCCCCAGGGCTGGTGCTCCCAAGCCCAGGCAACGGAGAACTTTTGTTACGATGCTGCTCACTGTTCATAGGGGTGCAGAGGTGGGGAGCAGTATGTTTTACTGTGCTATTGTTGCTGGCTGACACCCTGCGGGCCCCAGGCTCAGGACCACCCCCTGCACAGCAGAGTGAAACACTGCCCAGTCCTGCCCAGCCTCATGATCAGCTACAGACCCAACTGCCGTGATCCCAGGGCTCTCACTGGCGGACATGTGGAAGCAGATCTCAGGCTTCTCTTCGTAGTTCCTCTCAGTGGGGAAGCTCCCACTGAAATCTGTTCAATATCGTAGAAACCTGCTAGTTTCCCCTGTGAGATGGGTAGTGGCTGAGTGAGAGGTGAATTGGTCAGGATTCAAACCCAGTCCTCCCATATGGAAAGCAAGAATTCTGCCTCTCAACTCCCACTTGGCCACCCCACTGTCTGCTCCTTCAAAACTCCAACTCTCTGCCCCTGAGTCAGCTCTGACTCCCAGATACCCTGTGGGCTGTGTACAACTTCCACCATGAGTTTCCAAGACTGTAGCTCTTATTGGAGTAGAAAGCCTCATTTTCCTCCCACAGAGCAGCTGGTGGTTTGAACTGCTGATCTCGAGACTGGCAGCCCAAGTCATAACCCACTACACCTCCACCTCCAGGGCCCTTCACTGTCCACTAGGAGGCTAAAATTCTGTGTCATTGGTTCCCATTCGTCCAAAGTGCTCTCTCTTCTTGGTGCCTCTGAGAACTTAACCATCTTTTGTAGCCTAACCTGGACGCCCTCCTTCATAAAGCATTCCTGCCTGATCCAGCCCACCTGTGTGAAGGCCATCCCTAACCACCAACGCCAAATGGTGAACATACAACAGTAATAGTAATGACAATGCTGTTTATTGAGCACATACTTTGTGTCAAGTTCTGCTCTTTTGTATTTGCTCAGTCAATTCTCATGATAGCGGAATGAGATAAATAATGTTTATCTTCCCCTCCCCTTTTTTTAACAGGTGAAATGGAGGCCCTATTAGTGCTTTGGTCTTGTGTGTGTGCTGGCTTCTCCCCTACCCCAAGCTCTCAGCTCTCAGCTCTCAGGATAGCAGTACACGGTGCAGGTTCAGGGGCTCTGTTGGGACGACCCACCAGCTCCTCACAGCAGCTCTCTGAGCTAACATTTGACCCATTTTCCCAAGGAGGCTCAGAGATGTTAAGTAACCTGCAGAAGGGTCTCAAAGCACACAGTCTGTAAATGCTACCACTGGATTTAGACGATGGGTATCGGATTCCACCTCCTGTGTCTTCTATAATCTGGTGGTTGACTGCATAGGCCTAGTGGCTGGTTTTGCAATTCCACCCCAACTATCAGCAATAGGACCTTGGGTTTAACGTCTCTGTGCCTCAGTTTCATTACCTGACTAATGGGTATAATAGTAGTGTCTGCCTTCTAAAGTTGTGATGAGGATTGAATGGGAGTAAATGGATATAGGGAACATAGAACAAGGTTCCTGGCCCACGGTACAGACTCAATAAACAGTGGCTCTTTTATCATCATGGCCTGATACCGTATAAGCCTAAGGAATGCCTAGGATAAGACTTGACCACACACGTCAGGTGGCCCATGCCATTTCATTCCTCTTCTGCATTCTCCACAGTGCTTGACAAGCAATGAGCATGTGACATCGGATCAAGAAAGCATTGTGATTGATTTCCAACTATCGCCGGATGTGGGTTCCTAAAGAGCACTCTGACGACCATGGTGAGCAGGCAATACCTGATTTTTGGAATAATCAGTGACCGTGTGACTTGTTACAAAAGCCCAGTTCTGGGAGCCAGGTGACCTGGAGCTCTGCTTTAGGTCTGAAACCAACTTGTACCTGGCTAGATGACTTCTGCCCCCAGGGACCTTGGGGTGGGTGGTGGGTAGATAGTATCTCAGGTATCTTGCAGACAGGGATCCTTTACTTCTTAGGCAAAATATGTGTCCAGGAAAAGGAGGCCTGGGAGTGCTCCCCAGCTCTAAGCACTAGGATCGCAGCCTCAGAACTTGGCCCCAAACCCAAGCCAAACCTACGACTATCGAGTTGATTCTGACTCATAGTGACTCCACAGGACAGGACAAGACTTTAACTATTGACAGGAATAGAAAGCCTTGTCTTCCTCCAGTGGAGCAGCTAGCTAGTGGCTCCAAACTGCTGACCTCAGAGTTAGCAGCGGGCATATAAGTACTACTCCACCAGGATTCCTGGTGGCAGCGACTTTCAGTGATTTTTAACTGAGTAGGAGGAAAGTTGAGAGGAAGATATCTTGTCTTATGACTCATCCCACCTCTCTTCCATGCACCATGACTGGACCCATGCTGGTCACCCTGTCAGCTTGTCTCCTTTTTTCTCTTAACCCCACTCAAGCCAAGGAAAGATGTGTGTGTGTGTGTGTGTGTGTGTGTGAACATGTGTACCTGCATGAGGAACAACATCCTATTTCCTCCCTGGCCATTCACACCTTTGGTGGCAGTTACTGGGAGAGCAGATGTCTGTGAATGCTTGCAAATGCTCAGGACTTGTAATTTAGACTTTGCTGAAGTTGGCTAAATCATTAACGCAATGGTTGCCTTCCAGGGACCTTGCTGTGTGTGTGTGTGTGTAGAGGGTGGGGGTTGATGCTTCCCCTGGGAAAATGGAGACATGCAGCCGGCTCCGTTCAGGAAGCTGGTGGAAAACGCAGAACAGAAAGGGACTGAGGTGAGAAGGAAGGCATTCGCCCTCCCAGCTAGACCATTGGGGCTTGTTCTTCAGGTAGGTTGACATGGAGGGAGGAATCTGACCCAAGATAAAGCTCTCCTGAAATTGTTGTGAGACATCACAGGTGAGGTCCTTAGTTGAGAAGCAGGTGTCAGAATCACATGACGGGCCAAGGGGGAAATCAAGCCATTTTTCCTGGGAGATTAACCCCCAGCCCGAACCCACTGCCATCCAGTGAATTCTGACTCAAAGCACTCCTATTTAGGGTTTATTGGAGCAGAGAGCCTCAACTTTCTTCCAAGGGTCCACTGGTGAGACTGAACCACCAACCTCGCAGTTAACAGTCCAAGGCTTAGCCATCAGCACTGCCAACATGATTTCCCCACTTTCCCAGTAGCCCCCTTGGGGGTGAATGATTTTCACTTTTCTTTGGGATACTTCTCATAGCTTTTTTGTTCTTTGACTTAGCTGCGATCAACCCCCTGGCGAGGAAATGGAGGCAGCTAGCTTAGAGGAGAGAAGGAAGTGGCAGGACAATGCTGGGAGGAATCCTCCTTCTCTTTAAAGACAGGGTTGGCCCAGCGCTTATCTCCCCAGCTTGGGATTGTACTATATTCCAAGACTGTGTATCCGAAGGAATGCATTGAATGGAATCATCATGGTCATGAGTGGGCAATGCAGAGGCCCGTTGTGGTCAGCGGTGGGAAGGAGGGTGCTAATTAAGCTTGGATGTTCTCCTGTGCTGGGAGTGGAGGAGACCTTGTTCCAGCAGGTAGGACTTGGGTGTGAGCCTTCCTTCCCATTAACAGGTTGCAGGAACTGCAAAGGGAAGGAGAAGGGAGGATAGTGAAAGCTTGGAAGTTTCCAAACTGGCAAAAGGATCCAGGGACCTGGGAATCTCGGAGATGTGGCCTGGGACCATCTCTTCTGGAACAGCAGACCTGAACGCACCGTCTGAACTAAGTCAGATGAGTAGAGTCAGCTTCAGGGATTGGCCTTGCACACCCTCCTCGGGGAAGCCATTAGGAACCCTCCACCTTATGGGCAGGCCCTCTCACCCTCTGTACTGTCTCCCAATCTTAAAACAAGACCGAACCCACCAGGTCGCTAGGGAGTTGATTCTAACTTCTGTTGACCCCATGTGTGTCAGCAGAGTAGAACTATGATCCAGAGGATTTCATGGCTCATTTTTTGTGTGTGGGGGGGGAGGGTGGAGTAGATCTCCAGGTTTTTCTTCTGAGGTACATCTGGGTAGACTCACACTGCTGGAGTAAACCTTGGCCACCACCTGGGGACTCTACCTCCCCCAACAATCTCAGCCACTGCCATACCGTATAGAAATCCCTAGTGGCGTAGTGGGTAATACGTTGGGCTGCCAACCACAAAATTAGCAGTTCGAGACCATCAGCTGCTTCTTGGGAGCAAGATGAGGCTTTCTACTCCTTTAAAAAGTTACAGTCTTGGAAACCCGCAGGGGCCGTTCTAGTCTGTCCTATAGACATCACTATGAGTCAGAATTGACTTGATGGTGGTGAGTTTGAGGTAGAAAAATTCTGTCGATTCTTTCTTTGTCTCTCTGCCTAGATTGAGAGTTCCTTGAAGGACAATGGCTTCCTTATTCCATCCTTCTGTGTCTGACAGGGGCAATAAATACCGGTCAGCCATAAAGAGACTGAAGGCACCAGTACATTGCAAGCTCCAAACAAAGACCAGCTCCCCCTGCTTCTACATAACATCACCATCCTCTTTTGACTCTGAGGATGCAGGTGACTCAGGCTGTGGATGTATAACTTCCAGTGCAAGTCAGCGCTGCCCTTCCCCAGCCCATCTTCCTGCCCCTCCCCTGCTGGCTACGCGACCTTAAATGCTCGGCCTACCCGAGCAGAACCAACCTGAACTCCATGTCACGAGGAGTGCCAACACCAAGGGTGACAGTTAGGGGGAGTCTCCACGTTGGGGCAGCGCCCACGCTGAGGTTCTTCTTTAGGAGTACGCATTGTTGGGAGTTGGCTGTGGAGCACTCCCCTCCTCAGGCCTCCTGACCCCTGCGTTGTGAAGCCCAGCTCAGATGGAGCAAGGCAGAACCACTCGGCTCGGACATTATCTCTGCTTCCTGCCCAGGAAGAAAAGCAGGAGCGAGACCAGCCTCTTCCTTGGCGGCGAATTATTAAATCACTGGTCTTTCCCCTTGAATCGATGCAACTAAGGAACATCTCTTGCTGCCCCTTCTCCCACCCCCCACTGCCTCACTCCTCTTCCACCAGCCTCTTATTGTTAGAATGTCCTCTCCTTGCATTTGCTCTGTGCTGCCAGTGACTTTACCTAGGGAGACCAGGGCCACACTGCAGCCTGGTGCTCCTCCCCCACTCCAGGCCACAGCCAGCCTGCTCTGAAGGGATACCAGCTTTGGGCGGCTGTAATGCCAGAGCCTGCCCGTGTCACATAAAGGAGAGGCCCTGGAGCTGCCTCTGAGAAGCAGACTTCAGAAGGAGGAGGTGGGGGCGGCAGAGGGAGAGGGGAGCAGCAGAGTCATTTGTCATGGCTAAATGAAAATTTATTGCTATAATCTCAAGGCTATAGAAAGGCTTCGGCTAGGAGGCTGGCAAAAGCAACAGGAATTCCAGCAATTGCTAGAAAAATAAGCCATGTCCCCAAATCAATCTCCCAGTGGGTGGTTCCTATTTCTGTGGTGGGTGGCACGGGGTCCCCCTGGCTGCTCTCGGGCATGGGTGACCTGCGGTCTGATGGCGTGAAGAACTGCCCCTGTCTCAGCCCCGGGGAGTTGCCGGTCAACAGGCAAGAGGAGAGCTCATCTCCCTGCTTCCTCTCCTTCCAGGAGGCTGGGGCAAAAACTTCCCTGCATATTCTGCCCACACTTTAGGCAAAAGGATAGGTTTGACTACGTCCCTTCTACTCCCCTAGACATCATGGAGTCTATAAAAGGGTGTGATGTATCTCCATCCTTCAAGCAGCTTGTAAACTAGTTGGGGAGAGCAAATGAACACCATGATTCAAGTGGAGAAAATGTCTGTGCTTCATGTTGAGGTTGCATGAAGAGGAGTATGGAGAAGAGAGAGCTCAGGACTAGCTAAGCGTCAATAGCTCATTCCTTAAATTTGCATAGCAGTTTATAATGTGCTTTCATACAAAGCAATGATCCTATCTCGGCCTCTTGATTCTGATGCCAGCCGTGTCTGTAGTGGGCAGGGCAGTTATTTTCCGATCATTCTGAAGACTAGGATGGTGCAGTTGATTTGAACAGAGCACTGACACTGGGTCCCCCTACTCCATTTGAATGTGCCGCGGCTTTCAAGAAGGGAGAGATAAGACTAGAGGTGAGTAGCATTCAGATGATGGGACAGTAAAAGGAATGCAAGTCTAGGTGGAAGAACTAGAGCGAGCAGGGGTGTTTGCCTGGCACAAAGCAGAGACACAAAGGTGCTGGGTAAATGAATCAGTAGAGTCAAGAATGTCCTTGTAGATCAGGACCACAGTCTCGGTGGACAGCGACACCAATTGGCACAGCTTCGTTCAAAAAGACAGTGCTCTACATCCTACTTTGGCGAGTAGTGACTGGGGTCTTAAAAGCTGGTGGGCCGCCATCTGAGGAGCACTCTTGGTGTCTCCCCATCCAGAGCAAAGAGGAGTGAGGAAAATTGAAAGACACAGGGAAGCCATTAGGCCAACGGACAAATGGACCATGGCAGCCACTATCAACTGCTCTAAAGAGGATCACATTAGATGGTCCCAGAAAGAGTGGGAGAAACATGTGGAACAGACTCACCATCATAAAAGAGATCAGGTTTCTTGGTCAGACAGAGACGGCTGGAAGCCCAAGCCCATGGCCTTTACCCTTGAGATCTGGAACTGAACTCACCTCCGTGTCAGAATACTCAAACCACTTAAGATTAAAAGGAAAAATTTACCCAGGGACAAAGTTCAGAGGGTTAGGGAAGAGGGGGATGGAAACAGGAAACAGAGAGGACACGGGATAGGCGATAGATGAGTTGAATGAAAATGAATTTGAACTGTTGACTGTAAAAGAGTGATCTGCTTTGTCAACCCTCACCTCATTCACAGTAAAGAGATTTTAAAGAGAGAGAGAGGATGAAGAGAAGGCCCATGACCCGGGACAGTAAATGCACCGAGTATGTAGGGCCCCTGGTATCCGCGCAGGACAGTGGGCGGGAGGGTGGTTAAGTGAGGTGTGGCTAGAATAGAGGCCTGGAGGTGCAGGTAGAGGAGTTTGGGTTTGGTACAACCCAAGAGGAATTTGGGTTAGGCACAGAGAGAATCGTGGAAGGTTCTGGAATAGGGAGTCTTACCCAGAGGCAGGAGAGGTGCGCCTACCTTTTGTATATTCCACGACTAGCAAGATGGCCCACTCAAGGGAGCAATGCCCTGGGTAGGTGAGTGCTGCGCCTGGTCAGAGAGGCCTGATCTGCAGCCTCTAGACCCCGGGAGAGCTCGGCAGTCTTTCCAGACATCCGCTTCCCCATTCTTCTCAGCGAAAACCAGGCTTCCTGGATACTCTGATTAAGCCGGTTCTTCTAATACACATCCTCATACCACCCTGTCCTCCTCAGGGAATTTGTCACAGTCTGTGAGCTTCGGGAGCTTCAGGAGGGCAGGGACTGTACCTATGGCATTCAAGGTTAGATCCCTGAGCAAGGAACCTGGAACAGTGCTCAAGACATTATTTATTTAATGAATAAATGGATTTGGCAACTGGGTCTCAAATGTTAACTCACAGGGCGATTTGGAGGCTTACAGGGCATCTCATCAGTGCTTTGTGCGGCAGTGGGCAAACGGAAGAGATTCATGTTGTCAGGACCCAGAGAGAGGCTATAGAGAGAGTCCAGAGGCCTGGAGGAGGACCCAGTGTCAGTGATCCAGGTGACATGCGAGAGGCAGAGAATGCTGGACTGAATGACAAAGCACAGTGCCCAGCTGCCCACATACAAAACGAGGGAGAGTTAAAGACGCTCATGTGGCTAGAAAGTTGGAGGGGACAGACAGCCATGTCCTGAGGGCAGTGGTGAGGGAGCCTTGCCTTTCTCAGGGCCCCTGTTGGCCTTGATTTCCACCTCTGCAGCTCAGACTCCTGTCCCGCTGGGTGTCTCTGTGCCATACGCTCTGTCTCAGCATCTCTGTCTCGGGCTCTGTAATGTGCTGGTTTGGTTTCTCTTTGTTCTTCTTCACTTCTTTGTCTTTGGCTCTCCCTGCTACAGACCCCGTCCTGCTTCCTCTGCCTCTTTCCTTTGTCTTCTGCTCCCTTTAGTTGTTCCTTCTGTCTTCATTCTTTGTCTCTGCTCACTTTGTTTCCCCTTTGGATGTTGACCTCGGTCAGCCTCTCTCTCCTACTGGCTGCCTCCTGATTCTGTTTCTTGCTTCCTGGATGCTCGCTGCAATCTACCAAGTTGGATCGATATCTTCTTTTGATTTTGATGTTTTGGTTCTTCCACTCCTGCCGTCTGATTCTGTTGCCCCTTGTTCTTCCTTCCTGAATTCAAGACCAAACAGATGCCTACTGATCAGGCCCTGACACCTGACTCAGGCTTCAGCCTCTTTTAGATCCCTTTCTATAGATTTCCTTGTTTGGGTTGAGCAAATCTGATGCCTTCTTTCACCTGAGATTCAGCCCCTCAGTGACCAGAATGCTGTTAGCTGTTCCCCTATCTGCCCCCCACCCCCTCCCTTGCTCTGGCCCACCCCACCGCCCTAACTGGAAAACGAGGGAAACATCTCACTGTCTCTTCATGTCTTCAGAATCCCTGCCTAGAAAACTGTCAGGGGACATGGACATGGCTGGTGCCACTGTCTTTCAGTCTAGCGGAAGCAGGCTAGACTAAAGCAGCCTCTTCGAGAGCACTTTTTGACAAGCATGTTGGCGATGTTGCTGATGCAGGCAATGAGAAGTGAGTGAAGTCGTGGGGATGTCTCCTGAGTGGGAGCTGGCCTGCAATAGGTATTCGATAACCATGAGGAGACTCTTAATCTCCTCGTTAATTGCTAATAATGTTAATTGCTTTCAAGACTCCTTTTTGGAGTGCAAATCCTGGGAACCCGCCCCAAGGAGCTTCAGGAAGAAGAAAACTCCATGAGGAGGAGGTGAGGTCAGATGCAAGGGCCAGGCTTGGAGGTGGGTTTCTTTAGTCAGGCATGAGGAGCTAGAGAGCTTCCAGGGACTGAGGCCACCCCGGCTCCTGCTTTCTAGGCGCTCTCTTTTCTCCTGTGCATCTGCTTCCTCACTCTCTTTCTTGGCAGACGTGCTATCGCTGCTAGTTTCTGCTCATGGCAGAGTATGGTCACCTCTGACCTGGTTCTCCAGTCTCCATGTGGGGAAGAGAAATGGCCCAGCTGAGGCTCAGAGCTCCCTTGGGCCATCATGCTGTGGGTCCGAAGCAGGACCAACCACATGCCACACACATAGGCACAGGCATGCTCCCCTGTGCATGGTTCTTTCCAGGGTGGCGTGGGCTGGGGGAGGAGTGCAGTAGACAGGCAGCGCAGATGCAGAGAAGGTGCCTTCTACACTGGACACGCAGACGGAATGGATTCTGATAGATGTGCGCTGCCCATTCCATTCACTCTGAGTGCCCTCATGAGCTTACCTTGAACCTGAGCATCCCATCTGAGGAGTCACTCTCTGCAGTCTGGCCCCAATGAAACAGTGTTAGGCTGGCTCGTCTAGAGCAGTGGTTCTCAACCTGTGGGTCATGACCCTTTTGGGGGTCGAATGACCCTTTCACAGGTGTTTCCCGATTTATAACAGTAGTAAAATTACAGTTATGAAGTAGCAACGGAAATAATGTTATGGTTCGGGGGGGGAGTCACCACAACATGAAGAACTGTATGAAAGGGTTGCGGCATTAGGAAGGTTGAGACCCACTGCTCTAGAGAAACAAATCCAGTGACACTCGTCGATGATAGTCCGTAAGTCCCTCTTCAGACTCATGCAGCCACATGCCGGTGCTGCAGGGCAGTGCTGCAAGAAGCAGGGAGGCCACAGGCTGGTGAGCTCAGAGTCCTGTGGATCCAAGGTTGGTGGAAGCATGGCCAGACACTGACAGCTCTCAAGGTCAGGCAGCCCACGTGGGTCCACCTCTGGCGGCAGACACAGTGTCCCAGTAAGGAGGAAGATGAAGTGGCAGAGAGAGAAGCAGTTCCCAGAGTCCCTCACGCTCATACAAAAGGCCACACCCATCCACAGGAGGCGTCATCAACCTACCACTTGGTTGACAGGCTTGACTCCACCCCTTGCCAGAAGTGTCTTATTGCCTTAAAATCATCCAACTACCACCTGAACTCACCGTTTTCAGTGAGGAAGGCAGCAGCTGAGAATCCCTAGAGAGTCTTCGTCCTGGTGGGTTCCTTTAGGTCCGCGCTCTGGCTGGGCCCTCCTCCCCAAGCCTATCTGAGTGCAGCTGCCCCACAGAAGCAGATCATAAAGGCAAAGCTTCCTGGGCTCCTGTGGAAGAGAAACGCTGGCTGCATCGATGGACGGGCTTGCCCTTCTGCAGATAAGGAGGCCACGTGGCTGGCAAAACAGCAGATTTCCTATCTTCTCATTTCTATGATTGAGCTCAAGCAACCTCATTCAACGTCCCCATCAGCCCCTGCCCCCTTCAAAATCTACTTTATAACTTCTTTCTTGAAGAAACAAATGTTAGTGCTCCTTGGAAAATCTGGGCTCTGGAATCACTGAATGCTGGGAAAAAGTCAAGTCCACCTTATAATAGAATATTGCGGTTCAGAACTCAGAGTGGACAGAACTGGAGTTTGTGTTCTGGAATTTTACTCCATGGCTAATAAAGTATTTAAAATTTATATTTAATTTGGAAACTGATTGTGGTAACAATTGTACTTGACATGACTGAATGAAATATGAATGATACGATACACGTTATCAAGTCCCCATTAATGAAAAAAGTATATTTTAAAAGATCATGGGAAAATGAGAACATTGTGGATTTCTTTACATCTATTTTGTGATCTAGTTTTGCCTTTCTTTTTTCCCTACATTTAGAGATGGCCATCATCTTTTCAGTGCCTTCAAGGTCTCTAAATGATGACTCCTTCATTTACTAACAGTGTGGTCATATTGTTAACCTCTTTCAGCTCTAGGTTTGTCCTCAGTGAAATGGGGCTAATCACCTACCAGTCTCATGGGGTTCGCCTAAGGATTAAGTGGGATAACCCTTGTTAGCCCTGAGCCCAGCTCCTGACACCCAAGACAACAAACTGGACCACCTTCCCTGCCATTGAGTACATTCTGGCTCCTGGAGGCCCGATAGGATGGAACAGAACTGGTCTTCGGGGTTGCAAGGCTGTAGGTCTTTCCAGGAGCAGACGGCCTCTTCGTTTCTCCCCTGGCACGTAGTCAGCACGCTCTCCATGGTGGCGATCTCTGTGGTTGTTGCGAGGGGCCATGGAGTCGGTTCTGACCCACAGCGACCCTCTGCACAACAGAGCAAACACTGCCCTGGCCTGCGCCAGCCTCAATCATTCCTCTGTCTGAGCCCGTGTGCCCGTCACTGCGTCCGTTCATCTTGTTGAGGGTCTTCCCTTTTCCACTGCTCCTCTGTGACAGCAAGCATGGTGTCCTCCAGGGACTAGTCTCTCCTGACAATGTGTCCAAAGTGCATGCGACACACGATCGTTGTCTCTAAGGAGCATTCTGAATGTCTTTCTTCCAACAGAGATTTGCTCGTTCTTTTGGCAGTTCAGGGTACGTCTAACGTTATTCTAATACCATAATTCAGATGCATTGGTTCTTCTTCCGTCTTCCTTATATACTATCCAGCTTTCACATGCACATGAGGCGATTGAAACACCATGGCTTGGGTCCGGCTCACCTTCGTCCTCAAAGTGCCCTCCGTGCTTTTCGACACGCTAGCTATCATGACCGCCCTCGAAAGTGATCGTTAGCTCTGAAGAGAGAAGGGCTTTAAAACAGAGCCTGAGTGCTGGGGGCAAAAATCACATCCTGACCAATATTGTTCAATAGGTATGGTCAGTGTGAACTTTGACATTGGCTGGGCCCCGTAGAATTGCTGTTTGCTGGGCAGGACCTGAGATTTGGCGGTGGGTTGGGTATGATGAACGGAAGCAGGAGGCAGGTGAACCATCCAGATTTTCCCAGTACTTCAATATCTAGAAAAAAATATAAAAATCAAGTGCTAACATCTCCTGCAACCTGGACTGACCTTTTCTTGCTCAATTCCTCATATTATTTGAGGACTCCCCTCCATTTATCTGTTTCTTATTTTGTACCATAAGTTCTTCTTTAAGCCTCAGCTAAGGACTGATGTTCTTTCTGAGAATATGTGATGTTGGGAAACATTCCATTTTTTTGGGTTCTTTTTGCTAAGATGATTTTCTCATCCATCCATCCATCCACCCCCACCCCCCCCACTTGAGCATTTATTAAGTGAGCAATGGGCATCAGGTCTTTGTGAGACCCTGCCTCTACTCTGGCCCCTAGGGTTGCCCCAGAAAGACCGTTAACACTGAAGTCGCTGAAGTCTCCAGGTCCCGAGGGAGAGGGGGTGGTTCCCACAACTCATATTCATTCTTACTCCTAATCCCACTCACAGATTCTCTAATTGAATAGTTTACACACAGAATAAAATTCTTCAATACCTTCAGAGCTGGCCTGACTTTCCGGGCAAAGGATAATATTCCTTTGTGTGCTGATCGGCTTTTCAGGATCAGCCACAATCTCCAGCTCCCCAATGCATCTCAACCCGGAACCTCTTTGGCAAGCAGAATGCAGGCATTTGCATACATGATTAAACTTGCCCTTTTCGAGTTGGTCTGGGGTTGTCCCACTCACCCCCCTCATCCTTACAGGGTGGGGTACCACAGGCATGAGGAAGAGCAGGGGGCCTCTGCCCCTAAATCTGGTGGTGGTGGTGACGACAGGTACAGGACTACTTCGAGTTTAAGTGCATAGGCTTCAGAGCTCAGTTAGATCGTTGGCAATACAGGCTGAGTGGTTCTGAGTTGGTGTAAGAATTGAGGGCATGACTGTTCAGGGAGGGGATTTTGGCCTTCCATTAGGGGACCCAGTTTGACTCCTGGTCTATGTACTCCATGCACAGCCACCACTCCTCTGTCCGTCTCAGGCTTGTATGCTGCTGTGCTGCTGAACAGCTTTCAGTGGGGTTTCCAGATGAAGATAGACTAGGAAGAAAGGCCTGGCAATCTGCTTCCAAAGATCAGCCAATGAAAACCCCGTGGATTGCAACGTCCCCCCTCCCAGTGAATCGTGGACATGGTGCTGGACTAGGCATGTGATCACTGGCAGATAACACCAATAACGACATTGTAAGGATTAAATAAGGTCATGCAGGCAAAGTGTTGAGCAAACCCAATGTCTGCGCCAGAGCAAGTGATTTATAAATCCTAATCGCACTCAATTCGGTGGAGAAGGCAACTGAGGTCTAACGACTTTTCTTGGTTTTTTTTTGGGGGGGTGGCGGGGGTGGTGGGGTGGCCAGGGAGGGTTGGCAGGCTCCAGGAAGGCAGTTACCTCATGTGCTGAAGTGCTTCCATATGACACCTGTCAGTTGGGCATTAGCGCGCCTCCCCTCCCCCCTCCCACTTTCCAGAGAAGGAAACAGCTTCCAGCAACACTCACTCATAACTTTGCCCCAGGATTGCACAGTCAGGGCGTGGAGAAGCAGTATTTGAAATCCTGTCTGTCTGACCCCACCTCATTCCCCAAAGAGAAGATTCACACAAGCTCGCTGGAGGAAGGGAGCACTACGCATGCTGCTGTCTGCTGAAGGCAGCTCCCCCCCATCCCACCCTCCAAGACCATTTGCTTCCACTGCCCAACTTGCTCTCCAAATTTGCAGCTAAAAACAGTCCAGTTCCGAGATTTCAAACCACCTGTCGTCCCAGGGCAGAGCCGCGATGGGTCTGGGTCTGTCTGCACGCTGTGTGTGTGTGTGTGTGTGTGTGTGTCTTTCCTGAGGGACTGGCCTGCTTCCCTCGCTGTGAGCTGTCTGTGTGACCGTGGGCAGGTCACTCAACTTGTCTATACTGCAGCTTCTTTCCTATAAAACAGAAGGAGCTCCGAATCGCCCTGCCTGCCTCTGCGAACTCTCAGGAGGCTCAAAGGAGGTAATGGATACAAGAGGGCCTCTAAACTGGAAAGCTGTGTAAGTGGAGGGATTATTACCGTCACCCCATTCAACCTCCCTCAAGCCCCAACTTTCTCCGCAATCCCTGCTGCCAATGTCAAGTCGGGCTTTCAGAGGCTGTCTTCCTGTCTCCGGACTCCAGGAGGAGGCTCCTCTCCCCTCTATGGCCCCCACGCCTCATGTCTACTCTCAGAGAAAAATGGGATGAGCCCACGGGCCCTCTCGAGGCGAGGGCTGTCTCAGGAGAGGCGTCGCCACCTGCAGACACTTTTCCTGGATGGGACTCTGCCAGGCCCTCATTCCCTCGACTTCCCAAAGACAGCAGTCCCCAGCTGGGCGGCTCTGTCACTTAGCTGCCCCCACCCGACACCAACAAGGCAGCACTCAGCCTTTCCATTTGTAAGGTGCTTTTAGTCAAAGGCTCTGAAGAAGTAACCTCGCACACTCGACAGGCTCTCTTGAAAGTGGTTTCTCTCAACCCGCCTGCCTCCTTCCCTTTCTCCCCTCTTTCCTTGCTCTTGGGTGCAGCTGCCCTGGTGCCCCCATCAGCGTGGCCCTGCCCAGTGGGGAGGGAGCTAAGTGTAAGCCTCCTAATGGAGTGCTGCCCTCGAGACTTGTCTGACATTAGAGCCGTTACTGCCCTTATTTGGCCCCATGTTGACATTTGACATTTTACAAACGAGGAAACCGAGAGACGTGATTGCTTCAGACCCACTCAGTTTGTTAGCTTCCGTTTTCCTGGCAGAAGAACACCTGGGTGGCCAAACACTCAATGTCCTCTGCTGTACAGAGGCAGGTTGGGTTGGAGGTTGAGCCTACCAGGTGACCCCTGGGAGGAGAGGCCTATCAATCTACCCCCACCCCGCCCCAATCAGCCACTGAACACTGTGGGGCACAGTGTGAGTTGGGTCGCTGTGAGTTGGAGCTGACTCGATGGCAGCTGGTGGGGTGTGGTGGGGGAAGGAGCCGAGGGCCGGGCAGAAGCTTTCAGGTTCTCATGTAACAAGGTCAGTTTTAATAGCTTGGCTCCCTATGAGTATTCACCACTGTGGTAGTTACATAATCTCATGCCAACTTGTGGGTATTAAGAGTGAAGGGGTGGAGTTTAGCCTGTCAGTCAGGTCACAAGGTAACACCCACAAGGGAGATCCTGGGAACTTTCCTCTTTTTCTCCTGAGAAGAGGGCCACACACTCTCTCTCTGCATGGCATTCCTGTTGAGTCACACGGAGCCGTGTTGATGGAGCCAGAGCCCTGGAGTTGGAGGAGTCACATGGAGACCCACGCCAGTGCTGAGATGCTCCTACCGCCACTAGATCCACAAGACTTTCCACCCACTGGCCTGTGATCTTCCTGCATTCAGCATCATTAGATGTGTTGCATGAATCTGAAGAGGAATTTATGGACTGATATTGGACATTTGGCCTAATATCAGGCTCATGGACTTGATCTGGACTGGGCTGGGATGTTTTCTTAATATACAACTACTCTTTGATATAAAGCTCTTTCTTATATAAACATGAGTGTCCGTGGATTTGTTTCTCTAGTCATCCCAGACAAACATAACCACCGTCTTCAACACCAACATGGAAAACAAGAAGTGCTCTGAGAGCAGGGGTGTGTGTGGGGTGGTAGTGTGTGTGGCTGGCAGTGGACAGCAACCTGGGTGGAGGGAAGAGGAGTAGGTGACAAGGGCTAACTCTATGGACAACATTCCCTGCGTGGAAACCATTTTCCAGAATGACAAATGGAAGAATTCCCAGACTTGACCAAACACCTCCCTTTCTGAACTATTCTAAACACTCTCCTATGCAGGGCCCCGGGCCCTGACATGCCTTCTTGCCTGTCTGCTGAACCTGGTCTGCTGACCCTGGGGGAGAACTTCTCGAACTCCTTGGTACCAAGCAGCTTTTTGGCACTCCGGGCTTGTTAAATTACTGTTACCGTCATTGCGGCACACAGGGGTAACCTGCATGAAATTACATTCCCTACCTGCTCCCAAGATCAAAAAGACAGAGCAAACGAGATGATCTCCTCCCTGCCCAGAGACAACCTCATTGCCTCCGCTCCACCGATCGCAAAACCAAGAGCAGCGTTATTGCCAGCTCTTTATAACAGATGGGAAACAAGCCTTACCAGAGGAGCGAAGAGTTGCTATTCAAACTCAATTGCAAATGCAGTGGAATGAATCACAGAATCAAAGCCTACTTTTCTCTCTGCCTCCAGGCTAGAAGCTTCCCCCAAATCCAGTGTGAGAAAGGGGAAGGGGAAGTTTCCGTTGGCATTTTGAAAAGAGATGCAGGTTCTGTGAGTGCCTCTATTCCTCAGCCCCTGATATGGCGCAATGGGGGAAAATCAGAAGGGAACAACCTGCTAGAAGCAGGACCAGACAGGATGGCAGGCACCCTGACGCCCTTTCAGGCATCATGGGCAAGACAAAGAGCATTGTGGGGAAAGCTGGCACCGGAGGGGACTGTGGAAGGACTTGCCTCTCCTTCCCTGTTCACAGGTTTCATGGCTGGCCCCAAACTTGCACAGCCTAACTGTGATAGCTGAGGTTTCGTGTCAACTTGGCTGGCCCGGGATTCTCAGTAGCTTCCCAGTTTACATGTCATCCTCTCTGACCTGACCTAACAAAGGTAATCAAAGCCAATCAGCTGTTAGTTTCCGTAACGAGATAAGATGAAGGTAGAAGGCAACACCCCTATTCAGGTCACAGTCCGCCTGATAGTAAGATGTACTCAGCTGGGCCACAATTCTGAGCCCTTTGGCAGTCGAGCCTCCCAATGATGCGATCTAACATAGTTTAACTGACTCCATGGCGGGACCTGCTGTGAGCAGCCAGCAGGTGTAAAAGATTCCAGAGTGCAGCCTCCATACTCAGGCCACAGTCCTGATGCAATTGAAAGGAAGTTTCCTTGGGGTGTGGCCTAATCCTATTGAAGCAGACTCCATGGGAAAGCTTGGCTCTTCTTGCTGGTCTGACTCTTGACTTCTGCTTCTTTGGACTTGAGCCAACGGCATTGCCTGCCTCCCGTTGGACCCACCAGAGTCAGTCTCCTGACATTCCTTAGATTCGTCCAGCAGGGATCTTCCCATTTCATCTTCCTGCTTCCTGGTTCATTAGCCTTGGCCGCTACTCAAGTCCGGGAAAACGTCCAGCTTAACGTCTGACCTGGTGGCATAGTGGGTTACACATTGGCCTGCTAACCATGAGGTCAGCAGTTCAAACCACCAGCTTCTTTTCAGGAGAAAGAAAGAGGCTGTCCAGTCCTGAAAAGAGTTACAGTCTTGGCAATGCACAGGCCACCGTCTTCTATAGGGCTGCTATGAGTTGGCATTGACTTGATGGCAGCGAGTCTGGTTTGGTTGGTTTACCTTTGACCCATGGACTTGAACTACACCGAATTTATCCAGTTCGACCACTATGTGAGCCACTTCCTTGATACAAATTTCTTTATATATATGATTGTGTCTTTGTATCCACATCCACAGTCCTATCTAGATATGTATGCTTTTGCTTCTCTAGACAGCCCAGTCTAACCCAGTCCGGATACAATTAAAAAGCATTTCCTCAGGGTGGTCTCCTTCCAATAGAAGGATGTTGTGGAAAAACTCATGCCCTTTATTTATTTATTTATTTTGCTGAGTCTGGAACTTGCATCTGGCTCCTTGACCACTGGTTCTTTGGACTTGAGCCAACAAATTACCATATTGCTTGTTGATCCTTGGAGTCATCAGAGGCCTGTCATCTGACCTGCTGACCTTGGATTCATTCACTCTGCAGCCATAAGCCTGTGGTCTTCCTGATGATCTTTGGTTCCTTGGCTCTCACAGCCACTTGAGTTAGGAGAAGCTTCCAGCTTATCATTTGACTCATAGTCTTTGAACCTGCCTGAACTTGTAACTTGTAAAGTAGCCATCACTACAACTAGGTGAGCCATATTCTTGATATACATTTTTCTCTCTATATATGTGTATGCATATAAGTGTCACTGGTTTTGTTTCTTGAGAGAGAACCCAGCTTAAGACCTAGCTAATGAAATGAAAGCTCTATGGCGTGGCAATCATTTAAAACCAGGGCATGCCCTTACTCCATGTTGTCTCTTATCTCTGAGCTTTCTCCTTCTCCCCCAACACCCTCAACTTCATATAATATTCTCTTTGTAGATCCACTTCCCCAATGTTGGGTTATATAATTCCAGAGTTGAGGTTTTATAAATTTCAGGTTTTAAAAAAATGATATTCTAAGGTATCTTCAGTTAACCCAAGACAGGGGCAGGAAATTTGAAAACAAAGTAAAACATCCTTCACCAAAAAGCCTCTGTCTCTATGAAAAATGGAGTGTAATACTTAGTTCCCCAGCATTTAGCGCAAGGCTATGCGGAAGAAAGGCTTCATGATCTGTTTCTGAAAAGGCAGCCGTGGGGCATCCCGTGGGTCCAGTTCTACTCTGTCCTTCAGTCTCACACACATGAGGTCTCCATCCACCCACCACCTGGCAGAAAGAAGAAAAGTACTTTGCAAAGGACTCCATCAACCTACACAACTCGCTCTAGCTTTTTGCACATCCTGGCTTAATGCTCCTTGTAGATCGTGTGGTAGTTGGATAATTATATGTCAACTAGACACTCCTGGCTAGGGATGGAGTCAAACCTGTCAATCAAGTGGTAGCTTGATGACACCTCTTTGTGGGTGTTTCCTTTTGTATGAGGGTGAAGGGCTTTGGAAACTGCCTCTTTCTCTGCCACTTCACCTTCCTCCTTGTTGGTACTTCACTGGGACTCTGTCTATGCCACTAGGGTGGCCCCATGTGGGCTACCTACCCTTAAGAGCTGTTGCCGCCTTGCCATGCCTCTGCCAACCTTGGATCCACATGACTGCACTCACCGGCCTGTGATCTCCCTGCTTCCTGCTTCACCCTTGGGTATCATCCAGCTTGCAGCTGTGTGAGTTTGAAGAGGACCTGGCTAGAATTGGAACTATGGACTTGAGTTGGACTGGGCTGAAGCTCCTTCGTGATGAAAAGTTACTTCTGAATATGATGTTCTTTCTTGGAATTAGATCAGGGTCTCTGGATTTGTTTCTCTAGACTACCCAGCCTGGCACAGATGGTACCTGGCTGACCCATCCTTGGTTCTAGTTAGACAACTAGACTTACAGCTTGCTGAGTCTGCCTTAGAATTCCAATCCTTTCGTGATGCACGCTGACACTGATGCCAATCGATTTCTTGCCTCGTTTGTTCCTACCTTCCTCTTTCTATGTCTATCTAGCTCTTCTCCCTGTTCTCTTGGCACTGGCTTCACCAGACGCCAAGTGGTCCGCATCTATATCACCCTAGTCAGCTTGCTCATCTCCCTGGCACTAAATGCCTGGTGTAGCCAGAGCTCACCTCGGCCTGTGATGGAGCCATTGGGCAGCCAGTTTCTTAAGTGTTGCTGCTCTGCTGCTCCACTGGGCGTACACATTGTACAGGGCCAATTTGGGAGGCGACAGGAACATTACGACAAACAGAGAGAATATTGAAGCTGTCAAGGATTTCATTGTACTTGAATCCACAATTAACATCCATGGCGGTAGCAGTCAAGAAATCAAATGATGAATTGCATTGGGGGACTCTGCTGCACAAGACCTCTTTCAAGTGTTGAAAAACAAAGATGTATGCCTGCTCCAAGCCAGGGTATGTTCAATCACCTTGTATGCATGTAGAAGCTGGACAATGAATAACAAAGACTGCAGAAGAGTCAATGCATTCGCATTATGGTGTTGATGAACAGTATTGACGGTGCCACAGATTGCCAGAAGAACAGATAGATCTGCCTTGAAGGAGGCTGAGCCGGGATGGCATGATTTTGTCTCATATTGTATACTTTGGGCATGCTTTCAGGATGGACCAGAACTGCAGAAGGACACTCTGTTTGGTCAAATAATGGGTCAGTAAAAAAGAGGGAGATGGATTGACACAGAGGCTACGACAATGGGCACAAACACAACAATGATTGTAAGGGTGGAACAGGATGAGGCAGTGTTTTGGTTTGTTGTACATAAGGTCCCTAAGAGTTAGAACTGACCTGACCGCACCCGGCAACAATGATACCATCTTTCACATGGGCCTGGGTTAAGTGCTTGGCTGCTAGCCAAAAGGTCGGATAGTTGAACCCACTGGCTTCTCTGTGGGAGAAAGACGTGGCTGTCTGCTTTCCTAAGTGCTGTAACCATAGAAACCCTCTGGGACACTTCTGTGCTAGCAGTCAGGATAAGGTTTTTATTTTCCAGTGGGAATATTGGTGGTTCAGTAGTAGAATTCCCCTCTTCCATGCAGGATCCTTGGATTCCATTCCCAGCGAATGCACTTCCTGCACAGCCTGAAGGGGAGGCTTGCTGGCTCGGACCCTGAACAAGTTTCACTGGTGTTCTCTGACTAAGAAGGAAAGGATTGGGGTCTACTTCTGAAGATCACAACAGACTGAGCTGTAACCCCTCATGCGATGGGGCAAAACCAGACCGAGCTTTGTCCTGTTGTGCCTGGGATTGCCTTGAGTCCGGAGCTGGTGATGACAATGATAGCCTCCACGCCTAGTCTAAGGAGCCCAGGCGGGATAGTGGGCCAAGTGGTGGGCTGTTAGCCAACAGGCCAGCAGTTCAACCCCACCAGCTGCTCCTGGGTAGAAAGACGAGAGTATTTGTTCCTGTAAAGATTTATAGTCTCAGAAGCCCTATGGGGCTGTTCTACTCTGTCCTATAGGGTCAGGCTCAGCTTGATGGCATTGGGTATGTCTGGTAGACTCAAAAACTCCCAACTCACTGCCATTGAGTTGTTTCGGACTCATGTCACCACGAGCCTCTAGGACAGTGTAGAACTGCCCTTGTGGCTTTCCAAGATGCACTCTGCAGGAGGGAAAGCCTCGTTTTTCTCCCTCAGAGCGACCAGTGGTTTCGACTTGCTGACCTTGCGGATGGCAGCCCAATGTGCAACCACTAGGGCGCCATGCCTTCTATAAAGGAACTAAATAATTTGCTTCTTTTCCCTTCCTCTTCCTGACTTCCCCATCTTTCTCTCTTGCAGCTGCTGCTAAGCCCACAGATGTGTTCTCCAGTTCCCCTAGCCCCCTGCAGAGGCCAGGGGAGAAGTCCGGGTGTGCCTTTGAGCTCAGAGCTGGGGGCCCGCGGGAGAGGAGGCTGGGTCCACCCAGGCTGCCAGATCTTTTTCATCTGCGGAGAAAGAAATCATCGTAGATGTGCTCCCACGGGCTGCTTCAGAGCAAACACACGTGCAAACACACCACATGCCAAAATTTCAGTTTTGGTAAACAACCTTCTCCTGATAATTTAATCATCTAATCCATTTAGATGAATGCAACAATTAATATAGTTGGACAGTAACTGTGTGATTTGAAGACTCTTCCCCACCCCTCCCCGCCCCCCATTCTTATGCAGTTGCCTAGAAGACTCATTTCCTGGGTGGGTCAACCTCTCACCTTTGAAATGGGCTTCATTGCTCATCCTTGCTCTACCACACATGACCTGCCACCTCACCTTGTCCTGGATGAGCCTGGTTTCCTGCTTTCAGGACGGGATGCACTGGCAGGAGAGATTGCTCCTTGTTAGGACCATGCTGATGGAGGAAACCCAGCCTCAGCCTAGGTCAGATCTATTCCCAACTGGAAGGCTCCTTCTGCAGGTGTCGCTCCCAGAATTCTCTGCCTGGGAAGGGGAGGTTTTGGACTACAATGATCGTTCAGCTTCCCAATCCCTTCCAAAGATGGCCGTATGAGCCCCTTTACCATCAGGGGCACAGAGAGAGGCAGAGCATGAGGCAGAGAATGAGAAAGCCTAAGAAGGGAGGCAGGGATTGTGATTCAGGCAGAGAGGGAAGGAGATGCTTTGCTCAAACAGTTTGAGCACATGAAATACTGTGGGCTTCCAGAAGAAGAAACAAAGGGATCTTAGAATGCATATCCTCAGGAATGTTCCTTGGGAGCAAGGAGAGCAAGCTCCTTGATGGGCTAGGTCTCCTGGAAACACTGATCACTGGACAAGAACACTGCGTTTGGTTGAAGGTCAGTGAAAAGGGTGGGGGGGGGCTGTCAAAGAGGTGGACTGACACAATAGCCCCAACAATGGATTGAAACTGATAGTGATTATGAGAACAGTGTAGGACCAGGCAGCATTTCACTCTGTTATACCAAACCAAAACCAGACAACACAAAACAAAACTCAAATCCATCGTCATGAAGTCGATGCCTCAACCTGGAGCCTATAGGATGGCATAGACTAGCAAGCCTGTAGGACAGGGTGGAATGGCTCCATAGGATTGCCAGGGTTGTAATGCTTAGGAAAGAAGAGGACCACCTCTTTCATCTGTGAGCAGCTGGTGAGTTTGAACCACTGACCCTGTGGCTGGCAGCAGAGTGCTTAAGTATGGTGCCACTAGGATTCTTTCTGTTATATGCATGGCTGCCTTAGATTTGGAGAGGAGCACTAGTGGCTTAGTGGGTTACAAATTGGGCTGCTAACTACAAGGTCAGCAGTTCAAAACCAGCAGCTACTCTGCAGGAGAAAACTGAGGCTTTCGACTCCCATAAAGAGCCATGGTCTCAAAGACCCAGAGGGGCAGTTCTACCCTGTCCTACAGGACCACTATGAGTCAGACCTGACTCAATGGCAGTAATTTTTTTGAGTGAATAAATTTAGAAACAACACAGGGCGACCACCACCAGCTTGTTCCTCCACGTGCTTACATTCTACTTCTGTCCCATTTAAGGTGCTGAGGTGGACTCTGGAGAGAGATAGAGAAAACAGGGACAGGCGTGAGTATAATATAAGCAAACAGTCCTGGAGAAATGAGAGAGGTATGTGGAACTGTCGTGTGGACCCAGAACATCTCTTCAGAATGACATGAGGGGTCATACCTGGTTGGAAGGCGGGTCTAGGGTGCTTGAAGTGGTGGTTGAGTAGGAAAAATACCGTTTCACTCAGGTTCATGGTGATTCAACTTTCTTTTGGACTTGAGGTTTCTTCATGTGAGGGATTTTATTTAAGAAAAAGAAATTATAATACAGAATTGCATATAAAATAGAATATTTATTTAAAATAAAAAAAATCACAACAAGTCACACATTTTAAAAACTGACATTGCTACAGGCATGGTAAAATCCAGAAAAATAATATCATTTAAAAATTAATTAGCTGGATGAGTATAACACTTTCCCCCCTATATTTTTGTACTGCATATATTCTTTGATGCTTCTTCACAGAACAGACAGCTTTGCAATATCACTTTTTTTCTCTCTTTTTTAAAAAAAGCAATTTTATTGGGGGCTCATACAACTCTTATCACAATCCATACATACATCAATTGTATGAAGCACATTTGTACATTCGTTGCCCTCATCATTCTCAAAACATTTGCTCTCCACGTAAGCCCCTGGCATCAGCCCCTCATTCCCCCCCCTCCTAACTCTATTCTCCCTCATAAGCCCTTGATAATTTATAAATTATTATTTTGTCATATCTTACACTGTCTGATGTCTCCCTTCACCCACTTTTATATTGTCTGCCCCCTAGGGAGGAAATTATATGTAGATCCTTGTAATCGGTTCCCCCTTTCCACCCCACCCTCCCATCACCTTCCGGTATTGCCAGTCTCACCATGGGTCCTGCAGGGATCATCTGTCCTGGATTCCCTGTGTTTCCAGGTCCTATCTGTACCAGTGTACATCTGCAATATCACTTTAAAAAGAGAGAATGGAAAGCTGAATCAGTCTTTCTTCAAGCACAGTTGCTCAAGATTCATTTTTTATTACTGCTAGTCGGGATGCGTAAGACATGTGATACCATGCAGGCATTCTTGGTTTTGGCAAGAATGACGCAGGCTGGGGCCAGCCAGCACACACTACACGATCAGTCACATTCTTGACAAGAGAGGGCTTCTGTTGTCACGAGGCATGGAAGAGAAGGGAATTTTCCACATACACTATCACACAATTGATGGTTAGCAGAGTCACTAATTGACTTGCTTCTGTGGCACAGTATGTTTTGTGAAAAAGAAAAGAACAAATTATTTTCTAGAGGAGGAAGTTACTTTAAATTCTTTTGGGACCAAGATAATATTATAAGCAAATAAATATTGAGGCAGAGTCAGCATGTTCTTCAAACAATATCGAAAGGAATAATAATAGCGTTCCCTATTACGTTCTTCCTACGTGCCTGGTGAGTCTTTGCGTGGTGCACATCGTTAACTGCTAACTTGCTAATGGAAAGCTCATTCATGTATCCAGAGGTGCACCTCTGAAGAAAGGGCTGGTGACCTACCTCTGAAACGCCATCCATTGAGAATCCCACAGAGCACAATTTGGTGCATGATCAAAGCTGGGTTTCCTTCCTCTATTCACACGGTGCCAGTGTGAGGGGCCCTGGACATGTTCACATCATGATTTGACCTCTAGCCCGGCACCTGCATACCAGGATGCCCGGATGAGTTGGCCCGGTGGGTGTGGGAACAGCCAGTGATGACTTACATGTCCACAGCAGTGCCTGGGAAAGCCATAACTATAACTAACCCAGCTGAAAGCCTCCCCCACTCCACTCCCCCCAGACACGCGTAGCCACTGAAAGCCCATGGACGAGAAGGGACGCGTGATGGAGGGAGGTGGAGACAGAGAGAGCGAGCAGTTTTAGCCATTAGTTTGGGGCTAACCTATATTACATTTGAAAGTCCTGAAGAACTAAGATCCTGTGAATACTTTGCCAGGGTCTGTTCCGGATCTTTACAAGATCTCTGAGAGGGGGCAGGCCTTGGTACTTTTTGTTTTCATGACATCAGAATAAAGTATTCACTGCTTTGATGATAGGTGGGAGAAAGATGAGGCTTTCTACTCCCGTAAACTGTTCCCGTCTTAGAAACTCACAGGGTAATTCTCCCCTGTCCTAGAGGGTCCCTATGGGTTGGAATTGACTCGAGGCAATGGTTTGATTTGGGGCTTAGATGATAGGGTTTTGGGGGCGATGGTGATGGGAATTAACAGAGAAGATGAATTCCTTCATAGTCCCTTGGAGTTGAGGAGAGATTGACACTCAGTAATTAAGGGCATGCGTTTGGGAGAGGAGCCTCATGGTGCTTTGGGTTAAATATTAGGTTGCTAAACATGTCATCAGTGGTTCAAACTCATCAGTTGCTCTGCAGGAGAGGGATGAGGCTATCTGCCTCGGTAAAGATTGAAGCCCTACATAGGATTGCGATGAGTCAGGGTTGGTTGGGTTTTAGATGTTTAGGTTGGGTTCCAGTCTAGTCCCTGCACCTGAGGAACTCTGCAACCTTGGAAAAAAATCACTTAACCTTTGGCTTTCTCACCCTTAATCCAAATAGTATTGATACATGACATATGCACAGAGATTATAACCACATAGTACAAAATCAATAAATGCTGACTGTTGATTTATCAGAGATTGATGAATGTTTGGAGAGCTCTCTTCCAACCTCTGGGCATGGGGCAGAGTGAGGGTGGAGGACAGAGTGTCCGGAAGGAGAGGGCATCTGGTCTGGGCCTGAAAGTTCAAATAGACTTTGAATATTTACAATGGGGGGGGAGTATATATAGTGGGGGGGATATGTTCAGTTTATCAGGAGCTCAGGGGGCCAGAAGGAAAGTCATGAGCTTGACGAGGCAGCAGGGGACCGAGAAGGCTCTGATCACCAGACGAGTTTCCATGCTTTGTTATGAGGAGGTCTGTGATTCTGAAATACCTGGAAGAGAACGGCTGAGGTGGGAGAGTCTGGATCCAGGAGAGACTTACTAAAAGGTTCCTGAAGCATTCCAGGCAGGAGAGGATGGACTGGATGGAGCTGGCAGCAGCAGAGGTGAAAGCGCGCGCGCGCGCGCGCACACACACACACACACACACACACACACACACACACACACACACACACACACACACACACACTGCAGCCTGGTTACCTTGTATTTCTCGGAATTCTTTATCCTGCTCCCTGATGGGACTTGACGAACAGACCAAACTGGCAGAGCTGTCGCTGGTGCCATGCTGCAGCTGTGCCCTTCAGGCGTGCACTGGGTGCTTGCAGACAGGACCATGCTCTGTGGGCCTGAAGGGTCACTTCAAGTGCTGGCTGCAGCTGGCTGACTTGTCTTCACATCTGAGTAGGCTCCTTTGGGGCCGGTGCTAGCTGCCAGTGAGTGCTGGCCTCCAGCAGGCTGATGGGCACCGCAATTTATTTTTTACGGAAATGATACCAGGATGACAATGCCGCTTGCAGGGAGACAATTTGGTTTCTGTAATTGCTAGCCTGGGGGCCAGGGGAGAGGTCTCTTGCTCTCCTCTGAGCACCTGTCAGAGTAACAGGATGTATTCCCGGAGCCATTGGGCAAAGCAGCTCAGAGATACCTCTCCTGTTTCCTTGTCCTAGACCCTCTTGGATCATGATTTTTGTGCAGAGGCTGTTCTGAAGTCATTTGGAGCCCAGAGCATGGTGCCTGCCTGCCTGCCTGGATATGGCATTTGCTGAAAGGTTTCTACCACGTTTGGATCTATCACTCTTCTAGAAGTTTCTTCCATTGACTCAGGGCTTGTTGCAAATCTGATTAATCATTGACATGAATTCTTACTTTCTATATCTAATTTTAAGATACAGAAGATAGAGGCTTCAGATTAGGCAACAATAAGCCTACAGACCCCTATTATGGACACTAGTTCCCGTGACAGATTCTCTCCTCCCTTCTCCCGCATGCACTTTTATCTGTCTCTTTATCCCCGTTGCCTAGTGCCGAATATAGTTTGGACGAGGCAATCAGTAGTAATTGGTTGACTGAAGGACTGTATTTTGAGATGAATAATAATTTGGACCTGATAGCTTACTTCTATTATTTTGCTCTAAGAAGGAGGACCGGGGATTAGTACATGTCTTTATTAATTTCATTTATTCATCTAACAGGCATTTACTGAGTGCTTACCATGACTCAGGCACTGGCTACATGTGGGGGATGCGAGAGCAAGCCAATTACAGCTCCTGCCTCCAGGAGCTAACGAGTCATTTCAAGGAGATAACTAAATACATTACCGTAGGGGAAGTACCTGGTGCTATGGGCATACACTCGAAGGATTCAACTCAGGCTAGAGGTGAAGGCCAAGTTCAGAGAAGGCATATCAGGTGTTGACGACGTACCTTGCCCCTGAGGGAAGAGTGGAAATTAGCTAAGTGAAGAGGGCGTATGGAGGTAGAGGTGAGAACATTGTAAGTCATTGCTCCCCCCCCCAAAAAAAAGAACTTTTGGTCTAGGGAGAGAGTTGGACTAGGATAAAAAGGTGATTGCACAAATGGGTTAAGCACAGGGACTCATGGGAGCATATGCCAATTAAGTTTTTCCAGAAACAAACAACTGAGCTGACTTCAGATAACTCAAGATGAAGGACATCATGACGCTCTGAGAATGGAAGGGAAAGCTAAATAATCAGAGCGCCCTGGGGTCCTCCCTGGTAGATCCTCTTGGATTTTGTTTCCAGGAAAGTGACTTGTCCAACTGCCTAGTCTGTATGATTATGGTCAAAGGTTCATCTTTCCTGGAGGAAGAATCTGATTGGTCCAGATAAAGTTTGATGTCTCTATCCTTGAACCAATCAGGCATAGGCAGGAGATCGGATGAGCAGACATGGCCAATGGAGGATCCTACAGTCAGTCCATGCTCCTTTCGTTTCTTTTAAAGTGCAAATAGGAAGGAGGGCACTTCACGGAGCCTAAGAGATAGCAGAGAGGTCGGGAGCAGGAAAGGTTTCTAAATGCTTTTTAGAAGAACCTGGCATTTATTCGAATGGTCACTGAATTGCCTCTTTTTTGGTGCCAACATCCTCAGGAATGGAACTTGCACAATCAGTTCTAGTCAGTCACAACCTCGGCCTCTCCTCCAGTGTCTCTGACAAACCCCAGAAATGGTAGCGGTCTGGGCATTTTGTAGGGCTGTCACTTGAAGGGTGGGGAGGGAGTAGGGTATATGTGCCAGAGAGGGGCAGTGGAGAAACATTGGGAAGGTAAAGGGAAATGTGCCACTTTCCAAAGACTAATTTGGGTTTATACAAGTGAGTAATTTCCTCAGGCAGCCAGGAGGAGCTGGAAGCCCCTGAGACTAGTGCTGCTCCAAATCTGAGCTGCAGTTCTGAGAAGTTTCAAATTAGAATCAAGACTCAGCCTTGAGCCAGTGGGATTCTTCAAAGAGTTGCTGCCCCATGAAGATCCAGGCCAGGATTCGAAGGGCTGAGGGCATCGCTTGCCCATCTCTTGGCAGATGCATGAAAGGGACTGAGGAATCTTTAACTACTCAGCCCTATTTGCTTCCTCTGAAGGCAAATAGCTCCATCCTGCCCCACTGGCCTGTAGAGTGGGAAGGAGCTTGGCTCAGACCTCTTGTACCCCTTCCTCACTCTCCCAGGGGTTCTTGGCTAGTTGGTGGACAATGACTCTCAATCTCTTTGAATCATACCTCATCAAACTTAGAAGGCATCCCAGAAGGCTTTTAGTCAACACTTTCGTTTTATAGCAGAGAACATTATGCTGTGGTGAGGTTTCCCCAAGGCCAACTGCCCATGACCAATTAGCTAATTGGTGACAGAGTCAAGCCTGGCACCAGAACCTAGCTCTTTTGTAGTCCAGTCAAGTTTCTCACACCTCTACATGGTGAGGCCCCAGAATTTTCCCACTTGCTATCACTGTCCCAAAGAGATAGAGTTTTTTGCAAGCTAGCTACCGTGGTGTAGTGGGTTATGGGCTGGGCTGACAATCACAAGGTCAGCAGTTCAAAACCATCAGCCACTCTTAGAGAAACAGATGAGGCTTTCTGCCCCCATAAAGAGTTACAGTTTTAGAAACTCACGGGGGGCAGTTCTACTCTGTCTTATAAGGTCTCTATGAGTTGAAATCGACTCCATGGAAATGAGGGTGTTTTTTTTTGTTGTTGTTGTTGAGATAAGTGTAAGGAGAAGCTTTTCATGGTCATTCTATGATGTGTATGGTTTCTTGGATGGGAAGCTCCTGTGTTCAAGAGACAGACCCAGGCTTTACTGTGTAGAGGAAGTCACCTGATTCTAAGTAAATGTTCTTAGAGTCTTGTTGCTGGATTAATTGTTACCTGTCCCAGGTCCCCACTGGGCCTGAGAACAAGGTGGGAGGCCCCTCATCATGTCTCAACCAAAGGACAGAGCAAGAGAAACTGAACTTCTGGGATTAGCCCATGTGTCAGTTTGCAGACTTGTTCTTTGGACAATTTCATGTGGACAAGGGGCAAACAGCAGTGATCCAAGATCTTGGCCATCCAGGCATTATTTGGATTATTTAAGGAAGACCTACTTTGTCCCTGTCCTTTTGCTTGCCTATAGCCAATAGACCCTTCAGATGAGAGAGGCTTTGAGCCCATCAATTTCCCCCCTTTATCCTTCCAGTAAATGGTTCTTCAGAACTTGAAATGCCAACTTCATAAATTCTTGGGATAGTGATTTATCACTTCTTTAGAGAGTGGGATATTTCTCTTTCTTCCTTTGGGTAGAGGGTGCTTAAAAGGGGAAATAGAAGAACTTTGAGACTTTTCTAGACGGCAGATTTTGTGTGCTTATATGTGTGCACGTGTGCTTGCTCCAGGCCAGCTCAGGATGAATAAAAACTCTTCATGGCCAGAGATACTCCTGGTCTCATCCTCTCTGGTAGATCCATCCTGTGTGCTCGTTTGATAGAACACCCAACAGGCACTATGGACAAGCTCACTGGAAGTTCAAACTGTGTGGTTCTCTACTATAGACACAAATGGCAATGGTTCTCTTTCTTCTCCAATCCTTTCTGGATTTTTGTTCTTTTAGGTGCTGTTGGGTTGGCTTTGACTCATAATGACGCTACGAACAACCGAATGACACACTGCCTGACACTGGGCTCGCCTCCCAATTGTTGGCATGTTAGAGGCCATTGCTGAAGCCTCTGTATTAATTCACTTTACTGAGCAGCTTCCTCTGTTTTGCTAACCCTGCTTTACTAAACATGGTGTCCTCCAGGACTGTTCTCTTGTTAACAAATAAATCCAAACAATGTGAAATTAACACCCGCCACCCTCACTTCTGAAGTTGACACTGGGTTATTTCTTCCCAAACAGATTTGTTTGTTCTTGTGGGGCTCCATGGTGCCTTAATTTAAAGGCATCAATTCTTTTTTCCCCCCCAAAAACCTTTTTATTGTGAACTAGGTAAAAGTTTATCGAACAGATCATCAGTTTTACTCACCAAACTTCCCAATATTGGGCCGTACCATATTTCCATCCCTTTTTGTCCATCTCTCTCTTGCTGCACATTGTCTTTCGCCTCACCCAAGTTAACAGCACAATTCCCCCTTCTCTCCCTCCTCTTTCTATTTCTGGTAACCATCAGGATCTGCTTCTTTTGGCGTGAAAATCTTTCTTGATTTTTTTTTATAACAGCGGTCTCATGCAATATTTGTCCTTCTATGATTGACTAATTTCACGGAGCATATGTCTTCCAGCTCCGTCCACGTACTGGGTTTCATTGACTTATTGCTATTCTTTAAGATTGTGTCCTCTCCCATTGTGGGTATGCACCAAACTTACCCATTATTCCACTGATCGACACTTAGGGTGTTTTCATCTTTTTGCTACATGAATACTATTGCAGTGAACATGGATATACATAAGCTTATTTATGCCATGGCTCTTATTTCTTTAGGATATATACCAAGTAGAGGGAGTGCTGGATCACATGGTATTCTAATTCCAATTTTTAAAAGAAGTGTTATATCAATTTTCACAGTGATGGCATCATTTTATAGCCCCATTAGCAGTGTATAAGGGTTCTGATTTCTCTATAACCTCACCTGCATTTGTTTTATTTTTTAACTTGGTTATCAATGCTTGCCTGAGATATTATCTCATCATTGCTTTGATTTCCATCTCTTGGGTGGCTACTGGTCACAAGCATATCATCATATGTTTGTGGGCTGCTTTGATGTCTTCTTTAGGAAACTATCTGTTCATGTCCTTTTCTCATTTTTGAAATTATTTATCCTTTTTTTTTTTGGTTGTAGTTGAGGTGTTGAAGTTTTCTAAAGATTTTAGAGATTAGTCCTTTGTCTGATAGGTCAATGTCAATCCCCCTACCCCTCCACCCCCCCGCCCCGGCCAAGTCTGTGGATTCTCTTTTTACTCTTTTGGTGAAATCTTCAACACACATAAGTGTCTTATTTTTTTTTAATGTTAAAAAAATTTTTAAATCGCTTTATTAGGGGCTCATACAACTCTTATCACAATCCATACATATATCAATTGTGTAAAGCACATTTGTACATTCATTGCCTTCATCATTCTCAAATCATTTGCTCTCCACTTAAGCCCCTGGCATCAGGTCCTCATTTTCCCCTCCCTCCCCGCTCCCCCCTCCCTTATGAACCCTTGATAATTTATAAATTATTATTTTGTCATATGTTGCCCTGTATGATGTCTCCCTTCGCCCACTTTTCTGTTGTCTGTCCCCAAGGGAGGAGGTCACATGTAGATCCTTGTAATCGGTTCCCCCTTTGCAACCCACCCTCCCTTTTCCCTCCCAGTATCGCCTCTTACACCACTGATCCTGAAGGGATCATCTGCCCTGGATTCCCTGTGTTTCCAGTTCCTATCTGTACCAGTGTACATCCTTTGGTCTACCCAGACTTGCAAGGTAGGATTGGGATCATGATAGTTGGGGGTGGGTGGTGGGGGGGGATGAGGAAGCATTTAGGAACTAGAGGAAAGTTGTATTTTTCATTGTTGCTACATCACACCCTGACTGGTTCGTCTCCTCCGCGAGACCCCTCTGCCAGGGGATCTCCAGTGGCCTACAAATGGGCTTTGGGTCTCCACTCCACACTCCCCACCTCATTCACTATGGTAAAAATTTTTGTTCTCATGATGCCTGATACTAATTTTTTAATTAAAATTTTCTTTTTTATTAGTTGGTATTTAATACATTTAACATATTATTCCATATTTAATCACACCAAATAGAATTGAGCAATTGCTAACATATCAATTTTCAATCATTCTTTTTCTACAAGGACTCCTTGACATCATCTTCCTTTTACACATATCCCCTCACTATATCTCCCTCCCCCTGAACCCCTTATTTTACTTGCTTTTCCTATAAGGTATCTTATTTTTAGGAGGTTCCAGTCACCTGCTTTGCCTTCTGCTGTGTGTTGTTTTTGGTATGTTTGATAGTATGCTTATGTCATGTATGAGGGCCCCTAATACACGTCTGTCAGTTGATCATACTGTTGTGGCTTGTGGGTTGCAGTGATGCTGGAAGTCATGTCACTGGTATTTCAAATGCCAGCAGGGTCACCCAAAGTAAATCGGTTCCAGCAGAACTTCCAGACTATGAACAGACAATGGATGAAGAAGGACTTGACAGCCTACTTCTAGAGAAAGTAGCTGATGACAACTTTATGCCTAGCTTTGGACCATTGTCAGATACTGATGGTCTAATGCATGGAAGCAGAGCACTGTCTGAGATAGTGCTGGAGGATTGGGCCTCTCATGTCAATGGGCACTTGAAATGTGACTAAGGAGGAAATCATTTCTTGGAGTGGAGTCAACCATGGTGACGTGAGTTGGTTAAAGCTTGTGGGAGCGGAGACTTTGCGATCTTTATTTGCTGATGGGGCATGACTCGAGGTAAGGAGAAACAGCTGCAAAAATATGCTAATGGTAGAAACGTGGAGTGTGTGAAGTATGAATCTAGAAAAATTGGAAGTCGTCAAAAATTAAAAGCAATGCATAAGGATCGATATCCTAGGAATAAGTGAGCTGAAATGGACTGGTGTTGGCCAATTTGAATCAGGAAATCCTATGATTTGCTATATTGGGAATGACATGCCTAATAATCAAGAGGAAAGGCGTGGCATTCGTTGTCAAAAAGGACATTGCAAAAATCAATTATGAAGTACACACTATATATGAGAGGATTCTATCTATTTGCCTTTAAGTAAATCCAATCAATACAACTTTTATTCAAATTTATGCACCAATCACAAAAGCTAGAGATGAAGAGATTGAAGAATTCAGCCAGCAACTTCAGTTGGAAATTGATTAAACATGCAATCAAGATGCATTGATAATTATTGGCAACTAAAATGCAGAAATTGGAAACAAAGAGGAAGGAACGGTAGTTGGAAAATATGGACTTGGTGATAGAAATGAAGCTGGAGATCACAGGATAGAATTTTGCAAATATTTGCAAAAAAAAAAAAACAAAACCCTGACTTTTTTCAACAACACGAAAGGAGACTATACATAAGGACTTTCCCAGATGGACTGCAAAGAAAATACCAAGACTGTGGGGAGCCAGTGGAGAGGTCTGAGGGGTTGACCCCGGTACCAAATACTGGGTGGACGCCTGACCCTCACCCCCAGAAGAATTTATTTCAAGGGACGGCATTGAATCTGCAGCTCCGGGAGAGGACCATAACTGGTCGGAGCACACGGCAACAGATGAAGAGGGAGTGGGAGAGAGTGGAGTGCATCCTGGCCCGCCAGGCCTTGAGAACGATGACCCCAATTAGAGAAGCCACTCCACAGAGAGGACCACATGGCCAGCCCCACTATGAGACATGATGTCCCTCACTGACCCATGGCCCTGTGAGGGACAGCACCGGAGACACAGTGTGGGAATTTCGCCCGACCTGATCCCACCACACCGGGGCAAAGCACTGGGGGAGTGTAGCGGAATACCAAGGGAATGGAACGGCAAGGTCCCCAGGGAAAGCTGAAGGTGGACTTTGGGTCTAGGGCCCCAACAGACTGGATGGGAAAACACTCCTAAAGGCCAACAAATGATCCTTGAACTAACTATAAGCTTTTCTTTCTTGTGTTCTGTTTTGTTCTTTGTCAGTGGTTTGTTGTTGTTGTTTTGTTGTATATTGTTGCTTGGTTTTGCTCTGTCTTGTTTTTATGCATGTTATTATCTCCGCAGGTCTGTCTAAATAAGATAGGCTGGATGAACAATCTGGAGGAAAAACAATGGGACTGACAGTTCTTGGGGGAAATGGGATGGGGGGAGGTGGGGAGTGGGGAGGTGGTGCTGACAAACCAAGGGACAAGGGAACAACAAGTGATCCAAATTGGTGGTGAGGTGGGTGTGGGAGGCTTGGTAGGGCATGATCAAGAGTAATGTGTCAAGGAGGTATTGCTGAAACCCAGGTGGGGACTTAGCATGATAGTGGAACAGGAGGAAAGTAAAGGGAAATAGAGGAAAGAACTGGGAGGCAAAGGGCATTTATAGAGGTCTAGATAAAGACATGTACATATGCAAATATATATATGAGGATAGGGAAATAGATATATGTGCCTATATTCATAGGTTTAGTATTAAGGTGGCAGAAGGACATTGGGCCTCCACTCAAGTACTCCCTCAATGCAAGAATACTTTCTTCTATTAGATTGTCATTCTATGATGCTCACCCTCCCGTCACAACCACTGAAGACAAAGCAGGTGAATAAGCAAATGTGGTGAAGAAAGCTGATGGTGCCTGGCTATCAAAATATATAGTGTCTGGGATCTTAAAGGCTTGAAGATAAACAAGCAGCCGTCTAGCTCAGAAGCAACAAAGCCCACATGGAAGAACACACCAGCCTGTGTGATCACGAGGTGCTGAAGGGATCAGTTATCAGGCATCAAAGAACAAAAACATCATATCATTGGGTGCACACCTCCATGATATGATTGCTGAGGACAAACATAAGCAAATGTGGAGAAGGAAGCTGATGGTTCCCGGCTATCAAAAGGTATAGCGTCTGAGGTCTTAAAGGCTTGAAGGTAAACAAGCGGCCATCTAGCTCAGAAGCATCAGAGCCCAGATGGAAGAAGCACACAAGTCTGTGCGATCTCGAGGTGTTGAAGGAATCAGGTATAATTCATCATCAGAGCAAAAAAATCTTACCATAGTGAATGAAGGGGGGAGTGCAGAGTGGAGACCCAAAGCCCATTTGTCAGCCACTGGAGATTCCCTTGCAGAGGGGTCTAGGAGAAGAGATGAGTCAGTCAGGATGCGACGTAGCACGGATGAAGAATACAGCTTTCCTCTACTTTTAAATGCTTCTTCCTCCACCCCTCCCCCACTATCATGATCGGAATTCTACCTTGCAAGTCTGGCTAGACCAGAGGATGTATACTTATGTAGATAGGAGCTAGAGGCACAGGGAATCCAGGGCGGATGATATCTTCAGGACCAGGGGTGTGAGTGGCGATACTGAGAGGGTAGAGGGAGAGTGGGTTGGAAAGAGGGAACCGATTACAACGATCTACACGTGACCTCCTCCTTGGGGGATGGACAACAGAAAAGGCGTGAAGGGAGATGTTGGACAGGGCAAGATATGACAAAATAATAATTTATAAATTATCAAGGGTTCATGAAGAAGGGGTGAATGGGGAGGGAGGGGGAAAAAAGAGGACCAGATGCCAAGGGCTTAAGTGGAGAGCAAATGCTTTGAAAATGATGAGGGCAAAGAATGTACAGATGCACTTTACACAATTGATGTATGTATTGATTGTGATAAGAGTCCCTAATAAAACAATTAAAATTAAAAACAAACCAAAAATCAAGACTAAGGGTCAGGTGCAATATCGTCCTCAAAGCGACCTCTCTGCTCTGTTGCACTTTAAATAGGTTTCTTCCAGCAGAGTTACTCAGTGTAACACACCATTTGATGTCTTGACTCCTGCTTCCATGGGCATTGATTACAGACTCTTGACAACGTCAATCTTTTCTCCACTTATCATGATGATGTCTGTTGATCCAGTTGTGAAGATATTTATTTTCTTTGGACTGAGGTATAATGCATACTGAACATTATAGTCTTCATCAGTAAGTGCTTAAAGTCCTCTTGCCTTTCAACAAGCAAGATTATGTCCTTTATAGACTGACGGTTGTTAATGAGCTTTTCTTCAGTCTTGATGCTATGTTCTTCTTCAACTAGGCCAATTTAGAGGATTATTTGCTTAGCAAACAGATTGAATAAATATGATGAAAGGATACAACTCCGATGCACACCTCTCTTGATTTTAAGTATACCTTTGTTCTGCTTGAATGACTGCCTCTTGGTCTGTGTACATGTTCCATGTGAGTATCAGTAAGTGTCATGGAATTCCCATTCTTTGCAATGGATTCCACAGCTTGTTATGACGCACACAGTCCAATGGAGCTGACATGCCCTTGATGCCACACACTATTCTAAGCTCCTCATACATATAAACCAATTTAATCCCTACAATGACCCTATGCAAACACATTAATCTCCTTCATTTTATAGATCAGGGGTCAGAAAATTGAAAAAAAATTAAAGGATATTACTCAGATAATGGAAATTTCATTTGTTTGTAAAAAGGGGGAACTGATTACAAGGATCCACATGTGACTTCCTCCCAGGGAGATGGACGGCAGAGAAGGGGGGGAAGGGAGACTCTAGATAGGGCAAGATATGACAAAATAACAATCTGTGGATTATCAAGGGCTCATGAGGGAGGGGGGAGCGGGGAGGGAGGGGGGAAAAAAAGAGGACCTGATGTGGAGGGCTTAAGTGGAGAGCAAATGCTTTGAGAGTGATTAGGGCAAAGAATGTATGGATGTGCTTTATACAATTGATGTATGTATATGTATGGATTGTGATAAGAGTTGTATGAGCCCCTAATAAAATGTAAAAAAAGAAGAAAAAAACATATATTTACTGCTCTTGTATATTTTTACATTCTTGTGAGGGACAGGATTAGTTCTTCTGTCTCAAATGCTGGCTCACCCCTTTTATTAGATGAAGGAAAATGAAGTCCCTTGTAGAAGTCACAGAGATAGTAAGAGGCAGAGTCATGCAACCCAGACCTTCTAGCAAAAGGGTCCATGCTCGTAGGTGTCCTACAGTACCATTTCTTAAGATCCGTGCCTGAATTACGTCTTTGGCACCTATACTTATTATAGAACCTGAATACTGAAGAGTTGAAAGGGAGCCAAATGGATGTCAAGTCAATATCCTGGCTAGCACAGGAAGAGGTCAAAAGAGAAAAAAGATGCCTAGATAGATTTTTCATATTACTGTCCAATTGGGTGGTCTAGGAAATTTGACTACTGTTGACTGGCCACCCACCTAATCTTCATCCCCACCAAAGTGCATAAAATACAGGCCAGTACATGAGGCCCACCTTCCAGACACGATCAATGAAGACAAAGTGGGTGTCTAAGCAAATGTGGTGAAGAAAGCTGATGGTGTCCGGCTATCAAAAGATATAGTGTCTGGGGTCTTAAAGGTCTGAAGATAAACAAGCAAGCTGAGAAGCAAAAAATGTCTAGCTGAGAAGCAAAAAATGTCCACATGGAAGAATCACACCAGCCTGTGTGATAATGATATGTTGATGGGATCAGGTATCAGGCATCAAAGAACAAAAATCATATCATTGTGAATGAGGGGCAATATGGAGTGGAGACCCAAAGCCCATCTGTAGGCAACTGGACATCCCCTTATTGAAGGGTCTCATGAGGAGACAAGCCAGTCAGGGTGCAATATAGCAATGATGAAATACACAACTTTCCTTTAGTTCTTGAATGATTCCTCCCCCACCCCACTATCATGATCCCAATTCTACCTTACAAATCTGGCTAGACTATAGGATGTATACTGGTACAGATAAGATATGGAAACACAGGGAATTCAGGACAGATGAACCCCTCAGGACCAGTAATGAGAGTAGTGATGCCAGGAGAGGAAGGGGAAGGTTGAGTAGAAAGGGAAAACTTATCACAAGGATCTACATAGAACCCCCTCCCTGGGGTATGGACAACAGAAGAGTGGGTGAAGGGAGACATCGGACAGTGTAAGACATGACAAAAATAACAATACTTTATTAATTATCAAGGTTTCCTGAGGGAGTTGGGTGGAAGAGAGGGAAAAAATGAGGAGCTGATACCAAGGGCTCAAGGAGAAAGCAAATGTTTTGAGAATGATGACGGCAACAAATGTACAAATGTGCTTGACACAATGGATGAATGTATGGATTGTGATAAGAGTTGTACAAACCCCCAATAAAATGATTTAAAAAGGGAAAAAAATACAGGTCAGTAATGCTTGATTTTCCTTCATCATACAGGGCCAGGTAGGGTTAACCAGCTTCCAGTGATGGGGGCTTTGCTGTCCCTCAGAGCAGCTCATCTGATCTTGGATTAATTGTGATCTAAAATTATTACTGACATGTAACTGAAATCTGCCTTCCTGAGGGTGTCTTCTTGCTTTCTGGACGGACCTTGGCTCTTGACCACAGATCAGCCTCTTCAGAGTTCAGAGAAATCTTTCTCCTATAGCCAAAGTCTTCCTTTCCCAGGTGATACTTTCTCTGATCCTCTCAATAGCTACCCTCTGTCTCACTTGCCCACCTTCTTCTTTTTTTAATTGCCAATGCCAACTTTATTTCAAGTCATCACGGCAGGGTATTGGGAAAAGTTTTCAATTAGCAATAATTGCACCTTGAATAAGCCTCACTGACTCTGATATTGCTATTGTGCCAAGCTCTTTCCTGTCTTTTTATTAATCGTTTTATTAGGGGCTCATACAACTCTTATCACAATCCATACATACATCAATTGTGTAAAGCACATTTGTACATTCTTTACCCTCATCATTCTCAAAACATTTGATCTCCACTTAAGCCCCTGGCATCAGCTCCTCATCCCCCCCTCCCTGCTACCCCCTCCCTCACAAAACCTTGATAATTTATAAATTATTATTTTGTCATATCTTACCCTGTTTGATGTCTTCTGTTGTCCATCCCCCAGGGAGGAGGTCACATGTAGATCCTTGTAATCAGTTTCCCCTTTCCAACCCACCCTCCCTCTACCCTCCCAGTATCACCACTCACACCACTGGGAAGGGATCATCCGCCCTGGATTCCCTGTGTTTCTGTGTTTCCAGTTCCTATCTGTTCCAGTGTACATCCTCTGGTCTAGCCAGACTTGCAAGGTAGAATTGGGATCATGAATGGGGGGGGGCAGGAAGCATTTAGGAACTAGAGGAAAATTGTTTGTTTCATTATTGCTATGCGGCACCCTGACAGGTTTGTCTCCTCCCCGATACCCTTCTGTAAGGAGATGTCCAGTGGCCTACAAATGGGCTTTGGGTATCCATTCCGCACTCCCCGTCTCATTCACAGTGGTATGATTTTGTGTTCTGATGATGCCTGATATCTGATCCCTTCGACACTTTGTGATTGCACAGGCTGGTGTGCTTCTTCCATGTGGGCTTTGTTGCTTCTGAGCTAGATGGCTGCTTGTTTATCTTTAAGCCTTTAAGACCCCAGACACTATATCTTTTGATAGCTTTCTTCACCACATTTGCTTATGCACCCATTTGTCTTCAGCGATCGTCTCAAGGAGGTGAGCACACAATGACATGATTTGTTGTCCTTTGATGCCTGATAACTGATCCCTTCAGAACTACATGATCAGACAGGCTGGTGTGTTCTTCCATGTGGGCTTTCTTGATTTTTAGCTAGATGGGCGCTTGTTTATCTTCAATCCTTTAAGACCCCAGACATTACATCTTTTGATAGCCGGGCACCATCCACCTTCTTCTTAAGGTATCACTGAGGCATGACCTGGTCACAACAGAGCACAGAGGCAGTGGCTTCTCTTCTTGTAAAGCTTTTGCCTCTATCAATGTAGCTTAAGATGAAATATTACTCTCAACAAATTTAGTCTCAGATTATTTTAAAGTCTTATGACTGATGCTTGGAGGCATCAGAGGAAATGTTTTCAGCTTCACGTAGAAATTATCTGGAGATATTTAAAACTTACAGATGCTTAGGTACCATCCCTAGCAATTCATATTTAATTGGTCTGACATGCTGCTTAGGTATTGGGATTTTTGAGACTCCTCAGGTATTTCTAATGTATGGCTAAGGTTAAACTACTGATTTTAATTAAGACCATGCAAGAAAGTAATTTTTATGGGCACAGGGTCTTCATCTCTTTTGCTCATGGCTGTATTCTTAGTGCTCATAAAGGTGTCTGGCATGCAGACATTTCAAAAAACATTTGCCAAATGAAAGAATGAACGAACATTTCCCCCATTGTTGGATGTATACATGTCACCTCATTTGATCAATTGATAAAATGGTGATTGCAGGGAATAAGAGAAACCATCTGTACCTTGGGCTGGGAGCAATGGAGTTGGTTTGTGTCTGGACCCTGGCCAAGATCCAGTTGAAATTATCTAAGAAAAACAGAACAAAGCTTATGTGGTGGCATTCTGGCACAGGGGAAGGACTCTTGGGTCACAGTGTTTGTGAAGGAGACTGGGTTGAGAAAGTGATGGTGACAACACATGCTGGAAGAAGGGTCACCCCAGATCAGAGGGCACATTCAGTCACAGAAATAGGATTCATTGAGATGAAGCAGGCAGAGGGTCTCCTTTTTACTTGCTGGAGTTTTTGTGAGGTGTTTGAGACAGCTGAACACCGAGATCATGGAGAGAGTTTATTGTACAAGCTGAAGCAACACCCAAAAGGCTGAAAAGTACTGCCTCCATGGAGGCCCAAGGAGCTCTTTTTTCCTCCCCCTTCCACCTTCTGGTCAGTATTTTGTGAGCAGCCATGGGGAGTGGTCCCAAGGAAGAAAGAATCAACACAGATTCAACACCAACAGAACGGAGAAGGACATTGAGTATGTGAGGAAGGAGCCTAGCTGATGATCTGAGTGTGATGGGATACAGGGCACAGGTTTCATCGGAGTAGAGAGAGTCTGCTAAGGGACCCGTGGAAATGTTACAAAGGAGGTAGGTTTCTGTAGTGTAGTGGTTATCATATTCGCCTAACAAAGGAGAGAAGAAATGTGGATGAGTAGGGAGCATTTGAATATACATTAGAAGTAGACAGGATGGAAGATTCAGAAGCCATCCCTGGTAAGAGAGAAAGGGAGTTAATGTTTGTTAGGCACTTTCCCGGTAGCAGCCAATATGTGTACATTATTCCATTTTTAATCCCCAACTCTCTTATAGGGTAGAGAATGTCAATTCGATTTTACAGATGAGTGCTCTGAGGCTCAATGAGATGGAGGGACTTGCATAAGGTCATCAAACCAATTAAGTGGAGAGAGAGGATTAGATATAGATTTGCCGGAAGCATGAGCTGAGAGAAGAGAAGTATCAATGGACCTCTTTGTGTTTAAAGAGGCCAAGTCTGTATTATGCAAGTAATGTAAGTGACATGTCTTCCTTTCAACCATTCAGCATATATATTTCATATATAATTGCTCAGTATACATACACATCATATCTATATATCTATATATATCTCCTACACTATGATGTTACTTGAAGGGGAAAATGCATCATGGTTCCAACTCCTTTCCAACATCTTGGTCTCTAGGTTCCCTTAGGATGGGACATGCCCTAAGAAGATGGGAGGGCAATGAATGTACAAATGTGCTTGACACAATGGATGGATGGATGTATTGTGCTAAGATGATTTAGAAAAGAAAAGAAAATGATGCTGGCAACATATGTACAAATGTGCTTGATACCATTGATGTATGGATTGTTATAAGAGCTGTAAGAGTCCCCAATAAAATGATTTATTAAAAAAAGAGAAAAAAGGATGGGAGCAATCTGCCTCATTGCCAGCCCACTGGGGAAGGGTTTCCAGGGTATTAGGACCCCATCCCTTCCTATCTGTCCATTTGGAAATTTTAAGCAATTGTAGGCCATTACTGGAGTGGAACGAACCCAGGAGAGAAGACATCTGAATTAGTTGCTTGCCTCTGCACTCTCTCTCCAGGATCCCCCATCTTCCTTTTGGCTAGCACAGTCCTGCTTTCTTGTGGTTTGGGTGGAGCTGTGCTATGGTCATTGTCTGTAAGCGTCCTGCAGTCTAGCGCAACCAATGAATTTGGGCTGGCCGGGGGCTTGATTTGACCAATAGAATGTGACAGAACTGATGGGTGGCTTCTAATCTTTGGTTTCCAGATATAACTGCAGCTTCATCTCTCATTTTCTGGAAGTACCGAGACCACCACACTATGATAAAGTGTGGTCCAGTCTTCTTGAGGCTGGAGGACCACATACAGAGAGATGCACCTTCTTACTGTACCAGCTGAACCCCAGCCAACTCATGAGTGACACATCACTGTAGGGAGCTCAGGCAAGACTAACAGAAGAACCACCCAGCCAACCGACAGAACTGTGAGAAATAAGAATTTGTTATTGTTCTAAATGACCAATTTTGGTGTGATTTGTTATACAGCAGTTGATAACATTTATGAAAATAAGTCACCAAGTCTGTGACCTTCTGTATCAATTATAGTTATTGATTTGAAGCAAAATAAAATCAGCTGTTGGTAATTTGAGCTGTATAACAATATAAAGGATATTAAATTATCAAAAAGGCTGAAATACCAGTGTTACTCAGCCAAAAACATATCTCCAAATTTGCCTCTACTGACATTCTTCCCACAGCTGTGCCAGAGATTCAATTGTTCTAGAATCTCTAATGGTGCCAGAAATAGAGAGAATCTTTTATAATGCCTGATTCTTGGCATCACAACATCTAGCTCAAAAAATAAAGGGTAAGTGCTTCTGATTGGTCAATACCAGGTCATGCGCCTGCTTTATAACAATAAGGAAGTCTGAGAATGTAAATCAGAAAATGCCAGAAAGAGGAGTGGAGACCCCAAGCCCATCTGTAGACAATTGGACATCCCCTTACAGAAGGTTCACAAGGAAGAAACGAGCCACTCAGGGTGTAGTGTAGCAATGATGAAACATACAACTTTCCTCTAGTTCTTTAATGCTTCCCCCCGCTCCCCACTATCATGACCCCAATTCTACCTTACAAATCAGGCTAGACCAGAACATGTCCACGGTACAGATAAGAGCTGGAAACATAGGGAATCTGGGACAGATAAAGCCCTCAGAACCAATAATGAGAGTAGTGAAATCAGGAAGGTAAAGGGAAAGTGGGAGGAGAAAGGGGGAACTGATCATCATTATCTACATAAAACCCCTCCCAGGGGGACAGACAACAGAAAAGTGGGTGGAAGGAGACAGAAGTTGGTTTAAGACATGAAAAAAAAAGATAACTTATCAAGTGTTCATGAGGGAAGGAGGGTGGGGGAGGGGAAAGTGAGCTGCTACCAAGGGCTCAAGTAGAAAGAAAATGTTTTGGGAATGATGATGGCAACAAATGCACAAATGTGCTTGACACAATGGGTGAATGTATGGATTGTGATAAGAGCTGTAAGAGCCCCCAATAAAATGATTTTTTTAAAAAGAGAAAGATAATGGCAAAAAAGCCAAGTCTAACTTCTCTTGTTACAGAAAGGAGGAAAACCTAACTCTACATGTACTGAAGGCTGATTGCTAGGAGGCAGAGGTCAGACACTCCTTCACCTCCTTCTTTATTCTGACACTATCCCACACGTGGCACTCCACCTCTGCTGGGTTCAATAACTCATCGCAGTGGTCACACAGAACGCATAAACTATACTCATGATTGTGGGGATTTATTAGGGAAGTCGAAAGGTCACAAGTCGTGGACAAACACATTAAGGATACAGTCCTTTTGTCTACAGCAGCGCTCTTCTCAACAATGCTGGCAGGCATGTCGCCCTCTGGTCCTCTGCCTCTCAGTCATATAGCCCCTTGGCTTCTGCCCTCATCAAACAAGTGTTGCAAAACGTCTTTAGCACTGATAAATACCCAGAGGGCATTCCACTCTGCAAGCCAGCCTGCTGCCACAAGGTACTCCGCTTGACTTGGTCAGAGCTGTGGGCAGAGAAGCCCTCCGCTCTGTCTCATGGTCTTGGTGCTGCGGTCTCTGATAACTGTGTTGCTGCCACCATTTCACAGAGGGGTGACTTTTCTTTCCGGATCATCCTGGAATTCTCTCTTCCTGTGCTTGAGACGGCTCTCATTATACTCTGTGGAATGACAAAAGCGGCCAATTTCCGAATGAGAGTCACTACACCATGCCTGCATGCTTCTGCTCAGTCCTTTGGTGGCAGTTACAAAGACTAGACGACTCATACCAGCTAATTTCACTTTACTGAGATAAGTATCTGCCATTTTAAATGATGTAATGGAGGCAAGCTGATAAAATGTTGGATTTCTGCAAAGTAGGCATTGCCTCCACAAAAAAATAAATGTCTTCTACAGTCCACCTCTTTTTCAGATCACCACCAATGTGCACTCTTCTCTCCATATTCATAACTTTGAAAATTAAAAGTTCTCATTAATATAATTTTCCCATCTCCTGGTGTATTAGACAGGGTTCTCTAGAGAAACAAAACCGGAATGTTAAGCATTATATATATATTTATACAGATAGACAGTATATAACATAAGAAATAAACAGTTAATTAAATTATAAAGCAGTACAAATGACTCGGTGCAACTTACTCCCATGAGACATTTGTGAGACACTGGCAGTCCTTCAAGTCTTGAGGGCTGCCGGGTAGTCTTCTGTAGAGCAATTCAGGCTATCTGGGCACAGGCAGCAAACAGCTAGGCAGGTCACCAACAGTCAGCCAGATGACAGGGTCTGACAGTCCCCAGTTCAAGATGTGTAAATTCCAATAGTGTGGCGAAGCAGGTCTTGAAGGAACCTCAAATTACAGCAACACACTCCATGGGTTAGGTGCCCCAGAGGAAGTGTAGCTTGTAAATTAAGGCACAGAACAAGCAAGGCAGCCGCATACTGGTCTGATGATCAAAGGTTAAGAGACAAGAGAGGTGAGGTTCACCGAGCCATTTTATCTCTCCGCCCTTCAATTAATCCCACACGTGTTCATTGGCCAGGTTGGCACAATAAATGTTAACTATCTCACCTGGTCAGCTCAAACCAGCTTGCTCCAATCCCCAGATTTTCAACAGATATTGTATCTAGCTTCTAGTTTGGGATCTGTGGTTTTTAATCCATTTACCCTCCAGCTTTGGCCTGAGTCTGTACTATTACTAGTTAAGATAGAATATATTGCGAATCAAACCTTTAAGACATATCCTATATACAAAATGGGAGATAAGGGAGAAAAATGGAGAGCAACATTCATTAAAATATGCACAAAATACAATATAGATGAGAATTAACATCAGTATTTCTATCCTGTTTTCTCCATTGATCAAAGGCTATTGTTTGTTGGAATTTAAGGTTTCTTTCTCCATGAACTTGCCTATATGCCTTTTGTTTTCATTCAATACTCAGCCAGTCCAGGGTTTTAATTGGTGTATGAGCCAAACTTTTATGTTTGAAGAATTGGATCCCTTTGTTTTATCTGTACAGTGTTCCAATGGTCTTCCACTGGAAATGGAAGCACCATAAGACACCCCATTCAATCCGTATTTCTTCATGGACCTGATGTGTTGCAACAATTTTAGTTACCCTTGATGACTTACGGACATTGATTCAGACAACATATGAATCTAATGCAATCGAATGTCTTGCCTGTTCTTTCAGTGGAAATAGGAGCCATAAATTGCTAGATAATTTCTTTTCTTTTTTTTTCTGTTGTAATCCAGAAGGTTTTCTTTTTAAAAAATCATTTTATTAGGGGCTCATACAACTCTTACCACAATCCATACATACAACCATTGTGTAAAGCACATTTGTACATTCTTTACCCTCATCATTCTCAAAACATTTGCTCTCCACTTAAGACCCTGACATCAGCTCCTCATTTTCCCCCTTCCTCTCCGCTCCTCCTCCCACACAAACCCTTGATAATTTATAAATTATTATTTTGTCTTCTCTTTCCCTGTCTGACGTCTCCCTTCACCCACTTTTCTGTTGTCCATCCCCCAGGGAGGAGGTTATATGTAGATCCTTGTAATCGATTTCCCCCTTCCAACCCACTGTCCCCCTACCCTCCTACTATCGCCACTTTCACCACTGATCCTGAATGCATCATCCATCCTGGATTCCCTGTGTTTCCAGTTCCTATCTGTACCAGTGTACATCCTCTGGTCTAGCCAGATTTGTAAGGTAGAATTGGGATCATGATAGTGGGTGGGTGGATGGATGGGGGTGCAGGAAGCATTTAGGAGCTAGAGGAAAGTTGTATGTTTCATCATTGCTACATCACATCCTGACTGGCTCATCTCCTCCCTGAGACCCTTCTGTAAGGGGATGTCCAGTGGCCTACAAATGGGCTTTTGGGTACCCACTCCTCACCCCACCCCTTTTCACAACGATATGATTTTGTGTTCTTTGATGCCTGATACCTAATCCCTTCGACACCTCGTGATCGCACAGGCTGGTGTGCTTCTTCCATGTGGGCTTTGTTGCTTCTCAGCTAGATGACTGCTTGTTTACCTTCAAGCCTTTAAGACCCCAGATGCTATATCTTTTGATAGCTGGACACCATCAGCTTTCTTCGCCACATTTAGATGAGATAATTTCTCAATCAGTGAGTGCAGTTAACTAATTGTTGTTTTCTGATGGAAACAACATTCCTTAGATGTCAATCTTTCTAAGTCTGCAATGTTCAGAGGCTTGCTAACATATTATATAGTTTAATAGTCAGACGTGCCATCCCTACTTCTACCTCTAGGTCTCCGACTAGGTAGGACATGTATGGTTCAAAGAATATATTTCATCCTGTAAGACAGTACCTTAGTCATGGAAATGAGTTGAGTGAGGGGTATCAACACATTAGGATAGTCATTTTGGGAATAAAGATCATTAAGTTGACAAGGGAATCACGTTTGGTAAAGTGAAGGGGAGGTGAAAAAGAGGAAGTTCCTTGATGAAATGGACTGACACAGTGGCTGCATCAGTGGGCTCGGGCCTAGGAACAATTGTGAGGATGGCCCAGGATGGCTCAGGACTGGGCAGTGTTTCATTCTCTTATGTGTAGGGTCGCTATGGGTTGGAGCCGACTCAATGGCATCTGAAAACAGCAACAACGACAAATTCATTAGTACTGTGAGGACCTTCTTGAGTTTATTTTTATTTCTTTTTAAAATAACAATGTGTTGCATAATTTCCAGGTAGATAAGAGACCACCAAGTTCATGATGGGCGCTAAAAGTTGCATAATAACTTGGTGACTAATTATCATGCATTCATGCTCAAGCAGGGCCTAGTAGCAAATATAGACATACATACACATATATATGTATATATACACATATGTATGTATATGTATTTAAAGAAGAGTAGTGAGTTGCTGAAAAGAGTCTACCTCTCTTAAAGCGCCCAGGGACCTATTCTATCCAACATAGCTTCAAACTTCCTACAGTATGCCAAAGACACTTCAAGTACCATAAAGTACCAAAAATACTTATGGAGCATAAAGATCAGATGAAAAGACACTCACAGCATAGTTTGAACCAGTTATAGAAGTTTTTCTTATTCTTCACTCCAGCCCAAGCTCACTGTCTTCCTGATCTCTTGGAAAATAGATGACAACGGTCCAAATGTGGCATATGTTGCCTCTAAAACCCAAAGAGAGCCTCAACACGTTATGCCATTTTTCTTTGTTGTAAGAGGTTCAAGGAGCAGAACATGATCTTTCATTTCGGAGGGGATGATCTGACATTCTCCCTACCACTGAGCCCACCTATGGAGACATAAGGAACTCATAATTCCCTGGTATTTCTCATATCTGGCAACAAAGAAAGAATCATTACTTCTTTCTCTCCTCATAATAACATAATGCAAGACCCTTGTGAACCAGTATGCTTGATGGAAACGTGAGATGATGAAGTCTTAGAAAACTATCTCATAGTCCATATCTGATTTGTAGTAACAGGGTGTTCCTGGCCCTATTAGGTAAAAACCTACTTCACTCCTTCTGGCTTTTTTTCCCCTTAGGAAAATAGAAACATTGCATTCCAGGTTCCAAGGATCACATTGATTTGTTCCAGTAGAAATATTCCATCAAGTTCTGCAATCAGAGTTGGAGTCACTCTTGATTACATTCCTAACAGTGCGTGGTCATTGCCAAGGGCCAGTTGTCATAGTGTTCATCATAATAAAAGCAACAACAGAGAAAGAACCATCTCTGCATTTTTCAAATAATTGCTGATGATTCTCACCTCTGCTGCACAGGATCTTTTTACAGCATTGAAGAGGCAGGACGTCACTTTGGGATTTGAGGGGACCCTGACCCAAGCCATATATATATATATATATGAAAGTTTGGTATTGAATAAGGAAGACCAAAGGTTAATTGAGGCATTTGAATTATGGTGCTTGCAAAGGATATTTATATTTTAAATCATTTTACTTAAAATGATTTAATTTAATTATGGTGCTGGCAAAGAATATATATATATATATATATATATATATATATATATATATATATATATATATATATATATATATACACACACATATGTAATCACTTTATTGGGGGCTCGTACCACTCTTTTTTTTAAAAATTTTAACAATTTATTAAGGGCTCATACAATTCTTATCACAGTTCATACATATACATACATCAATTGTATAAAGCACATCTGTACAGTCTTTGCCCTAATCATTTTTTCTCCTCTTTTCTTTTTTTACATTTTATTAGGGACCCATACTACTCTTATCACCATCCATACTTATACATACATCAATTGTATAAAGCACATCCATACATTCCCTGCCCCAATCATTCTCAAGGCATTTGCTCTCCACTTAAGCCCCTTGCATCAGGTCCTCTTTTTTTTCCCCCTCCCTCCCCTTTCCCCCCTCCCTCATGTGCCCTTGGTAATTTATACATCGTTATTTTGTCATATCTTGCCCTATCCGGAGTCTCCCTTCCCCCCTTCTCTGCTGTCCCTCTCCCAGGGAAGAGGTCACATGTGGATCCTTGTAATCAGTTCCCCCTTTCCAACCCACTCACCCTCCACTCTCCCAGCATCGTCCCTCACACCCTTGGTCCTGAAGGTATCATCCACCCTGGATTCCCTGTACCTCCAGCCCTCATATGTACCAGTGTACAGCCTCTGTCCTATCCAGCCCTGCAAGGTAGAATTCGGATCATGGTAGTTGGGGGGAGGAAGCATCCAGGATCTGGGGGAAAGCTGTGTTCTTCATTGGTACTACCTCGCACCCTAATTAACCCATCTCCTCTCCTAAATGCCTCTATGAGGGGATCTCCATTGGCCGACACTTGGGCCTTGGGTCTCCACTCTGCACTTCCCCCTTCATTTAATATGGTATATATATACATATACATATACACATATATACACACACTTATACGTTGTTGTTTTTTTTGCATGATGCCTTATACCTGGTCCCTTGGCACCTCGTGATCGCACTGGCCGGTGTGCTTCTTCCATGTGGGCTTTTTTGCTTCTGAGCTAGATGGCCGCTTGTTCACCTTCAAGCCTTTAAGACCCCAGACACTATCTCTTTTGATAGCCGGGCACCATCAGCTTTCTTCACCACATTTGCTTATGCACCCATTTGTCTTCAGCGATCCTTATCACAACCCATATGTCCATCCATTGTGTCAAGCACATTTGTACATTTGTTGCCATCATCATTCTCAAAACATTTGCTTTCTGCTTGAACCCTTTGTATCAGTTCCTCATTTTCCCCTTCCTCCCTGCTCCCCCCTCCCTCATGAACCCTTGATAATTTATAAATTATTATTTTATCATGTCTTACACTGTCTGATGTCTCCCTTTCCCCATTTTTCTTTTGTCCATCCCCCAGGGAGGGGGTTATATATAGATGTAATTGGTTCCCTCTTTCTGCCCCACCTTCCCTCCACCCTCCCAGTATCACCACTCTCACCACTGGTCTTGAGGGGTTCATATGTCCAAGATTCCCTGTATTTCCAGTTCCTATCTGTACCAGTGTACATCCTCTGGTCTAGCTGGATTTGTAAGGTAGACTTGGGATCATGATGGGGGGAGGGGACCGTGAGGAAGCATTTAGGAACTAGAGGACACTGCACCCTGACTGGCTCGTCTCCTCCCCATGCACCTTCTGTAAGGGGATGTCCAGTTGCCAACAGATGGCCTTTGGGTCCCCACTCTACACTCCCCCTCATCCACAATGATATGATTTTTTGTTTTTGATGCCTAATACCTGACCCCATCGATACCTCGTGATCACACAGGCTGGTGTGTTTCTTCCATGTGTGGGCGTTGTTGTTTCTCACCTAGATGGCTGCTTGTTTATCTTCAAGACTTTAGGACCCCAGGTGCTATATCTTTTGATATCTGGGCACCATCAGCTTTCTTCATCACATTTCTTATGCATCTGCTTTGTCTTCAACAATTGTGTTGGGAAGGTGAACATCATGTAATGCCAGTTTAATAGAGCAAAGTGTTCTTGAATTGAGGGAGTACTTGTGTGGAGCCCAATGTCCATCTGCTACCTTAATACTAAACCTATAAATATATGCACACAGGTCTATTTCCCATCATCACATATAAATATATTTACATATGTACATGCCTGTATTTAGACCTCTATAAATGCCCTTTGTCTCCTATCTCTTTCCTGTATTTCCTTTTACTTTCCTCTTGTCCCACTATCATGTTCAGCCTTCTTTTGGATTTCAGCAATTCCTCTCGGTTACATTGCCTTTGATCAAGCCCTACCAGGCCTCCTACACCCTTCTCGCCACTGATTTTTAGATCACTTGTTGTTCCCTTGTCCCTGGGTTTGTTAACGCCACTTCCTTCCCCCAATCTCCCCCTCTCCCGGCTGGCAAAGAATATTGAAAGTGCCATGGACTGCCAAAAGAACAAACAAATCTGTCTTGGAAGAAGTACAGCTAGAATGCTCCATCGAAACAAAGATGGTGAGACTTCATCTCAAGTATTCAAGTCACATGCACTCAAGTACACGTAACCCGGAGAGACTAGTCCCTGGAAAAGGAGTGAAGAAGAGGAAGGCCCTCAGCAACGGGCTCAAACACAGCAATTGCGAGGATGGAGCAAGACCAGGCAGTGTTTTGTTCTGTTCTGCATAGGTTTCCTGTGAGTCAAAACGGACTCAACAGCCCCTAACAAAATCAACTAATTTTTGACTTTCCATGGAGGCAGCTTTACAATTTTTATATAGAAAGATAACTTTATGCTTTTTCTACCTGGATCTTCCTAGCAAATAGCCTCTATTCCCCGACTGCTTGGTCTTACAGCCTATGTGAGGATGCTGTCAACTGCTCACCACGTGTGCTGCAGCCATAGGCTCAGGAGCTGGGAAAATAACCAAGGCACGGGGCTTGAGGTTCTACTGGGCCTAGCATGAGATAAACTTTGGTAAAACTCCATTTATTGCCTGTCTTCCATCATTACCACAATAATATGCAGATTTTGACTCTTCCAGCTAGTGTCTAATAATCTTCACAAAAGACTCTAGGCATTTCCTTTTCCCCAGGACAAAGATGCTCTTGGTCAATGGGAATTCTGCATGCCTCTATGGGAATTCTGGGAGAGAGATTGAGGTTCACCTTCAAGGGCATTCAGCTTCCCCTTTAGACATGGAGAATTAAATCTGAGAACGCGTCAGGAATGGGATTGAGTGACAGATGCTGCATCCTTCAGACATGTAGGATCTTTATCCACTGTCTTAAAACAGCATGAAGCAGTATAAGGGCTGCCTAATTTAACAGCTCCAAAATATCACTAAGAAGAACACAGGGCCCTGGACACTCTCTGCCTTCCACTTCTCAGTGTATCAGCATACTTCCTTTAGGGGTGGGATGTCCCACCCAACAAGGTCCGCAGCTCTTAATCATGATGGTGCAAGTCCAGCCTCTGTTCACCACACCTGTCCAATCAAAATACAGTCTGCCTTGGTGTGTGCGTCTAATTTTCTTCTAGGAGACCCTAGATGGGCACTCCAAAGATCCCAAGGGGTCAGACCATTATGACAATCTGGCGGGCCGGCTCCCTGTTTTGGGAGCCAGACTCACCATGCCTCTGACAGTGGGTGCTACTCCCAGGCTTGTGCTACCTTGCGAGGGTCTCTGTCTAATGGGATCTGTACAGCTCATTGCCGGCTACAGTTGCTTTTCACTAGCACCTCGGCTGACAGAAAGAGCCACAATTGCTGTTTATCAGTTTGTTGGCCCTCCCTCCCCCTCATGGATATATTTACTATTGCCTTGATGAAGGTAATGCGTTTGCTGTGGGTCCTCTTGGGAGAGAGCGTTAGGAGATAGGTAAGCACTCATGATAAATCCACTCCAGTGTTTCTATCTCCCTGGGCCTTTGAATTTACTTCCTCTAAATTATGTAATTCTGGGCATCTCAACGATATGTTGTGTGGGCTAGTTATGAGTCCAGGTTTCTGTCCAGCTGCCCAGCAAACAATGAAAACTACTCTTAAAAGTTCAAGCTCGTACACCAAATCATTGGCAGATGCCTCACATCAATAAACTTAGCATCACCTAAATTACATATATATTTTCCCCTTGTTACCTTACCATCCTCAGAATTCATTCTCTCATATATTCTCAAGGTCTCTGCTCATATCAATGATCAATGTCTTATATGTCTTTAATCTCTAAGACTGCTCTTTCATGTACAGACTCTGTAACTGGACTTCACTCTCTGATCCACCCCTGCCCCAGGGGCTTGGGCAATATGTCTCTAGAAGTGGATGTGTCAACAGGCAGTGAGGGGAAGGGTGATGCATGAGAGATGTGACTTCTTGCCAAGGAGCAAGGATCCCTGACAGTGCCGTGGTTAAAGCACCCGACTGCTAACAGAAAGGCCAGTGGTTTGAACCACCAGTTGAAACGCAGGAGAAAGATGTGTGTGGCATTATGCGTCCATAAAGATTGCAGTCTTAGAAACATTATGGGATGGCTATCCTCTGTGTTAAATGGTCGCGAAGATCAGAATGGTCCAAGAGCAATAGGCTTGGTTCAATAGATTTGCAAGCTAACACGCCAGGGCTAGGTCATTACTGAACTTTCAACAAGGTAGGAATAGATTCGTCAGAAGGGAAGTAAGGGCTGGTTTGGCTGAACAGAGAGCTGGGAATCAATGAAGGGTAGAAGTTTAAGACTAAGCCGTCTGAATTCTCTCATACATCTCAGTTCTTGTTCTTAGGTCTCCCTCTTACCTGATCAATGCTCTCATTTTCACCTAAGCACAGCGCGAGGTGGCAGTTAACTCAGTTAAGTCAGTAAACGGCAGGATCCAAGTTTATGTTTGCATTTTGTCTGTTGCAGCATTGCGGCTGCGAGACAAAGCGGTTCATCTGTTGCCGTCAGAGAAAACCCTGCTGCTAATTCTGTGCCTTGAGTGGCGAACTGAAGAATTGGAGGCTTTCATTTAAAAAGTTCATCTGGCACTATGAAAAACAAACACTTGATTCTACAGGCCTCGATTTTAAAAATGCTTTATAGCATTCTATGGTAGCAATGACTTCACCTTTGAACCCGCGACTTGAATACACATTTCATTCCGGGTGACCGCAGGTGACAAGCTTTCTGCTTCTGTCACTGTCTTCCATGCTGGGACAGAGTCCTGTCTCCCAGGCTTGATGAAGTTGCGCTGCCTTCAGTTTCACCCCGCCAAGCTAATGAATCCAGATTCCTGCCAATTCTGGAGTGTCTGCTTACCATGGTGATGTTTTGGGCATCAGCTAAGGTTTTTACTGGAAAGCAACAGGGATAACCTCTAGATACATTGGTGGGGGAGGAGAAGGCGGATTCAAAGACTATTAGTGAGTTTCCCAAACCATCACCTTAGGGATCAAAAGTCTCCCCTTTTCTCTTTACGTTGAGCTGCTGTCTCCAGAGGCGACATCTGGCTGCCTACAAAACAGAGAAAGTGGTATTTTCAGCATCTATGATGGGAGATGGCAGTAAGTTCACTGTGGTTTGGCCATAGTGGGAGATGAGGATCCCTGATGGGCTAGGCATTGGGTTAATAATGACAAGGTCGTCGGTTCAGACCCACCAGCCACTCTGAGGGAGAAAGAGCAGGCTGTTGTTCTTGTGAAGGTTTTCAGTGGTTCTCAACCTGTGGGTCACAACCCCTTTGGGGTTGAACGATCCTTTCACAGGGGTCACCTAATACCATTGGAAAACACATTTCCCATGGCCTTAGGAACCGAGGCACTGCTCCTGTCTCCAGGCGGGTCCACCCACATGCAGATATGCCAACATGTGAGGACCCTGCGTGATGACATCAATTGGTAACAAGGAAAATACAGCCTGCATATCAGATATTTACATTGCCATTCGTAACAGTAGCAAAATGGCAGTTTTGAAGTAGCAACGAAATTAATATTATGGTTAGAGGTCACCACAACATGAGGAACTGTCTGAAAGGGTCGCGGCATTAGGAAGGTTGAGAACCACTGGTTTACCATCTTGGAAACTCCACGTAGGACAGCTGTGAGGTGGAATCGATCCCCTGGTAGGGAGCTTGGTTTTAGAGGGGGAGATGGGTTTAGAGTCACCGAGACTCCTAAGGGAGGGGATCCTCCCAGCATAGGTTGCCGAATAGAATGGTTCCTTAGTCACATTGCTCCCTTCCCTGCCTCTCACTTCCCTCCCCTAGATGGTCACAAAGGTTGCTCCCAGCTTTGTTGGTCCTCGGCTCAGACGCTCCCTGGTGCCTTCTTCAGAGTAAGCAATCCCAGTTCACCTGATTCTGACTGAGAGGCAATCTGCCCTTGGCTTGCTCCTAGTCAGTGGGTGGAGAGTGGGGTCGGACGGAGGGTGGTGGCTTGAGGCTGGCAGCTGGAGGGCCTGGCTGCAGGCCACCTTCCCTGGCTCCTGGCGGCTCTTGTGCTGAGCCCTGCGCGGCGATTTCTGCAGCAGGCTTCAGACTGACAGGGGCAAATAGAAGTCGCATCAGGCCAGAGCTGTGAGTGATCCTGAGAACAAAGTCATTTTTCGAGACGCTGCCCTGTTTGAGCACTGGGTGGCGAGGTGACAGATTTTGCAGACACTTTAGAGGGGAAAACAATAAATCCACCACCTCGAGTGAGTTTGAAGGCTTCAGAAAGAGTTGGCAAGTGTGAACAGTTGGTTCCCCACATTTTCTCCTTTAATCAATTGCTTCTTCAAGAAGTGGCTGTGCTGGAGGGGGAGCCCCTCCCTCGGGCTCCTTTTCCGCTGCACTGGCTTTCCAGTATGAAGAGGTGAAACTTTCTCTACGGCCCCGAAGTGGTGGCTGCATATTAAAAATACACCAGCTTTCTCTGCTGTTTGCCTGAGGATTTGTTTCATTTCATACCTCGCTGAAGCCTCCTCCCTGTCAGAACACGCTGTACCCAGTTGCAGGGAGAGAAGCAGGAACACAGGGACTTGAGAGAGCACGCTGCTTGTTTTCTTAGCAAACTCCGAGAGATGTTGAAGTGGACGTTTGAATTTGGAATGAACAGAAGCCTCAGAACTTCGAGAGGAATTTTAATTCACTGGCTGGTCCAGAGCTTTGATCCTGTTCAGTCCTTTACCCGAGGTGGTATTTATCTACGATCCTTTTTCCGAGGTGCCATCTATCTACAAGTCACAGCTCAAAACTGAGTCACGGCTCAAACATTAAGCAGCGGGATTTGGGGGTCTGACTCATCACTACCCTTGTACCTGTGTCCAGCAGAAATACAGAATCAAATTCATGCTGCCTAATTGGGGGATGACCAGGGACCTTGGTGGCATAGGGTTATCCATTGGGCTGCTAACCACAAAGTCAGCAGTTCGAAACTACCAGCTGCTCCTCAAGAGAAAGACGAGGCTGACTACTCCCGTAAAACGTCACAGTCTTGGAAACCCAGGGCGACAGTTCTACCCTGCCCTGAAGGGTCGCTGGGAATTGGACTTGACTCGATGGCAGTGAGTTTAATCTGGTGAGAAGTAATGGTGGTGCAGTGGCAGAATTCTTGCTTTCCACGTGGAACTCCCAGGTTCGATTCCCGGTCAATGAGCACAGCCAACAATCATTTGTCACTGTAGGTTTGTGTGTTGCCATGAGGCTGAGCTTCCAGGTTAAGATGGACTAGGAAGCAAACTGAGGCGCTACACTCTCAAAAATGAGTATATGTATGGATTGTGATAAGAGTTGTATGAGTCCCTAATAAAATGTAAAAAAAGAAAATGATTAGGACAAAGAATGTACAGATGTGCTTTATACAATTGATGTATGTATATGTATGGACTGTGATAAGAGCTGTATGAGCCCCAATAAATTGTTTAAAAAATGAGTCAGTGTAAACCTATGGAGCCCAGCAGTCTGTGCTGTTGTACATGCGGTCACCACGAGGCAGGGAAGGGGAACAGTAGCATGGAGTAAAGTAAGTATGAGATTCTACATGCGAAGCCAAACCATTTCCTCGTATATCTATTTATCAATTGTAGTAGGTTGAATACGAGAGTGCTAGTGGTGTAGTGGCTACTAACTTCAAGGCCAGCTGTTCAACACCACCAGCTGCTCCTTGGGAGAAATGTGAGGCTTTCTGCTCCTGTAAAGATTTACAGTCTTGGAAACCCACTGGGGCAGTTGTCCTTTATCTCACAGGGTCACTGTGAGTCAGAATTGACTCACATGCAATGGTTTCGGTTTAATCAGTTGAATCGTATTTCCCCTGCCACCTAGAACCTCAGGTTGTGACTTCATTTGGAAATAGGGCCTTGCACACCTAACAAGTTAAAGATCTTGAGATGAACTCCTCTGGGCTTTGGATGGGTCCTAAATCTAATGACTGGTATCCTTATAACCAGGAAAGAGGACACAGAGAATAAGGCGAGGTGAAGACGGAGGCAGAGAACTGGAATGAGGGATCTAGAAGTCAAGGAACGTCAAGGAATTCCTGGCAGCCGCTGCAAGCGAGGAGAAAACAGGCCGCCTCTCACTCTGAGCATGCGCCCTGCTGACCCTTGATTTTGCATTTTGCCTTGTGAACTCTGAGAGTTTGCAGTCACCAGATTTGTGGTGATTTGTCATAGCCGCGATTGGAACCTAACGCATCCCTTTATTATCCGGCCATCAGCCTCTACTGTACTGAAAACCTTCCTCCTCTTCCAAGTTTCAGCTCAGATGCTAGCTCATCTCTGAAGTTTTCTGAATTTTGAAAAGAAAGAATTCATTCAACCCCGTTGTTCTCCTGTGGCCATTGGAATTGACTTTGTTTTTGCTCATCTCAATTCTTTGTTTACAAGTCAGTGTCCCTCTTCTCATTCATGGCCTTTCTGCGGGCAGCCTTGTATCGCCTACCTCCCCTCTCTCCAGCCCTCGATCAAGTGCCTGATGTAGAGTGGATGCGCGTGCACTCCTGCAGGGAGTGGACAGATGGCAGCTTCCCAAGGTTGCCCCCGGTGTCATCTCTGTCTTCTTTGGTTAAGCTGCTGAGTGTGAGATAAATACCAGTGGATATCTCGCTACCTCTTTCTACCTAGCTGTAAAAGGAAAACTTTGCTGTTGCTTAGTCCCCGTATAAGGCACATGTCTTCCTAGGAGCATCTGCACTCCCAGATTGAAACGTGTCCCACTGTAGGAACATCTGGGAAGGTGGTCTACTGCTCCTCCCAAGGGACATGAGGACCTGAAGGAGCCCAGGCTTGAGCCCCTGCAGAAACACTGGGTTTCTCGCAGAGGAGGTCCATGATGGCTCTCGGCCCTCCTGCGTTGCTGTTTGCTGCTTTCCTCACGTACTCTCCCACCCGCTCCCTCCTATGCTTGCCATCCACCCAGTCAGGAGGGTCACTTGGGTATAAAGAACAGCTAACAAAGCAAAAACCTCTGCCTTTCTCCTCATTGGGCTTGTTTGTTGTTATTATTGCTGTTCCTGTTATGGAAAGACTAAATCCCAGGGTGCTGACAGAATTAAACAATTTTGCTTTCTTTAATTTTTAAAAACAAAAGAAAAAAAGGAAAGAAAGGAGCACGCAGACAGATTTCTGGCACACGGCACACAGCAAGGCGAGGTCGTGAGAGTCGAAAGCAAACACCCTCTGCACCTCATGGATGGCACAGATTTCTGTGTCCTGGGGTGTTTGGGGGCCTCTGTGCAGGGTTGACCCCAAGGCTTGGGTGGGACCTCATGAAGAACGCTCAGTGTGACTGGGCAATGGTGGCAGAGAGAATTGCCACTGGAAAGGCAGCTCACGTGATGGGTTGGGAAGGTAGCTGGGGTGCACCGGTGTTCCTCCTGGTGACAGGGACTCTGTCCTCACAGAGTTCTCCTTTCCACAGGCTCAGGGGAGACAGGGCAGCAGACTGCTGGACATGCTCCACTGCTTGGGGAGCAGCAGAGCGGGTGTCTGTGGGGACCACAGAGTCAAGACCAGAGGCCGCACAGTCTGAAGCTGAGCATGATTTATGAGGAACAGTGGATTCTTCGGCTTTAGCTCCCTCCGGATTCTCTGGATGGTTCTGGCCTTTTGGTTTCATTTCTAAATCACTGGATAGTCCCTCACCCTTAGCAAATGGTCCTGGGACTTAAAGGTAACCGTTTTGGTGGAGTCATTTGTCACAGAAGCCTGGGGGATTCTGGGAGAGCTCTCTTCTCTCTTGGTTGACCTAGGTCGCAGGGTTTGCGCTCTGGTTTTCATTTTTTTTAAGTGCCTTGTTTCCATGACTTGACTTTTACTCTGACAGTGAGCCAGGCCTTGCATTAGGAAGGCTTTCAGAGAGAGAGGTGTGTGTGTGTGTGTGTGTGTGTGTGTGTGTGAGAGAGAGAGAGAGAGAGAGAGAGAGAGAGAGAGAGAGAGAGAGAGAGAGAGAGAGAGAGAGAGAGAATGGGAGGGAGAGGAAAAGAGAGAGAGATTGATTCCATGATTCATTCATCCACTCAATAAAATATGCTTTGTGCAGAGCTCTATCCGAGGCCCTGGTTTAGCCATGAACAAGCATATACAAAATCTACCCTCAAGGGGCTTATGTTCTAGGTCAAGCCTGACTTAAACAGTAGCTGTTTTGTTTTTGTGTGTTTTCCTTTTCAGAAGTTAGAAGCCAAGCAGAAGATACAGATTTTCGACTGCTAGACTGAGATAGGAAATGAATCAGAGGAATAGGGACCCGACTCTGATCAGGCACCTCTGTTTCTAAGATGGGTGACCTAGGGTTTGGGGAAAGTTACGGAATAGGCATTCATTCCCCAAAGAGGCTGTCTTCTCTACTTTCAGTCAGCTGTGGAAGAAGGTTGCTAGGGAGCAGATTGACCAATGATTGTCCAGCCTCTGTGAGGAGGTCCGAGGGGAGACCACATGCCATCCTGGGAAGGGACTCAAAGTGGGAGGGAAGTGGTGGAGTGTGCACGGACACCTATAATGCTGGGACAGGGTGCCATCTTGTCCCGAACAATGACACTTTTCAGTTTTGCATTTATTTCTTGTGGTCCGAGCCCCCAGTAGATGTGAGACGCTGTTTGAATGAAAGAAGTTGTCCTCTGACAAATTATCCAGGTGAGGGAAGTTGTGTTTACCTTCAACTTCAGGAAGGGTCCAAGACCAATATCCACTTGCTGATAGGGAGCTATCCCACAGAGCTTCAGGGCAATGGGGAGGGAATCTGTATCTTGTAGAGTGAGAGAATGGGGTTCTCAGTGATGCAACCATGGACCAAAAGGCAGGGACTCACAGCCAATTGACCGCTAGCCCTCAAGTCTCCATGACTGGCGGTGACCCCATGCATTGAAGAGTAGACTATTGCTCCGTGTGATTTTCTTTCTTTCTTTTTTTTCCTTATCATTCTCTGTTCTTTTTTTTTAATGTTTTTTCTTTTAAATCATTTTACCGGGGCTCATACAGCTTTTATCACAATCCGTCCATTGTGTCAAGCACATTGTACATTTGTTTCCATCATCATTTTCAAAACATTTTCATTCTACTTGAGCCCTTGGTATCAGCTTCTCATTTTCTCCCCTCCCGCCTTAATCATTTATAAATTGTTATTATTTTTCATGTCTTACACTGACCAATGTCTCCCTTCACCCACTTTTCTGTCGTCTTTCCCCCATGGAGGGGATTATATGTAGAACATTGTGATCAGTTCCCCCTTTCTCTCCCAACCTTCCCCTCCCTTAAAAAAAATAAATCATTTTATCGGGGCTCAGACAACTCTTATCACAATACATACATACATACGTACATACATCTATCTTGTCAAGCACATTTGTACATTAGTTGCCATCATCATTCTCAAAACATTTTTTTCTACTTGAGCCCTTGGTATCTGCTCCTCATTTCCTCCCTCCCTCCCCAATCCTTCCTCCATCAGAAACCTTTGATCTTTCATAAATTATTATTATTTTTCATGTCTTACACTGACCGATGTGTCCCTTTATCCATGTTTCTGTTGTCCGTGCCCCAGGGAGGGGGTCTAATGTAGATCCTTGTGATAGTTTCTTCCTTTCTCCCCCAACTTCCCCTTCCCCTCCTGTCACTCTCATTATTGGTCCTGAGGGGTTTCTCTGTCCTGGATTCCCTGTGCTTCCAGCTCTGATCTGTACCAGTGTATGTGCTCTGGTCTAGCTAGATTTGTAAGGTAGAATTGGGATCATGATGGGGGTTGGGGGGTGCGTTAAAGAACTAGTGGAAAGTTGTATGTGTCATTGTTGCTGTACTGCACCCTGACTGACTCGTCTCTTTCTTGTGGTCCTCTGTAAGGGGATGTCCAATTGTCTGCAGATGGGCTTTGGCTCTCCACTCCACACTCCCCCTCTTTCACTTTGATATGATTTTTTGTTCTGGGTCTTTGATGCCTGATACCTGATCTCATGGACACCTCATGATCACACAGGCTGGTGTGCTTTTTCTATGTGCTCTGCCATGTTCTTTTGGAAGAAGTTTGCAAGTCTTTTCTTCTGAGACATCTCTGGGCAAGTTTGAACTATTGATCTTTGGCTTGTAATTGAGTGCTTACCTGTTTGCATGCCCGAGGGACTCCTCAGAACCAATTAGGAAGGAGAACATTTCCAAGTGGCCTTGACAGAGCACAGACCCAAACTCCAAGCTCAAGGCCATGGAGTCGATGGACAGGGCAGAACTGTCCCTGTGAGTTGCTGAGGCTGTCACTCTTTATAGGAGCAGAAAGCCCCCTCTGTTCTCCCACAGACTGGCTGGTGCTTTGGTTATCAGTCCAATGCACAACCAGGTTCTCCCTTATCTGCCTTTTCAGGCAAACCAACATGGCCATCTCTCGCATCCGAGTTCCAGTCAGGCTGCGGTCCTCAGTGGTGCCGGTCCTCTCTGGCTGAGTGAGCACAGCAGCAGATCTGCGTGCCCCAGGGCTGGAGAGACTGCCCGACTGCACCAGCAGGAGGGAGAAGGCGGCAGGGCACCAGCCGGGCTGCTGGCCAGGGGTTGTGAGCTCTGGGTAGGAGCCTCATCCATGACAAGCCCCTAGGCTTCCTTATCTCCCCAAAGAGATGCCTGGACCTGAGCCCCGGCTGCAGCCTTTGTATTTTATTTTTAAGTCTGAGAACTACTTTTTAAAGATGATTTTGCAAGAAACCTCAGTTTAAAAAACAACCCAAAGCAGAGCTGGCTTGGTTGAAACAGGGCAGACTTGCCTGCTAAGCCTCGCTCCTCCCCTTGCGGGACTCTGGAAGGCTGAGGGTCTTCAGAGCTGAGTTTGAGAACTGGTGGGAAAATCCTGTGACAAGACTCTCCCATGTGTGATGTGTGGTGGCAGAGCAGCTGGTCTTTCAGGGACACGCAGAGGGCCAGTGGAGCAGAGGCTTTGCTTATCAGACACTGTCTAGCTCTAAAGAGGCTTCCTCCCTGCATGGCCTCCATTTATTCCCCATTGTGTTCTTTTGGCCACGTCAGAGCCTCTTGTCAGCTGTGGAGGAAGACTCACAATGCTTGTGTTCATCCTCCCTGGTTTGGGTAAGGTAACTCTTCTTTTGGCTGCTCATCGAAAGGCTGATGGCTCAAGTTCATGCAGAGGCTCCTGGGACGAAAGGTCTGGTGACCGACTTGTAAAAAATCGGTGACTGAAAACCCCGCGGAGCACAATTCCCCTCTGACGCCCAGAGCCAGCATGACTCAGAGTCCATCTAGCGGCGGTGGCACTGCCACTCTGCCCTCACTAGTCCCCGATGTGCCAGCGTTCCACCTGCTCCCATGACCTGTAACCATCAGCCAGCAGGGGGGATGGGAGCTGCCCCTCTGCCTAGAAATGGAGGAAGGGGGTGGGATCCAGACCTGCTGCCTCCCAAAGAGCTTTCCTCTTTGTCCGTTTGTCCTCTTGATTTCACCTATCCTCCTTTCCCTTATCTTCCTAAAATGCTGCCGAATCCAGGGCATCTTGAGGCTCCTGTGATGGTCCGGAGTGCGAACTGCAAGGCTAGTGGTTCAAACCCGCCAGCCGCTCCTTGGGAGGAGAGGTGAAACGCTCTACTCCTGTAAAGATTTACAGCCTGGGAAACCCTCTGCAGGCTCACTGAGTCGGACTGGACTCCGTGGGAGGCGGCTTGCACTTTAGTTGTGGTGTTGGCCACTTAATTGTCACCTTTCCTCACGACTGGCAGCGACGCTTGCCTGTTCAATCCACTCTCCCTGTCCGCATCGTATCCCTCTGCGCTCCTTTCCCGTTTGGCCCTGTCCTTGTGGCTCCATGCCTCTGCCAACACTCCCCTTGCTATAGCTTCGGGGTGGGGTGGGGGTGGGGCGCGGAGTGAGACAGAGCCATGTGTGTAGGTGCTCAGACTGCCATCTTTACCAGGAGGTTATACATTTACTTATCACCCCAAATGCCCGGCACAGGCTGGATGCATTCGCAGCCAAAGTCGCCTTGTCTCTGTCCTGATGACACCCCTGCCAGTTACACTCTTCCGCCTGTCCTACTTCATCATCTCCCTAGTTCTGTCCATCACACTTCTGAGTTAGAAGCCCTTGGGCCCTTATAAAGGTGCTTTTAATCTATCAGGGGAAAAAAATCAATGGAATTTCTCTCCCCCGCTTAACTGAGCACCCGAGTGGGCTCTGTGTGTATGGAGATGTGTTTTTCTGAATCCAAGATTGGAAGTTTCGCTGTGCTCCTATACTTCGGAGATGGCCTTGTGGATATCATTTCAATACTAAAAAGTTTGAACTTCTGGGATTACCAGAACAGCAGACTTGAAATCAAGTCTGTCCCAGACAATGTGCTCTTGTCTGGGGAGGATGGTGGTGGTCAGAGGCATAGTTCAAACCCGCTTCCTGATGGAGCACATGCCTCTTCAGGACAGGAAAACCAGAAGCACCCGAGATGATAATAGCATCTGGGGTCTTCAAGGCTTGAAGGTGAACTAGCTCGGGAGCAACAAAGCCCACATAGAAGAAGCACACCAGCCTGTGTGATTACAAGGTGCTGAAGGCATCAGATATCAGGCATCAAAGAACAAAAAGTCATATCATTGTGTGCTCACCTACCCAATACGATCGCTGAAGCCAAATGGGTGCATAAGCAAATGTGGTGAAGAAAGCTGATGGTGCCCAGCTATCAAAAGATACAGCATCTGGGGTCTTAAAGGCTTGAAGGTAAACAAGTGGCCATCTAGCTCGGAAGCAACAAAGCCTACATGGAAGAAGCACACAAGCCTGTGTGATCATGAGGTGTTGATAGGATCAGGTATCAGTCATAAAAGAACAAAAAATCATATCATTGTGAATGAGGGGGAGTGTGGAGTGGGAACCCAAAGCCCATCTGTAGGCAACTGGACATCCCCTTATGGAAGGATCACAGGGAGGAGATGAGCCAGTCAGGGTGCAGTGTAGCAATGATTAAACATACAACTCTCCTCTAGTTCCTAAATGCTTCCTCCACCCCCACTATCATGATCCCAATTCTACCTTACAAATCTGGCTAGACCAGAGGATATATACTGGTACAGGATAGGAACTGGAAACACAGGGAATCTAGGATGGATGATCCCTTCAGGACCTGTGGTGAGAGTGGCAATACCAGGAAGGTGGAGGGAGGGTGGGGTAGAAAAGGGGAACTGATTACAGGGATCTACATATAACCTCCTCCGTGGGGGACAGACAACAGAAAAGTGGGTGTAGGGAGATGTTGGAGAGTGCAAGATATGACAAAATAATAATTTATAAATTATCAATGGTTCATGAGGGAATGGGGATCAGGGAGGAAGGTGAAAAATGAAGAGCTGATGCTTGGGCTTACGTGGAGAGCAAATGTTTTGAGAATGATGAGGGTAACGAATGTACAAATGTGCTTTATTCAATTGATGTGTGTGTGTGTGTGTGTGTGTATGAGCTGTATGAGCCCCCAATAAAATGATTAAAAAACAAACAAACAACAACAAAACAGGCATCGTGGCAAGTGCCAAGTAAAGAATACCGAATGTTCTAGGACTTGGAGGAAGGAGATCTTGGTGGGGTTGGGAGTCAAAACTGGGAAGGAAGGTTTCCTGGAGGCAGGTTTCAAAGATGGGTTTTGAAAATTGCCCTCCGCTGTCTGAGGCTGGCTCTGGTGGAGGAGCTGGCAGATGGCACTAGGACAGGGTGGCGCTTGTTAATGCTCCCTCTGCCGCCCATGGTGTGTCACTTCCACCAGTCATGTTCTACCCTCTGACTGGCTGGACCTCTTGGGGACTCCTCTTCCACCTTGAAGCCCTGTCTCACATAGGACTAGGTTCAGTTACAAGCCAGAGAGACCCCAAAGAACTCTGACATAAACATTGACATTTATTTTTCATTCAGGGAAAGTCACAAGGGCTACGGGCTGGGACTGGGAGAGAAACCCTGCTCTATGAAGTCCCCAGAAAGCCAGGCTCCTTCTAGCTCAAGCTCATCACTGACCTCCTCCAAATGAACTAGTCTGGAGGTCGGGGCTTCAGCTCTCATGTCTACATTCCAGGCAGCAGAAGTGAGGACGCCAAAGAAAAAGGAGTCAAGGATGGGCGCTAGCTGTCTTCTAAGGAAGGTTCCTGGTGCTAAGCATCATGTCCCTTTATGTCAGGTAGACCGCAATTTGGTCAAGGTCAAAGGACTTTGATTCTGGGTGGCCAGTTGTTACTAGCCAGGAGGGGAAGAATAGACATTGGACAACTAGAAGTCATGGCCATCCTGTCGCCATCAGTCATCCTCATTGGACCACAGCATCCATCTGGCCTTTTCTAACTGGTACATTCTTTGATCAGTTCGTCTTTTCCTGCCTGGCTGTCATCACTTAGAGTTGATGAATGTCAGAGCTGCAGGGACACTAAAAGCCATCCAGCCGGTTCTTTTCTTTGTACATCTCTTGGAAGAGATAAAGGTGCAAGAAGGGGTGTAGTTGTGGCACTGTTATCCGACCCACAGGACCAAGAGCTACCCAAGTTGAGCCCCGAAGTGCCGAGGGACCAGGAGAGAAATCAAGTGCTTCCCACCAGGTAAAGTTGGTCAGCGGTGTCTTCTGGGTGAGATAAGGGCTGAAATAAGTTTGGGCGAGGAAAAAGCTGCAGAGCAGGGAAAAGAATCTTTCCAGCTAAATATTTCCAAATAAATGTACAGAGTCAAATGTGAGTCTCCCCCTGTCCTACTTTGAAGCATCTAAGGAGCCGCAGTGATGCTGCCAGCTAAGTGAAAGGCTGGCGATTCAAACCCGCCCCCCAATCTTTGGAAGAAACTTGAGGCTGTCTGTTCCGGCAAAGGCTTGCAGCCTCAGAAGCCCTGTATAGGATTGTGAGGAGTTGGCATCGACTCAATGGCAGTGGGCTTGTTTGGCACGCACTTGAACAAAAGGGAGGCTGCGTTGTCAAGTGAGATGCAGACCGGAATGGTGGGCGGATGAAGAGGCTAGGGGAGCATCAGTGGCCTGGGGCTTGACCTACACTCCAGGGTTGGGAATCAGTCAGGACAGAAGCCCACTGGAGGCTCTTTGTTTTAGCAGACGCTCGTTCCCTGCCAGCTCTGTCCATCTGTGTCGAGTCTCCCTCCTCCTTCATTCTCGTCACGGGCCCGGTCTCAGTTTCCATCTCCGCGTTTCTGTGTCTTGATGGTGTCCTCCCTCCAGCCCCTTTTATGCTCACAAACTATTCCCTGTGACTCCCTTAATAACCGTTGATGGGGCTCCAACTCTGAACCCAAACAGAACTCCAATCTCTGCCCCTCTGCGGCAGGTACTCCCTTACTGTCCCTCATACACTTTCTGAAGTAGCCTCCAGGCTCCACTCCCCCCACCGAGGCTCAGCACAGCCAGGTCAAGGGCAGATGCTGTTGTCAAGGCTGGCTAATCATCCCCTTCCTTGGGGAAGGGGCGGTGCTTTGGGAGATGCGGGGAGATGTGCCCTCCACGATGGCTTAGGACTAAGAGTCTCTCCTGCTCCCTTGAAATCTACCAGCTCTGAAATTTATGATGAATTCCCTGTCCCTTCTCCCAGAGGTAGCTGCCAAGGAGACAGGTTAAAAGCCTATATTTATGGCAAGTGACACTTGGGGAACAAGCTGTTGATTAAGGAGCATATTGGGTTCTGACTGTGCCACAAGCTCCTGGGGCTGAGCATGGAGCCCGTGAGATTGTGAGTAGGTGAAAGCATCCCACCATCTGTTTGGTCCAGGAGGCCCTCGGGGGCAGTGTCGGGCAGGGTGCCTGGCAGAAGTGGGCTGAAGTCGGCTTACACGGTGAATTGCTAAATGCCCAGGAGCATGACAAGATGGTTGTTAAGTTGCTCGTGGCTTGAAACTGGCCATGGAAAGGGGAGTATTTATATGATGAGCAAACACTGTAGATTAGGCTTCTTTTTCCTGCAGAGCTGGCTTACCAGAGCTCCGCTGGGCCACCCCCACTTGGAGTATATTGTAGGGGGAGTAGTAGCTGTCTGAGATTCTTGAAGCTTTGCCCAGGGGGCTAGCCTGCTGAGGGAGAATTGCTTTCCTCTGGGGGTGTGGGGAAGCTGGCATTAGGAGGGGAGCAGGAAAGCCAATAAAAGTCAATCTCCATTCGAATAGTGAGGCAGAGTCAAGGCTGAGTGGGCAAATGCCACACTGTGACTATTTCTTTACAGCGACAGGATATAGTGTGGGCATGTTCTTCAGTCTAGGAGCGCAGTCAGCCAGAAGGCTTGTCTTCAGTGGGGGAGACCTGGCCAAAGCATGTCCTAGGCAGCCACTTGTCGGCCAGGGGAGGCTCATGCATTGCTAAGCTGCTGAACGGGTTTTAGCAGAGCCAATCGTCAGTGGTGCTTCTAGATGTAGATAGGCTAGGAAGAAAGGTCTGGCAAGCTGCTTCTGAAAATTAACCATCCTGACAGTCCTTCTTGTGGGGACGGCAGAAGACTGAGCAGTGTTTTGTTCTGTCCTGAAGGGGTCTCCGTGAATTGGGGCCAGTTTGATGGCTACTAACAACAACAACAACAACAACAAAAACCACATTTTTTTAAATAGCTATCAAATTTCCCTCTTGGTTATCTTGTCACCAGCATCTGTGTTGATAATTCTTTAACACTCATTTTCTTTGGCAGAGGGAGAAGGCAGCTTTTTAGTCGCCGACTCTGATGTACAGGCATTTAAACGCATTTTGACCAACGCTCGGCAGCAGCCTAAGAGCCATCTCGAGGCTGCCAATAAGTGCAGGCCTGCAAACGGCTGACTCACCCAAATGTCAGTGCAAACCACAGGAGAAGAAAACATCTACCTTGTAAAGCCCACGACCAAGAGCACCCTGCTCGCACAGAGGCCTCTGCTTGTGAGCATGAAGGGAAAGTTGCTTCTGCACCCTTGAGCGAAGGCTTTGCCTTTCCTCGAACATTAAATGCTAGGGGCCTCTAGGGATCACCCTGGACATTAGCCTGCTGGGCAACATCAAGCAATCCATCCAGAGCATTCCTCACCTATTGCCATCAGGGACCATACTCAATCACTCACAGCGAACACACCCCCTTACGGACCCATAGAGACAGTACAGAGAGAGAGCCCAGAGACACCTGTCTAACAGCTGGCTGGAAACCGATCTAAAGAAAGTACAGGCAGTCCCTGGGCTATGCAGACGTTCCCTTCCCGTGTGGGTCTTTCAATGGACTGTGTAGGTAAGTTGCAAACAAATGTAAACTCACAGCCATAGGGTCAATTCCAACCCATAATCATGGTGGCATAGTGGGTAACCCATTGGGCTGCTAACCTTAAAGTCAGCAGTTCAAACTCACCAGCAGCTCTGTGGGAGAGGATAAGGCTTTCTACTCCCATAAAGATTTATAGTCTTGGAAACCAAAAAGGGCAAGTCTAGTCTGTTCTATAGGGTCATTATGATTCATATGGATGTTATTTAGGCTTAATTTCAGGGGAAGAACATTTCAAGGCTTTACAACCTGTATAGGTAACAAAGGAAGGTGATTTTGATGAAGAATTTTGCAGCAGGAGTTAGCTCAATTGTTTTAAACCTGCTGCCATCAAGTGGATTCTGATATTTCAGTGCAGGTAAATTTATATAACATTAAGGAACAGATAGGAGTCCTGGGAGCAGAGTGGGGTTAGGAAGGTTGGCAGTTCAAGCCTACCAGCTGCAATAAGAGAGAAAGATGAGGCAGTTTGTTTCCATAAATATTACAGGGGCCCTATGAGTCAGAATCGCTGGGCAGTAGTGGGTTTAAGAGGCAGCTATGAGCTGTCTTCAAGTTGGAACTTTGGAACTGAGGGACTGACTATGACGTAATTGTCACTAACCAGAGTGAATGGCCTGACTGCTGGCTGCTGGCACCTGGGGCAGGCTTGATAATCATCTCTTCGCCCCAGGATGAATGTGACGCTCGTGTTCCCCTGCAAAGTATTTATTTGTATGAGATTAGATTTGACTGGGGAATGCATCTCCTTTTTCTAAATTATTAACGTCTAATAAAAGATTATAGCCACATTCCCCGACACCCTCACACGAGGAAATAAAACCATCAGTTTTAGCACAGCTGCCATGCATTTCCCTTCATGACTGAGGAATAAGAGAAAGGAAAAAAACAAGCAAGACAAGAAAAGGAGTTGAGGTTATGCTTAGTTCACCGGGGCTATTCCTCTTTCCGTTGGCTTTTTTCCTTGGAGGGATTGTTTTTTGGGGGGTGTCTCCTTGTTTTCAGCCCTTCTCAGTTTATAAATGCAGGATTCTGGCTTTTTCTGATCATTTTGCATCCGAGCTCTGTCCCCCCGAATATGCAGAGCCTCCATGCTGGTTAAATTATGAAGGGGGGGGATCTCTGGGGGAGTAGGCCTGTGGTTTGGAGGCAGTCTGTCAATCAGCCAGTCTGTCAGTCAGTCAACAAGTCTTTATTTATCTCTGTGGGTGCACAGCCATCTAAGAGATGGGTGGGACGTGTGGCTCCCTGCCTGCAAGTCTCTTGCCCCTCATGCCATCCTGCACACGACTGCCTCATTAACTCTTACTCAGACACCATTCTGATCCTGTTGAACCCTCTCAAATACTTTCATGGGCCCCCCATTTCTTTCAGGGGGAGCAAAATCCAACCCATTTAGTATAGCTCTCATTTCAATCCAACTTCTGCACTTTATCCCTGGTCTCCAACACACCTCTTCAGGACACCACATGCTATTCTTTTTACACACCCTGGAACATCACACCTCTATCCCTTTGATCCCCAGGTCCTTTTTGCATGTCAGGAGCCCTGGAGGCATAAAGGTTATATGTTGGACTTCTAACTACAAGGTCAGCAGTTCAAAACCGCCAGCTGCTCCTTGGGAGAAAGATGGGGCTTGCTACTCCCATAAAGAGTTACAGTCTAGAGGACAGCACTGAAGCTACAGCTTGGGAAGAGGGGTGCATCTGATCAGAGTACACAGGAGAAATGAAGAAGGAAGGAGAGATGAGTGGAACATATCCTGGTCCACCAAGCCATAAAGATGATATTCCTGCTCATAGCAGGCAATGCACAGAGAGGACCATAGGCTGGTCCCACCATGAGACACGGTGTCCCTCACTGACCCATAGTGCTGTGGGGGACAACATGGGAAGCACAGTGCAGGAATTGTTCCCAATCTGACCCCATCACACTGGGGCAAAACACTGAGGGCATGCAACAGAGCAGCAAGGGGAACAAAGCAATGAAGTCCCCGGGGAATACTAAAAATAGACTTTGGAGACAGAGTAGCACTTCACCAAACCTGACTGAAAAACACTTCTAAAGGTCAAAAAACAGACATGGGACTACTCATAGACTTTTCTTTTTTCTCATTGGCTTTCTTGTTGTTGTTATTTTGTTTTTGTTTGTTTATTTGTGTTAGTTTTATCTTCCTGTGTTGTTTTGTTTGTTTTTTGCACTTATTAATGTCTCTGCATGTCTCTCTAGATAAGATAGGCAGGATAAACAATTTGGAGAAGAAAACAACAGGACTGATGGGTTCTGGGGGAATATGGGAGAAGGGGAAGTGGGAGAAAGGAATGGGGGTGGGACAAGGGAGCAACAAGTGAACTGAAATCAACAGAGAGAAGGGTGTAGGATGCCTAGTGGGGCCTAATCAAGGGCAATGTAAAAGCGAGGAATTACTGAAACCCGAATGAAGGCCGAGCATGATAGTGGGAAACGAGGGAAGTAAAAGGAAAGAAGAAAGAACCAGAAGACAAAGGACATTTACAGAGGTCTAAATACAGGCATGTGCATAGGTAAATATATTTATATACAACAATAGGGAGATACATCTATGCACTTATATTCATATGTTAAGTATGAAGGTAGAAAATGGACATTGGGCCTCAACTCAAGTACTCCCTCAATGCAAGAACACTTTGTTCTAATAATCTGGCATTCTGTGATGCTCACCTTCCCGACACAATCACTGAAGACAAAATGGGTGCTTAAGCAAATGTGGTGAAGAAAGCTGATGGTGCCCAGCTATCAAAAGATATAGTGTCTGGGGTCTTAAAGGCTTGAAGGTAAACAAGCGGCCATCTAGCTCAGAAGCAAAAAAGCCCACATGGAAAAAGCACACAAGTCTGTGTGATCACACGGTATCAATAGGACCAGGTATTAAGCATCTAAGACCCAGAACAAAATCATACCAGTGTGAATGGGGGGCGGTGGGGGACGAGGAGTGGAGACCCAAAACCCATCTGTAGAAAATTGGACATCCCCTCACAGAAGGGTCACAAGGAAGAAATGAGCCAGTCAGGGTGCAGCATAACACCGATGAAACATACAACTTTTCTCTAGTTCTTTAATGCTTCCTGCCCCCCACTATCATGACTTCAATTCTACTTTACAAATATGACTAGAATAGAACATGAACACTGCTACAGATAAGAGCCTGCAACACAGGGAATCCTGGATAGATAACCCCCTCAGGATCAACAATGAGAATAGAGATACCAGGAGGATTAAGGGAAGGTAGGGGGAGAAAAGGGCTATTCGTCACAAGGATCAACATAGAACCCCCTCCCAGGGGGACAAACAACAGAATAGCGGGTGAAGGGGAACAGTGGTCGATAACAGATATGAAAACAATAATTTATAATTTATCAAGGTTCATGAGGGAGCATGGGGGAGGGAGGAAAATGAGGAGCTGATTCCAAGGGCTTGAGTAGAAAGAAAATGTTTTGGAAATGATGATGACAACATATGCACAAATGTGTTTGACACAATGGATGGATGGATGGATTGTGATAAGAGCTGTAAGAGCCCCCAATAAACAGTTTTAATAAATAAAAAGAAAAGTGTCGTGATCTTGGAAACTCACGGGTGAGTTCTATCCTGTCCTAGAGGGCCGCGGTGAGTGGGCATCGACTTGATGGCAGTGAGAGTGGCACATTTCCCATTTCCTCTCTGTGCAGAATTCTTCACCTCCTCACCCATCCCCCTCAGACTTAGTTCAAAGGTTGCGTTTTCCACAAAGCCTGCGCTGGGTAGCCCAGCCTGAAAGACTCTCCACCCGATGTGGGCCACGCACCCCTTCTTTCTGGCACATCTACCTTTACCTTGCCCCTCAGCAATCTATGAGGGAGATGGAGAGCACGGCCCTGGAGCCAGAGCCAAACAGAAATCTCACCTTGACTGCGGGCTCATCATCTCACCTCCCTGCGTTTCAGCCTCTGCACCTGGAAAATGGGGAGAATTATAGCACCTATTTTGCAAGGATCAACCGACCTGATCTATGTAAATTGTTTACAATAATGTCTGGTAGATACCATAGTACTCTCACAGAAGTATTATCAGCTGTCATTATTGTTTAATAAAACCAGAACACTCTGAAATGACAAGGACTGGAATTCATTAAACCGTGTCACTAAACTAGACAAGACTAGTTCTAACTCTAAAAGTTTATGATAATGCTGATTTTTTTCCCTCCCCCTTTTCAGTTTTGTTACTATGGTAAACACACAGGTAGCAAAACCTTTGCCATTTCAATACTAATCTGTAGAATTTAACATTTAGAAAGTATTTGCTTATTCATGATTTGATTTCACCTGTATTCATTCAGAATGCTCTATGGGCCAAGCACATCATCTTACTTTAACTCTTGACATGAGAATCATTTCCCCCATCTTAAAGCACAGAACACTGAAATGCAGTTGAGCTCAGGGTCCTCTCTGGGAAGACTTAGCTCGGATGAATTTGAAAGGAGGCATTCTGATTTCCAATCACATCCATTTGTTTTTTAACTGCTGTCCACTCTATAATTCATTAAGAGGATGGCAGCGAGTCATTTGGGGTCTCAGGAGGCAGGAGTGTGGAGGTACTGTGGGTCCGCAAAGACTGCCTCTGTCTTGAGAACTCGAACCCCATTCCACAAGTGCAGATCCAGGAGCTCTGATCTCACAGAGAGCCATGCCAGTGGGTGGTTCCCTGTGATGGGCTATTTATAGGCAATCTGCTCTTTAGCCAACTTCCTGGAACATTGGAGGCCAAGTCACTCTTTTTCTACCTGCCAGACAGCAGTGGTGTGTGTGTGTGTGAACTCCAGGGATACTAAATCCCTTCACAATTAGGCTAATGAAAATTAATTAGGTAGACAAAGCTACTGTAGAAATCCCCAAACAAAACAACAAGGCATGGTCTAATCATCTATGTCAAAGCCAAATAGAAATGTGTTGGGATCACTTGCAACTTGGATTTCCTGACATATTGTCCCTCATCACCTGGTTTGGAGATACCCCATCTGCTTTTCCAGATGTTCATCCTCAGTCTCCAGATGCACTTACTCCTACCCCACAGGATGCCCTCTCCTTCCCTGTGTAGCCAGGTGCTGGTTTGGGAAGTCTCCCTCTTGTGCTGCTCGCAGTGTTTTATACCAGAGTGCTTGACCTAGCTTGAGAGTTCCCGGAAGCTAGGGCTGACATGCTTGTCCTTTCTGAAAGTGGCCCAGCACAGTGCCAAATGCACTATGGACTTTAAAGCTTTGTTGCTAATGACAATGAGCATGTCTGCATCTGTAGCAAATTCAATTTTCCAGATAATTGAGGCCTGGACTCCTAAGGTTTTGATGATCTGGGTTCTAGTTTGGGTCCCAGAGCTCATTAGTCATCTGTCTCAGTCTGGGTCCTGGTAGATATCAGATGGCACATTCAAAAGGGGGCCGTGAGGAAGGCTTAAAGAAGAGTCAGTCTGGGGACACAAGGAACCAAGAAGCAGTGTTGAGACACCCCAGGGTTAACAATACAGAGAGCTGATACCAGCCTAGGACTGCAGGGGGCAAAGGGGGGACCAGCCCTAAGAACTTGGAGAGGCCCATGACTGTCAGGAGGAGAGGGCCACCTACTAGGAGCATTGGCTAGCGATGGTGCATTTGCCAAGCCATTGCCAAACCATGACCCAACAGAGAGGTATAGAATCCCAATGTTTTCTTTCATCTTCTGTTTTCTTGACAGTGCCTCCCAGGGTCCAACCCAAGGGAAAGCCCGAGGGCCAAGGCGGCTATGAATGAGCCCCTAGAAGTCAGAGCAGGGTGAAGTGCAGAGAGAGGCTGGGGTGGAGGGGGGTTGTTGCAGAGAGCAGACAGACAGCACCATGTCGTATTAGACAGATTATCTAGAAATCCCTTTATTCTGGAACTGACATTTATGAAGTGACAACAATAATGGTGATCTATCTACCTAGAGGGTTGCTGAACACGAGGACTGTAAGAAATTATATAAATCTATGTGATTGTGATCCTTTTTTTAATACCTGCTGATTTGGCTTTCATTTCTTTCCTTTGGATCCATTTGATCAAAGATAGGTCATGGGGGACCGATGCCTGGGACAGAGAAGACCCTAAGTGGCACATGGAGCTGCTCAGGGGCAGGAAGTGACACAGTCCTTTGACTACTGCCATCTCCACAGACTAGGACAGAAGTTTTGATTTTGCTCTTGATCCACATTGAGTAGTCTGTTTTTTCTTTGCTGAAATTTATTCAGGTTTATGGAGCACATAAAAACCTACAAAGATGGCCTTTTGATGTAGTTATGCAGCTATAAACTTCTACAGCTGTAATAATTACATTTTAATGATTTCTTTATATTGCCATAATTGGTAGAGTTAATGATCACGTCAACTAGATGAAGAAAAGAATGCTCTTTGCAGCCAACCCCCTTCTCATCCTCTGTGCCTCTCTGGAGAATACATCCTCTGTGCCTCTCTGGATTCCCCGTTGTCCACAACTATGGATCCCTGGCTGATAGTCCGTGAGCCTTCCACACTTCTCCCAGGGAAGACTTCCATTTGATACATACATTTAATTTGCCCTTGTTTCCTGAGTAAACTTCCTCACCTCTCGCCCAGAAGGAGCCGGGCAGACACTTGTCTATCCCTCTTCCTCTTCTCGCTGCAGCTTCACTGTGCAGTAGTTTTCCATTTCAGGCTTCATTGCTGGAGGAAGAGCTGGGAAATAGCAGAGTTTGGTGCTGGCGTGTTCACGTGTGCCTGTTATTTAATCCTGTCCCAAGTGCTGAGAAAAAGTCCCCCCGAGATCGGAGCTGGATGAAAGATCTTGATTTTAGCTAGAGGGAAAACGGGGAGCTAGAAACCAGCAAGACTGAAAATTCTCATAAAATTTGCAAAATCCTGTAACGGAAAGTTCTGCAGTGCAGAGGCACTGCCCTGCCATGTAAGCAGAGTTAGTCAGGGCCTCTTGGAGCTGGGCTGGGGCGGGGGCCACTGTCAGTCAAGCTAATGTTGGGTTTGGGTGGGGGTGGAGAGAACTGACCCTCAAAATAGAGATCACTTCGGGCAAGATTAGAAAATAAATAATCTCTTTCCTCCCACCTTCCCCATCTGCTTCTGGCAAAGAGAGGAAAAGGAAGTCAGTTAACCCCCACTGGCTTGACGTTCAGTGCTGAAATTCTGGACAGCTCCCGGGGGAACTGTCAACTTGATTGTTGGTGGCGATGCTGATGGTAGTGATGTGGTGGGGCGGGGGCCAGGAAGGGGTGGGCGAATAGGGAGAGGAAAGGGATTTTGAAGAGGAAGTGAGGGTGGATATTCTGAAGAGCGCATAACCAGAGCTGGTAAATGCTCAATAAGTAACTACTGATCCACTCGATCATTTAAATTGGTTTTACAGTGCATTGCATGAGCCAGCGCCAGCAGACGTCTCTTAAATCCTCCTGTTTTGACGAGGATAATTTGAAAACTAGATTGTATGCTCTGAACACTCACTAAGCCATGGTATAGAGAGGAGGCAGGGGAACAGCCAGGATGGCAGGGGAGGCCAGCCTGGCATGCGATGTTTTCCAGGGAAGTTTTTCAAAGCTGTTAATCCTAATGAGAACATTTGGAAGTTGGTGGAAACCTTCTATTAAATAGAGAATCATGCTCATTTCAAGAACCAGTAACACAAAGCGCTCAATTCTGAAGATATGAGAGAATACAAATACTCTGGGTGGATTTGCTCCTGGCCACTACCTTTAAAGAAGGCGTGGAGGAAGACGACTAGAACAAGGGGAAGACACTCATCATGAGCACTCTGACTTGCTCTGAGCCTGGGTACTTCAGTCCTAGGGGTGCAACCTGAGGACCGTTAGGAAGGCCTTCTCTCACTTTCCACTAGGCCACAATCTCCTTTACTTTGCCCGAGATACCATGTGAACTTAGTAGGATTCATGTGTACATTAGGAAAACCAGAACTCTCTGTGGATGATTAAAAGGCTACCAGATGTTTCTACCTGGGTAAAACAGATGCAACCAGCAGTTCTAAAGACTAAAATCATGGTGAGATCAGAAGCACTGAAAGAGGAGGAAGATGATGTTGTGGAGTTGGCAGGAGCATGGTCTCTGGAGGAAATGTTCCCCAGCCAAGTGGAATGTTCTCTTGGGGTTGAGGAGGCAGTTGCCAGGAAGTGGAGTGTACTTCACCTATTGCCGTCATTTTGCACCCACCAAGGTTCAAGTAGTGGGAGCATCGTTTCCCTAAGGGAATTCGTGATGCCCTTTCCCTCTGCAGATGGTCGATTTCACTCGGATTCACCCATAGTTTGACTGATCGTCTGTGACAGGCCAGGATGACCTGGGGCTCCAGGGCAACTACAGGGTTTTAGGTTAGATTGGGTGTCTATTGCTATGGGTTGCATTGCATTCCCCAACCCCCCCCCTAAAACTGTGTTTTCTGAGGAGTTGTAAATCCTAACCTTTGGGCCAGTGGTTATAATCCAATTTGAGAATGGTTTGTCTTTGTTATGTTACAGAAGGAGAATTAGTATAGGGTGTGTCAAGCTCTTAGAAGATATAAACGGAGCAGGTGAAAGCAGCGGAGACGTGGCGTGAGAGATGCCAAGCGATGTGAAGACTACTCATGAGCTGAAGCTCAAACGAGACGGAGCCAGCAGAGAGAAAGCCTTCCTTAGTACCAGTGCCTCGGCTTTGCACCTTATCCTCTAACTGTGAGCAAGTCCATTTCTGTTTGTTGAGACCACCCACCGTGGTCTTTCTGTTAGAGAGCACCAGATACCAAGACAGCTATAAGTCAATAGCAACATTGTGGTATTTGGCTTCTTGGTTTTTCATTTGATCTCTTAATCCTGTCCTCAGTTCTTTACAAACATCTTGTGAAGAAGACTGTATCAGACAATAGACCGTAGGAGCAGGAAAGAGTGCTAAATTTGCTTCAGACACTTGGCAGATGAGAGCTAGGAATTCAGATGCTCAGTGATCACATGGGACACAGGGTCAGCGGTTTAGATGGAAATATCTTTTATTGAAAATCATTCAGTATAACCCTACTTCCCAGGGAGATGAACAAAGCATCTTGGTTTCTGAGATATGAACTATCTAAGACAATCTCCTCAAGAATAAGAACATAAGATTCTGGGAACTTAATTGTTAAAAATCCCCAAGAGCCCTACAAATGAGTTGTCTGGCCAATCAGGTTTCCCCCAGTCCAGGACACTAGTCATTTAGCAACTTCTTCAAGTGCATATGACTGAAAATCAGTGGTGATGAGGTTTTGTTCCACTGTGCCTCCTACATTTTTCAAAAACCGAAGTCTTTGAAATCAATGTGAAGGAAATGAATGCCAAATGAAAATGAAGGCTATTTGCCATCAACACACCTCCCTGCCGGCTGTCAATATAGGAAGAAGTCCAGAAAGAGAAAGAATGAGTGACTCAATTCAGATACAACAGGGTGAGAAGCGTGACCAAAGTCTCCCCTTTTCTGTGATCATCACCCCCCCCTCCCCCCAGCTGCTGGATGGTCCTTAAGAGCAGCCCTGGCATAGTGCTTTACAAGTTATTCAACTAAGAAAAAGTCAGCAGTGTGCAATTGCCAGATGTTCCCTGGGAAAGCTGGGGCTTTCTACTCCTGTAAAGAATTACAGTCTTGGAAATAATGCGCAGAGGCAGTTCTTTCCTGTCCTATAGGGTCACTATGACTTGGGATCAGTTTGGGTTTTCGGAGACACATGTCCTTGGCTTAATTAGCAGCAATAGAGCTGCTCCAACCCCCTGGCCATTTTGTGAGTCCCACGGAATTACCTTTTTAGCAATTCTCTTGGAATCTATTCCTTTCTCAGAAAATGAAATTATCTTTATTACAGCATGAAGTTCCATCTATCTAACCATGCCACGATCCATCTATCTAATCAACTGTCAACCATCTGTCTTTGCAACAAATACTTGAACTGACGTAGAAGAAACGTTGTCTCGGGTGCTGTGGACGACACAAAGATGAATAAAGCACAGTCTCTGAGTTGGTCGGGATCCAAACTGGAAGGGAAAACAACATTAAGTATTGACAACAGCTGGAATTTAGTATAAGAGAAAAGCTGGGAAGCCAAAAGGAGAAGGTGTAGCAACACAGGAACCAGCAACATTGTGAAGATACTGCACGTCCCAGCTAGGGAGGTGAGATGTTAACGGAGTCCATGGCTCAGAATTACTAGGTGGAAGTTGGAGCCGTGGTGGAGATGCACAGAAAGAGCTTGAATCACGGTGGGTTTGTCTAGCGGAAGTGATGGAGATGTCACAGTTGCTGCAGAGACATGTCTGAGGGAGAGAAGGTGAAATACCCCGCTATTTCCTGCCTCCTGCCCTCTGTTCTCTTGATAGGTCCTCCCGACTCCAAGGCATGAGCCCAGCCACGAATCTAGCTGAGAAATGAGAGCCAATTCCCCCATCCCTGCAACACAGAAGAGGGATGACAAAGGGATCTGAGGATAAGCAGAGTCTGCAAAGCCCCAGTACTAGAGGTGGCAGAGTAGGGTCCAGGATCCAGTTCATTCACACTTGGTTTGTTGAAGTTGGATCATCCTTTATTTAAAAAATCTTCCTTATTTTCAGGACCATAATGGGAACTTAGCAAATACTCCAATGATTCTTTCAGGCATTCAGCAGAAGACTGGGTGTGCTTTCCAACCTGACTGCTCTGTGGCAGGGCTCTGGTGAGGGGCATTTGGGTTGAGTGTACACGCAACATGATGGTGCCTCCACCAGGTACCCGAGCCCGATACAGGGTTGTTTATGATGCTCCATCATGAGTCATCACTGCTGGCCACAGGTGCTCCGAGTTGAAGCAAAGCCAATTACCGAGCTCCTCTGCACCGCCTTGCAGTAACTAGAGCGACTGCCCTGTTTGAATAATTCCCTACTTAGAGAATTCTTATTCATCCCCTGATCACCAGCTCGGATGTCACATCTTTTATGAAGATGCCCCCGGCCTTGTCTGCTTGCTCCTCTAACACGTGCCTCATCTCTTCTTCATTGGACCCAGCTCACGTTTATTGAGGAGCTGTGGTGGCGCTAGTGTTGATTACTTGGCTGCTAGCCAAATGGTTGGCAGTTCACATCTACCCAGGGGTTTGCCAGGAGAAAGACCGGTGATTTGTTTCTGTAAAGATTGCAACTTAGAAGACCCCATGGGGGCAGTTCTACTCAGTCCCATGGGGTCACTCTGCATAGAAAAATGACTTGGTGGCACACAGCAATACCAACCGCAATGCACACTGGTAATCAGTTGTTTGTGTGTCTGTCGTCTTTTGTTGGGGAATCGAGGGTAAACTTCAGTCACTGTCTCCACTACCAACCCCTCCCCCCCCATGAATACAGCACATCTGGCACATGGTAATTATCCAATAATTATTTGTTGAGGGATTGAATTGCGTATGCCCAAAAGCATATAGAGGGATGCACTAGACCACTGCTTTCTGAAGGGCTCAGGTTCCTTGCCCCCATGGCTAGGGGTAAGAGTGACCAGTGATTGAGGGGGCTGGGGTGGTGCACTGCTGGGGCACTCACCGGTAATTCTCCAGCTCTGGCTTTCCCACGCATGACGCCCGAGAAATATTCCCCTGGAAAGAGATTTCTAAAGGAGTTGGGTTTGAGTGCTGGGAGCTGTTACCGATACCTTTCTTTTGATGTTTTATAAATGCGTCCTCTCCGTCCAACCCCGCCCAGCATGACTAGACAGAGCTCTTGTCTGTTTTGAACACCTCAGACAGCCTCTTAAAGCCTGATTATGTGGGTGAATTTTTGGGTCTAAAATACCAGATCCTTATTCCCCTGACCGCTTCCTCCTCCATATTTTATCCTTCTTTCTTTCCTTCCGTCAGATGAAAGGCTTCCCCAGCCCTGTCCCTACCTATGCCCAGACTTTGGGGGTCTTGGGTCCAAACACTATCAGGTTAACTCTTTAAGGACATCTGATCTTCTTTCCAGGTCCCAGGACTTCTGAGCTCCTTGACCACCTCAGTCTACTCCGTGGACGGAGCAGTGGCCCTGCATAAGAACCTCTTACTGCTCAGGTAGAGCATTACTATTAACAGGGACTCACATCCTTTCTCTTATGAGGGCCAATCTTTTAATATCCTTTTTTTCATCTTTAATGTTTCCCCAGAAAGTCCTGGTGGACCAGAATGAGTAGGCGGGAGGTGTCAGCATCAATAGGGTGGGTCAGGGAGGCCAGGATCACAGGAAGAAGCAGAAAGCAGAAGCACAAACTGAGGTGAGGGTCCTGGATCCCAACCCAGGGAGCCTTGTGTATCTGTAGAAGAGTGAAGAGCCCAGCCAGGATCGGTGTCAGGTACTATCAGGTGAGGGGCTTGGGTAGGGGCTTTATTTGGCCTATGAAAACCTCACTGTAAGGTGAGGGGCTTTTATTTGGCCCATGAAAACCTTCCCTTCGTTGGACACGGAGCAGGGAGGGGTGGGGTAGCGCAGACGGGGGTTCCTGCATGTCTCCGCCTCTAACACTCACTTTCTCCAGCCTTTGGTGAGAGATGGGAGATGAGCGGAGAAGATTCTCACTGGGACCCAGAGCCAGACTTTCTCTGAATCTTGATTTTATTTACTTTTGTGGCCTTGGGCAAATTACTTAATCTATCTGGAAGTTCGATTTCTCACCTATAAGTGGAGAAAATTTCTGCCTAAAGGGATGTTACAAGGATTACAAGAGATAAGGAGCTTAGCACTGTGCCTGGGACTCGGTAAACACCTAGTAAATCATGACTCCTTACGATGATTATGATTTCTGGGCACCAGCTCCCTCCCCCTCCCAGTCTCTGGCCTGCTTTTGGCTTTGGGGCTGGGCTTCATCTGCAGCCACTGCTGTGGTCTGTCCTTGCGGCCTTTCCAGGCTTAGAGGAAGGGCAAGTTCCAACTTCCAACTTTGGAACACCTGCTGCTCCTGAGCCCGACTCCACCTGTTCCTCCAGCATCTTCAGTCTCCCAGCTCCTCTGCTCCCACCCAGCTCCCAGCTGCACAACAACCCCTCAGAAGGGAAGGTAAAGGAGAAACTAGAATGTGTGGGCGTGTTGGTGAATTATATTGACAATGGCAAGTGAGGGGCAAAGAGGGGCCCAGGGCTACTCTTTTTAAACGAGTGTGTCTTTGTGGAGCTGCTGGGGCCGAGTAGGGTGGGTGTAGGATGGCCAATGTGGAAGGCCACAATCACAAGTGAATAGTACCCACAATTATGTAGTTAGCCTGAAACAAAACAAAACAAAACAAAAACCAGCAAGAAGCCACAACTGAGAATTAAAACAGAAAAGAATTGGTAGAATTGAGAGAAGGGAGAACAACCTGACCCAATCTTCCTGAACACCATGATGCCTCTGGGCCCAACGCCCAGTCCCCTCCTCCTATCCCCTTTCTTGCAAGGTTTCAAGGGTGCCCCGGCCTACCTTATAGTCAATTATGTTCCTAATGTTATGAATTGCTCTCATTTCCTGAGGATTTGCCTTCCCTTCTCATATGTCTCCAGGGTACTTATCCTATGGAGTCTGACTCACGGTAGAGCACCAGGCCACAGTCCTTAACTGTCATCCCCTATGGATGGGTGAGGTATAAGCTGGCTCTCGTTGGTCTTCCTTTATGCAATTCCAGGAGGCCTGGAATTGGGCTGGGAAAATCAGCTCTCTCTGTCTCATTATTTTGCCCGGTGCTTCCCCCCTTCTTCCCTCTTCGTCCTGGGCTAGCTTTGGTGCTGAACAGGACTGGCTTTGACTACTGCGTGGGATCTGATCGCCGGTGGACATTTCCAGGCCATTTGATGAATGGACCCATGTAAAGGGGGTGTCAAGTAGTTGATAGGGAGGGCGAGACAGAAGACCACTGTCCTTGCCCTCACTGAAAGGTTTGGAGATTTTTTTCAAGCATGAATTCTGTTCCCATTCCTACCCAATCCTCAGTTTCTCTTTCCTTGCAACCACATCTTCTCTGCTCCTCCGCTCTAAGCGATGACTTGATGGCTCTCAAAACCATAAGCGTCTTCAAGGAGGCCTGCTGCAGGAGGGTCCCTGCTTCTTAAGATCTCTAGTGTGTCCTTGAATGTTACATCAGGTGTGGGTGGACTAGGACTACTTTGACTGGGTGCTTTCTCCTGGATGTCAGCCAGGGTCTAAAAGTGGCAGGAAAGGTTGGGAGGCAAACTCATTCAAGACGAAGGATCATGTGTCAGGGAGCTGGCTCACCCCTCCCTTGGGAACATCTGAAGACAGGGGCTTCAGGCATGGGGCTGAATCTACAAAGGCAAATGAAATGGGTGGGGGAAGTAATTTTACAACACAAACCAAATCACTGCCATGGAGTCAATTCTGACTTGTGGTGGCCCCATAGACAGGGTGGAACTGCCCCTGCGGGTTTTCAAGAATGTATCTCTTCACAGGAGTAGAAAGCCCCTGTCTTTCTCCCATGGACCAGCTTGTGGTTTTGAATGGCTGACCTTTTGGATAGCAGCCCAACTCATAACCACGACAGCACCAGGGTTCCTCGGTACCTATAATTCCCTCACGTTGACTTTCAGATATACTGGCATACTCCGGGCTGTCTACTTCAGCATTTTTCATGGATATGGACCACACCTTGAAACTCAATGGCTGGTCTGTGTTGTTGGTAGGTGCCACCAAGTTGGTTTGGACTCAGCAACCCCATACACAACAGAACAAAATGCTGTCTGGGCGTGTGTCACCCTCACCATCATGTTCGAGTCTATTGTTGCAGCTGCTGTGTCAATCCATCTCCGTGATGGTCTTATTTTCAGCTGACCTCTGCTTTATCAAGCATGTGCCTTTCCAGGGCCTGGTCCCTCCTGATAACATGCCCAACGTACCTGAGGCAATTCTCACCATCCTCATGCCCAAGGAGCATTCCGACTAGTCTCTACCACTCCGGAAAGACCCACATGTATAATTCTGATTCTATAAACAATGGATACCCTCTCCCCAAATGATATGCTGATCTCACAGATCCACAGCCCATAGGACGTCCCCAGAACTGAAATGCTTCTCAATTTTGTCCCAAGATTAAAAATCAGAGTCTTGTGAGCAAAACCTCCCAATAAGCTTGCATCTTGTTTGGTAATCTGGAAGTTCTGAGCCCATGAAGGTAGGTGATTGCAGTGGGGCACGCAGCGGATTCTCTTGGGTTCAGATGTTTTGGTCTGGGTTACTCCCCATTACCTAGGGACACAGTGTGACCCTGTGGGATTGAGAAGACCTCAGACTAGATCCATTTCTGGGGGAGAGGCATTTCTAGGGAAAAGGGCTGCTGGTAGGCAGTAAGGGCCCAGGCAAACAGTCAACATGGGAAAGGGTGGGGCTACAGGGTGCCAGGTCTGATGGGAGGTACTCTAACAGATTGGTGCAGTAGAGGCCAGGCAAGCATGTGATTGTCAAGGAGGACACTCTGCAAGTTGTTCCTCATAGTGCATATTTAGTGAGAACCTTCCGCTGGCACAAACGAAGTCTTAATGAAGGACCTGCTGTAGGGCTATCCTCGAAGGTGTTTACACCTTAGTGTGCGTTGCATAAGATGAATAATGTGGACTACGATTGAAAACCTACTCGGAATTGTGCCTGAACTCTATTTACTCTTTTAAGGTTTACATTTTGATGAAATGCCACACTTTTTAAAAGTTTCAAGGATACTGCAAAGTATTCCTGCTTCATTTTAAACCTAGATTTGCCTGGGCCTAGGCTTAGGGAAGGAACAGGGGGTTTGAGTGGGACATGTGACCACAGGTAAGGTGACCCTGGAGAAACCTGGGGGACAGAGACTGTCAGCATAGTATGTGGCAAACAAAGCATCAAGGCAATGGTCCAGAAGGATGGGCTGTTTAAACTCAGGGAAACCTCTTACAGCTCTGTGACCTTGGGGAAACCGTTGATCTTCTCTGAGCCACCATGTTTTACTAGTAAAACAGGGAGATTAGTACTCACCTACGTAGGTATTTTGTGAGAAGAGAATGAGTTGATATGTGCTAAAACTCTTATGGTGCCTGGCACACACAGTGACTGCTCAATAAATGGTGGATAATAATATTAATAGAGAGATCCAAAGGATACTTACGAAGGTTGGCATGGTAGTCAGATGATTTATGTCAACTAGACATTCCTGACTAGGGGTGGAGGCAAATCTGTCAATCAAGTCACAACCTGACGACTCATTAATGGCATAAGAGTGTGAGACACTGGGAACTGCTCTCTCTCTCTCTCTCTGCCCCTTTGTCTTCCTGCTTGCTGGGACTCTGCCACTGACCCCGACTCTGACAGCTGCTGGAGTGCTGCCATGTGTCCTTGGATCCACATGACTCTGTACCCAGTGGCCTGTGATCATCCTGCATCCTGCATCATTTCAAGTGACTGCGTGCATCTGAAGAGGGATTTATGGACTAGTACCAGATGTATGAACTTGAATTGGACTGGGCTGGGATGCTTTCTCAATAGATAATTCCTTCTTAATATACAACTCTTTCTTTTCCTTATATGCGTGTCACTGGACTTGTTTTCTCAAGTCAGCGGGATTGGAGCCAGAGATGAAGACCATGTGACTTTTCAGGTGAGGCTGGGTGACTGAACTATCCATTTTTGTTGGGGGAGAACAGGACACATGCTTTCCTGAGCCTGCTGGTATGAGGATAACCCCAGGAGAAACTCTTCTGCACGAGAAAGCCAAGTTCCTCTGGCCACACTCCAGGGGTTGGGGATCTTGGGTAAGGGAAGATGAAACTGACATCCAGAGAATGCCCCTCCCTTGGCCCAAGGAAGGATGAAGGAAGTATTTGAGGTGCTGGAAGCCCTCTTACATGGTGAGTTCAAAGAACCGAAAAGTGTCTTGCTTCTCCGAGGATTCTAAACAGACTTTGCTAAAATGTAATTAAGTTCCAAGTCCCTAGAAATCAATCACACTCCCAGGAACTAATACCTTGGCTTGTTGATTAGAAAGCGAGGGGAGCTTGGGGGCAATTATTCTTTGACTAGAGAAATTCTTACTCAGAGAGTAAAGGCCAGAGAGCTGGGGTGGGGGAAGGGAGCCGGGCGGTGGGGGCGAGGGGGGGGGCTGGGTAGAGAGGCAGCCTCTGGGAACCCTGGGTAATTACACATGACCTGTTTCTCTGGGTTGAAGTTCTCCATTGGCTGCAAAGTCCACCTCCTGAGCTTCACTGGCGTCTCAGGAGCTTCTCTTCATATTGGGGGAAACTGAGTAGAAATGATTCTTGCATCCCAGGGCTCAGTGAGGCCATCAGTCATCATTTGGGCCATTCTCCGACTGCCAGGTCACAGTGAGAGCAAGTGGGGAGATGGGACAGCCTGGCAGTTATCTACATTCGCTCCTGGGTACCATGTCCAGCCCTGGGCACAGAGCGGGGTCCTTGCTCCCAGTTCTTGGTGAGCTTCCTTCCCCCTGCAAGGAAGCACCACTGAAGGAAGTCAAGAGCCAGCTAGAGTTCTGCCTCTAACCAGCCACATGCTTTGGGACCAGTGGACCTGTGGCCTCAGACCCTTACCTGGAGAACAAAGAAAGACACTCTAATAACCTGTAAAGTCATTGTCAGCTCGGATACCCTTCTCTCTCATTCAGTAGCTGTTGATTGAGAACTGGGGTAAATGTAGGGAGAAATGTAGGGAGAAGACACCGGGTATAGTGGGAGATGGGCTAGAGAGGGAGGTGCAGTAGGGATGATAGGTTGGGAACTGAGGATGGGTGTGCCAGAACTGTTGAGTCTACTGATTCCAACTCCTGGTGATGACCAGGCCAGCAAATGGCCAGGTATTTCTTCTGAGGCACCTCGGGGTGTACACGAACCTCTGCTTTTTCAGAAAGCAGCTAAGTTGATTAATGACTGGCACCATCCCGGGTCTCCTGAGGCCTGCATAGAGACTCCGTAAACTCAACTGCTGATTCCAGTACAGCTGGCTCTGCAACAGAGGGTCTTGGTGGGCTGAGCAGGGAGTGGGGAGAGGGGGAGTGGTTCCCATAGTCATTCACAGGCCAACAGACCCGGCACTAAATATCTCTCAGGTTGACCTGCCAGCCGGCCTCAGCCCTGCCATTTGTCCACGATCCGGCTGGGATCTATCCACATGGGAACATGTACCTGCGGGAAGGAGTGGGGAAAGGAGATGTGAGCAGCAGACACAGAGCTTTGCCTTTTATGAATTTATTTTTATTAAAGACTTTTATTGGGGGCTCTGAGATCTCTTATCACAATCCATATATTCATCCTTTGTGGCAAGCACATTTGTACATATGTTGCCATCATCATTTTCTTTTTCTAAAAATCATTTTATTAGGGGCTCATACAACTCCTATCACAATCCATACATACATCAATTGTGGAAAGCATATTTGTACATTCGTTGCCCTCATCATTCTCAAAACATTTGCCCTCCACCCAAGCCCCTGGCATCAGTTCCTCATTTTTCCCCTCCCTCCACACTCCCCCTCCCTCATGAACCTTTGATAATTTATAAATTATTATTTTGTCATATCTTGTTCTGTCCCATGTCTCCCTTCTACTTTTCTGCTGTATGTCCTCCAGGGAGGAGTTCACATGTAGATCCTTGAAATCGGTTCTCCCTTTCCAATCGACCCTCCCTTCACCCTCCCAGTATCGCCACTCACACCACTGGTCCTGAAGGGATCATCCACCCTGGATTCCCTGTGTTTCCAGTTTCCATCTGTACCAGTGTACATCCTCTGGTCTACTCAGACTTACAAGGTAGGATTTGGATCATGACAGTGCCGGGGGTGGGGAAGGGGAAGGAAGCATTTAACTAGAGGAAAGTTGTATTTTTCATCATTGCTACATTGCACCCTGACTGTCTCGTCTCCTCCCCAAGACCCTTCTGTAAGGGGATGTCCAGTGACCTACAAACGGGCTTTGGGGCTCCACTCCACACACCCCTACTCATTCACTGTGGTAAGATTTTTTTGTTCTGGTGATGCCTGATACCTGATCCCTTGACACGTTGTGATTGCACAGGCTGATGTGCTTCTTCCACGTGGGCTTTGTTGCTTCTGAGCTAGATGGACGCTTGTTTTACCTTCAAGCCTTTAAGACCCCAGATGCTATATCTTTTGATAGCCAGGCATCATCAGCTTTCTCCACCACATTTGCTTATGCACCCATTTGTCTTCAGTGGTTGTGTCAGGAAGGTGAGCATCATAGAATGCCAATTTAATAGAAGAAAGTATTCTTGCATTGAGGGAGTACTTGAGTGGAGACTCAATGTCTCTCTGCGATCTTAATACTAACCCTATAAATATATGCACAAAAATCTATTTACCCCATCCTCATGTATAAATATATTTGCATTTGTACATGTCTTTATCTAGACCTCTATAAATGCCATCTGCCTCCCAGCTCTTTCCTCTATTTCCTTTGACTTCCTTCCTGTCCCACTAACATGCTCAGTCCCCACCAGGGTTTTAGCAATTCCACTTGTTACCTTACCCTTGATCATGCCCAACCGGGTCTCCCACACCCTCCTCACCACTGATTTGGATCGCTCGTGTTCCCTTGTCCCTGGGTTTATTAACTACCTTTCCCCCACCTCCCCGTCTCCCATGTCCCCATGGAACTATTAGTCCCATTGTTTTCTCCTCCAATTGTTCATCCAGCCTATCTTATTTAGGCAGACCTGCAGAGACAATAGCATGCACAAAAACAAGACAGAGCAAAACCAAGCAACAATATACAACAAAACAACAACAACAAAACAATGACAAAAACAAAACAAGAAAGAAAAGCTTGTAGTTCGTTCAAGGATTGTTGGCCTTTAGGAGTGTTTTCCAGTCCAGTCTGTTGGGGCACCATGCCCTGGCCCCAAAATACACCCTCAGCATTCCTTGGGGACCTCGCCGCTCTATTCTCTTGCTGTTCTATTGCACCCCCTTAATGTTTTGCCTCAGTGTGGCGGGATCCGATCAGGTGCAATTCCCACACTGTGTCTCCGGTATTGCCCCCTGTAGGGATATGGGTCAGTGAGGGATGTCATGTCTCATAGTGGGGCCGGCCATGTGGTCCCCTCTGTCGACTGGCTGCTCTAATTGGGAACATCGACCTCCTGGGCTGGTGGGCCATGATGTGCTCCACTCTCTCCTCCTCCCTGCTTCATCTGCTCCCGTGTGCTCTGATCAGATATGTCCCTCTTCTGGAGCTGTAGATTCAGTGCCGTCCTTTGAAATAAATTCTTTTGAAGGGAGGGGCAGGTGTCCACTTAGTAGTTGGTGTTAGGACCAGTCCCCCAGACCTCTCCACTGGTTCCCTATTCCATGCAGGCATGTTGCATTCACATCTTGGAGCACCAGGTTGAAGTCTGGCCCCTTTTTTCCCTGTGGAGACACAAACAATACCCTCCCTTTGGGTGGGTTAGTGCCCTGTGCCCCCACTACATTTTTCTTTATTATTATTATTTTTTCCTTTTTCCCACCTCCTTTTTAGTTGTCTACCATGTGTATCCCTGTATTTGGTCTGGTCCTTGCCATATTACCTGGTCCTCACTCCAGGAATGTTTGCATACTGTAGCTTTTTCCCTATGCCCCTTTTGCCTTTTTTTTAAAGCTTACCTCAGCAGCCTTTCAAGTCTTTCTATATTTAAGTCAATGTTATCTTGAGGTCTGTTATCTCTTTTTTGCCCTCTGTGTGAGGTTGTTCTATGTGGTGGTCTCTTATTTATGCTTGGTGAGTGTTGTTCTTCAGCCCATACTGGGTCGGCAAGGATCTTTTGTAGGACTGGGTTTCTTCTAACATATTCTTTGAGTTTTTCCTTGTCTGGGAAGACTCTTACTTCTCCATCTATCCTGATCGATAATTTGGCTGGGTAGAGTATTCTTGGGTTTGCATTGTTTTCCTTCAATTTTTGGAATATGTTACTCCACTCTCGCCTCTTCTTCATAGTTTCTGTTGATAGGTCTGAGCATATTCTTATTTGGGAACCTTTATATGTGGTTGCTTGTTTTTCCCTAGCTGCTCTCATGATTTTCTCTTTTAACTCAAAGTTGGATAATTTAACTATTATGTGCCTTGGTGACTTCTCTTGGGATTCAGTCTTGATTGGGTTCTTTCAGCCTCCTGAATGGTTGCCTGGTTTTCATTCATTAAGCTGGAGAAGCTTTCCTCCAAGAATTCTCTCACTATTGTGAGATGACTTCTTTGTTGTGTCTTCCTCTGGTAAGCCAATAAATCTAATGTCGTTCCGCTTCATAGCATCAGACATAGCTCTTAAGTTTTCTTCAGCTTCTCTCATGATCTTATTAGATTTTTGTTCGCGTTTGTTAGAGTCTGCTTGGCTGTCCTCCAAGTCACTGATGTGGTTCTCTGATTCCTCCAGTCGCTTCTCAAGGTCTGTTAGTCTGATACTGGTTTTAGTTATCTCCTTCCTAAGCTCCTGTATTTCTCTTTGGTTTATTCATTTTACCTCTTCTATCATTTCATCCTTTTTCTGTATTGTTTCCCTCATATCCTGTATGATTCCAAGTAGCATTCTGAAAATTTCTTTCTGTGGCAGCTCAATGTCTGCTTCTTCTATGCATGTCACTATGTTCAGGACATCTGTGATTGCCTTTTGTTTCTCCCATTTTTTCATTGAGGTTGTTGGGACTGATGGCTGTTTGCACTGCATTGTTTTAGAGGAGCCAGGTGCCATTTTCCAGGTAGTTGAAGTGCACTGACTCTCTCTGGGAGACTTTTAGGCGTGCTTCTATGAACTGTCTATAGCTTATTTTACTATGGAATTAAGCTAGCACTCTCAGGGGAGTGAACCAGAAGGGTTGCCTGCTTTGGTGTTGCAGAGGTTGGGCAGAGGTTCCAGCAGCAGCTTGGAGCATTGAGGAGTGTTGGCTGAGCTGCCTTATGCCCCCAGGCACATAGGCAGGAATTCCCCAGTAAGAAGTTGAGCAGAGTATCCCCTGGTGGAGGTCGGCAGGGCCTTTTCCAGCCTCGCTAGCTACACAGGGTGGAGCTCACCTAGCTGGGTGTGGCACATGTGTAAATTCCCTAGGCTAAGGGGAGTCGTCTGGACTAGCAGCAGAGTGTGAGAGACCAAAAAAGAGACAAAGAGGAGAAAAAAAGGTTAAAAAGCAAGTCCGCTGAGCCTGTGGAGGGGTAGGGGAGGGGGGATATAGTGAAGAGATGGAAACAAAGCAACAATGTAGCTGAGTCGCCATCCCCACCAGTGGAGCTGCCAGGGTTTAGTCCCTGCTCCAAGGGGCAGGAGCAAGCTGTGGCTTTGTTGAGAAAAGGCCCCTGGGCAGCCCTCCAAGACAGTGGGGTGGGGGGGAACAGAGAGGAGCTGCAAGGGTCCAGTCCCTGCCCCGAGGTGGGTGGCGGCAAATGGCATCATCATTTTCAAAGCATTTTCTTTCTACTTGAGCTCTTGGTATCAGCTTCTCATTTTTACCCCTCCCTCTCTCACCCTCCCTCCCTCATGAACTCTTGATAAGTTATAGATTATTATTTTCATATCTTACATAGTCCTCTGTCACTTTTCATAAACTTTTCTGTTGTCGATTCCCCTGGGAAGGGGTTATACATTGATCCTTGTGATCGATTTCCCCTTTCTCTCCCCATCTTCCCCTAATCCTCCTGGTATCACTATGCTCATTGTTGGCCCTGAGAGGCTTATCCATCCTGGATTACCTGTATTTCAGGCTCTTATATGTAGCAGCGTGCATGTTTTGGTCTAATCTGATTTGTAAGGTAGAATTGAGGTCATGATAGTGGGGCGGGGAGGAAGCATTAAAGAAACTTGTGTGTTTCATTGGTGCTATACTGCACCCTGACTGGCTCATCTCTTCCTTGTGACCCTTCTGTGAAGGGATGTCCAATTGTCTACAGATGGGCTTTGGGTCTCCACTCCTCGACGTATTCCCCCACCCCACCATTCACACTATGATTGTGTTCTGGTCTTAGATGCCTGATACTTTATCCCATTGATATTTCATGATCACACAGGCTGGTCAGCTTGCTTCTTAGCTAGATGGCCACTAGTTCATCTTCAAGCCTTTAAGACCCCGGGCGCTATATCTTTTAATAGGCATGCACCATCAGCTTTCTTCACCACATTTACTTATGCTCATTTTTGTCTTCAGCAATTGTGTAGGGAATGTGAGCATCACAGAATGCCGGACTGTTAGAACAAAGAGTTCTTGTTTTGGGGGGTACTGGAGTCGAGACCTAATGTCCATCTGCTACCTTAATTCTTAACATATAGATATAAGCACATAGATCTATTTCTCTCTTGATATATATATATATATATATATATATATACATATATATTTACATATGTACATGCCTGTATTTAGACCTCTATAAATGTCCTTTGCCTCCTGGTTTTTTCCTCTATTTCCTCTTACTTTCCTCTTGTCCCATCATCATATTCAGCCTTCATTCCAGTTTAGCAATTCCTCGCTGTAACAATGCCCTTGATTAAGTCCTACTAGGCATCCTACTCCCTTCTCTCCATGGATTTTAGTTCAGTTGTTGTTCTCTTGTCCCTGGGTTGGTTGACACCCCCCACCCTTCCTTTCTCCGGAATTCCCCTTCTCCGGAATTCCCCTGGAACCATTGGTTCCATTGTTTTCATCACCAAATTGTTTATCCCACCAATCTTATCTAGGTAGACATGTAGAGACATTAATAAGTGCAAAACACAGGCAAAGCCCAACAAAACAACAAAGGAAGACAAAACCAACAAAACAATAACAACAACAAAACAAAAACTAACTACAACAAAAAGAAAGCCACTGACAAAAATGGAAAAAGCCTATAAATAGTTTCAGGTATGTTTTTTGACCTTTAGGAGTGTTTTCTGTCAAATCTGATGGGGTGCCACATTCTGTCTCCAAAGTCTATTTTTGGTATTATCCAGGAATTTCATTGCTTTACTCCCCTGCTGCTCTTGCATGCCCTTGGTATTTCGCTCCAGTGTGATGGGGTCAGAGTGGGCACAATTCCTGCACTATGGCTCAAGTGTTGTCCCCCGCAGTGCTATAGTTCACTGAGGGATGTCGGACACACACTTTTTTAGAGGGAGTTGCCTCAGTGTCTCTCTTCCATCATGTCTAGGGCAGCTCCAAGTGAGCTCCGTACCCCCAACTCCACCCCCACCTCCCCATCTCCCTTGAGAAGCCAGGAGACACACAGGCATGTGGGGAGGAAGCTGGCCCCCTGCAGAGGCTGCAGGAGAAGAAGCAGCCAACTAGCTCTGTGGGCAGATAGTCTTGCAGGGACTCCGGAGAACTTGGGGAGTGAAAGAAAAGAGTAGGGTTCTTAGTGTGTGCTGAAGGTTCCTGGAAAAACCTTAAAACTCATGTAAAAAAATTCAATAAGATTGCTGTGCTTTTACAATGGAAGTGTAAGATAGGAAATAATAATAATATATAGTTGATCAAGAATTCATGAGGGTGGGAGGGTGGTGGAAGGAGCGGGGAAAAGAGGAGCTTACACCATAGGTTCAAGTAGAAAATATTTTGGAAATGGTGATGGCAACATATGTACAAATATGCTTGATACAAATGATGTATGGAATATTATAAGAGCTGTAAGAGGTCTCCATGAAAATGATTTTAAAAAATGATGACCACATTAGATAAAAAATGAGAGGGTCACTAAATTATTATATTACTGCCAATTTATGCTATTAAATAATGACCAAATGAAGTTATTTTTTAAAAGATTGCCGTATTTTTACATAAATAACTTTGCTCCCCCCAACTTTCCTAAAGGAGCTATTAAAAACAAAGGAAAACGAAGCCAAACACGCTTTTATAAATGACCTCAAGGGTGAAGGAGGACACAGCGAACACACAAGCACCACACGCATCATTTGCATCACATATGGCTACTGTCCCAACGTTGTGGCTCCTGAGACGACTTTGCGGTGCTTTGGCGCCCTGTCTCTCCCGGAGTGCTGACTGGGGACACTTCCGTTTACTGACCAGTTTCTTCCCAGGGTTTCCCACTGAATGGACACTGCATGGGGCGTCTGTCTCCTTTCACAGGGAGGCAACCACTGAGCATGCCCAGGAGCAGCGACAGGCCCAGGTGGGGCCTCAGAGTCACACAGATGGTGTGTGTGTGTGTGTGTGTGTGTGTGTGTGTGTGTGAATTCCTAATCTCCCTCTTATTAGCTGATTTGGGGTAGTTTGTTGTTGTTGTTTTTACATTTGGAGACTCACTTCCTGCACCAGTAAGATGGGGACAAAAAAAAAGCATTCCTCATAAAGCAGTTGTGAAGATTAAGTAAGAATTAAATAAGATCATCCCTATAAAGAGGTCCTTAATAAATAATTGTTACTGTTGTTATTTAGGAAGTTCTTGGCAGAACCAGACCTCAAATCTGGGTCATCTTACCAACTTGGCGTAAGTGTAATTTCTCTCCCAAGCTTCACTTTGAACTGAACGGTGCTGCTGCTTCAGTGGCAGGGAGCTGGGCGAGTTGACTTCTGTACCCCGCCATTGCTCGTACTCTTAGCTCCCCACATCGCCACTTCCCTTCCCGCTGGAATCACCCCCCACTTCTCAGAACCATATCTCAGAGGGCTGAAGGTCTTCTGCCTGGCCCTCTTCCAAATGGCAGCTTCTGGAGCCGAGTCCCTGGGCGCTGCCCTCGCCTCCGGGGCACCTGGTCTCTGTCCTGACCTAGCGTTTGTGCCCTGCCATTGAGGGCTATTTTGCTTTCCCAAGCATGGCTGATAATGGCCAATTTTCCACAAATCATAATCGCCTTATCCCATTAGGCAGGATAATTAAGACTGGATGGGGGGCGTGTTTTCTCAGTGCACACAGGAGTTGACAGCTGTCCGGGGCTCTCCAGGGATCACCAATGCCCGTGCATAGCTGCAGCCACCTCTTCCTCTGATACCTGATGTTATCGCTCCAACTGAGGGGCTGGAGGGCTGCCCCTATCTGCAGTCTCTGGGGGGAATTGTCAATAGTTTCACAAGCCATCTTTGAGAACCCTTTGTAGAACACTCACCCAGCCTGCTGAAGGCTGGGGTAACCGACGTTTGTTGTTAGTTCTAACGAGGTGACTCCTAACTTGTGGGATGACACAGTGAGTGGAGTCATAAGGTTTTCAAAGCACACTGCCAGTCCTCTCTTCCTAGGCACCCTGGGTGGGCTCAAACCGCCAACCTTTGGGCAAGTAGTCTAGCATTTAATCACTTGCTCTATCCAGAGACAGCTTTTACTGACATTAATTTATTTCTATTAAACCAACCTTAATCGAACATTAATATTCCCATGTGCCAAACCCTATGGCTATGGAGCAGATATTGACTCGGAGTAACCTGTGTGCCAGGCACTGTGCTCAATACTCTACATAGATGGTCTCCTTTGGACCTGCCAGCCTTAGGAAACACAGCTGCTGTTAAGCAACAGGCACAGTTGGAGGGAATGAAGTGTGCCAAGAACAGGTAGTAGGAGGCAGACCCAGGATTTGAACGAGCAGCCTGGCATTAGAGCCCATACTCTTAGCCACCTCCCTGGTCTGCATGCTTCCAATTTTCCTTCTTTTTCACACTCCCCTCCCTCATCCTCTCCAACAGTATTGACAAACACGAGCCAGGCATCTCCTGCGGTGCAGGATGTGGCACTGACACCCTGGTTGTTTGGCAATTAATAGAAGGTTATAGATCCCCTGGCTCTCTGGCTATACGCTGAAAACAATTAAATTCAGAGTGCTAAAACTGTTGGGAGAAAAATCATCCAGCCTTATGAATCCATTTATAAATCACCTTGAGGTATCTGTTCTTCGTGGAATATCCATGAGTGTAGATAATCAAAGAGTTGTCTGTATTATTATGCACAACTTAATCTGCAGTTTCTAAACAACTCCTGCAGTACAATTTTGGACAACAAATTAGTTTCAGATAGGGACTCTCGCTCCTCCTTGAAAAACATTCTTCATTTCACATTATCCTCGCTGCCAGCCATCAGGGCTGACAAGAAAGCAGAGAATTAAGCTGTTGATACAAACCCTGGCGCTCGGCCGTCCTTCATTTTCTCATCACCGATTCTCTTTGTTTCTTCCCCTTCAGGGGACATCCCGAGCAGGTCGACACTGCTGGGCCAGCGTAATGGAGGGCTTCAAAGCTTTGCGTTCGGCTTCCCTTTCATCCTCCTGCAGGCATTTGCTCCTTTGAGGAGCCCTCAGCCAATTTTGGAAACTGGGCTATCTCAGAGGGGCCTCTGAGCCACTGGGATTGCACCAGCATCTTTTTCTCCAGGCTGGGCTCCCAGCAGGAGACCACACCAGGTGGGCACAGCTACCCACTTCAGTGGGGACACGGGATCAAGACCATGAAAAGGGCAATGGGCACCCAAAACCAAGTAGCCTTGGCGTTACTGCTCCATTAACTTAAAAAAAAATCTCATTGCCATCGAATTATATCTGACTCATAGCGACCCCATAGGACAGGGTAGAACTGCCTATGTCAGTTTCCAAGACTGTAACTCTTTTTTTTAACCATTTTTATTGGGGCTCTTAATATTCCATACATCAATTGTGTCAAGCATCTTTGTACACATGTTGCCATCATCATTTTCTAAACATTTACTTTCTATTTGAGCCCTTGGTGTCATTTCCCATGATCCCTTGATAAATTATAATTATTTTCATATCTTACACTGTCTGCTGTCTCCCTTCACCCAAGTTTCTGTTGTTCATCCCCCTGGGGGAGTTATGCATTGATCATTATGATCTGTTCTCCCGCCCCCCCCCCGCCCCCCCCCCCCCGCCCCCTTCCACCTATCCTCCTGGTATTGCTCCTCCCATTTCTGTTCCTGAGGGCATTAACTGACCTGGATTCCGCGTGTCATGAGCTCTTATCTGTACCAGTGTACATGCTCCAGTCTAGCCAGGACTGGGGTCATGACAGTGGAGGGGGGGAGGCACAAAGAAGCAGAGGAATATTGTGTTTCATCAGCGCTATACTGTGCCCCGGTGGACTCGTCCCTTGAGACTCTACCTCTTTATGGGAATAAAAAGCCTCATCTAGCTCATGAAACTGCTCGTCATGGCAAGGCCCACAGGATGGTGTTCCTCTTTCATAAAGGAGGAAACTGAGACTGGAGGAGGTTGCCACTTTTCCGAGGCCCCACAGCTCATAGTGATATTTTTGAGATTTGAACACTGCTGATTCCAGGATGTTTGTTGTTGCTGTTGTCTCTCAGTTACTCTTGCTCATCTGCACCTGCAATTCAGTCTCCATTTGGGAGGGGACCCAAACCCACTGCCATTGAGCCAGTTCACAGGGACCCTTTATAGGGTTTCTGGACTGTGAATCTTTACAGGAGCAGGCCCACCTTTCTCCTCCCGAGCAGTTGGTGAGTTTGACCTGGAGGTTATGGTTGGCAGGCCAATACAGGCCCACCAGGGCCTCAAGGGCTCCATTTTGGGAGGTGAGGGGCTCCCTCTGAGATCAGCTCCAGGCAAAGTTGTGACTCCTCCTTCCCTGGATTGGAAACCCACGTGAAATCTTATAGCCAAGCGATAGGCGACCCTCAGCTTCCCAGAAAGGGAGAAAATCAATCAGAAGCATAGACTCGTGTTCAAAAGAAGATGAAATCGGCTATGGAATTTGAAGCATCCATGGTGGTTCTCTTTGTTTTGAAATAGCACTGAACACACCTCAGACTTGTGACCAAGTTAGAGAATAGCAGCAAAGAAGACAGAGTGTCTTGGCATCCCTCGGCTTATTATGTGTCCGTGCCAGCATACCCACCAGCAGGCACGCTCCCCTCTGTCCATGTGACTCTGTTCTTTCCAAGTAGCATACAGTCAAAATCGCACACAGGTATCTATCCCTTAGTATGTGCCCCAAAATCAGAGAAGCTGGGTTAGATGACGGAGAGTGTGGTGTTAGGATTGGATTGTTTTTGACCAGGCAACACTCCTATCTGCTTCCAACCTGACCTCATTTCAGGTCTCCTTCTGGCACCAGGTGACAGGGTTGGATTTACTGTGAGTGGATCTTGTGTTTATAGGTGAACAGAGTTAGAGACTTTGGGAAACTACCCAGCTTCTCTCTCACTATTCTTTACCATATTTCTGTGGAGGGTATACCCGGAAACCTCGTCCTTGTGCAAAAACTCTGGCTTCCTTATTCTATCCCCCGGGGGCTGTTAATCATGCCTCCCAAGCTCTAGTCATGCAGGAGCACATGACACAAGCTGACCAATCAGAGTGCCCTATTTGTTTTGTGCACTGGTTGGTCTAGATATGGTTATGGAGCCCCCGAACCCCCCATCAGTCAGATTTTCTTAACCATTGCCCTATGTCCCAAACCGTTTTAGCCATCTCCACCTCAGCTGATGACAAGTCCATCATCGCTTTTGGTCCAGGGAAAGACGTTGGAGTGGATCTGGACGGTTCTTCTCTGTCAATCCACACCAATCCATCCGGAAGTCTTATTCAGAACCTCATCATTGCTTCCCCTGTCGTCAAAGCCGCCACCCTCTCTCCACTGGATTATTGTAATTGCCTCCTGATGGGTCTCACTTCATTACGTTCTCCCTCAGAGTCAGGTTTCAGCCTAGCAGCCAGAGGAACAGTGAGAGAAAAATGTGGAATAAAACTGGAAATCATAAAAATGACCTGGCTTACCGGTCAACAGAGACCGATGGCGTCCCCCAAGACTATGGGCCTTTGTCACTTTTCAACTCTGGGAATGAACTCACCCCACGCCAGCAATAGGCAAACGATAGACAGGTCTATTGGGAAACAATACCACTGGAGAGGTACGCCCGCCTTAAAAGAACCAACCATTGGAGATGCAAGAGCAGCATTTCCCCAAAGACAAAGCTTAGAAAGGTTAGGAAATAAGGAGGACTAGAAGCAGGAAACATAGGGAGGAAGTGAGATAAGTGATATTTTATTGTGCGGATTACAATCAATAAGATGAGATAAAATGTGCATGAATTATTGAATGAAAGGCTGATCTGCTCTGTAAACTTCACACAGTTCACATTTTAAAAGTTAAAGGGAACAAAAGGATCAGTCCCTGTCATTTCTCAGCTCCAAACCCGTTAGTGACTTCCATTTCTCTCAATATAACAAGCAGTGCCTTTGTAATGGACTACAGAGATACATTGAACAATGACCCTCATTAACTCGTTGGGCTGCTAATCACAATGTCAGCAGTTCAAAACCGCCAGCTGCTCCTTGGAAGAAAGACGAGGCTTTCTATTCCCGTAAGGAGTTACAGTCTAGGAAACCAACAGGGGAAGTTCTACCCCGTCCTACAGGGTCACAATGAGTCAGAATGGATGCGCAGACAGCGAGTTTAGCACGTAGGAGCTGATCGATTGTTTCTCTGACTGCGTGATTTCTGCCTCTTCATCCCTCCCTAGCCGTGCTAGCTCCTGCTCCGCTCATCTATCACGCAGGCATGCCCCACTTCAGGACCTTCGCAAAGGCTGCTCCTCTTGCTGGATGCTCTTCCGTCGCATGGCTGCACTGCTCACTTCCTTCAGACTTCTGCTTAGATGCCATTTTCTCACTGAGGCCTTCTCTGCCTCTGACACTCTAATACAAAAATGTGCCCCCAGATACCCCGAATCCACCTTTCCCGTTACATTCTCCACACGCACGCCTCAACATTGAACATGCTATATATTTTTATCTGTCACCCTGTTTCCAATAGAGTGTCAGTTCCAATCATTTGTTTTGTTGTTGGTCGTTAACTTGGTGCATAACCATAATTATTAGGTGCCACCGAGTTGGTTCCAGTTCGAGGTACCCCAGAACAAAATGTGACTTGATTCGGTGGCATCCCAGTCATTGCTATGTTTGAGTCCATCGATGTAATCCCTGAGGATCTTGTTCTTCTCCTTTGACCCCCTACAAAGCATGATGTCTTTTTCCAGGGACTGGTCTCTCTGCATAATATGTCCAAATTATTTGAGACAAAATATTGCCATCCTGAATTCTAAGGAGCATTGTGGTTGTATTTCTTCCAAGATAGACTTGGCACTCCATGGTACTATCAATCTTCTTCATCAACACCATAAGTCAAAGACATTAATTCTTCTGCAGTCTTCTTGATTCACTGTCCAGGTTTTACATGGATCGGATCATAGTGGGCACCTTCTAAATCCCACTTAACTGAAGAAAGGGCTGGGTGTATTGGCCCTGGGACAGGAAGGTCACTCTCTTAAATGGCTGGTGCTTGGGATGCAGGCTTGAGCCTGCTCTTTCCTCAACCACGTGGACAGCACCATCTTGGGATGGCGACCAGCACGAAGAAGGAGCAGAACTAGATGCACTGAAGTCTTATTTGGTCCCTGCCTCGGGCTGGGCTCTCTACAGAAGCAAGACCACAGAAGCTTATATGCGTCTACATAGAAAGGCATTTATATACAAAAAATGACTCTCACTGTTGTAGAAGTGGGCAAGCCTTAAGTTCAGATATTAGATTGGAGACTTCTCCTAACTCAATTAGCACTGGGGGCTGGTGAGCCCAAGACTGGCTGGAAGATGACAGAATGGTGGCATGAATCCAAGGTTAGCAGGTCAAAGGGCAGGCTGCTCGCCACTTCCTGGGTTGGCAGACAATATGGTAGGCCATTGTCTCAAGTCCAAAGAACAGATTGATGAGCACTGTAAGATCTAGAGCCAGGAAAACAACAAGAATGTTTTCCCACAGTGTTCCCTTGTATTGGATGCAGGCCTCGATCCCCCAAGGAAACATCCTTTCAATTAATTGCCTCAGGACTGTGATCTGAGTTAAAGTGTTGGGTCGCACTCTAATCTTACAACTGATTGGCTGCTCATAGCAGATCCTATTGTGGGAGCAATTACATTGTGGTAAATCACATCCTGGGGGAATTACTGGGTCTCAACTGCTAAGACCATTGAAAATTCTGGCCCTGACAAGTTGACACAAAACCTAACTATTCTACTCCCAGATCCAATTATGTCCCAGGCTACTCTGATGTGAGCTGCTCAGTCCACTCAGGATCCTTCTCTTTGATCACTTGCAATAGAATGAGCCCGGGCCAGGGACGCCCTCTGTCTCTTGAGGATTGGGATGGTATTCGTTCAAGAGCCAGAATGAAGACACTTGAAAGGGGAGCGCACTGCAGAGGTGAGGGCTGATGGTCTGCTGGCTCCTCTCAGAGTGTTCTGGCCGAGGGAACCCCAGCTGTACTGAAGGCAGGTCTTTTCTACCTCGGGCTAAGGAAAAGGAAAACTAGTCGCCCACCGCTCCCCCACCTCCTTCCAGCCCTTGAGCCTCTCAGATCACGGCCAGCAGCGACATGTGCTGGGACACTTGAAAGAACATTTGACCACCGAATCCTGGACCAGAATCTCGACTCTGCCATTTATAAGCTTTATACCTAGTCAAATCTCCAGGTCTCCTTAATTCCAGTTTGCTCATCTATGAAATGAGAGATTTGGAAAAAATTACTTCCTAAGTTCCTTCCAGTATGACATTCAGGGGCAGCGATAGAACATAAGGATGAAGTATCCAGGCTGCTTGGATTCAGCTCTACTGCTTATTGTATTCCACAGTCTGCATACATCATTGACGATCAATCAGTGTCACTAACATCACATGCAAGCAAAAGTCTGCGGAAGGTAATTAAAAGTTGTTACAGCACTACGTGGATAAGAGCTGCCAGAAATTCAAACCAGATTCAGAAGATGATGTGGCATGAGAGAGAATTGTTGACATCAACTGGATCTTGGTTGAAAGCAGAGAATACCAGAAAGGTGTTTGCTTGTGTTTTATTGACTGTGCAAAGGTACGTGACAATGCATATTATAACAAACTATGTTTGCTTGTGTTTTATTGACTGTGCAAAGGTATGTGACAGTGCGTATTATAACAAACTATGGAGAGCATTGAGGGAAATAGGAATCCCGGAACACTTTGTGGAGCTCGTGCAGATCTTGTACATGGACCAAGAGGAAATTGTGTGAACAGAACAAGGGGATACGGTGTGGTTCAAAATCAGGAAAAGTATATGTCAGGGTTGTATCCTTTCGCCATGCTCATTCAATCTGTGTGCTGAGAAGCAAATCAGAGAATCAGGATTGTATGAAGAAGAATACAGCATTAGGATTGGGGGAAGGCTTCTTACCGACATGTGAGATACAGATAATACAACCTTGCTTGCTGGTAGTGAGCCAGACTAGCATTAGTCACTGTGATGCCAGTTTTTCGACTGCTGAATGACCTGCTTCTTTCCCCGTCCTGTCTCAGAAAGTCCCACTAGTGATTGATTTTAGAGTGTACTCTTACGTCCCCAGGATCAGGACTTTGTAATTAATCTCATTATTCTTCAATATTGTTCCTTTTGATGCTGGGTTGTAATCTGAATGTTGTGATTAATTTTGTTATTCTTTAATATTGTTCCTTTTGATGTTGTAACCAGGATGTTAAAATTAATCTTAACTATGGTTTCTGTAGCGGTTGTACCCTGCTTTGATCTAAGGAATGTTACCTGCTCGCTCTATAGGAAAGCCCCTGATAAATGGGGTTTTGCCTGTATAACCTGGCTGTTACCTCCACCCTGCACTGCAACCAAAAGAATCACTCTTCGATTCTTGCAGTCTGGTTAACGCAGTAAAGACTCTTCTAAATTTCTTTTTCCCCCTTCTTCTAAAATGCAAGACATTATAGTGGCTGTAATTTATTTGAGAATAAATTATAATAGTGAGGAGGATTTGAAGCCCTTGATGATGAAAATCAAGGAGGGCAGCCTTCAATGTGGATTGCAACTCAATGCAAAGTAAACACAAATCCTCAGAATTGGACCATCATGATAAACAGAAAAGACTGAAGTTGTCAAGTATTAAAACTTGCTTGGACCCATGGAAGCACCAGTCAAGAAATCAGACAATTTATTGCATTGGGTAAAACTGCTGTAAAGACCTCTTGAGAGTATTGAAGAGCAAAGAGGTCATTTAAAAAATCATTTTTGGGGGACTCTTAAAGCTCTTATCACAATCCATCCATCCACCCATTGTGTCAAGCACATTTGTATATTTGTTGCCATCATCATTTTCAAAACATTTTCTTTCTATTTAAGTCCTTGGTATCAGCTCCTGGTTTTTTTCACTCCCCCCCCCTTTCCTCCCTCATGAACCCTTGATAATTTGTAAATTATTTTTTTCATGTTTTACACTGACCGCTGTCTCCCTTCACCCATTTTTCTGTTGTTCATTCCCCTGTGGGGCGGGGGGAGCTTATATGTTGATCATTGTGATCAGTTCCCCTTCTCTCCCCCTACCTTCCCCTACCCTCCTGGGACCACTACTCTCATTATTGGTCCTGAGGGGCTTATCTGTCCTGGTTTCCCTGTGTTGTGAGCTCTTATCTGTACCAGTGTGCATGTTCTGGTCTAGCCGGATTGTTAAGGTAGAATTGGGGTGATGATAGTGGGGGTGGGGTGGGGGGAGGGAAGCATTAAAGAACTAGAGGAAAGTTGTGTGTTTCAGCAGTGCTATACTTCGCCCTGACTGGCTCATCTCTTCCTTGTGAACCTTCTGTAAGGGGAAGACCAATGATCTACAGATGGGCTTTGGGTCTCTACTCTGCCCCCCCTCCTTCATTCACATCGATATGATTTTTTGTTCTGGGTCTTTTATGCCTGATCCCTGATCTTATAAACACCTCAAGATTACACAGGCTGGTGTGATTCTTCCATGTGGGCTTTTTTGCTTCTCAGCTGGATGGCTGCTTGTTTATCAAGCCTTTAAGACCCCAGATGCTATATCTTTTGATAGCTGGACACCACTAGTTTTCTTTACCACATTTGCTTATGCACCCATTTTGTCTTCAGTGATCAATGCCAGGTTATTAAAACAAAATGTTCTTGCATTGAGGGAGTACTTGAATACAGGCCCAATGTCTGTTTACTACCTTAATACTTAATATATAAATGTATGTCCATAGATATATTTCCCTATTGTCATATATAAATATATTTACATATGTACATGCCTGTATTTAGACCTCTCTAAATGTCCTTTGTCTCCTAGTTCTTTCCTCTATTTCACAAAGAGTTCATTTTGAGGACTAAGGTGCACCTGGATCAAGCCATAGGATTTTCAAGATGAAAGTTGGACACAAATGAGAAAGATCGCAGAGGAATTGAATCATGGTGTTAACAAAGAATATAGAAAGCACTACCGACTGCCAGAAGAACAAACAAGCCTGTCTTGGAAGAAGTACAGCTAAAATGGTCCTTAAAAGAGAGAATGGCAGTATTTTATCTCAAGGACTTTGGACATATTATGAGACCAGTCTCTAGCAAAGGATATGGTGTTTGATAAACTAGATGGTCTGCAGAAGAGAGGAGAGCCCTAAGGGAGATAGATGACATAGTAACGTCCACCATGGGCTCAAACATAATAATTGTGAGGATGGCGAAGGCTGGGGCAGTGGTTTGTTCTGTTTCTGACTTGGAGTCAACTGGAGGAGCCAACAACAACTTACTAGACAGTTAACTTATCAGCTTCTCGTGTCCTTATATGTAAAATGAGAGTCTTAGAAGTACATATTTCATGGGATGGTTGTAAGAATTAAATGAGTTAGGACATATAAAAAACTCCAAAATCATTGCCATTGAGTCACTGCTAGCTCATAGTGACTCAGTATAGGACAGGGTCGAACTGCCTTTGTGGTTTTATGAGGTTGTAAATATTTACCAACGTAGAAAGCCCTGTCTGTCTCCTGTGGAATGGCTAGTGGTTTTGAGCTGCTGACCTTTCAGTTAGCAGCCCAAAGTGTAACCACTATGGCACCAGAGTTCCTTGGGTTAGGACCTATACAAGGTTCAGAACTGTGCTAGGTAATACTAAATTCACAAAAATTATCAGCTATTATTATTGGGTTCTCTAAGAGGAAATAAAGGTGATAAAAGTGAAAAGGTCTATGGAAGCAATTAGTACAATGGACTAACGGGCCATACAACAACCAGTCTTCACACCCCTGAGGCCAGAACTAGATGGGGGCAGGCTACCACTACCATCTTCCCTGAAATGAATCACATTAGAAGGTTCTGGGAGAAATATGTGGATCAAAACTCAAAATCATAAAAGAGATCAGGTTTACTGGTCAATTGGTGAGATTTGGACAGGCAGGACCCTCAAGACTATAACCCTTAGCCACTCTTGACGTTTGGGACTGACCTCATCCTGTGCTAGAATAATCAACTATTTAAGATCCAAAGGGCCACATTTATCCAAAGACAAGGTACTGAGAGTTAGGAAAAGAGGTGGAATGGAAACAGGAGCCACAGGGAGGAAGTAGGGTAAATGATGTTACAATGTGGGATTGCAATGCATGAGTTGAAACAAAATGGGTATGAATTAGTGAATGTAAAATTGATGAAACTTTACGTAACTCATAATACAGAGCGAGAAATCTTGGTTGGGGTCTTATTATTACTAATTACTATTACCAATATTAAGATCATTTATTCTGGAATTCGGAGTGATTTCTTCTTTTGTCCTACAGGGTGACTCACTCTGAAAGCGGGACCCTTTCCCAGGGGCTGCAGCTAGCCCCTGGACCTGGAACAAGAGCATCCTATCGCTGCAGAGGGCCCCGAAGGCCAACTTCCCCTTCTCCTGGCTGAAGGCCATGTCTGGCATCACTTCCTTAATCTGGAGAATTTCCATAGTACTTTTAGCAGATTTTGCTTGGACTAGCTTATTTACACCAGCCATACATCTTATCACTGTCATGTATTTTTATTCCTGTGGATATGTCTGAGCTTATGGGTTATAATAACATCATTTACATGCTGTTTAGTATGCAGATTGGGTTAATCAACTTCTGTAAAATTCACCACCAAGCCTGTACAGCTGCCCTCTCCTGCTAGGACCTCAGCTTGATTTTAATGTCACATTCCATTTTGGATGGGGAAGAGTAAGACGCCTGGAACACAAGCCACTGTTAGGCATCTGCAACACTGATTGCCTGTGCTTGCGGCCCAGCCTGCATGTGGCCCTTCTTCTACCTGGGTGTGTAGCTCCCAGAGGCTCGGCATTGGTAGGTTGGGAGGTCACTGAGGCTCTCAGGTGCTCTTAGGCTGTATCGTGAGATAAGGATTTTAGGGAGAACCCTGGGTCCCATGAACTCAGGAAGCACCTGTAGGCAAGCAGGGTAGGAAGCCAATACACGTCTTATTAAGTACATTTCCACTTACAGAATGTTACTGAGTACATTACCCCAGAGCACTCTGAGAGATCAGTTTAAATGACCTCAGAATGTTTCTCACTACAGGGTGAGGAAGCTGGGGTGCATATTCTCTAACTTCCTTCCAGCACGGGCTAAGAGCTGTTTCTAGGCGCATTAACTTGCAGGCCAAGAGAAGCCTTCAGGTGAGCGGTGTTGGTACTTGCAGAAGAACATCTTCCACATTGTTGAGGGATATGGACAGGGTACCAATAGCTTCGGATACCTGTTCACAGATTCTCTCTTGCTTCCAGTTCTGGTTCTTCCTCACTTCATCTGGGTCTCACCTCCATTATATTCCTAAGCATGCTGTGAAATGACATGCTTTCACGCTCTATCCCCTTCCTCTATTTATTTTTCTCTACAGTACTCACTCTACCATTTGTCTGCCAGTCCGTCATTCTGTGGCAACTTGCATGTTGCCATGATGTTGAAAGCCATGTCATCAGCATTTCAAGAACCAGCAGGGTCATCCAAAGTGATCAGGGTTAGGGGAGTTTTCAGACTAAGAACAGACTACAAAGAAGGACTAGACGGTCTACTTCTGAGGGATCTCCTCAGAACAATACAATATTGTCCATTGATTGAAGACCACATGAATAGTAGCAGAACATTGTCAGATATAGAACCAGAAGATGAGCTCCTCAGGTCAGAAAACAAAAAACGTAAACCGAACGCATTGGCATTCGATCCATTTTGATTCGCAGCAACCTACCAGCACCAAGAAGAACTGCCCTTAGGTACCCAAGACTTCAAACCTTCATGGGAGCAGACAGCCTGTATGTCTTTTGCAGAGCAACTGGGGGGTTTGAATTTGTGCTCAACAGCTCAATGCATGGCCCACTCTCCACCAAACCCCCTCCCTCATGTCAGAAGGCACTCAAACTACGTACGAGGAAGAGCTGCCTCCTCAAAGCAGAGCCGAGCAGAATGGCATGGACAGAGGAAAGCTTTTGGACCCTTCATTTGCTCGTGGGACATGACCCAAAATTATAAGAAACAATGGCAACCATCTATTTATTTTTTAGGCATCAACATTTTTATTATTAGCCAACATTCCTGCTCTCCTTTAACACATTATAAATCAAATTAGTCTTTTGACCCAGAGCTGTGATAGGGAGCAGCATATTAAACAGTAGGGGCAGCAGACCTATACCAGTTTTCATGCTTTTTTGGCCCCTCTCAGGCTCTGGATCTTTTTGCGCTTTCTTGGCTGCCCCTTAATAAGTCTATTCTAAAACAGGAATGTAAAATAGGAATGAAAAGTGCCAACCTTCCTCTTCTGAGGCTTACAAGAATGCCCAGCACTAAGGCATAGTCCTAGGGGCATTCAGACTCGAAACCTCCACCTTTTCCTTTGATTGCCCTTTGTCATCTGTCATGGGCCGAGGAATCAGAAAGCCTGTAAATCCAGCACATGACATGGGTCCTTGAAGCCAGAGGAGGACTAGATGGACAGTGCATGAACTTTGACCAGGTGGCCAACTTCCAGCCTGAAGACCAAACAAGCAGTTTCAAGAGCCCCAAGCTCATGACTCCCTATAGGTGCCCCCTTCGTATCTCTCTTCTTCCGGAGCAGGGCTATGGGAGTGAGTTCTCAGTGCCCCTTGCCACACTTAGAGCACTATGAGGGACACAGCAAGGACCAATTGCAGACCAATCTCAAATCAGCACACTTGTTCTTGGAGAGGAGAACTGGAGGCTGGGCAAGGAAGCCAGTTGGAAGGCAAGGGTTTCGTAAAGGTGGTGGTCAAGTTTGAAGGGCATCAGTGGGCATGCCCAGGTACTGGGTATGGTAAACGGCAAAGAAGCTGAACACATCTCACATCTTTTGGCTTCCCTATTGCTATGAAGAAGGAGTAAGACATGACTCCATGCTCCAGACTTGTCTATTTTCACACCAACCATTCCTCCCATAAAACTCTATTTCTATTCTAGGTTCAATAATTGATTTTCAGGATCACACAGAATTCATAGTAATACAAGTAAGGGGGTTTGTTAGGGAAGTTAATAGGTTACCACAAATCAGGATCAGCAAGTAGTAAGGATACAATCATGTTCTTCTCCTCAGCCAGCCTGCAAGTCTCTCTCCGGTCCTCAGTCACTCAGTTGCTTGGTCTCTTGGCCTTTGTCTCCATAGACCAGCACGCCAGCTCACCAGTCTCTCTGTGTCATAGTTCCACAGTCTTGAGGCACATAAGGAGAAGGTTCCCCATAGTTTGGGGGCTGCTTCTCTAAGCCTCTGAGCCACCGTCTCTGATGTATCTGGTCTTGGTGGCCTCCACCACTTCAGACAGAGTTCTCATGACAGGCCCTTCCCAATGATCTTGCTGATTTTCTCTATGTCCCAGATGGCTCGTACATGTTGCAGGTCCAGATAAAAGAAGACCACTACAATGTCCAATTAGAATTATTGAAGTCTTTTTTTTTCTTTTTTTAAATCAGGCTAACCTGGGCTGCAGTGGGGGATGTTCAAAAGAAACTTTCCATCAGGCTGCTGTCCTGTCTTCCCAGGCCGACCCTCTTATATTATTCAGGGAGGTTAGAATACAGAAAGCAGAAGAAAAAACACGTTAAAATACATATTTCACTAAGTGGCATTGACAGAAGTAAAACAAAAGTATTTTTAGGTAAAGTTTCAGGTGCCTTTGTTTATGACCCTAGCTGGGGTGGGAAATGAACCCTCCATCCCTGGGAGAAAGACTCAAAGTTCTCTTGATAGGGAGAGAGAGTGGCATTAGGAAGGTTGAGAACCACTGCTCTAAGGGAACTTACAAACCTGAATTCCATTGTGATGTTAAAACATTGCCTCAGGCCAAGCAGAAGGGGGGCGGGGGAAGATGCCCTCAAGGAAAAGTGTTCTTGTGACAGTTCTGCTTAAATGTAGTGATGTGAGCTAGTCTATTTCAATATACCAAAGAATGCCTATGATAGAGGTATGATTTGTTTTTCAGCCCACCATATCCCCAAGGAAAATAAAGGATCGTGTCTTAAGTCCCGCCCTCTACTAAAGCTCCAAAAACTCACTGCCATGGTTTAAAGCCGACTCATTGCAACCCTACGGGACAGAGTGAACTGCCCCCGTGGGTTTTTGAGACTGGAATTGATGGTGGAAATAGAAAGCCCTGTCTTTCTCCTACGGAGCAGCTGCTGGTTTCAAACTGCTGACCTTGTGGTTACCAGCCCAAGGAGTAACCAACCCCTACACCACCTGGGCTCTGCTACTCATGTGATCTTAACAATGCCTCCTAGGAAACAAAGGGTGTGACTGGGCTCACACCCTCTATTAAGATAAGGATTTAATCTCACTATCATTCTGTAAAACAGAACTCCCTTCAAAATGGGATCATAGCCACAGGCATAGAACCTCGAATTACAACCCATTGCATAAGGAATTATGGCTTGAAAGGACATATTTATGGACAATTTATCTCTGGGCCTACTGCCTAGATGGTTTGATCAGCTTCAAGTTCAGCTCATCCAGGTGGGCTTCAGCCACTGCCTCTTGGCTTCAGCTTCTTGGGCAGGAAGGAGCCTTTGCTGGGATACTTTTCTGGGTGGGTCCAAAGTTCTATCTGCACCAGCACCTGGTTGGTGAAGGAGCTGCTCATCACAAAGCTAGTGGGGTTCATGGTGCTGTCCAGGTTTCCCGTCACCTCTCAACCAGGAGGAGGATGTAGTGCGTGTTCTTCACCCATTCCACAGAGTTCTCATGAAGTCACTTGACATCCGTCTTGACATCAAAGTGTCCAATGTTGTAGACAGCAACATCTTTGCTCAAAGTGCTGAATGATACTGACATAACCTGTAGTGGTAAGAAAGAGGTTGCCCTCCGGAGAGCCCTCTTCCATGGTGGTTTCCTCATAGCCCTCCAGAGTGGCCCACAGCATGCTGATGGGGTCAAAGCCTGTGTTGATGACCTGACCCAAAAGCTCTCAGGGGGCACAACCTTGCCCATGTCACTATAACCTGCTACTACTGTCACCTTGTCCATAATCATCACGTCTGTGGCTCACTTGATGCCAGCTATGAGGGACTCATGACAGCCACAGAAGCTGTCAAATTTGCTCTTGGTGGCAGTCTTTGATGCCGATGGTAGGCCCCTTTGGGATCCCATTGGCCTTCATCTGGTATAGGTTGTGGACTCCAGTCCTGGTCTCCTCAGAGGTGCCTCAAATGCCCAGAAGGAGCTGCAGGCATTTGGCGTGAATAAGGTTGATGAGGTTCACTGCCATTGTCCAGAATCATGTTGAGGAGCCCCACCTTGTTTGAAGTACAAAGTTTGCTTGATACAACACAGGTAGTCCTCATCTGTTTAGTTCATCCAGGCATAAAGTGGAATTTCCGGCTTGGCAATGGAAGCCGTTTTATGGTCCTGGGTGGAAAAGATGTTTCAGCTGGACCACTGCCCCTCAGATCCCAGGGCAATGAAGGTCTCGATGAGGACAGCTGTCTTCACAGTCATGTACAGGCATCCAGAAATATGGGTGCCCTTCAGTGGCTTGGAGGCTTGGAGCATCTCCTAGATTCACACCAGGCCCAGCATTTCATTCTCTGCAGTGTTGAGGGACTTGCATCCCCTGAAGGCCCTGCTGACGTCAGTAGCTTTGTAGGGCAGTTTCTCCCCCATGCAATCAGTGGTTCAACAAAGAAGGGCAAGGGTGAAGGGGGCCAGGATTTGAGCTGGAGAGAGACACTAGGTGGGCAGCACCAGACAGGGTTACAATTGTCTATTAGTGATGAAATATACACAGTATGAATCTAGGAAAATTAGAAGTTATAAAAAATGAAGTAGAATACTTAAAGATAGATATTCTACATATTATTGAGCTGCTAATATGATGGGAGTGAAAAATTTGAGAGGCATGGCATAATATTCATCACCAAAGAGAATATTTCAAGATCTTTCTTGAAGTACAATGCCTCTATGATAGAATAATAGCTACACAAATTCAAAGAAACCCAGTTAATATAACAATTATTCAAATTTATACACAAACCACTAAAGCTAACGATGAAGAAATTGAACAATTCTACCAACTTCTTCAGTCTGCAAATGCCTCCCTTGAGGACATTGCTCAAACCTGCCATCAAGAAGCATTGATAATTACTGTTGATTGGAATGTGAATGTTGGAAACAAAGGTGGAAGAACAGAAGTTCGAAAATATGATCTTGGTGCTGGAAACAAAGCTGGGAATCACATGACACAAGTGTGCAAGACCAGTGACTTAGTCGTTGCAGACACCTTTCTTCCACAACAGAAATGATGATTACACTCGTTGAATTTGCCAGATGGAATACACAGAAATCATATTGGCTATTTCTATTGGAAGAGTTCATGGAGATGCTCAATAACAGCAGCATTATCAGGGTAGCAATGATGAAACATACAACTTTCCTCTAGTTCCTAAATGCTTCCTCCCCCAACTATCATGATCCCAATTCTACCTTACAAATCTGGCTAGACCAAGGGATGTACACTAGTACAGATAGGAACTGGAAACACAGGGAATCCAGGACAGACAATCCCTTCAGGAACAGTGGCGAGGGTGGCGATACCAGGAGGGTGGAGGGAAGGTGGGATAGAAAGGGGGAACCAATTACAAGGATCTACATATAACCTCCTCTCTGGGGGATGGTCAACAGAAAAGTCGGTGAAGAGAGACATCAGACAGTGTAAGACATGACAAAATAATAATAATAATTTATAAATTATCAAGGGTTCATGAGGGAGGGGTGAGTGGGGAGGGAGGGGGAAAATGAGGAGCTGATACCAAGGGCTCAAGCAGAAAGCAAATATTTTGAGAATGATGACAGCAGCAAATGTACAAACGTGCTTGACACGATGGATGTAGGGATTGTGATGAGAGTTGCATGAGCCCCCAATAAGTTGATTTAAAAGAAAAAAAAAAGCTAGGCAGAAAACGTCAAAGGGCAGCTCAAGGAGACAATGACATGTGTAAGGCCTGGAACTCGAAAATCCCAAAAGAAGAACACACTGAGCATGTATCAAACTGAAATACCTGACGAAAACCATTGAAGCCTCATGTTTCAATACTGAAAGATTCTATGGGCCAAACAGTGACCCATGCAGGAAGCGTCAAAAGAAGATGGAAGGAGTACACAGAATCACTGTCCCCAAAAGAGTCGCTCAGCATTCAACCATCTCAAGAAGTAGCATATAATCAAGAACAGATGGTACCGAAGGAAGAAGTCCAAGCTGTGCTGAAGGCATTGTTGAAAACCAGGGACTGATAGCAGACCAGTTGAAATGTTTCCACAGGCTGACGGAGCACTGGAAGCACTCGCTGTGCTAAGAAGTCTGAGCTAGCCACCTGCTCAACGACTGGAAGAGATCCATATTTTTCCTCATTCCTTAGAAAGGTGGTCCAACAGAATTTGGAAATTATCAAACAATATTGATATCACAAGTGAGTAAAATTTTTGCTTAAGAGCATTTAAAAACGGTTGTAGTAACAGGGTACTGCCAGAAATTCAAGCCGGATTCAGAAGAGGATGTGGAATCAGAGATGTCATTGCTGATGTTAGATGGATCTTGACTACAAGCAGAGCATTCTAGAAAGAGATTTACTTGTGTTTTATTGACTGTGCAGAGACTGTGTGAATTAAAACAAACTATGGCTAGCTTTAAGAGGAATGTGAATTCCAGAACACATCATTGGGCTCATGCGGACTCTATGTGGGCCAAATGGCAGATGTGTGAACAGAACAAGGGCAAAATACTGAAAGTACCATGTTTTAAAACCAGGAGAGATGTGCCAGAGGGTCGTATGCTCTCACCAGACTGATCCACCCTGTATGCTGAGAAATAATCTGAGAAGTTGGACTCTATACAGGAGGACGGCACAGTCTTAGGATTGTGGACAGGCACAATTACAGCTACTTACACGTACATGACACCACCTTGCTTGCTGAGAGCAAGCTTGAAGCACTTTCTGATGAGGCTCAAGGATTGTAGCCACCAGTGCGGATTACAACTAAATGCAAAGAAGACCAAAATCCTCACAACTGGGCCAACAGGTAACATCATGATAAGCAGAGAAAAGACAGAAGTTGTCAAAGATTTCCTTTCTTGGCTCCACAATCAGTGTTCATGAAAATGGCCATCAAGGAATCAACAATGCAGATCTGCTGCAAAGACCTTTTTAAAGTGTAAAGGAGCAACGATTTCACTTTGAGGATTAAAGTACGCCTGACTCAAGTCATGGAATTTATCTCACATGCATGTGAAATTTGGTCATTAAATAAGGAAGACCATTGAAGAATTGATGGTGTGAGTAAAAAAAATTGAATTGTGCATTTGCATTGTAGTATGGGTAAATACTGAACTATTGAAAGTACCAAGGACGTCCAGAAGAGCAGACACATCTGCTTGGAAGAAACACAGCCAGAATGCTTTCTTGAAGTGAGGGTGACAAGACTATGGCTCACATACTTTAGATATGCTAACAGGGGAGACCAATTCCTGGAAATGGGCATCATGGCTGGTAAAGAGTCAACAAAAAAGAGGAAGTCAGAGAGAGCGATTGACGTAGTCACTGCGGCAGTGACGTCAAATATAACACTTGTGAGGCTGGTGCGGAATTGCCTTCTGCTGTACATAACAAGGTAACCATGAGCGGGAATCGGCTGATGGCACTTAATGCCAACAGCAACAGCAACACAACACTACTTACCGAGGAGTCCTGGTCGTGCTAGACTGTTAACCACAAGGCCTTTGGTTCAAACCTACCAGCAGCTCTGCAGAAAGATGAAGCTGTCTGCTCCCGCAAAGGTTTATAGGCTTGATACACCCATGGAAAGTGATGTGGCACTACTGCAAACAACTGAGAATAGAAATTCTATGATCTGCCGATCTTTCTGTTGGGCATATATTCTACAGAAATAATAAACAAATAGTCATAACATGAACAGACATATGCACACTCATGTCTATAGCAGCATTGTTTACAATATCAAGAAGATGGAACAACTTAAATGCTCATCAGTAGAATGGATAAAGAAATTCTGGTACATACACACAATGGAATACTATGCATCTCTGTGTTAGTCTGGGTGGACTAGAGATACCAGTTTATAGACGTTCATATGTGTATAACAAATGATATAACAAAATGTTCTTTATATAAAAAAGCATTTTTTACATTGAGAAAACATCCCAGCTCAGTCCAGATCAAGTTCATAAGTCCGATATTAGTCCATATGTTTGTTTCATACCAGTCTATATATTCCTCTTCAGGATCACACAATGCATACAATGACATTGGATGCAGGAAGATCACAGGCCAGTGGGTGGAAAGTTTTGGGGATCCAGTGGTGGTGGTAGCATCTCAGCGCTGATGTGGGTCTCTGTGTGGCTCCTATGGCTTCAGGGCTCTGGCTCCACCAGCATACCTCCATGGGGCTTGTCAGCAGGAAGAAAAAGCAGAGTCTGGGTCTGGCCTCCAGTGAACTATTTATTTCCACGGTGTCTCCACATGAGGTCATCAAGTTGTGACCTCATTTATAGGCTAAACTCCACCCCTTCACTCTTAAGAGTCTCAAGTTGACACCACATCGTGTCACAACTACCACAATCCCGTAAATAAATAGATAGATAGATAGATAGATAGATAGATAGATAGATAGATAGATAGATAGATAGATTAATTTAAAATGATGAAACCACAAAACACTTCATGGCATGAATGGGTTTAAAGAACATTAAATAAAATTAGCCAATCCAAAAGGACAAATATTATATGAGACCACTGTTACAATGGACAAAAACACAACAAAACAGAGACTTTCAAATCAAAGGGAACAAACTTTGGAGATTACCAGAGTTTGGGGAGGGCAAGAGAGTGCAGATAAAGGGATCAAACTGGAGATTCCCAGAGGGTGGGGAGGACCAGGGACTGAAGATACAGCAATGGACCAGACTGCTGATGGGTGCTATCTTGGGTGAGAGAGCCCATCACAAGGACCAAGTGAAGAGTAAAGAGTAAAGAACTGGGGATGGGTGGGCTGGAGGGTGTTGTTTAATGGTTTAGACCAGCGTTCTCAACTTGTGGGGTGGCCACCCCTCAGCAGGTCAAACAACCCTTTCACAGGGGTCGCCTGAGACCATCGGAAAACACACATTTCTGATGATCTTAGGAACCGAGGCACCGCCCCTCTATCCATCTCCAGGTGGGTCCGCCTACATGCAGATACGCCCATATACGAGTACTTGGCATGAAGACTGTTACCCATGCTACACCATGCTTCAAGGCAAAATTTCATTTATTTGTCATTAGAAATCAATATTTCACAATATATAATTACATATTGTTTTGTGATTAATCATTATGCTTTAATTTGTTCAATTTGTAAGAATGAAAATTCATCCTGCATATCAGATCTTTACATTATGATTCATAACAATAGCAAAATGACAGTTATGAAGTAGCAACGAAAATAATATTTTGATTGAGAGTCACCACTACATGAGGAACTGTATTAAAGGGTTGTATCAGTAGGAAAGTTGAGAACCACTGGTTTAGACCGTTGAATACAACATTGTTGATCTGAAATGTAACCTTCACCTAATTTACACAGTAAAAAATTATTAAAATGCTTAGAGTTGATAATCAGTGACAGTGCCAAGAAACAACAACAACAAAAATGAGTTACAGCCTCAGAAAATCTATTCAGGGTCACTGTGAGTTGGAATTAAGATAATGACAATAAGTTTAGAATACTGACCATTCCCACATATATGTTTTATATTTGTCTGGATTTTAATGTTTTAGTGAAGGGAGAGGCAGAAAGCAACCAAAATATTTCATATAAAGGTGATGATGAGTACTGTTCAGAAAATTAAAGCAGGCATGGGTGACTGAGGAGGTGCTGCTGTTTGGCACTTACATTGGGACAGAACAAGCTCAGTCAGTAAAATATTATTTGAACTGAAGAAGACTAGAAAGAAATACTAAGGGGCTTCAAACACAATGCAGAAAAAGTCCATTATCTTTTCATTCCACTTGTCCTTGAATTTTTTGAAGCTCCCCCTGCTAAAGGAGTGAACCATGCAGAAGAGTTTTCCAGGCAGGTACAACAGGTGCCAAGGTCCTAAGGTGGAAGTACCTTTGGTACATTAGAAGTCAGTATGTTAGGAGAATAATCCTTGAAGGGAGAGGAAAGAGATGAGATCCAAGAGGAAATATAGGACATCAGCTGACACAGGACTGTGTTAGTCTGGGTACTTTAGAGAAACAAATCCACAGAAACTCATGTATGAGAGAGTTTTATATAAAGGTTAAGTGCACATCAAGAAAACATCCCAACCCAGTGCTGCCCAAGCCCACAAGTCCTACATTAACCCACATGTCTGACACCAATCCACAAAGTCCTCTCCATCTCACAAAACACACACGACACTGACTGCAGGAGGAAAGCCAAGTCAGTGAATGTGTAAACATCTCAGTGTTGGCAAGGATCTCCACACAGGTGCTCCAGCACCCAGGGCTGCATCGGGGTAGGTCTATGTGGCTTCTCCTTGGGGATGTCTTGCAGGAAATGAGCCTTGCCAGCTAAAGCTGGGAGCTGGCTAAGGCAGCTGCACCCTGGTCTGACCATCAGAAATCAAGAAACCCAAGAACTAGAAAGACGAGGCTCACTGAGCCATTTATCCCCCTGCCCTTCAATTAACCCCACATGTGTTTAGTAGCCAGGTTGGCACAATAAACTACCTCAGGACCTTATAGAAAAGGACTTAGGATTTTACACTGAATGAGATGGAGAGCCATTGGAAATTTCTGAGATGAGTTTATGGTTGAGTGCTACTAACTAAAAGGTTCAGTCTTAGGGTCCACCAGTCTTTCTGTAGGAGGAAAGTCCTAGAGATCTGCTCACATAAAAATTACAGCTTAGAATACCCTATCAGGTAGTTCTACTCTGTCATGTGTGGTTGCTGTGAGCCAAATTTGATTCAATGGCACTCATCACTAATAGGTACATATGATTGGGTACGTTTTTAAAAGATCACTTTGGCTGCTGTGTGAAGAAAAATTTGCAACGGCAAATTACTATGCTAGTGATAAAATTATTTATACTGGTTTTATACTTTTCCATATGGTTGCTTCTAAATTCTTCTTTTTTCTTTTTACATTTTATTAGGGGCTCATACAACTCTTATCACAATCCATACATATACATACATCAATTGTATAAAGCACATCTGCACATTCCCTGCCCCAATCATTCTCAAAGCATTTGCTCTCTACTTAAGCCCTTTGCATCAGGTCCTCTTTTTTCCCCTCCCTCCCCGCTGCCCCCTCCCTCATGTGCCCTTGGTAATTTATACATTGTTATTTTGTCATATCTTGCCCTATTCGGAGTCTCTCCCCCCCCCCTTCTCTGCCGTCCATCTCCCAGGGAGGAGGTCACATGTGGATCCTTTTAATCAGTTCCCCCTTTCCAACCCACTCACCCTCCACTCTCCCAGCATCGCCCCTCACACCCCTGGTCCTGAAGGTATCATCCACCCTGGATTCCCTGTGCCTCCAGCCCCCATATGCACCAGTGTACAACCTCTGCCCTATTAAACTGCAAGCTAGCAGATATATTTTGAAGTGAATGTCTTCAAGATTCCTTGATGGATTAGACTATGCAGTGAACAGAAGGAGAGTCGTCAGATGACCTTCATGAGACTTTGAGCCTCATTAGTTGGAAAGTCAGAGCTCCCCTTAAGATGAGAAAGATCATGGAAGAGCTGGCTTGATCAGAATACATTCGTGCTAGATTTTGGATGTTAAGTTCAAGTTATCTGTTAACATCTAAGCAGAAATGTCAACAGGCCATTGAATACAGGCTATTAGAATTCAAGGGTGCAATTTTCTACAGTTTGGTACTCCATACATAAGTGTTAGATAAATGATTGGATGACTGATCAGCTTCCAATAGCCCCTATCTATCACTAATCCCCATGGTCTAGAGATACCATATTTAGAAGGTGATATCAAAGTTTACTCCAGAACAAGGACCCACCAACATGCCAGGATAGTCTTGCCAATTCTCTCACTTGGTAGAAGCTAGACCAGAAATTCTTACTGAGGTGCAATCATCTGGGGTCCTTCAAAATGTTATTGACCCACTTCCAGAGATTCTGAGTCAACTAATCTGGGGTTGGGCCCATACAATGGTATTAAAAAAATCCTCAGGCTACTCTACTGCACATCCAGAAGTTGAAAATTATTATTCTAACTCCTAGGTCCTGCTTTAACTGTCTACTTGGATTTAAGTCGTTGCTTCCTGAGAGTTAAAAATAGTCAGTTCACCAAGGGTGTGAGGGGTGATGCTGGGAGAGTGGAGGGTGAGTGGGTTGGAAAGGGGGAACTGATTACAAGGATCCACATGTGACCTCCTCCCTGGGAGAGGGACAGCAGAGAAGGGGAGGGGGAAGGGAGACTCCGGATAGGGCAAGATATGACAAAATAACAATGTATAAATTACCAAGGGCACATGAGGGAGGGGGGAAAGGGGAGGGAGGGAAAAAAAAAAGAGGACCTGATGCAAAGGGCTTAAGTGGAGAGCAAATGCTTTGAGAATGATTGGGGCAGTGAATGTATGGATGTGCTTTATACAATTGATGTATGTATATGTATGGATTGTGATAAGAGTTGTATGAGTCCCTAATAAAATGTAAAAAAAGAAAAGAGGAGAAAAAAAATGATTAGGGCAAAGAATGTACAGATGTGCTTTATACAATCGATGTATGTATATGTATGAACTGTGATAAGAGTTGTATGAGCCCCTAATAAATTGTTTTAAAAAAAAGAAAATGATTAGGGCAAAGAATGTACAGATGTGCTTTGTACAATTGATGTATGTATATGTATGGATTGTGATAAGAGTTGTATGAGCCCCTAATAAAATGTTTAAAAAAAGAGTCAGTTCTTTTGTTGAGATTTGTGGGAAATTCAGTTTATCTTAAAACATTGGTCAAAAATGTTTGAGGGAAAAATTGCACCAAGTAGAAAAAGAAAAGCTCTATGCAAGAGGAGTTTGGGTGTATTATATTTAATAAGAAGAATTTAGAAGCAACCATATGGAAAAGTATAAAACCAGTATAAATAATTTTATCACTAGCATAGTAATTTGGAAAAATGTTTATGAGAGAAAGTTAAGTAAAAAAAGCAGAATGCCAATTTGTGTCTGCATTATGAGTTCAGCTATGTAAAATGATGCCTGGATGTAAATAAAGGCTGTAGAGGAACAAAGAAAAATGAAAGCAGTTGATATGTTAGTTTAATAGGATAGTGGATAATTTTTCTTCCCTTTTAAATGATTTCTTTATGGTTGTTAGACTGTTTGTGCGGTAACATAAATAAACAAGTGGCAATAGTCCTCCAAACACACAGCCAACTTCTCCGTCTCTCCAGGGGGCATCCTCAGTCTTTTGTCCTCACCATCTCTGTGACACTGTAATCAACAGCTGGACTTTTGGTGAGCCTCCTCGACTACTAGTGTATGCCAACATGATTAGCCATTGAGCTGGAACTGGGCAGAGGAGTAAATAATGATTTCTGTAGGGAAGGCCACTGTAAAGAGAGAGTGGTTGACACACTTGTGTAAGCAAACATGACAACAGTCATATAACCATGTCATACACAGGATAATAGATATGAGCAAAGCTCTGTGTCAGCTCAGGTGATTTTTTTCCCAAGGAACTCGGAAGGTTGGAAAGATGATGTGATCTTGGTCTGGAAGGACAAGGATGAATTCATGAGGTGGAAAGCGGGTGAATTGGGATAAGGTGGGGAGGGACAGACAGTCTAAACAGAATGTGTAAGGGCAAAGCATCATAAAGGCACCAAGTGTTCAGAAAATAGTCAGGTTGGAATGGAGTATATTCATTCATCCATCTTACTCAACAATCAATTATTGAGTACCTATTATGTACTAGACATTTGGGCTAGATATTAGGGAGACCAAGGATGGCCAAACTGCCTATGCTTTGAATACGGATGATAATAATGAACTGCACATATTTAATGAGTGTTTACTATGTGTTTTACACACATTAACTCATGTATTTTTCCCAACACCTTATGAAAAAACACAATTATCATTCCCATTTTACAAATGATGAACTTGAAGCTTAGAGAGACTGGAAGACTTGTCCATGGTCATACATTTATGAAGTATTGCAGTCCTGGAACTTCAAGTCTAAGGGAGGAGACGAAGAAATCAATGATTGTAGAGCAGAGTGAGAAGTCTAGGATGAGGGAGGGACCTTTGTGCAGTCAAGGTCGACTTCTTGGAGAGGGTGACTGAAGCTGAGCCTTGGAGAATGAACAAGCATCAGACACGAAGAGCAGGGGTGTATGTAAAGTGGGAGTGCAGAGGTCTGTAGTGATGATGCACCAGGAAGCTGGAAAGGTTGATTTCTGGGCCCAGGTTGTGAGAAGCCCCGAGTATCCTACGAGGGAGCTGAGACTTTATTCGTTAAGCAATGATGAACTATCAGGCTCTTTGTAGTCTGTTTTTAATCAAGAGGCTGAGTCACTTGGGCAATGATTCAGCTCCACCAACCGTGAACTCCCAGTGACTTGGCGTAATGAGGGGGGGAATGGCATGGGTAATCTAAAAATAATGGACAACTGGAAGGAACTCCAGCTGCTTGGGGGAAGCGGTGGGTCTGCTTCAGTCTTATTGTAGACTCTTTTCTCTGCTTGGTTTTCCATCGGATTTGTCTTGGGACCTGTCTTGTGGCCATCATGCCAGGAGCACAGGGAGCTAAAACATTTTTCTTCTGGCTAATGCAATTCTACCATAGAGAGCAATGAAGTCTTGATCCATGCCACCTCATGGGTGAACCCGGGAAACCGTATATTCAGTGAAATAAGCCACTCACAAAAGGAAAACATACTGCACCAATTCATTGGTACGAATTACCAAAGATAGGTACATATGGAGATCAGAGTTTGACTCGTTTGTGAAACGTGGGATAGATAAACTGTTATTTGGTTGTAATCGGTGCTGCTGCCTGACGGGAACCTGCGCACCTTCGTGAATCTGAGGACACAGAACTCACCCCACCAGTGTTCCCACCAGAGTCTGTTTGGGACCTATGTCCCCCATGATGGTATCAAGCGTCATATTACTTCAAACCATTTCCCCTTTTATTTAAGCATGCCTTCTGCTGCTGAGAGGAGCCCTGGTGGCAGAGTGGTTACGCTCTGGGTTGCTAACTGCAAAACCACAGTTCAAAACCACCAGCCACTCGGTGGGAGAAGGATGGGACGTTTTATTCCTGTAAAGAGTTACTTACACTCTGGGGAACTCACAGAGTTAATTCTACCCTGTCCTAAGTGTTCACCGTGAGTTGGCATCAACTCGATGGCAGGGTGTTTGTTGTTTGTCTATTACTAAATACATAGAGTATCAGCAAAAACCCGAAGCAGAAGTAATTCAGTCACGAAAGGGTTGATATGGTTGCCGGAGGTTTGAGACAGAGGACAGGGAGAGTTTTATTTATGGTGATAAAAATTTTGGCAATGCATATCGGTGATAGTTGGCACACCATTGATGTACTTGATTTCATTGATTTGTTCATGGAAAAACGTTGACTTCGCAAATGATGCTTTATATAAACTTTTACAACAATAAAAATGCAAATAGAGTTCAGATATGTTAATATGTTCCTCCACTGTGTCTCTAAGACATCAATGAGAGTTGGAAAGGCGGCAGCGCGTAAGCAAGCTGCCCCTCCAACCTCTGGGATGGCTGGAGCTAAGAGAAGCTGGTAGAATTCTGAAAAATCTGGCTTTAGATTAAAGCCGCAAGCTGTATGGAGCAGCGAATTGGAAAAGCAATAAAAAGTCTGAACAACACAGGAAATGTTGCCCCTGAAACCCACATGCCTGCCAGCGAGAGGGCATTGTGTGTGTGTGTGTGTGTGTGTTTCCACTTTTTTATAGCTGTCATCCAGGAACATTCTGAGTGGAATCCAGAGAACCATCAAGTTGATGTTCATGTGGCTTCAAGGGGCAGGGTTTTGATCCTTCTTGGAGAGAGCTTTTAGAGGCCGAGAGCATATGGCTTTTTAGAGCCCCTAATAATGCAAGGAAAGTTCTTTGTTGAATTGGGAAAAAACCCTCTAAAGAACTGTAGAAACCTGTGCACTCATGCCAGCGTCTCTGCTGCCCGCGTGTCCAGAGTCAGAGAACAAACACTATGCTGGAGGTCAAGGCCCAGTTCGGCCACGGACAGGAGCAAACCAATGCTCCTCTCTGAATATGCCTCCTCCACTGGGAAATGAGAGCGTTTGACTAAGCTACATATGAAGTCCCCCAGCCTCAACCCTCTCTCCCTAGTGGGTGTTGTTTTACGGACAGAGAAATCAAAGTCTACTGACAGTCATGGTAATGAAATGTAGATTTATTTCAAACACAGAAAGTTTCAGAGAACTAGTGAGTACTAAGGGTAAGGATGGTCTTCTCTTAGTGTAAGCAACAGGGGTACATTGTTTAAATAATAATAATAGTAATAAAACCAAGGTACTTCTGTCTGATTTTTATTATCACCAAGCATTGACAATTCTAAGCAAGGTCAGTAATAAAGACTTTCTCAGGTGGGTGGACCACCCCCACCTCCTCTTCGTTTGGAAGCCACAATAGAACTCGCATTTTATTCAATCATTTCTCCATTCATCTGATTACACAGGGAGAAGCTCTCTAAGATGCTAGCTCTTCCTTTAACATTCCAGAGTGGTGATTTGTACCCAGGCAAGAAAGAAAATGAATCATTTTGAATCACCTTTTTTTTTTTTTTTAGCAAGGAGAGTGTGTGGCAGCAGTGGACTGAAGTTCAGCCAAGGCATCAGGGGCAGTAGAAATGGAGAGATCAGAACATGGAGCCTGGTGTGGGCTGGGTATAGCAGCGTTGGAAGATCAAGGTTTAGGAAGCTGATCCTGGACACACTGTCTATAGCCAGGGGGAGGCAGCGCCCTCAAGATCCAGGCCTGGCTGCTCATCTGGACCTGAGAACAGACTGGACCTATGGCTTAGTTTAGATTAATCAGTTGTTCAACACCACGGTCCTGTCCGGGGGACACACCTCAGACAGAGATATTAGAAACGTGGCTCTGTGTTCCTTGAGTCATACCAAGCACCGTGCTTTTTCTTTGGAGGGTTTCTTCTACCCTTTCAGGGTCTCAGGTAGGGAGGGGTTTTACCGTCTTTCTGAGGACTTCCATATTGAACCCCATGCTTGCTCTCTCAGGCTTGGTCTCCTTGTTATCCAGCTGTGTTAGTCTGGGTGGACTAGACAAACAAATTCACAAACACGCATATGTGTATAAGAAAGAGCTTTATACGCAAGAGCAATTGTATATTGAGGAAACATCTCAGTCCAGTCCAGATCAAGTCCATAAATCCAATATTAGCCCATATGCCCGATACCAATGTTTAAAGTCCTCTTCAGACTCATAAAATGCATGCAATAATGCCAAATACAGGAAGATCACAGGCCAGTGCAAATTCTTATGGACCCAGTGGCATGGTACGCATCTCAGTGCTGGTGTGGGTCTCCATGTGGCTCCTCCAGTTCCCAGAGCATAGGGTCTATCAGTGTAGTGTCATGTGTCTTGTCAGTAGAGCATCTCTCAGGGAGTGACTAGAGAGAGAATGTCTTCCACTTCCAAGAAGGAAATCCAGGAGTTTCCAGAATCCTTAGGAGAAGGCCATGCCCACCCAGAGGCCTTATTGGCTATGATCTGATTGAAAGGCTAGACTCTGTCTCTACACTCTTAATCCTCAAATTGACAAACTGCTATATAACTACCACACCAGCCTTCTGTACTTTGTCTGGGGGCTGAATGGGCTGCTCGGTAGAGCAGTATGAGTGTGGTAGGGGTAGGTGATGAATGGACAGATGTAGAAACGAATGGCAGATGTTCCTGTTAAGTTAAAAAAGCATAGTTTGCAAAATGAGAGCCCAGCTGTGAGAAATTAAATCGACAATTAAACCAAACCAGACCAACCTAATCCAACCCAAGCACAATCCAACCATGGGGGTTGAGTTCTGGCTTCTTACAGATGAAAAGTTTGCTACATTTGTTTTCTACTTTCACCAAACACACATCCCCCTTTGCACATCTAATTCCCAATTGATAGCACAGGGTGATTTATTTTGGTAGGAAAAGAAAAGGAAGGGGCTGATTCCGCCGGAGTGTATCTTAGTTTCAGTAGAATCATCAGAGTGGGTTGTGTTTGCAAGAGCTTGCTCTATTCAGTTCAGGCTTTTGTTTGAGGCCTCTGCGGCTCCTGTTCTCTCTGAGCCTGGTGGAGAAGTTTTCTGTGCAGGCTAAAGCCCTGTCTTAGCCTGACAGAAATTCTTGGCTTCTCCCTGAGATTCTGGGATGTTGTACAGGTTCTGGTTCACTAGCCCTTGTGTCTCTGGAGTTGTCCTGTTGTTGGTTTTTTTATTTCATTTTTTAATTTCTTCACGTAGGTTCATACCTGGCAATCATCACACTACCGAAAGTCTTCACTTGTGAACATAAAATAATTTCAAACCTATTTTTAACAGTTTTATTGGAACATATCAAACTTGTTTTAAACAATTTACTCTGATGAAATATATAATAAAGCATTTCAAGCATTTTATTACATTCACTATGTTTCATAACTATAGCCACTCTTTCCAATTTTTTTCATCACCCTTAACAAAAACTCAATATCCATTAAGCAATACCTCCCTATCACCCCTCCCACACATTCCTGGTAACACTAATAAACTTTGGTCTCTGTACATTTACCTGCTCTGGACAGTTCATATAAGTGGGATCATACAATACTTTAATACGTGTCCTTTTGCTTCTGAGTTATTTCACTCAGCATAATGATTTCAAGGTTCATCCTTTTGGCAGCAATTACTCATACTGATATTTTTAGCCGATAACATCACACAATATTATAATGTTCTACTGCACATTTGCCATTCCTTTGAGCTGCTCAACCCCATTTCAGTTTTGGTAGATTACCTATTGTGTACAGACAGCACTTTCCTCACAATGGAAATCAAAGGAGAATGTCCCTCCCAGTCCCAGGGCCATAGAAAACTTGGTTCAGCCAATCAGACACCATCTTTTCACACTTTGAAACTTCATGGAGCAATGCTAACCTGTCGGAACCCTTTGGGCATTCTCAGCAGCACAGAGTCATTGGTATTTGAACGGCAAGGACATTCAGCCTTGCTGGGGTTGAAGAGCCCTTTGCAGAAGTGACCAGTGGTAGCAGAGACATTGCCCTACCCAGATTGATTTTGAGGTATGGTCTTGATTGTTTTTATTGTCCTGGGTTCTGGATGTATTTGTTTGTAAGCTAGTCCTCCAATCTTCTGTCGATTCTGTGATCTAGCTGATCTTTTCCAAAGAGATTCCCTTTCCCTAAAAGTCTAAACCAGTACTAGAACTGGGACTAATCCAGAACCCTGGCTTTTAACATTGGGTTTTTTGTCTTACAGCTTCAAAGGGTCACTCATAGCATGCTAATTTGAATTTCTGTGTGACTTATAACCCCTTCTTCCTCAGGCCACATATGTGGGGGAGAGAAGGAGACGAACAAACCTACACTTACTGCCATGGAGTCGAAGCTGACTCCCAGTGACCCTACAGCACAGGGTAGAACTGCCCCTGTGGGTTTCTGAGACTGTCACTCTTTATACGAGTGGAAAGCAACGTCTTTCTCCTGAGGAGGGGCTGGTGGTTCTGAACTGCCGATCTTGTGGATCACAGTCCAACTTGTAACCAGGGTGAGACCAGGACTCAGAAGATGAACAAAGGTACAAAAATAGAACCACAGTAGCATTTTCCAAGTTCCATTGCTAACTGCAGTAGTAGATCACTTCCATCCTTCCTGCCAATTACTTCCCCAGCATTTCTAACTTCATAGCACTCCATCCTGGACTCCCTTCCTTTGCTTCTACCAGAGGTTTCTGTATACTGTGCCCTTGCAAGTCTTCCCTTCTTACAGGACCCATATGTCTCTGAGTTTCTTGGTTTGCTTGACTCATATTAACCAATCAACTTTTGAGGCTCCCTCTTTTCGATGACATCTATCCACCGATCTAGGAGCCCTGGTGGTATAGTGATTTCAAGTTGGGCTGTTAACAGCAAGGTCAAGAGTTCGAAACCACCATTGCTTTGTGTAAGAAAGATTGAGCTTTCTATTGCAGTAAGATGGGGCTTTCTTCTCTGGTAATGAGTTATCCTCTTGGAAGCCCACAGGGGCAGTTCTACCTTGTCTTGCTATGGAGTCAAAATTGACTCCATAGCAATGGGTTTTGTGTTTTTTTAATTCACTTATCTCTTTGAATTATTATCTGTTCTATAATATGGACCTCAGAAATAGTCCTGTGCTTTAGTGGTGATCCCTTGGCAGATTCCACAAACACATTGCCATCCCTCCTTCCTCTGCTCCTGTCATTCTGAATTATTTCACAGTTCAGCACATTGCCAGGGAAATGATTTTTCATGATCTTTTCTCAGGTCATGGCCAAAAACCTCTGACTGAGGTCAGGGGAAAGAGAGCCCTAGGAAAGAAGGAGATCTATAACCACACCTGTCTGCTGTGCTGGAGATGAGCAGACAGATGCAACTGTGAATGGTGGGAGAAAAGCCAATCCAGGAGGTAGAACACAACACTGACGGGTATAGTGAGGACAATGGTCCCAGAAGCATTTTGCCTCAGAGCAGAGAGGTGGGAACAGGGCCAGTGAGCTGGTTGTATAATATTTCCAGGAACCTAGGTGTGGGAAATGATCAGGATCTAGGTAGGCAAACAGAGAGACAGTGTCCAGACTGTCTAAACTTGGAAATAAGAATATAGACATGACGAGCTTTGTTGGAGGTGGGTGGTATGACATAAATCTAGGATAAATGGGCAGAAGACTACTTTTCTCAAATCAGAATTGTATGTTAGGTATGTCCAGTCTAAGTACTACATGGTCAAAGTTTGGGACTTACCCAAACAAAACTCACTGCCATCAGTCTGATTCTCACTCATAGCATCCCTAAGGACAGACTCTAACTAGCTGGACATCTCTATGGTAACAGAAAGCCTCATCTTACTCCCACCAGGGCTTCAAAGTTTCGGAATTGCATAATTCTAAATCTCCTACTGAATATCCATGATTCATATTCCATAGGTACACCCTGTTTGATACGCTTTGATTGACTTCGTTTCACAGAGAGTTCATTTGTGGTAACCCTATGGAGAACACGTCTTATGCTCACTTCATGTATCTCTGTCACATTTGGTCATTCTCCCAATATTTCAAACTTTTTTCACAAAGCTATTGCACACGAGACTACTGTACAATGCAAACATAACTTTTATATGCACGAGGGCAACAAATGATTCTTGTGAGTTGCATAATTGTGATAATCACTTAATTTGTATGGCTTGGAACTGAGTCCATAATATCTCTGAAATATGCTTCCATGTTGAAGGTGTCGAGAAGTCCTGCCGTGACCAATAAAATGTAGTCAACACTATTTAGGAGGTAAATGAACAAGATGATTTAGGAAGAAGATGTTTTCATCTCCCTTTTTCCTTTTATTGCTTTTCTCAACTTTATGGGCCATTCAAGTGACCACAATTTGTAAAATTGTGTCTTAAAAAGTATGATTATTTTGAATTTATAAGAAAGTATAAAAGATACATATAAGATACTTAAAAGTCTTAGGGAGTCAATAGCTTGAGCAATAGAATATTACCAATCCTTTTGCAACTCTTTCTGTGTTCACCTGGTTCACATTCCTCCACCTGCGTATGTATTCCCAAGCAATATTTTGTTCAATTTCACCTCCTGGACAATCTTGTTTCATTTGTATGCCTTCTATTAGACCCTCTTTACTTTGAAGCAAATCTCATATGTTGGATTGTTTAATAATTACTTCATACAAGTACCCAATAAGTATTTAAATATCTAACTTTCTCTTTATATATATATATTTATTTATATTCTTTCTTTTTAAAAAGCCTTTTATTGGGGGCTCGTACAATTCTTATCACAATCCATACATACATCCATTGTGTCAAGCACATATGTACATTTATTGCCATCATCATTCTCAAAACATTTGCCTTCTACTTGAGTCCTTAATATTGGCTCCTCATTTTCCCCCTCCCTCCCTCTCCCTCATGAACCCTTCATAATTCATAAATTATTATTTTGTCATATGTTACACTGTCCGACATCTCTCCCACCCTCTTCTCTGCTGTCCATCCCCCAGGGAGGAGGCTCTATGTAGATTCTTATAATCATTTCCCCCTTTCTACCCCACATTCCCTCCACCCTCCAGGCATAGCCATTCTCACCACTGGTCCTGAAAGGTCATATGCTCTGGATTCCTGTGTTTTCAGTTGCTATCTGTGCCAATGTACATTCTCTTGTCTAGCCAGATTTGTAAGGTAGAATTAGGATCATGATACTGAGGGGGAGGAAGCATTAAAGAACTAGAGGAAAGTTGTATGCTTCATCGTTGCTACCCTGCACCCTGACTGGCTCATTTCCTCCCCACAACCCTTCAGTAAGGGGTGTCCAGTTGCCTACTGATAGGCTTTGAGTCTCCACTCTGCACTCATCCTCATTTACAATGATATGATTTTTTGTTCTTTGATGCTTGATTCCTTCAACAGCTTGTGGTCCCACAGGCTGGTGTGCTTCTTCCATGTGGGCTTTGTTGCTTCTGAACTAGATGGGCGCTTGTTTATCTTCAAGCCTTTAAGACCCCAGATGCTATCTTTTGATAGCTGGGCACCATCAGCTTTCTTCACCACATTTGCTTATGCACACATTTTTCTTCAGCAATTATGTTGGGAAGGTATGCATCATGGAATGCCAATTTAATAAACCAACGTGTTCTTGCATTGAGTAAGTACTTGAGAGGTCCAATGTCCATCTGCTGTCTTAATACTAAACCTATAAATATATGCACATAGATCTATTTCACCACCCTACTATATAAATATATTTACATAAGTACATGCCAGTATTTAGACCTCTATAAATCCCTTTGTCACCTATTTCTTTCCTCTATTTCCTTTTACTTTCCACTTGTCCCACTATCATGCTCAGGCTTCATTTGGGTTTCAGTAATTTCTCTCGGTTACATTGCCCTTGCTGAATCCCTATCATGCCCCTCACACCCTCTTTGCCACTGATTTTGGATCGCTTATTGCTCTCCTGTACCTGGGTTGGTCAGCACCAAGTCCTTACCCCCGTCCCACCATCTCCCATGTTGCCCCGGAACCATTGGTCCCATTGCTTTCTCCTCCAGACTATTTATCCAGCCTATTTTATCTAGATAGATCTGAAGAGATAATAATATATACCAAAAACCAAGGCATAGCAAGATAGGTGATGAATGAGAACACAGCAATGACAACAAAAAAGAAAACTAATGACCCATAAAAGAATAAATTAATTAAAAGAAAAAAATTTAAAAAGAAAGAAAAACCTATAAATAGATCAAGGTCTGATTTTTTATCTCTAGGTGTGTCCTTCATTCAGGTACGATGGGCTACCATTATTCTGGCCCCAGAGCCTGTCTTTTGTACTCCCTCAGAGGCTCCCTGCTCTGCTCCCATGGTTGCTCTGCTGCACGCCTTTAGTGATTTGCCTCGGTGTCGCGGGGTCAGTCCAGACCAGTCCCGACACTGAGTCTCCAGTGTTGTCCCCCTTATGGCCCTTGGCCAGGAAGGGACAGCATGTCTTGAAATGGGACCAGCCATATGGCCCACTCTGCATTGGCTGTTCAGAGTGGGATATTGTTCTCCAGACCTGGTGGGCCAGGATGCGATCCACTCTCTTCCTCCCCCTTCATGAGCTCCCGTGTGCTCTGATCAGACCCTATGGGTGGAGTTGTTCTATTTGATGATCTCTTATTTGCCCTCTATGAGTGTTGATCTTCTGCCCATACTGTATCGGCAAGGATATTTTGTAGCGCTGAGTTTATTTTTATGTATTCTTTGAGGTTGTCTTTGTCTGGGAAGACTCTTGCTTCTCCATCTATCTTAATAGATAATTTGGCTGGGTAAAGTTTCTTGGGTTTGCTATTTCCCTTCAATTTTTAGAATATGTTACTCCATTCCCTCCTCTTCTTCATTGTTTACGCTAAGAGGTCTGAATATACTCTTATTGGGGTAACTTTATATGTGACTGTTTGCTTTTCCCTAGCTGCTTTTATGATCTTCTCCTTTTCCTCATAGTTAGATAATTTGACAAGTATGTGTCTTGGTGACTTATTCCTGGGATTCAGTCTGGCTGGTGTTCTTTCAGCCTTGTGAATGGTTGTCTGATTTTCTTTTTTTTTTTCTAAACATTTTATTAGGGGCTCATACAACTCTTATCACAAACCATACATATACATACATCAATTGTACAAAGCACATGTGTACATTCTTTGCCCTAATCATTTTCTTTTTTAACAATTTATTAGGGGCTCATACAACTCTTATCACAGTTCACACATATACATACATCAATTGTATAAAGCACATCTGTACATTCTTTGCCCTAATAATTTTTTTCCTCCTCTTTTCTTTTTTTAAAGGATTGATAGTTTGGACTCCACTCCCACCTCCTTAGAAGTGTATGTTGATATAAAATCTAACTGCCATACTAACAATATGACTCAAAAACTGACTGCCATTGATTCAATTCTGACACAACCATGTTCCATAGTATTCTAAATGTTTTTACATCGACTCTGTACAACAGTCATATGAAAGGGTTTATATTATTATTTTCATTTATAACAAAATTTTATTTTCCTAAGGTACCCCGACACAACGGCTGGAGCCAAAGTGGGTGAACAAGTAAATGTGGTGAAGAAAGCTGATGGTGCCCGGCTATCAAAAGAGATAGCAACTGGGTCTTAAAGGCTTGAAGATAAACAAGCGGCCATCTAGCTCAGAAGCAACAAAGTCCACATGGAAGAAAACACCAGCCTGTGTGATCGAGGGGTCCCAAAGGGATCAGTTACCAGGCATCAAAGAACAAAAAATCATATCATTGACTGCACACCTCCATGAGAGGATCACTGAAGACAAATGGGTGCATAAGCAAATGTGGTGAAGAAAGCTGATGGTGCCCGGCTATCAAAAGAGATAGTGTCTGGGGTCTTAAAGGCTTGAAGGTGAACAAGCGGCCATCTAGCTCAGGAGCAAAAAAGCCCACATGGAAGAAGCACACCGGCCAGTGTGATCATGAGGTGCCAAGGGACCAGGTATAAGGCATCGTGCAAAAAAAGATATGTGTGTGTATGTATGTGTATATGTATATATGTATATGTATATATGTATATATATATACCATATTAAATGAAGGGGGAAGTGCAGAGTGGAGACCCAAGGCCCAAGTGTCGGCCAATGGAGATCCCCTCATAGAGGGGTTTAGGCGAGGAGATGGGTTAATTAGGGTGTGAGGTAGTACTGATGAAGAACACAGCTTTCCCCCAGATCCTGGATGCTTCCTCCCCCCAACTACCATGATCCGAATTCTACCTTGCAGGACTGGATAGGACAGAGGCTGTACACTGGTACATATGAGGGCTGGAGGTACAGGGAATCCAGGGTGGATGATACCTTCAGGACCAAGGGTGTGAGGGACGATGCTGGGAGAGTGGAGGGTGAGTGGGTTGGAAAGGGGGAACTGATTACAGGGATCCACATGTGACCTCTTCCCTGGGAGAGGGACAGCAGAGAAGGGGGGAAGGGAGACTCCGGATAGGGCAAGATATGACAAAATAACGATGTATAAATTACCAAGGGCATATGAGGGAGGGGGGAAAGGGGAGGGAGGGGGAAAAAAGAGGACCTGATGCAAGGGGCTTAAGTGGAGAGCAAATGCCTTGAGAATGATTGGGGCAGGGAATGTATGGATGTGCTTTATACAATTGATGTATGTATATGTATGGATGGTGATAAGAGTTGTATGAGTCCCTAATAAAATGTAAAAAAAGAAAAGAGGAGAAAAAAATGATTAGGGAAAAGACTGTACAGATGTGCTTTATACAATTGATGTATGTATATGTATGAACTGTGATAAGAATTGTATGAGCCCCAATAAATTGTTAAAAAAAAAAAAAAGAAAGAAAACCTACGGAGCAGTTCTAGTCTGTCCTATACAGTCTGTATGAGCCAGAATGGACTCAATGGCAGGGAGTTTGGGTACCTTAGGTTGTCTGATTTTCATTTATGAAGCTGGGAAAGTTTTTGTCTAAGAATTCCCTCGCTATTTTTGCTGCTGACTTCTTTGTTGTGTCTTTTTCTGGTAGTGCAATTTTTCTCATATTGTTTCTTTTCATAGAATCAGATATGGCGCTCAAGTTTTCTTCAGCTTCTTGGATTGTTTTACTTGACTGCTTTTCCCGTTTGCTGAGGTCTGCTTGGTTATCCTCTTGGTCACTGGTGCGATCCTCTGCCTCTTCAAATCTGTTTGCAAGGTCTGTCCATTTGTCACTAGATTTTGTTATTTCATCCTTTAACTCTTATATTTCCCTTTGGTGTGTTGCCTTTATCTCCTCTATCATTTCATCTTTTTTTCCAGCATGGCTTCCTTCATATCCTTTATGACTCCAATCAACATTCTGAAAATTTCTTTTTGTAATAGGTCAATATCTACTTCTTCTGTGCTCATCGTTAGGTTCATGACTTCTAGCATTTTCTTCTGTTTCTTCTGCTTTTTCGTTGAAGCTCTTAGAGTTGTTTGCTGTTTACGTGTTGTTTTAGAAGAGCCTGGAGCCATCTTCCTGAGTTGAAGAGCACTGGGCTTTCAGAAGATTCATGTGAGTGCTTCTACAAACTACCTGCTGGTAGTTGTAGAGAGGGGTCAGGCTATCGGTATATCTTCCTATGGTTTCACTCTTATCCTAGCCATCCAGTATTCCGTTATTTGGAATGTAAGTTGGATAAGCTTCTCATGTGATGCTGGTCCGTTTGTTGTGGGCCCACGAAGGCATCACTTCCCTGTATGATCTCTAAATAGGCTTAATGGTTGCTGGAGCACCTTGAATGGCCTGTGATATTTTTCTCTGAAACGGGGGTGCCGATGAGGGTGTTTGTGTATACCCTGCTTGGTGTAGAGCTCTGTAGCTGGCAGGGCCATTGCCGAAGATGGAGAGATTGCCTTGGAGGTTGGGTGGATGTTCCCGCAATAAGGTGGCCTGAATAGTGGTGGTCAGGCATTCCCCTCAGTCACTTGTAGGGCCGCGGGGTTTATGCTGGTGATGCCCCCACTGTTTTCAGGGGAGAATCCCCTGCTTATTGGAGTATGGAAGAGAACAGGTGTGATTTCCCCAGATGCTTGCAAAGCCAATAAATGTGGCTGAGAGCTCCCCCAGTTGGGCCTTCAGAGTTTCCCTAGGCGGAGGGGAGTGGCCTGGAGGCTGCTAGTGGCTTGTGACAGGAAAGAATTAAGGGAGAGGAAAAAGAGAGAAAGAAAAAAAACAAGGACTGCAGCAACAATGCCAAGTAAACTAACACCCACGCACACACGCAACTAAAATGCACAGAGTAAACAAAAGTGAAAACAATTTTTAAAAAATAAAGAAAAGAACACAGCAAAAAAGGAGAACTGAATCTGCCGAGGCTGTGGCAGGAGAGAGAGAAGAGCTAGGAGAAGAGGAGAAAAGAAGAAAAAGTGAAAGAAGAACACAAAGGAAGAAGAAATAGAAGAAAAAAGGATAGCAAAGGAGAGAGAATTACAAAAATAGATAAAGAAACAGCTGACCCCTAGCTGTGCTGTGTGTAGCACTGACTCGTGCTGTGTGCAGCATTGTCTTAGGTGGGCAGAGTTGCCTTAAGCAGAGGGTACGGGTCTGGGAAACTGCAGTGGCATGTGAAAGGAAAGAGTAGGAGAAGAGAACATCATAGAAGCAGAAAGAGAAGCTAAGAGAACCAAGGAAGAGAGTGGAAACAAAGAAAAAGAGAAGAAAGAGAAAGAAGGGAAAAACTCAACTGTGTTCACTAAGATTGGCTGTGATGTTAAAGAGAGAAGAGAGAGAGAAGGAGGAAATAAAGAAAAAGAGATAGCTGAACCCTGATTGCTTGAATGTGGGGCCAGAGAGGTTTAGACCCTGCCCCACAATTGCAGGTTGGTGTGCCCTTTTAATGAAGGGACCCAGTGGTGCTGGGCAGAATTGCCATAGTTGATGAGATCGCCTTAGAGGTCCGATGGAAGTTTCCTCAGCAGTCCAGCGTGGTGCAGATGTTTGTCCCAGTTGCCTTGTGTGGCGTACAGCACTCCCACGAGGGCAGGCTGGATTTTTCCTCATTTGGGTTGATTTGCACTTTGTGGACGGCAGTGACCTGGAAGCCAGTCGTGGCATATGATAGGAAAGACTGTGAGAGAAGAGGAAAAAGAGGGAAAAGAAAATAAAAAGAAAAGAAAGAGGGAAAAAGAAGAAAGAGAGGGGGAAAAAACTCCTGAGCTTGTTGAGACTGACTGCAGTGGGAAAGATAGAAGGGTGAGAGCATAAAGAGGGAAGAAATAGAGTAGTAAGTAAGGAGATAACTGAGACTTGATCACCTGTCCATGAGGCTGGAGGAGTTCCAACTCTTCCTCAAGGTAGTAGGATGGTGTATCCGCTTGATGTAGGGTTCCACAGATGCAGGGTGGGATAACTCTCAAAGGCAACATTGCACCAGTGGCCTGGCATCAGTTCCCACTGCAGTACTGAGCCCTAACTTTCTTTTAATGCTGCTCCCCCAATCATTTATACAGTTTGCTCACATGAATCAGCATGCAAATGACATCCATACATCATCACTAATTGAAATGTCTTTAAGTTTCTTTTAATCTGTGTTCTTCTTCATCTTCTTCTCTCCCCAGAAAATTTATATTCTTAAGACACTAGATTGTTTTTCCATATAATTTACTATCACAATCTGTATTTGATGATTTTATATCCATAGTATAGAATGTATGTTTTTTTTGGTCCTGGTATTTGCAGGAAATTGGAAGATGGATACAGAGATTTGATCAGATTTAGGTTTATTTTCATGAATCTCTTAAATGAATGTATATTGTTTAAATGTTGGGAACAAAGTAGCTATTATTATATCAAACTTACAGATTTGTGTTGCTTGATGATTTTTTATCAATTATTGAGAGAAGTACAATAAATGACACGGAAGGTGCATGGCCATATCTCATAGCAATCCTATAGTACAAGGGAGAACTTCCCTGTGAGTTTCTGAGACTGTAATAAAATAAATCATTTTATTGGGGGCTTGTACAACTCTTAACACAATCTATACATGCATCCATTGTGTCAAGCACATTTGTACATTTGTTGCCATCATCATTCTCAAAGCATTTTCTTTCTACTTGAGCCCTTGGTATCAGCTCCCATTTGTTCCCCTCCCTCCCTCTCTCTCCCTCACAAACCCTTGATAATTTATAAATTATTATTATTTTGTCATGCCTTACACTGTCCAATGTCTCCCTTCACCCACTTTTATTTTGTCTGTCCCCCAGGGAGGGTGTCATATGTAGATCATTGTAATTGGTTCCCTCTTTCTCCCTCTACCTTTTCCTTCCCCTTCTGGTATCGCTACATTCATTATTGGTTCTGAGGGGGTTTATCTGTCCTGGATTCCCTGTGTTTCCATTTCTTATCTGTACCAGTGTACATCTTCTGGTCTATCCGGATTTGTAAGGTAGGGTTGGGATCTTGATAGTCGGGGGGGGGGGGGTAGACGTTTTTTAGAACTAGAGGAAAGTTGTATGTTTCAGCATTGCAATACTGAACCTTGACTGACTCATCTCCTCCTTGTGACCCTTCTATAAGGGGATGTCCAGTTGCCTACAGATAGGCTTTCAGTCCTCACTCCACACTCCCTCATTCACAATGATATCACTTTTTGTTCTTTGATGCCTGATATCTGATCCTATTGAAACCTTGTGATCACACAGGTTGGTGTGCTTCTTCCATGTGGGCTTTGTTGCTTCTGAGTTAGAAGGCCGATTGTTTATCTTCAAGCCTTTAAGACCCCAGATGCTATATCTTTAATAGCTGGCACCATCAGCTTTCTTCACCACATTTTCTTAGGCACCCACTTGTCTTCAGCGATCGTGTCAGGTAGGTGAGCATCATGGAATGCCAGTTTAATAGAACAAAGTGTTCTTGCATTGAGGGAGTGCTTGGGTAGAGGCCCAATGTCCATCTGCTACCTTAATACTAAACCTATAAATATATGTGCATAGATCTCTTTTCCCATCCTCATATATAAATATATTTACATATGTACATGCCTGTAATTAGACCTCTATAAATGCCCTTTGCCTCCTAGTTCCTTCCTCTATTTCCTTTTACTTTCCTCTTGTCCCACTATTATGTTCAGCCTTCATTTGGGTTTCCGTAATCAAGCCCTACCAGGCCTCTAATACCCTCATCACCATCAGTTTTGGATCATTTGTTGTTCCCTTGTCCCTGGGTTTGTTAACACCCACTTCCTTCCCCCTCCCCACTCCCTGCCTTCACCTCTCATCTGTCCCCTCAGAACTATTGGTCCCATTGTTTTCACCTCCAGATTGCTAATCTGCCTATCTCATCTAGATAGACCCGCAGAGATAATGTACACAAAAACAAGACAGAGCAAAACAAAGCAACAAAAGAAAAGAAAAAAACAACAAAAACCAAGGACCAAAAAAGAAAGAAAGAAAGTCCTGTAAATAGTTCAAGGTCTGTTTGTTGACCTTTAGGAGTGTTTTCTGGTCAAGTCTGATGGGGTGCCATTCCCTGGTACCAAAGTCTATTTTTGGTCCTTCCTGGGGACTTCATCGCTCTGTTTTCCTTGCTGTTCTGTTGCACACCCTTAGTGTTTCATCTAAGTGTGGTGGAGTCAAATTGGGCACAATTCCCTTACTGTGTCTCCAGTGCTGTCTCCTGAGGTGTTATGGGTCAGTGAGGCACATCGTGAGACTGTAATTCTTTAAGGAAGTAGAGAGCACTGTCTTTCTTCTGAGAAACTGTGGCTGGTTAAGTACTACAGACAGTGTGGTTAGCAGCCCCAGTGCATAACCACTGCATCACCAGCCTAGTAAAGAATATTGCAACTCTAGGCTTGAATTTTTTTCTCCTCTTTCAACTTTAGAAATGCTGAGCATTTTCTTCCCTTTTGGTTTTCTGTACATTTTAATATATTACTTCACTCTATCTTCCTGGGAAAACCCTTTAACATTTTCTGTACAACCCTTTTAAATAATTTCTTCCATTTTTTAGCTACTCTGTGTCCATGAGCAAGTTTGAAAATCTCTTCTAACATATATTTTGAAGACAGTCCATTTCTTTACTTTTTTTCTCCTCCTCCTCTTCCTTCATCTTCTTAACCGTTTGAAACTAGCTTGTGTGCTACAAACGTATTGAAGTCAGTTTTAATGTGACCTTTCCTCCTTTTGTTACCTCTCAGACCAGTGTTTACATGTGATGGTAAAGAAAACTGAAGGTTTCTTTTTTGAGTTATATTTTTAGTATATACAAATTTAAATTTGTTATACTTTCCTGGTAAATTAGACATTGTGTTATTACAGAGTGACACACTCATCTTGTATGTCTTTATGTCTCAGTAATGTCTTTTTCAATAGAATATAATTGAATCCCTAAATTGTCTGATAGTCTTTGTTTAATCCTTTTAAATCTGGTGTGATTAATGAAAATTTTGACTTTATTTCTGTCATTTATTTATTTTCTATTTGGTCAGCTTTTATTTCTTTATCAGATTATGTAAATTCCTTTCTACTTGTAGTTTGTTGAAAATTTTTATATTGAATCAGTGTTGTATTTTTTCAGATATTTTCCCTGATTCTACTGAGATAATTCTATTGCATTTCCTAATTAATCTGTAATAGAGTGAATTGCTTTTCTGTTAAACTTGTCTTAAATTCATGAGGCAAATAAAACTTGTTCATGAACATTAAAAATATATGCAAGCATCCCTTATCCTATGTGGTAGCATGGGAATATCAACATGACCATATACTCACACTAAATCCTAGCTCCAATTTAAGAAAGATTAGTTCTTACATCATGGCCATGCTACATACTCACCTTCAATAAATGATCACTGAAGATAAGGGTGCTACAGCAAAGTGTGGTGAAAAAACAGATGGTGCCCAGCTATCGATTGGAATAGTGTCTAGGGTCTTAAAGGCTTGTATTCAAACAAGCAGCCCTCTAAGCAAAGAGTAATTTAAGTCCACATGGAGGAACCATACCAGCTTGTGAGATTAAGAGATGACAATTACAAAACTCAATTATGGTGAGGAGGGACGCATCAGAGCAAAACTTATGAACACCCAATTTGTTGAGGGTTATGGTGGATGGTGGGAGCTCCCAACCCATCTGCAGAGGATCTAGTCAGGCTGAGCCACTGTCAGATCCAGCCACAGGCAAGAGTATTGAACTTGAACGGCCTTACTAACAGGTAGAGATGCTTGTAATCTTCATTATGCTGGCTTGACCTTGATATTTGTCTAGCTGACCATCCTATAGAAGGAATCTGAACATGTTTTGGGTGTGATAGAAATTTCTTCCCTGGCTTTTTGAATGTTGTTGGCAGTCTGTCCCTTCTTACATGTTATTTGTATCATTTTCTGTACACGATTATGTTTTAAATCTTACTATCTGAGCGTAATTCTTAACAATTGCTTTCTGATAGGTGTGAAGCACAGGAGGAATGGGTGCATAATGAGAATAACTTACACAAGGGGTTATAGGGAATGCAGGGATGGTGGTGGATCATGGGGAGTGTAAGGTGATCTCAGGAATGGATGATGAAGATTGGAGGGGGGAGGGAGCACTAGAATGGACTCTGATTGCATAATTCATCTGGAAATGATTTAACCATGGGATGGGGAACATTCTAAAAAATTGATGTGGGGGTGATTGTACAGTTCTCCTTGATATAATTGAGTGATTGAATTATGATATGTAAATTACTTGCCAATAAAACTGTTGGAAATAAAAAGAGGCTAAAATAAAACAACCATATAAGCTGAAGCCATTTAATGTAATATTAACAATCAATGGGAAAAAGTTGAAATGGTTCTATGATTTTAAAATATTTGGACCAAAATATTAAAATCTCTTTAGTGTATGTTAGGTTGTTATTAGATGCCATCGAGCCAGTTCTGACTTATAGCAACCCTATGCACAACAGGATGAAACACTGTCTGATCCTGCGCCGTCCTCACAATTGTTCCTATGCTGAGCTCATTGTTGCAGCCACTGTGCCAACCCATCTCGTTGAAGCCCTTTCTTTTTTTGAGTGTTCCTCTGTTTTATCAATAATGCTGTCCTTGTCCAGGGACTGGTCTTTCTTGACAATATGTCCAAAGTATATACCACTAAGACTTGCCATCTTTACCTTTAAGGAACACTGTAGCCATACTTCTTTCCTGACAGATGTTTGTCCTATTAGCAGTCCGTGGCACTTTCAAATTTCTTCCTCAGGACCATAATTGACATGCATAGATTCTTCTACAGTCTTCCTCATTCAGTGCCCCACTTTCACACCGATGGAGAATACCAGGGCTTGAGTCAGCAACACCTTGCTCTTCAATACTCTAAAGAGTCTGCAAAGTCACACCCTTACTCTTTGATACTCTAAAGTCTGCAAAGTCACACCCATATTATTCCATACTCTAAAGAGGTCTTGTACAGCAGATTGACTCAATGCACAACGTCCTTTGGTCTGACTTCTGTTTCTGTGTTCATTGATTGTGGATCCAAGCAACACAAAATCCTTGACAATGTCAACCTTTTCTCCATTTATCATGATGTTGTCTATCGGTCCAGTTGTGAGGATTTTTGTCTCCTTGACATTGAGTCTTAATCCACACTGAAGACTGCCATCCTTGATCTTCATCAGCAAGTCTTCAAGCCCTCCTCACTTTCAGCAAGCAGGGATGTGTCATCTGCATATCACAAGTTGTTAACAAACTTTCCTCTAATCCTGATGCTACAATATTCCACATATAAACTATCTTCTCCGATTATTTGCTCTGTGTGCAGTTTGAACAAGTATGGTGAGACGATGCAACTCTGACACACACACACCTTTCTGCTTTTAAACCATGCAGCAGTCCTTTGGTCTGTTCGTAGAACTGCCTCTTGATCCATGTACAAGTTCCAAATGAGTACGATGAAGTGTTCTGGGATTCCTATTCTTCTCAAGGTTGGTCATGGTCCACACAGTCAAATGCCCTTGCACAGTCAGTAAAACTCTAGTAAACATCTTTCTGGCATTCTCTGCTTTGAACCAAAATGTACAGAGAAATAAATTATAATAGTAATAGAATACTTATTTAGTACATTGTAAGTTCTAAACATTAGAAACATTGAGAATTAAATTGTCTTATTTATTAAAAAATTATCAAAAGTTGCTTGGATAGTACCTGCCTTCTTGTCACATAACTTGAAACAATCAACTTTTTTGTGCTTTGGCAAATTGTCAAACATCTTTTACGTTTGGGTCAATTTCCAACATTTTATCTTTTATGCTTCTTAAACTAAATTCACTACCATCAAGATAATTCGGACTCATAGTGATCCTACAAAACAGAGTAGAAATGCCCTGTAGGCTTCTAAGACTGAAATCTTTACGGGAATAGAAAGCCTCATCTTTCTTCTGAGGGGCTGACTGGTGGTTTCAATCCTCCCACCTGACAGCAGCCCAGCAGTAATAGCTCTGGTCCCAATTCACCAGGCCACCCTTCTTTTACACTTACAGTGTTGTAACCTATCTGTGGGAGAGCTTTTAATGTGAAGTGGTTTTGTTTGTTTGTTGAATTTGTGCCACTGTCTCTGTTGTTGGAACCTCTTCATTGTTTTTATCACAGTAATTCTTCCATTGATGCTAATAAGTTCACTTTGCTAAGTTCCAGTGAATGTGTATCCAAAGTTTCTTGAAGGCAGCTGTTTCACCAATCTCATAGCCAGCTATTTCTTCTATAATTTGACTTTTATTCTGTGCTAATTTTGCTTTCAGCATTATCAATTTTTATTTATTTTTGCTGCATTTTGTCCTTGATGGCAAATTCCCTCTTTTGATTATCCATTAGAAAATGTCACATGGGTTTGCCACATAAAGATAAACAGGTAGCACAACTGCATACTTTTCTGTGTGTAAACTGATTGTGCAACGCCAATCAGGGAAAGAATTTGAAAGGAGTGATATAATCGGTTACCAATCAGTATGCACATCTGCTATTTACTTAGTGGTTTGTGAACTGAATATCTAACAATGAGGTTTGCACTTTATGTAATTACTCACAGTTAATATATCATGGTAACAGAAATTTGAATCCTGCTATTTAGTCACTGGTATTATTTAAACCGTGGACACCGAAATGTCTGCTCTGATTGGTGCAAAGTGAAAACTGGCTACATATTTTTGAATTCCATTTGCTAGTATACCATGTAAGGGTTTTGCATCATGTTTGTAGTAAAAATGGCTTATGATTTTCCCATTTAATATTTGTGTTTTGGCACTAAGCTTGCACTGCCTCATACAATGACTTGGAGATTATGTCCTCTTTTTATACTCTGCAAATGTTTGTGAAAGTTTGGAATTATTTCTCCCTTCCATGCTTTGTGCAACTAACTCATCAGAGCAGTCAGCCAGGACTGGGGTTTTCTCAGTGGGATGTTTGTGGGCTGGAAGTACTGTTCTGTGAGTAGTAGTAAAACAATCAGAATTTTCATCTCTCTTTGAGACACTTTTGATAAATTTTATTTCTCTAGGCATTTGTCCATTTCATCTCAGTTTTCAAATACATTGGAATAAATTATTCATAATATCTTTTTTGACATTTTTCTTTTTCTACCTTCATCTGTTTTTGCTGATTTCTTATTGTATATTGCCTTCTCCCTCACCGAGGCTGATACAGGAGTTTAGCCAGTATTTTACCTTTTATTCCCCTCTCGCCTCTGATAACCAATCAAAGAGTGTTTCTTTTGGTGTGAAGAGCTATTCTGGAGTTTTTACAATAGTGCTCTCATATAATATTTGCTCCTTCATAACTGACTAGTTTCAATCAGCATAATGTCCTCCAGGTTAGCCTGTGTTATGAGATGTTGCGCACTCATTGTTATTCTTTAATGGTGCATAGTATTCCACTGAGTGTGTGTGCCATAGATTAACCATTCCTACACTGATGGACATTTAGATGGTTTCCATCTTTGTGCTATTGTGGATAAAGCTGGAATGGACACAGGTATGTATATCTCTATTTGTGTTGTGCTTCTTATTTCTCTAGGATATATGAGACAGATTACTGGTATTTCTGGTTTCAACTCTTTAGGAAGTGCTGTACCATTTTACACCATGTTTGCATGATTTTATAGTCCTACTCGCAGTGTATTAAGGATTCCAGATTCTTCACTCCATCACGGGCATTTGTTGTTTTCTGTTTCTTTTTTTAATGTGTTTTCTACTAATGCTAGGGTGAGATGATATCTTATTGTGGTTTTGATTTGCATTTCTCTAGTGACTAATGGCAGTAGGCTTAGTTTTGGGTTTCTTAGCGGCTAATGACCACAAGAATTTCTTGATGTTTGTTGGTAGCCTGAATGTCTGCTTTGGTGAAATCTCTGTTCATGTCCTCTGCCCATTTTAAAAATTGGATTGCTTGTTGTTCTATTGCTGAGGTGTTGACATGTTCAATACCTTTTATAGAGATTAGTCCCTTGTCCAATATGTCATTGTCAAACATTTTTTTCCTGTCTGTGGGTTCTTTCTCTTTTGGAAAAATCTTTGAATGCATCCATGTCTAATTATTAGGAGGTCCTAATTATCTAGTTTGCCTTCTGCTATTTGTATGTTTTCAAATATGTTTGAAAGTATATTTAATGCCGTGTAGGTTTTTCCAATTTTTTCATTCATCTCTTTCCCCCCAATCCTCTGAACTTTGTCTTTGGGTAAATGCTGCGCTGCTCTTTTGTTCGTAAATAGTTGATTATTCTAAGGTGTGCACACCTCATGTTGGGTAATATTGATATTTTCACAATGTTGTCTTTCTATCCAAGTGTATAGTATATTCTGTCATTTATGTAGGTCTCTTTTGGTTTCTTATAGTAATGTTTTGGAATTTTCTTTGTAAAAAATATTTTGTTTCTCTGGTTAGATTTATTCCTAAATATTTAATCTTTGGGGTGACATTATTTGAGATGTCATTATTATAAATGGCATTCTTCCCCCCCCCATTTCCTTTTCCAAGCTCTCTTTGTAAGTGTAAAGGGATCCAACTGATTTTTGCACGTTGATCTTGTACCCTGCTATTTTGCTGAATATTTCAATAGTTTCAGTATTTTTCTTGCTGACTCTTTGAGATTTCCTATTTTCTAGGATTATTGAGTGAGAATCTGCAAATAGAGAAAATTTTACTTCTTTGCCAATTTAGATATTCTTAATTTCCCCTTTCTTCCCTTATCACTCTGGCTAAAACTTTCAACACAAAGATGAGTAGGGGTGCTGATAAAAGGAATCCTCTCCAGTTTCTGTTCAGAAAAGGAAAGCTTTCATTTTCTCTCTGTTACACATAAAGCTGACTGTCGGTTTTGCTGTTGTCGGGTGCCTTTGCATTAGCTCAGCCTGAGAGTGACTCTATGTACAGCACAATGAAACATGCCTGACCATCCACGTTTCCCACAACTTTTGGTACAGCTACTGTGCTAATCTGTCTCACTGAGGGTCTGCCTCTATTTTCTGGCCTTCTACCAACCAGGATGTCCCTTAGCATGGACTGATGTTTCCTGACATGTTTACATTTCAATTGGGATTCTGACATTTCATCTGGCATGCTGAAAATTCCTGGAGTCTTGTTTTTCTCTAATGCCTTCAATGTTGCTTGGTCTTCCTCATTCAGTACCATTGGTTCTTGATCATATGCCACCTTTTCGAATGATTCAGGCTGACCAATTGGTTTCAGCACCATGACTCTATTCCTTCCCTCTTCTTTTAATGATTCATACATCTCAATATTTTGCTCATTGAATTCTTAAATATTATAACTAGAATATTAACTTTTTCTTCAATTCTTTCACTTGAGTAGGATAAATATGTTCTCTTGGTGTCTTAATCCCAGGTCTTTGTATATTTGTATATTTTATTATAATGTGTTACTTTGTCTTCTAGAGTTAACTTTGGAAATTTTCTGTTCAGTTATTTTTACTACCTTATCATTTCTTACATGTATTTTGCTATTCTACATTCATGAACAAGTTTCAGGATCTTCTGATATCAACTTTGGGTTTTTATGTCTTCTTAATTATCCTTTACTTTCTTCGTGTATGATGTTCTTTGTGTTATCCCATAATTCACCTGACCTTCAGCCATTATTGTTCAAATGTGACATAGCTGTTCTTGAGACAGATCAGCTAGGATATAATCAAGGTTGTATTTTGGCTCTTGTTTGTTTGATTAAATTTTCCTCAGGTTCAACTAGAACTTGCATAGGAGCAATTGATGATTTGTTCTATGGTCAGTGCCTAACCTTGTTTTGGTTGATGATATTGAGCTTTTCATTGTCTTTTCCTACTTACTCACTGTCATCAAGTTGATTCTGATTCATACAGGGCAGAGTAGTGCTGTCTCTGTGGCTTTCCAAGGCTGTACATCTCTCTAGGAGCAGAGAACATCATCTTTCTTCCATAGAGTGGCTGGTCAGCTTGAACCACCAACTTTGTGGAGAGCAGTCCAACATACCTATTATGCAATCAGAAATCCTTGTCTCTTCCTACAGATCTAGTCAATTTCATTCCTGTGTATTCCATATGGTGAGATCCACATGCATTTTAATTATATTAATTGAAGAAGTTGATAGAATTCTTCAAATTTTTCATTATTGGCTCCAGTGGTTTAGATAAATTTGAATCAAAGCTGTATTAACTGACTTTCCTGGTAGGCACATGGAGATTATCCTATCACAGAGAGCATTATACTTCAAGACTTATCTTGGTTTCTTAAAAAATGATAAATGTGACGCCATTTGCCATTCCCAGCATGGCCATCCTTATGAGTATCCATGGCCAATATCAGTACATTTCACTTCAGTAATACCTAGAATATTAATCTTCACATTGCCATGTCATCTTGGATAACTTCCAATTTTCCTGGATTCATATTTTATACATTCCACATTCTCATTACTAATGGATGTTTACAATGCTCTCATCTGATTTTGATTTGACCAAATGAAAGTCCTGAAAACGTTGCTACATCCACACTCTGATAGTTGGGTTTTGTGTTCACTGGGCCAAGCTTCTCAGTGGTTTGGCAGTTGAGTAATTCTCGTTCATGTGACTTAACATAATGTAATCAACTCTATGGTGGAATCTACTGTGAGCAGCCAAGCAGTTTTAAGATTAGGGTAGAGTACAATCCTGTGGTAGTAGCATAATCTCATATCAAGTTGATGACATATACAAATATGGGGTGGAGTTTGGCCTGTCAATCAGTTCACAGTCTGATGGTGCGTCCTTGTGGGTGTGGCCTTCTCATCAGGTGGAGCCTGGGAACCTCCCTCTCTCTCTCTACCTGCTGGTTGACCCTGATGGCATCAGGGCCCTGGAGATGCTTCCATCACCATTGGATCCACAAGACTTTGCACCCTCTTGTCTGTGATATTCTTGTGTTCTGCATCATGGTTTGTGACTGTGTGAGTCTGAAGAGGGATTTATGGATTAGTATCAGACTTATGGACTTGAGTGGACTGGGCTGGTTGGGATGTTTTCCTGATAAATCAAAGTTCTTGATCTAAGACTCTTTCTTACACATATATGAGTGTCACAGCACCAATACAAATCCCTTTACTCAGGTCACAGCCTGAGTTTTCTTCGGGAGTGTGACTTATTTCCTATATAAATAGACACTATGGAAAATTCTTTGCTTCTTGTTGAATCCAGATACTACTTCTGGCTCATCAACTTCCAGTTCTTTGGAACTAAGCCAACAGCTTGCCATATTGTCTGATATCTGACCTACCAACCTTGGATTCATTTGCCTCTGCAGACACCAACCTGTCACCTTTATGCCTATCTTGGGTTTGTCAGCCTTCACCACTGTGTGAGTCAGAAGTCTTCAGCCTAACATTGTGGCTTAATTTCTTGGACTTGACTGTTCTACAACCGTGTGAGCCAGTGTCTTAATTTAAATTTTTTCCTATATGTACACACATATAGCATTACTAGTCTTGCTTCTCTAGAGAACCCAGTCTAACACACACACACACACACACACACACATACACACAAATGCACACAGTGAGGTGGAGATTAAAGATGTTCCAAATATCCCACTTGTTCAAAATGCTATACTAGTCCATTATCCCTCTTATAAACCCTTGCTCCTTCCCTATGTCTCTTACATATATTTTCTCATATCCTAAGGTTCCACAAATTGCTTTGCCATCTCATAAAACTCATAAACAGTTAAGAAAATTGCTCACATGGTTGTTGAGGCTTTCAAGTCTCAAATCCAAAGTTCAGACCTCAGTCTGAAGGATCCTCCCCATTTAAACCAAATTGGTATGGTTGACTCACAAGACTGTGGAACAAATGAATCAAGCTAGATGACAGGTTGCTGGCTCAAGTCCCCAAAACTTTAGGTCACGGGAAGGCAAATCAGATGACAGATTCAGAGCACAAGAACAAACTGTGCCAAAGCTGGTCAGCATAGTTACAGGCACGTGAAGCATCCCCAAAATGAGAGACGGTCTCCTTTGCCAGCACAGGAGCATGCAGGGATTCACATCAAAATGGGTACCCAGGTCTTGGGTCAACAGTGTTTAGGGTGGCAACTGGTGTCTGCCACTAGGTGTTAGCCACTAGGGTCTCACTCTAGTTTTCTACATATGCTCATTAAAGGAGATGTCACAGAGATGAAACCTTGACCATGCCCAGGGCTTTCATGGAGGGGTGGCCTTTGTTTTCTTTCACAGTGACCACTTCTGGGCATCTTTGGTGGGCCAGGCCTACTGTCAGCTAGTTCTGTGACCCCCAGGGTCATGTTTTCTTCAAGTTAGCAGGCAGCTGGTGAGTTGTGTATTAAAGAAACAATTTAAAAACAGATGTTCATTCTTGTTTTCAACCAGACTATGACTGCCTGGCAGGCACTAGACTTGTAACCAAGGTTGGTGGTTCAAACTCAGCAGCAGTTCTGCAGGAGGAAGAGAAGGCTATTTGTTCCTGCAAAGTTCTTCAGCTTTGGAAATCTACTATGGAGTCACTAGAAGTTGGGATAGATTCGATGGGAATGGGTATGGGTATAACCACAGGTGTAGAGACTAGAATTTACATCACAGAGTGGATGGCTGTGTCTACCATATTAAGTAACTAACTGCATGGCATTGGTGTTCATCTAAAACCAAACTCTGGTAATTGGGTTTTTTGTCACCTTGGCCAAGACAGGATTTTCAGTTGGGCAATTGAAGTCTCCACCACGATTCAATTTCACATAATGCAATCACTCCATGACAGGTTCTACTGTGAGTGGCCAAGCAATTGTGGGAATATTGAGATAGAGTGCTACTACTTTGATCAGGTCACATCCTTGATCAAGGAGAGGTGTGTGATTGGAAGGAAGTTTCATGGAGGGTATGGCTACTCTTATATAAACTGACATCATGGGGTTGCCAGGTTTGGATCCTTCATCTGGTCACCCATATTTATTTTCTAAATGCTTTAATAAAAAGAATACTGTCCTTGCTGCACCACATACCATATATACTTGAGTATAAGCCAACCCAAATACCTGCTGAGGTACTAATTTTACACACAAAAAACTGCATTAAAAATGTGCTGAGAAACAAGGCTGGTATATGAGTATATATGATAGGATTTTTTAAACTGTGATTATAGATGATAAAACATTTGCCATCTTGACTTTCTTTTTACATGTACAATTCTGTGTCATGGGTTATTTTCATCACATTGTGCAACTATTGCTACTACCCATTTCCAAAGTTCTCTATCACACTTAACAGAAATTCAGTGCTTCCTAAGCAATGACTCCCAGCCAACTCTCCCTCCTGCCTCTGGTAACCATTAATAACATTTGGAGTCTATACATTTGCCTATGGTGGCACAGTGGTTATGCATTAGGCTGTGATCCAGAATTTTGAACGTTGAAGCCACCAGGACTGTAAAGGGGAAAGATGTGGCTTTCTACTGTAAAGACTTAGCCTGGGAAACCCAGCTGGGGCACTTCTACCCTGTCCTACTTGAATTGGCTCGACTTCATGGCAGTGAGTGAGAAAGATTTCGTCTAAGTGGATCATATTATATTTATCCTTTTGTAACGGACTTATTTTACTCAGCACAATGTTTTCAAAGTTCAATCATGTTGCAGCATATGCCAGAGCTGAATTCTTCTTTATAGTTCAGTAATTTCATTGTGTATATATGCTTTCTAAAATGCGTTCATCTGCTCATGGACATTTAGGTTATTTCTTTCTTTTCAGAGTTGCTTTGGCTATTCTGTGGCCCTTATAAGTTCAAATAAATGCGAAGATTTTTCTATTATTCTATTTCTGCGAAAATGTTTCTATTTCTGCAGAGAAGGCATTATTTCTGCCTGGGTTCTTTTTGTAATGTTTATCTATTTATATCTTAGTTTATTCATTCATCATTTTCTTGATTTCCTTTAGCTCTTTGTAGTCTTTTTGAACTTGCTTAATATTGTATTATATTCTTCCAAAAAGTTCAGTGTCAGGTTCCCATAGTGATGCTGTCTCTTCCTTTATCTTGTTCTTTTGACTGGGCCGTCATTTCCAGTTTCTTAGTGTGCCTTGTGACTTTCTTTGTTGAATCCAGGACATTAGAATACTGCAAAGTGTTAGCTCTCCCAATTCTTCCCTATACACTATGCGACTGGAAATGCTAATTTCTGCAACAAACAGCCCCCCCCCAGCCCCCCCCCCAAACTTTAGCCAGGCACAACCTTTAGATTTTTCTTACTGCTCCCTCCCCCACTCTGTGAGATCTGATTCGGGGCCGGGTAATTTTAAAAATCATAATCATCCTAATGGGGGTGAAGTCTTTCAATAGCTCCCAATTGATCATAAAACATATATCAGTGCACCCTCAGGGGAGCACAACCTTTTATCTTTGCTCACAAATCCCACTATTGCTTTGTTGAGATCTTTCATTCAGGTTACACTGAGTTCCTAGTCTCTCAGGTTGTATCCAGACCGGTCAAATATAAACCCTGAACAGTCTACTAACAAGATCATTACTATTTACTGTGGAGCCAAAGAGCAGAGCCTTCCTCGTGCACAGGTGACCCAAGGATCTGCTAGGGCGGAGGCTGCCGCTCTCCTTCAACCACCCATCTACTGCACCAGGAGAGTGGAAGAATTCTCCTTTCTTTTGAAATGTTCCTTATGTTGTTTCAGTTTGTGGCTCTTGTTACTGTCCTTGGCCTATCTTGTTAGAGTTTTTTGCAGGGCTGAGTACCAATTTATTTTTGCTTTGCTTGGTGTTCCTATACCGAGGGTTAGGATCCTAGATTGGCTTATGCTGCCCTCTTCCTAGCATCCCCCACCCCTTTCTAAATTTTTATGGATACTATTTTGACTTTTATGAAGATTAGAATATTGACTAAATCTCCATTATAATTTTCCTCTTTGACTTACAGGATATTTAGAAAAGTATTATTTCATTTACAAACATGATGATTTTTTTCAAGCAAGCTTTGTTATTGATATCTACTTAATTCCTTTGTCATCAGACAATAGTCTGCATAATTTCGATTCTTTGAAACTTGTGACTTACTTGAATAACAATCAAGAATGAGAATATATTTTTGTAACCACTCCATGTGTTCTTGTAAAGAATTTTGTGTTTATTGTCAGTTGTTGGATATGGTATTCTATATGTGCCTGTCAAGTCATATTTTAGAACATTCAAGCACTTTATGATTTTACTGAATTCAAATTTTTATCCTTTTTTCCCCAAATAGATTGCAATAGAGGTGCTCAGTCAGGGCTAATTATTACCCACTGCTCAAGGAAGACACTGTGTATCATATTACTATACTGTGACTCTTGAGGCTCCCTGGTTGCTGGTGGGACTAGGAAATAGTCTTGACCTTGTTGAACTGCTGAGTCCTGTTTCTTCTGATCCTTTCAGAAGTTCCTTTCCTGGCTTTGAGCATTTTTCCATATCGATCAGAATTCTGGAGTTGTCTGTGTACCTCTTCTTTTTCTGGTTATCCTGAAGAGTCTATCTGTCTTAACTTCCTGGCCTCTCCATTTCATCACTTCAGGGAGTTCTCTAGGTTATGCCTGGGGCCAAGTGCTCTATTTTTTTGTTTCATGGCCTGGAAACTCATGCAGGAAACTTGATACATCATAGGCCTAATCTCACTTGTTTTCCATTTTTGTAGGGAACACTGTCTTTGGTTACTTGATATGCATTGTCTTGACAGCCTTTGCTTTTCATAGAGTTTATCAGTTTTTGCTTGTTTCAGGTAGGAAAGTAAATCAAGTCTTTTGTCATTCTACCTGGGTTGAGAGTGGACATCTATCAGTTTTATTTTGGTTGATATGAGGGGAATTTTTGAATTCATGGAAAAACGGAATTAAAAGATAATGGAATTTCTGCACAAACTCTTTGAAGAGTCTAAGTTATCAAAAGCGCCCCGATGGTATAGTGGTTGAAGCACTTGACTGCTAACAGAAAGGTTGGCAATTCAAACCAACCTACCACATCATGAGAGAAACATGGCATAGTCTGCATCCATAAAGAGCATATCCTTGGAAACCCTATGAAGCAATTCTACTTAATCATATAGGATTGCTAATGAATTGGAATCAACTTGATGGCAGTGGTTTGGTCCCATCTAGTGCTGCTATAACAGAAATGCCCCAAGTAGGTGGTTTTAACAAACAAGTTTACTTTCTCACACAGTCTTTGAAGGTGGAAGTTCAAATTTAGGGGGCTAGCTCTAAGGGAAGGCTTCCTTTCTCTGAGAGATTCTGGGGGTCAGTCCTGGTCTTTTGTGGCCTTGAGATTGATTTAAAACATGCCATACGGTAATACTGCCTCATTATTATAACAAAGGCAACCATGTTTGGGAAATAGATTAGAACTACGAGTATAGTAAGATTTACAAAATGTACTTTTGAAAAGCAATGGGGATTAGCCAAAATTGGAGAGGGAATTAAGAAGTTCATGGAAACCAATGAGAATGATAAAACAACATACCCAAACCTATGGGACACAACAAAGACAGTTATCAGAGGGCACTTTATTGCAATAAATGCACACATGAAAAAAAGAGAGAATTAGGGTCAGCACCTTAATGTATCACCTCCAGCAGCTAGCATAGGGCCAACAGCACAATTCTTCTAACAGTAAAAGAAAAGAAATCATAAAAATTAGAGTGGAGATAGATGAACTGGAAAGCAGAAGAACAATGGAAAGAACCAGCAGAGCAAGATGTTGGTCCTTTGAAAGGATCAACAAAATTGACAAACCACTAGCAAACCTAACAAAGGAAAAGAAGGGCCAGACACACTACCTAGAATTAGGGATAAAACAAGGGAAGTCACCACGACCCTAAGGAGATAAAAAGATTAATTATGTAGTACTATGAAAGACTGTATTCCAACAAATTCAATAATTTGGAGGACATGGACAAATATCTGGAAAATAACTCTTTCCCCAAATTACCACATAAGGACATTAAGAACTTGAACAGATCCATAGCCAAAGAAGAAATAGACAAGGTCAATGAACTCCTAACTGAAAAGAGCCCCAGTCCGGATCGCTTCACAGGAGAATTCTACCAAACATTTAGAGAAGAGCTGACACCAATCCTACACTAACTTTCCAGAACATAGAAAGGGACAGCAAACTCCCAAACTCATTCCATGAAACCATCGTAACCCTGATGCCAAAACCGGGCAAAGACCCTACAAAGATAGAGTGCTATAGACCTATTCCTCTCATTAACATAGATGTGAAAATTCTCAACAATACAATCCTGGCCAATACAATCCAACAACATATCAAAGAAATAATATATCATGACCAAGTGGGATTCATACCATGGATGTAGGGATGAAAAACAATTCATGTAATTGTGGTAGTTACATGATCTGTTGTCAATTTGTGACTTACGAGTGAAGGGGTAGAGTTTAGCCTGTCAATCAGGTTGCAGCTTGATGACCTCATTTGGAGGCCCCAAGGAGATAAATAGCTCATTGGAAGCAGGACACAGGCACACTCCCTGAGAGACATTCCTGCTGAGTAGCCATAGGGAACTATGCTAGAGTCTGGGAGCTGAAGGAGCCACGTCAGCTCTGACATGCTTACAACACCACTGGATCCACAAGACTTTCCACCCACTGGCCTGTCATCTTCTTTCATTTGGCATCATTGCATGTGTTGCATGAGACTGAAAAGGAATTTATAGTTTGGTATTTTACATATGGGCTAATATCAGAGTTATGGACTTGATTTGGACTGCGCTGGGATGTTTTCTCAATATTCAATTGCTTTCGTATATAAAGCTCTTTCTTATACACATGTGTCTATAAATTTGTTTCTCTACCCAGACTAACACAGTAATCTACCACATCAACAAGAAAAACGACAAGAGCCATATGATAATATCAATTGATGCAGAAAAAGCATTTGATAACATCCAACACCCATTTCTAATAGACTCTCAAGAAGATAGGGGTCGAAGAGAAAATCCTCAATACAACAAAAGCTTTCTATGAAAACCCAATAGCTAACATTACACTCAATGGAGAAAAGCCAAAATCATTTCCACTGAACAAGGGAACCCAACAAGGATGCCTCCATCCCCACTTCTATTTAACATTGTGCTGGAAGTCTTAGCCAATGCCATAAGATGACAAGATATCAAGGGTGTATGATTGGGTAAAGAAGAAGTGAAACCTTCTCTATTTGCAGACGATATGATATATTGAGAATCCTAAGGGGTTCACATGGACTTGTTGGAAACAATAGAGTTTAGTAGAGTAGCAAAATATAAGATTAACAAGCAGAAACCAATTGAATTCCCATACACCATTGATGGGAATATAGAAAAAGATATCAAGGAATTAGTACCATTCACAATAGCCATACAAAAGCTGAAATACCTGGGAATAAACCTAAACAAAAAAACCCCAAAAGACCTGTACAATGAAAACTGTAGAATATTACTACAATAAACTAAAAGGGATCTACACACACATGAAAGCATATTCCGTGTTCATTGATCAGAACACTAAATATTGGGAAAATGTCAACACTACCTAAAGACATATACAAATTCATTGCAATCATGATCCGAATTCCAGCATTATTCTTTAAATAACTGGAAAAACTGATTACCAACTTTATATGGAAAGGGAAGAAGCCCAGGATAGGCAAAGAACTACTCAAGAAGAAGAACAAAGTAGGTGGCCTTGACTACCTGTCCTCAAAACACACTATGCAGCCACAGTTGTCAAAACAGCTGGGTACTGGCATAATGATACTCAGACCAATGGATCAGAACAGAAACCCCAGAAATAAAAACATCCACATACAGACAAGTGATTTTTGAAAAAAGGCCACAAAAATATCAAATGGGAAGCTGATGTCCTCTTCAATAAATGATGTTGGAAAAGCTGGATATCACAAGCAGAAGAATGAAACAAAATCCATGCACAAAAGCGCACTCCTAGATTCAGAAAACCCAAAGTTATCAGGATCATCCGAGAGAAACTAGTGCAGGGAAGACAGAGCCTATCCGAATCAGCAAAGGACGCGCATTCCATGGAAGATAAAGTAGATAAATGGGACCTATTAAAAATAAAACATTTGTGCACATCAAAAGACTTTATTAAAAGAATAAAAAGAGAGTCTACAGGCTGGGAAAAGATATTTAGTAACATATGACAGACAAAGGATGAATCACTAAGATCTACTGAATTTTACAAGCTTACAACAAGAAAAACACTAACAGCTCTCTGAGAAGGTGGGCAAAAGAGCTGAACAGACATTCGCAAAGGATGACACGCAAATGGTTAATAAACACTTGAAGAAATGCTTCCGGTCATTAGCCATCCAGGCAATGCAAGTCAAAACAACAATGAGATATCATCTAACTCATTACTGTAGCCCAATTAAAAAAAAAACAAATCCTATAACAACAAGTGTTAGAGAGGGTGTGGTGAGATAGGAACCCTCATCCACTGCTGGTGGACTTGTAAACAAAGCCCCTGTGTAAGGTGATTTGGCGATACCTAAAACAGACGGCACTGGACATATACCTAAAAGAAATAAGAAACAGATCGCGAGCAGATGTTTGCTCCCCTATGTTCACTGCAGTATAGTTCGAAATAGCAAGACGCTGGAAACAGTTTAATTCCCTTTAATTGAAGAGTGGATAAAAAACTCTGGTATACACACCCAATGGAATACTATGCATCCCTCAAAAACAGTGCTGAAACATGAAACACCTCAACTCATGGAGGGAGGGATCTGGAAGTTAGTCAAGCACACAAGGACACACACTGTATGAGTCCACTGTGGTAGGGACAAACGGCAGAACAGGCACAAGTTCAAGCTTGCCGGTCATCCAGTCTTCTGGCCAGGGGCCATACACCCTAGGAAAGAGCTAGACCAGTACCAATGAACCACTTGCCATCTGCTCCAGGTAAGTATAGTGTCAATCACTTGGCCAGTGGGCACCTCAGGACAGCAGGGATCAAATGGTTGGGGGAGAGTTGGGTTGGGGGGTGAGGTAGGGAGGCATGTTGTCTGCTGAGTGGTAGCCATGTGGATCTAAGGTGAGCTCCTCGGAGAGGGAGGGAGCCCTATCAAAGGGATGAGGCTTTCTGATGGGAGGGTGGCACAGGAAAGGGGAGGGAATGGTCAAGCTTGGGCGAACATAGGTGCATGTCTGTTGAAGGGAGGGAGGACTGACCAGCAGGTGCAGAGAGGGGAGACTGAGGATGCTCTTAGGATCATTAAATGGGGATGCTCTTTAGTGGCATGCAGTGGGGTGGGAGTGGGGGAGGCAGAATGACCTAAGGCCTCTGGGGATATCCCGGGAGCCCAGGCTGAGTGCCACAGAATGCGGAGACACTGAATCCTGGAACTTCAGGGGGCATGGCATGCTTCAGAGGCTGTATCAGGGAGGCTCCACATGGGGAACTGGACACTACCCCAGACACACCTGTAACCTGAGGACTTAAGCCGGAAAACACATGGTGTCTGAGGAGGCAGCCAATAGCTGTACCAAGAGCGGTGTTCTGTTGGTTGGCGAACAAGCAAGGTCTTGCTCTATCAGCGCTCTGGCTGCTCTAATAGGATAAGCATTGCTCTGGCAATCCTGTGACAGCCGTTCTGCTACATTCTGCTTACGCTTCTTTATAATAGGGTGTATCTCAGAGGAGCGTTGCCATTGGGGTCACCCTCTTGAAGCTGTGCTATTTGTTTCAGTGTTTTTCAGTAAGTGAAACCCAGGGACGTTGAACCAATAGGGAAAGAAAATATAACAAGGGTTTGGGGGTAAGAGGGATATAGAGACGTCTGGGAGGTAAGAGGGTGATGATGCCAAGATATCCAGGAAGGAAAAGTATGTTTGAACATGTGCTTTCCCTTTTCTCCCAGTATTCTTTTTATTTCTTTTTGTCTCCTTTTTACCTTCTTTTGGAATTATTTGGATGTTACATGCTTTAATTCTATAGCATCATTGGGATAACACGTGTCCTGAATTTATCAAAAATTGAATGTCAATCAGTACATTTGCTTTTTACTTTTTTATTTTTCATAAACATTGATGAAACATAAACATTTATATTCTGTATCTGCTAAGTCCAATGTTGGAAGTCTTTGTGGCCTGATTCATTCATTGCAATTATGAGATCGTGTTCGTTGAAGCTTTATTTTGGGAATTCTTTGAGGTATAGGCTTAAGGTTTGTTACTTTAGAGAGCATTTGCCTTTGCAGTCTGAGAGTATCATCCATTTCAGACCCATTTAACCTGTTATTTAGGAGAAAGACGAAGCTATCTGCCCTGGGAGAGATTTGGAGCCCCGGAAACCCCATTCAGGGTTGATGTGAGTGGGAACGTACTCAACTGAAGTGGGTTGGTTGGTTGACTTACTATTGGATTTCCAAAAACTTTTACATAGTATGAATTCCATCATGGGAATTCCATGAATCCCTATGAATTGATGTCTTCAGGGAGATCTTTCTATCTTTTTCTCCCTTTCATCCTAGACTAAGACATGCAAACATCCCTCTGTCTCTCTTTATAGAATACATTTTCTTAGTTTATCCATTCACCAAGGGCATTGGTTTTTAAGGTTCATAGATTTGTACAGTGGTCTCAGATGTACTTTTCCACCTTTTGCAGACCCCAGGATTTTTCCAATTGTCTCCAGGAAAAGCCCATTGAAATGGAAGCTTCAGATTTCCAGAGACGATGAGCAGATGCCCCCAGGGTGGCTGTGTTCTCAGCACTCATTCACCTCTCTCAGTTGACGTCTTTGTGTTCCTTTGACTTAGGAGAATTTTCTTTACTTTCATCCACCTCTGATGTGTGGTGTGCGGTGAAAGGTACTTCACACCGATTTCTTGGTTGTCTTGTGCCTGGATGGTTTTTCAAGATAGTTGGTTTAAAATATTCTCAGAAATAGAAATCAAAGACTTCATTTTATTTTCTACTCAATTGTTAACATCATCTAGGATCTTTTCCTCTTAAAAGACAGATACTGTCCAGAATTCAGTTCAGTATAAGGAATAGCTTTCTGTTTAGTCAGAGTGACTAGAAGAGGGTAAACTGGTGAATTCTTGGATGTTTTAATGCGCAGCCAAGATAATGTTTCATTAGTAGTTTTGGAAGACAATGTATACACTATAGGCTGAAAAACTGAAAAAATAAGAAGCATGTCCAGACAATTCTTTGATATTGGTGATTGTCCTGATGATGAGTACAGTGGTAGAAATACAATAACATCTATGGAATATGTATTTGGTACACATTGCACTGGAAGTTTACATGAATTAAAAAATGTATTCCTCATAACACTCTTGTTGTGGTAGGTGTGAGGTTATAAGAAACTAAATTTCCCATGGTCACGTGTTGAGTGACTGAACTTGAGTTCAAACTCAAGTCAGAGCCATTGTGCTTTCCTTTATACCATGCTGCTGAGAATTCCTACAGTAGACGGGGATAAGACAGTCAGAAACATCTCCCAACAGTTGCTCAGCATATTCTTTCCTGCCCTTGCTTTAAGCTCTTTCTGTGTTTCTCAGCTTACTTCCCATCATTCTGAATTTTAATTGCTCTTTGGAAAGGAGAGTTCTGCACCATCCCAAACTAATTCTGGTGTAAAAAAATAGAGCTTCCAAGTACATACCACTAGGGACTAACACAATGACATCACTTTTATTTGACTGAAAATGCTTAGGGATAAACATGGTAGTAAATATGCTATCCTGTATAGCAATTTAAATATTCTCTGCAAGAGCATGAGGTTCTGCCCCCGTCACATGTGGCTGTCCTTTGGGTCAGAGGGAAACCTCTACCCACACAGGCTGTTCTACCCACAGGTAGATGCTGGTGGGTGAGAGTTTTGATGAAAGTTCCTCACACTTCAGGGCAGAGATTTGGGAAAACAGTGCATTGAAGGAATTGGTGGTAATGTTGGTATAATAAGGACTTGGATCATGGTAGCACTCACATAATGTAACAACTGGTTCACTGTCCTAATGACCATTTTAAGTATAAAAAAATATACTGAAAGGTAGATTATTATTTCACAGTTAATATTTAAATAACAATAAAAGCATACAAACTAGACACAAGTTTTAAGATATTAATGGAAATATATTAAATGATACCTGTCAAAAAACAATAGAACTGTTATTTAAAGTATTTCTATATTGTTTCTTGACTGGTGTCCTCACATGCAATATTCTTTGCTTTTATCCACACACCATTGGCTGTGTGATTTATCTTTAACCATGTTACAGCCATAGGAGTCGGATCTCATTCCTGTAGCGGAAGGCCACTTAGACAATAGTCATTGTGTTTGATTTATTAGAAACAGGCGACTTCTCTTCTCTGACCACATGTTCCTCTTTGAAAAGCCCCTTTCTGCTTCTGCTCGATGTACAGCAATGTTCTGAAAATATTTTTTAGCCCTTTGGAAACTTTCAGAAATTTCTGATTCGCTCATAATATCTTGTGGGAATTTGGGGCGTGACACAAAGCTGAAACGAGTTGACAGTGACACCCTCTGTCACCTCTTCTCTTTACATTATATGTTTGTTTGCTGAAGGAACAAATGCAAGGGCATAAAATGCATAACAAGTCTTGTGAAATGAATAAATGAATATTACAAGCATGGTTGCATCTTATTTTATACCAACTATGGACAGAATGAACATTCCTCTAGGCACTTAGAGTAATAACCTGCTGCATTGGACATTCCCGCCCAGAGGGTCACAGAAAGGAAGGAATCAGCCAGGGTGGAGCACTGACAGAACACACAACATCTTCTAGTTCTTTAATGCTTCCTCTGCCACTATCATGGCTCAAGTTCTGCCTTACATACCTCGCTAGACTGGAGCATGTGCACTGGGACAGTAAGAGCTCTTGACACACGGAATCCAGCATAAATAAACCCTTCAGGAACAGTAATGGCAGTAGCGAGACCATGATGGTAAGGGGAAGGTGAGGGGATAAGAGGGAGAAATGGGAAACTGATAGCAAGAGGGACAAACAACAGAAATATGGGAGAAGGGAGTCAATGGATGGTGTAAGATATGAAAACAACAATAATTTAGAATTTCTTGGGGTCCATGAGGGTCAGTGGGTGGGGGAGGGAGGGAAAAAAGAGGAGCTGATACCAAGGGCTCAAGAAGTAAGACAATGTTTTGAAACTAATGATGGCAACATATGTACAAATGTATTTGATGCAATTGATGTATGGATTGGTATAGGAGCGATAAGAGCCCCCAATAAATGATTTATTAATAAAATAATAATAATAACCTGTTGCACAGGTGAAAGTTAAAAAAGAGGAATGTCAATTTGTGACTTCACATCGGGTGGTTGCCCAGCAGCCGACCTTAGAGAGCACCATTACAAGTACCATTTTAGCAGCCGATTCACAGGACTCAACAACAACAAAAATAGATATTAGTTTTGCTGAACCGGTGCAAACTGGCTGAATCCCACCACTAGTTGGACTCAATTTTTAATATTTGAATTCTGACAGCTTTAAGCTCCACTCTTCCTTTCTGTTCCACATCTGGGCAAGCTTATAAAAAAAGAAGGTACTTCCTTCATTGGTGATGGTTGGAAATTCACACTACACAAGCCCTGATGCTCACTCTAGCCCCTTGATCTGATCATCAGTGGACTTGCCACCTCTCTTGTTCTGTCTTAAATCATTTTGAAACTGCCTGGAAGCCTGTGCCATTTTTCTCAGAAAATCTTACTATGTGAGCAATGGACCTTCTAGCACTATCTAGGTAGGAATGCATGTAGTATCATCAATAGTGATTTAAAAAAACTCAACTTGGACTGGCATCAAGTGAGAATCCATTGATTTGATTCGACTCATCATGACCCTACAGGATTGAGCAGAATTGCTCTTATGGGATTCTGAGACTGTAAATCTTCATGGGAGTCAAAAGCCTTATCTTTCTTCCACGGAGCTTCTAGTGGCTTTGAACTGCTGACCTTGCAGTTAGCAGCCTAACATATAACCTACTACCACCAGGGATCCTGATCCAAATTTGGGATGACAGGGACTCATCCTACCTCTGTAGAGTTAGTAAAACAGTTGGTAAGAAGGAGTCTAAATTTCTGAATCATTGACTGTCTTTACCCCACTACCACGGAGTCAATTCTGCAATTCCAAACAAACAAAAAAAACAGGGTATGCAAAGGAAACAGAGAAATGGCCTAATTTTATAACTGTGAGGTTTTAGAACCAAGCCTCAATGCGTTCCTCTGGTATGACACATGGGCAGCTCCCTTGATCTGGACTGGAGGCAGTTTAGTACCCAAAACAAAGGCAAGTGGAGCCACTGAGCCTCTTGTTACATTCTTGCTCAGCTGTGCACAGGCCAGGAAGAGCATGTAAACCAGCAGGAAATAGTTTGAGATAGCATTGAGTCTAATGCCCAGAACTTCTCTCCCCAACCCTTTCAGGATGGGAATTCTCAAAGCATAGCATATTTTGAGACCCTTTTGGACAATTTAGACTTTTGGAAAGGAGAGAAGCTGTGATAGTTAGGTTTATTGTGCCAACCTGACCAATTGGAACACGTGGGTTAATCAGTTCGCAGTTTGATTGGAGGACAAAGAGATAAATGGATCTGTAATGGCTGCCCCCCCTGTCTTTCTTGCTCTCTGGTGATTGGACCAGTGTGCTGCATTAGCCAATTCTCTGCCTTAACCTGTGTGCTACACTACCATGGATCACATAGCTAGAGCTTAAGTCTATTTTGAGACTTGCTTTGTCATGTTGCTGGTGCGTACATCACTTGAGCTTGAGGCTGGTGAATCCTGTCACCTTGCATTGATTAGGTTTGATATCCCCTGAGAGCCTGCTTTGCTAAGCTTCTGGGCTACTGACTGTTGGTGAACCACCTTGTTCCTTGCTGCTTGCTTTGCTCAAGGAAGGACTCTGCTGTCTGCTTCCTTGACCTTGGACCTGGCAGCCCACGTGAATTGGAATTCCAATGTATTAACTGTTCCATAGAAGTGAGTTGAAATGAATCCACTGTATTGCTGTGTGAACTGATTATTATATTCCTTCTCACGCTATAAACCTATCATCATATATATGTATAAATAAATAAAATCATAAGTGTCCGGGTCTCATTTCTCTAGAGAACCCTGCCTAACACAGAGTGTGTCAAAAAAGGAGAAATATAGGAACCTTCTCAAGCAGTAGCTTAGCACTTCCTTACCACCTTTCCTGTGGATTTCCTTACCTTTCTATGGTCCTGAGAGGAAAGTGTGGTCGTTATATAGTCTGTTGTCAGTTTGAGAGGATTAAGAGTGAAGGGGTAGAGTTTAGCCTGTCAATCATCTCACAGATTGATGACCTCATTTAGAAGTGCTAAGGAGATAAATAGCTCGCTGAAGACAGGATGCAGCTCACTCCCTGCGGTACATCCCTGTGGAGAAGACACATGGACCGAGGCTGATGGAGTCAGAACTCTGGAACTGGAGGAGCTACTTGAAGACCTCTGCCAGTGCTGGGATGTCTCTACCAAACCACTGGATCCACAAGCCTTTCCACCCACTGGCCTGTGATCTTCCTGCATTCGGTGTCATTGCTTGTGGTTAGTGCATTTAAAAAGGAATTTATAGATTGGTATGGGACATATGGGGTAATATTGGACTTATGGACTTGCTCTGGACTGGGCTGGGATGTTTTCTCAATATTCAATTGCTTTTGTATATAAAGCTCTTTCTTATACACATATGAGTGTCTATGAATTTGTTTCTCTAGTCTACCCAGTCTATCACAGAAAGATAGAAAGGGAAAGAGAAGATTTGGAGAGATAGAAATGGGCAAAGGAGAGGAGAGAGGAGGAGAAGAGAGGAGAGGGGGGATGAGAGAGAGAGAATGCTGACCAAAATCAGTATTTTGACATAATGGAAATCTGTGACTTTGTCCAATTTAAAAAATGAAAATCCTCCTTCTAGTGTTAAAAAATGTGGAAGAAAGGGACAACATACCAATTTGCAGATAAGGGCATACTTTTACAAATTACACCTCACCAGACTGATGAGCTCTTGAAAATGAAGAAAGTAAATTTTAGGGTGAGAAACTTCTTTTTAATTCAGATGACTTCTATTTCTTTATCTTACGTATTATGGCTAGCTGTACTTGACAGTCATGAGTTTTGTTTTTTCTTCTCTTTTTAGGACTTCTATTGTAATGTTGGAGTGGAGAGAATGAACATGCTTGCCTTGTTCTTAATCTTAGAGAGAAATATTTAGTTTTTCACTATTTAGTTTTATCTTAGCACTTTATCAGATGATCTTTTCAGGATGAGAAGGTTCCCTCCTAATTTTATAAATAGGTTTTTAATTTTGACAAATAGCGTTTCTGTATTATGGTGATGATTACATAATTTTCTAGCTGTTAGTATTGTCAATTGTACTTGTTTATGAATACTAATCCTTCATTCTTGGGATAAATGCCACTTTCCAAAATATATTAGCCTTTTTGCATATTAGATAGCCTTTTCATATGCTTACGGAACTCAATTTGCATGCACGTTGTTGAGAATTTGTACAGTCTGTAGTTTCGTTTTCTTAGAATAACGGTGTGACTTTGGAATCAGTCTAATTATGTTCTCATAGAATGAGTTGGGAGTAGTCCTTTAATTTCTGTTTTGTAGGAGAGTTTGTGTAAAATATATGTAGGGGACCAGCCTCCCCAACCGAATGGGTCCTAAGGAACAGCTGTATAACTGAAGGGCAAATTAAAGAAACAATAGACAAGACATGTAAGTGCTCATCTCTCCCAGGGAACCTGGAACCAGAGTGTGTGCAAATATATTTTCTCACAGGCTTATAAAATCTCAAGCATGCAAGCCATGTCATGCACACACATGGGGATGTGTATGTGTTAGAGGCATACATGTAACAGGAAGAGGCATGCTAGCTGTATACACACAATAGGAGAGGGATATGCCAGGGGCATGCAGTTGGCAAGATGGTACATAAGTAACACTAGGGACAGGTTCAAGAATTGAGATGGCTGCTTAACCTTGGTCGTCTCTGAGCAGGTTTGACCTTAAATGTCGCTTAGCTCTTCTCATCGGGAGCAATCTGTGATCCTTATCAGAAGGAAGTGGGCCATACTTAGGGTAGGGTTGCCTGATAGCTTGCTCTTCGTGGCAGACAACCTTCAGGCAATTAACCTTCAAACATATGGCAGCAGCCATGCGCTTGCAAGCAGCATCTTAAAGTTGGCATTATTACAGGGGAATACCTTTATTTAGGACCATGTGACTGGGATGCTTCTCCAACTCTCTGTGTGAACCAGAGTCTGCCTGCCAGACTCGTTAAATATGAGCATAGAGAATTTGTCCGCGTGCACTCTCTGCCCTGTTCTCAGTTTCCCACAAATAGACATTGCATCTTTTTAATATTTTTGGTAGCATTTATAAGTAGAGTTACTTAGACCTTGAGTTTTCTTTTAGGGCAAAATCTTAACAAACCAAATTTCTCTGATAACTCTTCATGTTCAAGTTATTCTTGAGTTGTGTTCTGGTAGGTTGTATTTTTAAAGAGTTTTTGTCTATTTCATATAAATTGTTTTATTTATTGACTTAAAGCCTCCATAGTATTTATTTATTCTCCTTTGAATGTTGGTAAGATCAATAGCCATGTCCATCCTCTCATTCTTTATTGTGGTAACTATGTATCTTTCTTCTGATGAGTCTGACCAGAAGTATCAACTTTTATTGACATCTTTTTAAAACTGTTTTGACTTCATTGATATGCTCTAGTATTTTTCTGTTTTTATTTCATAGATTTTTGTTCTTTATGTTTTTTCCTTTTGCTTGCTCGAGGTTAAATTTTCTTCTAATTTCTTAAGATGTAAGCTTATATTAGCGATTTAAATCTTTCCACTTTTCTAATATGATCCTTTTAATGCTAAAATACCCTTCAATGTTCTAATTTAGAGTTAAAAATTTTTGGTTATAATGTATTAAAATTTTCCTCCCTCCTAGTTCAAAATGCTTCAAGGCTGTGTATTAGGCTTTCAGTGGCATTTGTCAAAAGTGGGCGGCTGAGTCCTTCTTCACTCTCTGTTCTTACTCTGGAAGTTGCACTGAAACTTGTTAACTTTGGGTGACCCTGCTGACTTTTGAAATACCTGTGACATAGCTTCCAGCATCACAGCAGCATATAAGCCACCACAGTAGGACAAACTGACAGCCAAGTGATAATTCTCCAGGTGAAATATTCTATAGGCAAAAAATTGAATGATACAGGAAGCATCATGAGAAGATGGGAAAAAATACATAGAGTCAGTGTACCAAAAAGAACTAGTCAACAGCCTACCATTTCAGGAGATAGCATATAAGGGAGAACCAATGGTGCTGAAGGGAGAAGTTCAAACTACACTGAATACATTAGCCAAAAACAAGGCTCCAGAAATTGATGGACTGCCCATCGAAATGTTTCAGAAAGTTGAAGAAACACTGGAAGCACTCACTTGTTTATGCTAGGAAATTTGGAAGACAGCTACCTGGCCAAATGACTAGAAGATATTCATATTTGTGCCCATTCCAAATAAATTTAGCTCAACAGAATACTGAGATATAGAACAATATCATTGATCATGTAAAATTGTGTTGAAGATCACCCAACAATGGTTGCAATAGTACATTGGCAAGAAACTCCCAGTAGTTCAGGCCAGATTCAGAAGAGGATATGGAACAATGGATATCTTGTTGATGTCGGAGGCATCTTACTCAAAGCAGAGAACACCAGAAAAATGTTTACTCGTGTTGCATTGACTATGCAAAAGTACTCAACTGTGTGCACCGTAATAAATTATGGATTATCTTTAGAAGACTGGGAATTCCAGAACACTTCATTGTGCTCATTTGGAACCAGTACATGGATCAAGAGGCAGTTGTGTGAACAGAACAAGGGTATGCTGCATGGTGACACATCCTTATTTACTTTAAGAGAGGAGGACTTGAAGCACTTGTTGATGAAGATAAAGGATTGTAATCTTTGGTATGGATTAGGATTCAATGTCAAGAAGACCAAAATCCTCACAACTGGACCAATATTAAATGATAATGGAAAAGAGTTTGAAGTTGTCAAGGATTTTGTCTTGCTTGGATCCACAATGCACACTTGTGGAAGCAGCAGTCAAGAGATCAAAAGACGTATTGCATTAGGTAAAGGTACTGCACGAGAATTTTTAAGAGTACTGAAGAGCAAGGACATTTGAGGACTAAGGTGCACCTGACCCAAGCCATGATGGTATCTTCAATTGCCTCACATGCATGTGAAAGTTGAACACTGAATAAGGAAGACCGTAGAAAAAAATTGAGGCATCTGAATTGTGGTGTGAGAGAAGAAGAGTGACAGTCCCATGGACTGCTTAAAGGACAAGTTGATTTGTATTGGAAGAAGTAAGACCAGAGTGCTTCTCGGAGGAAAGGATGGCAAGACTTCATCTTACATGTGTTGGACCGATCGTTCGTGGAAGCCATCAAGTTTGGTAAAGTGAAGGGACAGTGAAAAAGAGGAAGACCCTTAATGAGATGGATTGGCAGAGGCTGCAGCAATGGACTCAGGCATAGGAACAATTGTAAGGATAGCGCAGGACCCTGCAGTGTTTCCTTCTGTCGTGCATAGAATCACTGTGGATAGGAGCTAACTAGATGCCACCTAACAACAAGCTCAAAATATTTCCAATTTTCCCTGGTGATTTATTCTTTCACCTTGAGTTTAGAAGCGAATTGTTTCATTACCATAGAGTTGAGTGCTCCATATTTCTTTTTGTTGTTGATATCTAATTTAATAACATTGTGCACAGTGAATGTTCTTTGTATTATTGTCATCTTTTTACTGACTTGTTTAATGGTCCAGAATATAGTCTATCTTAGTAAATATTTAGTCGGAGAACTTGAAAGGAATATGTTTTCTGCTGTTGTTGGAGAGGAGAATTATATAAATGTCACTTAAGTACAAATGTTTGATAGTGCTGTTCCTGTTTTCTATAGTATTAATATTCTATTTAATGGTTGTATCAATTATTGGGAGAGAAGTGCTGAAATCTCTAATTACAGTTGTGGATTATTTTATTTTTTCCTGAAATTTTGTTTGTTTCTGCTTCATGTGTTGCAAAAATTTACTATTGTTATTGCTCTCTTCATGAATTGACTTATTATTGACAGAATTCTCTTTATTCCTGGTACTGTTTCTTGCCTTGAAATCTGCTTTTGCTGATATTAATATAGTCACTTCACCTATCTTTTGATTAGTATTTTCATGATATGAAATGACATTTTCCTATTTTTTTTTACTATTAACTGATGTACAAAGTTGTTGCTTGAAGGCAATGTGTGTTTAGGTTTTGTTTTTTATCCAATATGACTCTTGAGTTTTAATTGATGTTTGTAGACTAGTTACATTTAGTAAAATCATTAATATGGGTAGGTTTGTGTTTATCACCTTGCTATTTTCTTTTTTAATTGTTGCTTTTCACCTTTAGTTTTACCTTCACTGACTTCATTTTTAATTTATTGCATGTGTTTATGATTTAATTTTATCTTCTTTAATAGCTTTTCCATCTAACTATTGTTTTCCTTTGCCTTAAACAGCCCCCTCACCCCATGGTTACTCTAGATTATTTAAGTATATGTCTTCAATTTATCATAAACTACCTTTAATAATACTTTACGTATATAGTAAAAGAACTTTACAATAGTATAAAGTTACATTTCCATTTATCGACTTCTGCTTTTTTGCTTCTATATCTTCTGCTTTTACTCATGTTATAACTCTCTTTCAAAGATATTGTTAATATAATTGCTTTAAATGATCAATAATTTTTATAAATATTTAAAAATAAGGAAAATATTTAATATGTGATCTTTTATTTACTATTTCTGGTGCTCAACATTCTACTGTGTAATTCTGAAGGCCATGTAGTATAATTTTCCTCCTACTTGGAAAGTAATATATATATATATATTTAAAACTTTTATTGGGGGCTCTTACATCTTTGATCACATTCATCCATTGCGTCAAGCACATTTGTACATATGCTGCCATCATCATTTTCAAAGCATTTTCTTTCTACTTGAGCCCTTGATATCAGCTCTTCACTTGCCCCCTTTCTTCCCCACCTTCCCTCCCTCATGAACCCTTGATAATTTATAGATGATTATTTTCATATCTTATATTATCCTCTGTTGCCCTTTACCCACTTTTCTGTTGTTTGTCTCCTGGGAGGGGCTTATATGTTGATCCTTGTGATTGATTCGCCCTCCCCACCTCCACCTTCCACTCCTGCTGGTATCTCTGTTCTCATTGTTGTCCCTGAGGCTCCAATGTTTATTTTAAAAAATTGGTCTACTGGTATAAAATTTAATAATTATCTCAACTTTTGTATACCTAAAAAACCTTTGTCTTATTCTCTCTCTCTTTTTATAAAAAGATATTTTTCCCTGGGTTTAGGGTTATAAATTGACAGGTATTCTCTTTCAACCCAGGTCAATTCTTTAAAGGTATGACTCTACTGTGTTCATACATGTAATTTTTCTAATGATAAATGTACTACATTCTTATTTTTGTCATTCTGTATGTGATATATATATCTCCCACTTCTTTTCTCAGATCCCTGGTGATGTCAGGAAAACGTTTGACTGGTAACCACAAGTTAGTTGTGCAAACCATTAGTGCCTTACTGGGGAGAAAGTTGATGCTGTCTGCTTCTATAAAGATTTACAGCATTGGAAACCCTATATAGAGTTTCTATGAATTAGAATTAGCTCAACAACAGTGGGTTATACATTGGTGGGAGCCTTAGTGGTATAGTGGCCATTGAATTACTAGCTACAAGATTGTCAGTTCATACCCACCAGCCATACCTCAGGAAAAGATGAGGCTTTCTGATGCCATACAAATTTGTTGCTTAAGACTTCAGGCAAGATGGCCACCAGGTAAGCAACTCACCCTGGGAGCTCTGTGGAGATTGGTGAGTGGGAGATCTAGGGGCACAGTAGGGGATCTGAGGCTTTAGGTCAATGCCTGTGACAGCCCATGGCATTTCCTTGAACCTAGAGATGACTTCCACCCCCTCTCCTGTGCTCACTGTGGGGTCCCCCACATCCTGGGCCTGCTTCAGGGACTGTTCTGGCCCATGCCGCCCACATTGTTGCAGATCTCACCATTGATACTACCACTGGTTGTCTGCCTGTGCCCTGGCCACTGCACCCCAAGCTCATGAGCTGCTCAGTGGAGGCTTTTGCAGCCGTGGTTTGACACCCAAAATGGCCTGGGGCCCTCCTGCCACCACTGGCAGATACTTCCTCTGAGCCCCTTTCCTGCTCTTCCCAGTGCTCTCCTGTCTCCTGTACTCGGAGCTGCTCACTATGCTGACATTTGTGATTACGGCTTTTCCCCTCCCTCCTACTTCCCACCCACAGTGCCTCTAGCCACAAACAGACCACTCTCCACCCCAAACCCCACCTCACCCCTCACCAGTTTAGCACTTCTGTGTCTGGGCCACCACTTACCTTTGGACTATGGCCTGTGCAGCTGTGGATGGATTTCACAGTCATGAACAGACTCCTGTAGAGGCCTGAGCAGTGCTTGAGCATGAGGAAGGCTAAAATTGGAGCCTGATGACTGAGGGGGTCATCCAACCCACCCTCTAAACAACAGAATTTTGATAGGCTAAGGTGAGAGGGAAAACACAGTGGGACAAAGCCATAGCATGACTCCCCAGGGCAGTTGGTTACAAGCAATCTGCAGAAGCATTCCTACCAACTTCCAAAAGAGAGAGCCCAGGGATATTTAAATCCTGGAAATATGGGGCTGAATTCCTTCAAAATGACAAGTAGACAGCCTACTGCTTCAACAACATCAACAAGAAAACAGGAGAAACAAAATGCAATGTCAGAGCTTGTCCTGAACCTAATGACGTTCATAGAAGAGGCAGACGATGATCTTCCACAGAAAGAAATCTTCAGAATGCTGCTTGGAGTCATCCAGGATATGAGGGAAGCAATACAGAAAAAGGGTGAAACAATAGAGGAGATAAAGACCACGCACCAAAGGGATATACAAGAGTTAAGGGACAAGGTCACAAAAGAAAGTAGCAATTCCCAGACTTCACCAACAGACTAGAAGAGGCAGAGAATTGTACCAGTGACCTACAGGATAACCAGGCAGACTTAAATAGGTGGGAAATACAGTCAAACAAGGTAATAAGAGTAGCTGAAGAAACCCTCAGAACAATGTCTGATGCTATGTAGAGGACCAACATTGTAATAATTGGCCCTCAAGAACAATACACAATGAAGAAGTCAGCAGCAAAAACTGAGGAATTCATAGAGGAAACCTTCCTCAACTTAATGAATGAACATCAAGAAACCATTCAGGAAGTTGTAAGGACACCAGCTAGACTTAATCCCAAGAATTCATCAAGGCATGTAATAAACTATCCAACTTTGAGGAAAAGGAGAAACTCATAAGAGTAGTTGGTGGGGTGGGGGTGGGGGAGCAGTCACCTATAAAGGTACGCAAATAAGAACATGCTCAGACCTATCAGCGGACACTATGAAGAGGAAAGAGTAGGGGACAGTCTGAAAGTCAAAATAAAATAGGAAAATAGCACAAACTTAAGAATACTCTATCTAACGAAATCATCTGTCAAGATATATGAAGAAGTAAGAGTCTTTTCAGACAAGGAAAAACTGAAATAATATGTTAAAAGAAACTCAGCTCTATAAAAAAAAAAATCCTTGCCGACCCAGCCTGGGCAGAAGAACAACACTCACCAAGCACAAATAAGAGACCACCATATAGAGCAACTCCACTCTGAGGTCAACAAATAGAAAACAGGCTCCAAGACACCATTGGCCCAATGGTGAAAAGAAGACAAGAATGAACCACACACATGCACAACACACTGAAAACACCCAACACAAAAGGTATAAGATGATATCACAGAGTCCACAGATGGATGTAATAACTGAATATCAATGGACTGAACTTATATATTAAAGACAGAGTTTAGCAGACTAGCTTAGAAAACACAATGTGCTGCCTGCAAGAGACACATCTCGAGATTACAAACAAAACTAGGCTGAGAATCAAAGGCTGGGAAAAATTATACCAAGCAAATGGCAATTCAAAAAAAGTAGGGGTTGAAATCCATAAGGGGATAAGGAAGGGTACTATGTAACATTTACAGGAACAGTAGACCAAGAACCAGTGAGCATAATAAATATATATGAGACCAATGAGAGACCCACAAAATTCATCAATCAAACATTCCCAAAGATGAAAAAAGAAACCACAGTCTCAACAGTCATAGTGGGTGACTAATGTACCACTCTCCAAGAAAGATAAATCACAGGGAAAGAGGCTTAACGAGGAAGCTACAGAACTAAACTCTACAATTAGGCAACTAAACTCTATAATTAGGGTACTCTGGACTGATAGATATTTTCAGAGCCCTCCACAGAAAAGCAAAAAAATCAAATTTTCCTCAAGCCCACATGGCACATACTCGAAGATAGACCATATGCTGGGATATTAGTCAAGCTGGTGTAAATTGAAGCACATAGAGGTCACTCAGACTTCCCTCTCAGACCATTATGCCATAAATCTGGAAATAAACAAAAGGATGATTAAGAAAATAAGGGAAACAATTGGAGAATCAATACCTCTCATTGCAAACACAGTGGGTACTGGTCCAAATCAGACATAAAAATTAGGAAGGTTTTAGAAACCACGAGAATGAGAATATGACATATGAAAACCTGTGGGACACAGCAAAAGCAGTTATGAGAGGAAGTTTGATAGTAAAAATGCACACATGAAAAAGAAAGAGTGACTTATAAATGATATTGTGGCAAAAATCTGCAGCAATTAGAGTAGAGTCAACAAACAATCCTACTAATAGCAAGAAAAAAAGAAATAATAAAAATCAGGGTTGAGATACATGAGAGGAAAAACAAGAAAACAGTGGAAAAATAAATGCAGCCAAAAGTTGACAGAATTGACATACACTTGGAAAACCTAACCAAAGAAAGGAAGGAACAAATTTCAATAACCAGGATGAGCGATGAAATATGGGACATTACAATGGACCTTAATGAAATTAAAAGGCTAATTACACAGTAGTCAGAAGGCCTGTACTCCAATGAATTCAACAACTTGGAAGACATGGACAAATACTTGGAAAAACTACCTCCCTAGTCTGTCCCGGATGGACATCAAGGAACTCAACAGACCCATAGCAATAGAAGAAAGAGAAAAAGTTATTAAAGGAGTACCAACCAAAAAATCCCCTGGGCCAGACAGCTTCACAGGAGATTCAGGGAGGAACTGACACCAATCCTACACAGACTCTTCAAAAACATCAAAAAAGATGGCAAACTCCAGAGCTCTTTCTATGAAGCTAATTTAACACTGATACCTAAATCAGGCAAGGATCCCACAAGAATGAAGAACTACAGACCAATATTTCTAATGAACATCAATGCAAAAATCCTTAACAAAATCTTGGCCAATAGAATACAAAAGTAAATCAAATGAATAATTCACCTTGACCAAGTGTGAATCCTTACAGGGATGCAGGGGTGGTTCAACATAGGAAAGTCCATCAGTATTATTCACCAAGTTGACATGAAAAAGGAGAAGAACCACATCAGAATATTGATAACTGCAGAAAAAGCATTTGACAACATCCAAAACCATTCCTATTTAAAACTCTCAAGAGGATAGGAGTGAAAGAAACATTCCTTAATATAATACAAGCTATATATTGAAAGCCAACGTGGTAGCCAGTGGAGAAAAGATGAAACCATCCCACTACAAACAGGGACCAGACAAGGATCCCCTTGTTCCCACTTCTATTTAACATCGTATTGGAGGTCCTAGCTAGCAACATAAGGCAAAGGAAAGACATCAAAGGTATTCGTCTGGAGAAAGAAGAGGTGAAACTATCGTTATTTGCAGATGATATAATTTTATAAATGGAAAACCTCAAAAGTTCCACAAGAGTAGTGCTGGAAATGATAAAGCAGTATGGCAGAGTGGCAGGATATAAGATCAACAAACAGAAGTCCATCGTACTGCTATATACACTGGATAAGACCATGGAAGAGGAGCTCAGAAAGATAGTATGCTTCACAATTGCCAAGCACAAATGGAAATATCTAGGGACATAGCCAACAACAACAACAACAAAAAAAAAAACCCAAAAGATTTGTACGAGGAAAACTACAGAACACTATTACAAGAACCTAAGAGTGACCTCCATAAATGGAAGAATATCCCATGCTCGTGTATCAGAAGACTCAATATAGTAAAGTTGTCAGTACTGCCCAAAGCACTGTGTAAGTTTAATGCGTTCCCTATACAAATACCAACATATCTCTTCAAAGAATTGGAAAAACTGACTACCAACTTCATATGGAGAGGAAGAAGGCCCTGGTAGGAGAGAACTCCACAAGAAGGACACAGTGGGAGGGCTTGCTTTACCTGACGTTAGCGTCAATTTTACAGCCACAGTGGTTAAACAACACGGTACTGGTATAATGACAGATATTCAGACCAATGGACAGGAGCTGAAAACCCAGAAATGAAGTCACCAGCATACAGAAGAACTTATCTTTGATAAAGGCCCAAGAAATATCAAATGGGGAGCAATGCCCTCTCCAAACAGTGGTGCTACAAAAAAAAATGGGTATCTATCTGCAGAAAAATGAAGCAAGGCCCTTCCCTCATTCCATGCACAAGAATAAATTTAAGGTGGGTCACAGACCTCAAGGTAAACCCCAGAACTATTAGGATCACTAATGAGGGAATTGGGACAAATCTGAGAACTTTGGCACAGGGAATATATAGGCTATCAGAAACAGGGAACAATAACACAGAGGAAGCACAAATTGACAAGGGGGATATACTGGAGATAAAACACCTGCATACATAGAAAGAATTCGCCAAGAGAGTAATAAGAGAGCCCACAAATGGAGAAAACATCTTTAGCAATGACATATTTGACAACGGTCGGATTACTAAAATTTACAATCCTCTGCTAGCCTACAATAAGAAAAAAACCTAATAACCCACTGAGGAGGTGGGCAAAGGACCTGAAGAGAAGTTTCACAAGGGTGGAAATCAGAATGGGCAATAAATATATGAGAAAATGTTCCCGATCAGTGGCTATAAGAGAAATGCAAGTGTAAGATAAGATAAAATAATAAATTATAAATTATTAAGGGTTCATGAGGGAGTGGGGAGTGGGGAGCGGGGAGGGAGGGGGAGGGAAAAAAGGAAAATGAGCTGATTCCAGGAACCCAAGCGGAAGGCGAACTTTGAGAATGATGAGGGCAATGAATGAATAAGGATGCTTTACTCAATTGATGTATGTATGGATTGTCATAAGAGTTGCATGAGCCCCAACAAAATGATTTTAAAAAAAAGATAAATGCAAATTAAATCAACTATGAGATACCATGTAACATCCTCAGAGAGCCTGTGCTAGTCTGGGTAGACTAGAGAAAGAAATCCACAGAAAATCATATGTGTATAAGACAGAGTTTTATATAAAGGGTAATTGCACATTAAGAAAGCATGCCAACCCAGTCCAGTCCAAGCCCATAAGTCTGATATTAGCCCATATGTCCAATACTAATCTATAAAGTCCTCTTCAGACTCACAAAACATATACAATGATGCCGAATGCAAGACAATCACAAGGAAGTGGGTCTTTGGATCCAGTGGCATTGTAAGCATCTCAGCGCTGGCAGGGGTCTCCATATGTCTTCTCCAGCTTCCAGGGCTGCATCAGGGTAAGTCCATGTGCCTTCTCCTCAGGGATGTCTTGCAGGGAGTCAGCAGAGGGAGAGTGTGTCTTCTGCCTCCAAGAAGGAAATCTCCATAGTTTTCCCAGGATCCTTAGGGGAAGGAATTGCCCACACAGAGGCCTCATTGGTTATATCTTGATTGACAGGCCAGACTCCACCAGTACACTCTTAATCCTCTCAAATTGACAGCAGATTATGTAACTACTACAGAGCCCAATTCAAAACATCGAAGAGAGGGGTGGGCCTACTCAACACACAGGAGCAAACTAAGAGGGAAGGAGGTGGGGGGGAGAGAGAGAGAGAGAAAACCCATCCTGATCTACCAAGCCCCGAGAATGACATTCCTGATTGGAGCAGCCAATACACAGAGGGGACCACAGGGCTGGCCCTAGTATGAGACATGGCGTCCCCTAACTGATCCATAGCACTATGGGGGACAACACTGGAGGCACAGTATGGGAGTTTTTCCCAGTCAGATCCCCCTGTCTCCACCCCCCCCCCGCCCCAACACACACACACTGAGGAGAAACAGGAAGAGAGAGCAACAGAGCAGCAAGAAGAGCAAAGCAATAAAGTCACCAAGGAATCAAAAAATCAACTTTGGGTTCTGGGCTTGCCATCTCATCAGACTGGATCAGAAAACAAGCCCATATGCAGACAATTGGACACCCCCTCACAGAAGGGTCACAAGGAGTGGATGAGCCAGCCAGGGTGCAGTATTCTTTAATGCTTCATCCCCACCCACCCCCGCCCACACTTTCATGACCCCAGTTCTACCTTACAAATCCAGCTGCATCAGAGCATGTACACTGCTACAGACTAGAGCTCTCGACACACAGAATCCAGAACAGATAAACCCCCTCAGGAACAATAATGTAAGTAGCGTTACCATGATGGTAGGGGGAAGGTGGGGAGAGATAGTGGGACCGATCACAATGAGCAATGAATAATACCCCCCACCCCGCAGGGTTACCAACAACAGAACCATGGGTGAAGGGAGACAGCAGAGTGTGTAAGATGTAAAAATAATAATAATTTATTGTTAAGGATTCACCAGGGTGGGAGGGTGGGGGAAAGAGATCAAAATGAAGAGCTGGTAACAAGGGCTCAAGTAGAAAGAATGTGTTTTGAAAAGGGTGATGGCAACATATGTATAAATGTGCTCGACACAATGATGTATGTATGGCTTGTTATAAGAGCCCCCAATAAAACTATTTATTAAAATTTAAAAAAAACCTATCGCCTCAGAAACCCACAAGGACAGTTCTACCATGTCCTATAGTGTTTCTATGAGTTGGAAATGTTTCAGTGACAGTGAATTTGAGTTTTTAAAGTTTTCTTTGCTTATTTTAATCTTCCCTCTCCCTAGCTAGTTTCTAAAAATTTAATGATTGGCAAGCTCTTTGGTATGGTTTTCTCTAGATTTCATCTGCTTAAAACTCATTCAGGGACTCTGGTGGCATAGTGGGTGCCGTGTTGTGTTACCAACCACACGGTCCACAGTGTGCCTCCACCAGCTACGCCATGGGAGGAAGGTGGGCCTTTCCACTTGCGTAAAGAGTTGCCGTCTCGGAAACTCACAGCGGCAGTTCTACTCTGTCCTAAAGGATCACTAGGAGCTGGAATCCACCCAATGGCAGTGACTTCTGTTGTTGTTGTTGTTGAGAACACTTTGAGCCTTTTGAATGTGTGAGTTTGTAGTATTTTAGAATTTGAGGATAAATGAAAGGATGTCTTAAGTCAGGATCTATGGAAACAACTTCTGAGATAGAAAGTTTAACGTAGTTTTTACTGAGGCATGTCCTCAGGAACAACATCTAAGAGAAGCAGAACTGGACCGATAGAAAATTTTAACTAGAAGAGAGACCCTCGTGAATCCTATTGGAAGCTCTTAAGATGGAAGGGTCCTTTAAAGTTGTTCTAAGCGGAGACAAAGGGGCTAATTCGTTGTGTTCCATGCTGACTAGTCAAGTCATTGGGTGTGGGGGTCCCTCAGAAGCCCATTACTTTGGGATCATTTGGCTGAGGAAAACCTCTGGAGAGTCAAACGGTTGTATGTTATCAACACTCCTGGCAGTTGGGAGAGCCAATGTCTTACTGCCTAAGGGGAAATCTAAAGAACGCACTACAGCATCTACTACACAGGTGCTTCTTCAAGTTATATCTTGTCAAGTTGGCCGCATCAGTGCAAGCCTTTCGCTTCCTACAGTATGCACTGCTTCCACTCCTTTTTCTGTCCTCTGTCAATGATGGTTGTAGTTGCTCTATCATCGTATCTTCTCAATTAAATTGTAAACATCTGGAAAACAGCGGCATCTTTATCACTCTTCAGCTGCTACCGTGGCTTGCAGTGTATTGTGATGATTTACAAATGGAGTCTTATCCTGGAAATGGGGACCAAATTCCCCATTTTGCAAATAGATATATTGAGGCTGAGAGAGGCTGTACAACCAGTTATAACTATTAAGCAACCCAATAATACATGAATGAGCATATACCTATATCTCTAATGAATACTGTCTACGAAGACTTTATGTAGACATAAGTGCAATAACCACAGAGATTTTAAGGGAAGCTAAGTTTAAAAAAAGATTTAAGGACACTCATAAAATATGTATCTATGGGAGGTTACCTCCCCCATCCCCAAACCAGAATTATGCTGGGTGGAGCAGTGCTTTGGTAGTATGCATTTCTCCCCCACTAGGCGAGCATCAAGCAACTTGATCTGAGTTAGTGCACCCAGGGGTGTTGCCTGGGAATGTTCTCTCTGGTCAGAGTGAACTTTTTCATAAAAGCAGTTTTGTGAAAATCTCGTACTTTGTATTCTACTTGGGAAAAAATGCCACAAAACTGTTGTGATGTTGAACAGTTTATGAGGACAGTGCTATGGGAAAACTCAAGAGTACGGGTTTTCCTGTTTCAAAAAAAGTAAAATGTTGATTGATGTCAAACTTCATTTTGGATGTCTATCTATTTCCCAAACAGATGAAAAGGTCGACAAGATTCGTGCACTTGTGCTTGAAAACTGACAACAGCCAATTCAGGAGATGAGTATGTTATCTGGACTATCTTGGAGCTCGGCTCAGCAAATTTTAACAGAAGATTTGGGAATGAGAACGGTTGCTGAGAAATTTGTGCCTTGGGTTCCGACTGACCAGGAAAAAGAGCATTGCATGGAAACAGGCTGTACTTTGAAAGAACAGCTCTGAAGCAACCCAGACTTTCCCCCCAAGGTCATTACTGGTGATGAGACATGGTGCTCTTCTTACAATCCCGAAAGCAAACATCAGTTAAGCCAGTGGGAGATACTGTCATCATCTCCCTCCACAAAAGCTCGTCAAATGAAATCAAAGATCAGGATGATGCTCATGTGTTTTTTGATATGAGGGGAATAATGCATTTGGAGTTTGTTCCACCAGCTCAGACTGGTAATCAGGCTTTTTATTGAGAGGATCTGAAAAGATTGCATAATAGTGTGCTACAAAAAAGGCCTAATTTGTGGCAGCTAGGGTACTGGTTTTGCCACCACGATAATGCACCTGCTCACACAGCCATCCCAGTGTGCCAGTTTTAGGCAAAAACAGCGTATCTCTTTGGCCCCCCCACACCTTACTCACCTAACATTACTCTGTGTGACTTCTTTTTGTTTCTGCAAATGAAGAGGGACATGAAAGGACAGTGATTTGACGATGTTGAAGAGATGAATAAAAACAAACAAGGTAGGTGCTGTAAACCACACAAACAGATGAGTTTGAAAAATGTTCCAAGAATGGAATCACAGAGTTGAGAAATGTATTTAGTGTGCGGAGAGTAACTTGAAGGTAATAGGGTTGTTGTGTAAAAAAAAATATATATATATATATATATATATATATATATATATATCTTTTGGGAGGTACCCCCTTGTATGTAGCACATTCACCTACACAGTATGAGGGGAATTCAGAATGTTTGTGGAAAAATAGACTTAAAAGATAATACAATTTTATTTTATGAACTTTTAAAGCCCCTTTTTATAATCTTTGAAAACAGGAACCTGTGCGTGGTAGACATCTGTCAGGAAGGCAAACTCAAATATTAAGTGAAGGTTCACAGAGCAGATGATCAGTTTACATTCAATAATTCATACACACTTTTTTTCAAGTCATACATTGCAATTCCCTCTGTTACCCGCTCTGTTTTCACCCCTTTGTGTTTCCTGTTCTATTCCTCCCCCTTTTCCAACCCACTGAACTTTGATGTTCGGTAAATCCTGCCATTTAATGTGCTCTGGTAAGAACTGTCATTATTACCTAATTACAGTCAGGATTCCAATAATGTGCTGTTGTCTTTGTTGCTGCTGGTGTTTCTATGGTCAATAATGTTGTTAAATTTTCTGATGTCATTTGTAGAAAACCTGCCTATGCACAGCATAAATAGGAGACTAATTAGCATGTATCTCTTCCTCTATCATATGTGATTATATTAGTGTAGCTACCTGGATCTCGCTAACCAATTAGCTGCTCTTGGAATGTAATATGGAATGGTAATACAGAGACTTAGTCATTAATCCAGGGAGCTGACCTTCAAGGTTCCATCAATTTTAGGTCACCCTTTCAGGGCATTCATGATCTCTCTCACTGCCTGAAGTCAATTCTGATTCATACTAGACTGCCCTGTAGGTTTCTGAGGTTGTAAATCTTTAAAGGAGCAGAAAGGAAAGTGTCATCATTCTCTCTCAGAGTTACTGGTGGGTTTGAACTGCTGACCTTGTGGTTAGCAGTTGAATGCATACCCCACCAAGTGACTAGGGCTCCTTCAGCATTTATGATATATGCTTTATCATTTTTATGTATGTTCATTATATAGCATGTAAAAGTGGAACACAAACAGAAATTTGCTTGAGGAGACTTAAAACATCACATAGAATTTTGCAGCGGGAAGAAGATAGAACATGTTTCAATGTTCCTAATTCTCATAAAAGACACTACATTTTATTTTAATTACAATTTTTTTCAATGAAATTTCCATAGGCCCTTACAATTTTTAAAAATTAAACTTAGCTTGAGTGAATGTTTGTTCCTTGAAGCCAAAATGTTCCTAAGACATGTCATTTACTTCTTTAACTCTTGTATGATGACCAGTATTAGATCCAGTTAATAGTTGGGCTGCAAGTTTCAAGGTTAGCAGTTCAAATCCACTAACTCCTCTGTAGGAGATAGATGAGGCTTTCTACTCCCACAAGGAGTTGCAGTCTCAGATGCCTATAGGAGTAGTCCTTCTCTGTCCTATAGGGTTGCGATTGACTCAATTGCAGTGAATTTGGGTTATTGTTGTTTTCCGTCAATACCCAATGTTGTCCTGACCAGAATCAAGAATACCCTTTGAAAGAAAAATCAGTTCCTATTGGGACTGGTGTTTGACTAATAATGATTCATGACGTCAGCTTGGAATTCACTGTCCCTGCCTACTTTCTGCTCTCCTCAAATCTATTTGGTCTCTGAGTTCCGGGAACCACGGACACCTGGTGTCAGGAACTCATTGTAGCCTTAGAAAGTGTAGTGTCTCCCTATGTCTCATGGCATGAATCTGAGAGAACTGTTTCCTCAGAAGAGTAATTCCTGAGTCTCGTACTGCAGCACTTGAGACATCAGACAGAAGTCACCTATCAAGTAGGACAGAGATGAGAAATAGGCTCAGTGTCCTTTGAGTCAAATTTAACTCTCTCTCTCCTCAGCCCAGGTGGTTTCAATTAATTAGCAAGTATTTATTGAACATCTACTGTGCATCAAGGATCTCATATTTCCCTTTCCTCCTTTGATTCCAATCCCCCAATTTACATTCTGAGAACCTAGCTTCTCTGGTATCCTTTTGGGTTACTTACACATCTCTCTATTTTACTGCTGAACTTTTCTGAAAGAGTTATCCTCACTTGCTATCACTACTGCCTTAACCTTTCACTAACTCCTTGTCTCTGTCCCATCAATCTTAGGCTTTGCTGAGGACACAGTTTCGTTCCCTGTGCCCCTATATTAACCCTGGTGGCACAGTGGTTACAAGTTGGGCTGCTAACTCCAAGGTCATCAGTTTGAAACTACCAGGCACTCCATGGGAGAAAGATGAGACTTTCTATTCCCGTAAGGGAGTTATAGTCTCAGAGACCTACAGGGGCAGTTCTAGCCTGTCCTATAGGGCCGCTAAGAGTAAAAATCAACTCAATGAGTGTGTTTGATTTTGTTGGGTATTCCTATAATACATGTCTACTTTTCATTTAGTTGAAGTTACCAAACAATTTCCAAGATGTTCTTGCATACTCAGTCCATCTATGTGACCTTTATTCAATGACTTGTATACTCTGACTCAAGGAAATGGTGATTTTTCTGTTGAACCTAGGAATATGTCTCATCTAGGCTGAGTCATATATTCTTCCTTGATCTTACTGAGACAGCTCTACATACACATGGGAAATGGAACATTTCGAATCACCCTGTTATTGACTGGGCCTGGACTTTCTACCACACTGCAAGGATTCAGGGTAAATTTAGTTGTGTCAAGACTTAGGCTCCACCCCAAGGAGAAACTCTCTCCAGTCAATCTTCAACCTTGAGTGGAACTCAATTAATGCTCCTGAGATTGGAAGTAGAAATAGGGCCAGTTATCAGTTTGCTACCTGGGCAGTTATCAGTTTGCTACCTGGCAAATGAGTCATTTGACTCATTGTCTCAGGTCCTTGGAGGTGGAAATCAAGGAAAGGGATGGGGCTGGTTGTGGAGACTACAATACCATTGCGACAATCTGAGTAAATTAATTACCAGCCAATGCACCTTATGGGCAACAATAACTCAGTGGAGGGCTGCATGTTGTTATGAGGCTAAATAGACTAGGAAGAATAGTCCAGGCAATCTGCTTCTGAAAATTAGCCCATCAAATCCCTATGGATCACAGCAATCTGATCCCCAACCTAACATGGGGTATGCAGACCGGGCAGTGATTAGTTCTGCTGTGACTGGAGTTGTCAAGTGTGTTAGTCTGGGTTGATTAGAGCAGGGTCCTCAAACTATGGCCTGCAGGTCACATGCGGCCCACTGAGGACATTTATCCAACCTGCCAGGGTTTGCCCTGTTTGTTTTTTTATTTCAAAATAAGATATGTGCGGTGTGCATAGGAATTTGTTGATATATATTTTAAACTATATATATTTTAAAATATATATATTTTAAACTATAGTCTGGCCCTGCAATGGGTCTGAGGGACAGTGAACTGGCCCCCTGCTTAAAAAGTTTTAGGACCCTTGGATTAGAGAAACAAATTCATGTGTATAAGAAAGAGCTTTATATAAAGAGTAATTGTATGTTAAGAAAACATCCCAGCCCAGTCCAGTCCAGATCAAGTCCATAAGCCCAACATTAGCTTATATGTCCAATATCAATCTATAAATTCCTCTTCAGACTCACACAACACATTCACTGACTGAATTCAGGAAGAGCACGGGTCAGTGGGTGGAAAGTCTTGTGGATCTAGTGGCGGTAGAAGCATCTCAGCGCTGGCATGGGTCTCCACGTGGCTCCTCCAACTCCAGGACTCTGGCTCCATCAGAGTAACTCCATGTGGCTTGTCAACAGTAATGTCTCACAGGGAGAGCCTGTATCTGGACTCTAGTGAGCTATTTATCTCCATCCCACCTCCAAATGTGGTCATCAAGCTGGGGCCTGATTGACAGGCTAGACTCCACTCCTTCCTCAAGTTGACAGTAGATTATGTAACTGCCACAATAAGAGTCAGGGGTCCATTCAATGTCACCTATTAAGAAAAGCAAATTGCTTTGCTGGGCAGCAGAGATAAAGGTGAATCTGTAAAGCAAGGCTTCCAGGTCCAAGGAAATTATAGTCTATGGGGGTGGAGATGGGGTTGGGGGAATGAAAGATTTATAAATATGTAGGTCCCATGAGATATTTGAAAGAAATCTCTACAACATGCAAAGCAAAATAAATAAATAAATAAATGGATGGTTCAGAGAAAATGAATTAACATATGAGGTTCAACTTCCTTGTTCCCCTGTTGTTTTGTGTCCCCAACCTGGATAAGGCATTCTGTTGACTTTAATTGTAAGTTGTGTAAAAACAAGCAAAGCCATTTTGGTTGGGATTTTCAGGCTTTATTTTTGATGATGATTGACAAATAGGTGCTAAGAATTGATTATTCGACTAAATTAGACTGACAAAAACCCGAGGAGTCTAGCGTCCCAAAGGGGAAAGAACTTGCTTCTTGTCCCACGAAGGACAGCAGGCTCTAAAGAGGAGGAGAGCCAAATCCTATACCCTCTCTATCTTAGGACTCTTAGAGATCATCTAATGCAACTCCCTCATCTACATAGTGAAGAAACAAGCCCACTAAGGGAAGGAAGTCGATTGGATCGAAGTTGCACAGCTGACCAATGGCATGGCCTGATCCCTGGTCTCTCAACCTAGTGGTACGCTCACTAAGACACCTGCCCAGGCGCCTTGACACCAAGAAAGACGGTCTGATTGGTCCCTTTCCTACTCTCTGTTATTTATATTGTCTTCTACCTTCATTGATTTCCCTGCTCACACACTTTGACCTACTGTCTGCACTGTCTTCAGAGCAGCCGCCTCCTGCTTCAGGACCTTTGCCGGCCTCTCAACTTGATCGACTCCTACTTGTCCTTCAGGATTTAACCTCCTTAATCCATCATCTAAAATGCCACCTCACTGGAGAGCACATTCCTGCCCCTTCCATCTAAACCGTGCCTATCTCATTCTACCTCAGAGGGAACAATGCCTTTCCTTGTATAACCAGCTACTTATTGTAATTATCATTAGATGTCGGGGAGAGGGGGTCCCCGACACTCAAATGGATCCTCAGGAGCGACTCTGTGATTGTGGAAAATATTAAAGACAGACAGACAGCGAGGTGCAGGGGCACCTCATCCCATGTCAGGAATGTGAGTGGCCTGGAGTAGATGAGAGTTCGAACACTATGTTCCGTTTTGACAGAGTTCGGAGTGTCCGGCAGCTGTAGTAGTGGTAGAAGCAGTAAAAAGTCTTAGAAGGGCAACAATTGCCTTTCTCATGAATGAGTGATGTCTTCTTGATGTTTCTGATAGCTTCTGTAAGGGTAGGGGCCGTGTTTTTGATGTCTCTGGGAATGTCTGCTGCAGGAGGCTAGATCTCTGGGCCATCCTTCTGTCCCCCATGCCATGCCATTGGTTGTCATTTCTCTTCCAGGTCACCAGTGAAGAGAGCTTCATTTGCATTCTCTTTCACCTGGGAAGACATAAACAGGCCCTCCCTTTTGGTTGTTAAAAGCTGGGGATAGAATGAGTTGTTAAGACAACTCTGAAGCTTCTTCTTTTCCTTGGCTGCATTTGCTGGCGAGGTCCAGCTGCATGCTGCGTACCCTGCAGAAACGTACACAAACTACCCTGCCCTGTTAGCAAATGGGATCCCAAATGTGATTTTTGTCTTTCCACCAAATCTTTTCACAGTTGACTTTGTCTTTAGGGGTGGAAAAAGTGTTTTTTGCTCTAGATATTTTGAAAGTTTTTGTTAGAGGGAAAAATGGGGTTAATAAAGCTGAATGAAATTTGTTACTTATAGCATTTCTTTTCCCCCTTCTGTTTTAGTAGACAGTTTACACAGCCATGTAAATTCAGAGCCTATGTCCTCCAAGCCATGACCTTACCCCGTTCCTGCTGAGTCAGTCCAGAGAAAGCTGACACCAAATGGCATTGCTCAGCTTGTGTGACACACACGGGGTAAATCCAAGGACCGAGAGTCTTTTTAGTATGGCTACGTTTTTGCGTTTTCTGAATTAATAACGAATCTCTTTTCCATAAGTTTATAGGGTTAAGTGTGTCCAAAGGCTTCATTAGACCATGCTGTTCTTTAGCCTCTATCCTCTGTAGGACTTTTTCACTTTGCCAGACTTTTTCGTGGCTAAATTTTTCATAATTTTGATCAATAACTTCAGTAATTATTTGAACACCTTGAGGATTTGGGTTAGATTTTCCTAACAGCCCTACTGTTCCCTCTGCCAGGGGTTCCCAGACACCAGTGTTAACAAGTGCTGGGGTCCCTCTGGGACCATGTGAACTTCTTGGCTGGTTAGAGATACTGCTGCATTTCTGCTGATGGCGGACCAGTGATAAGGCCGACCCATCAGATTGTGCAGAAGTTCTGTTGGACCACAACTGCACTCTCTAGGCTCCATGGGGTGGGCGCTCCTCATTTCCCTGCTGGGCAGTGTTCATTAATGGAACCCCTTTGCTGCAAAGGACACTGGCTGGCCCAGTGGTACCCGTTTTCGGTCCTGGGCCATTCCCAGTTGTTGACTTGGGAGTTGCCAGCATTCTTTCGGTAAATGCCCCGCCTTCCCGCAGTCACACATTTCCCCTTGCTTTAGCGTAGCATGCTATAGCAGCAGTCAGACCTGCCGTAAGTGCTTCAGACCCCATTCCTCTGCAAAGCTCATCATCTAAGACGGACCGATCAAAGCTGTACATTCATGGCGGGTGTTGTCCTCAGCTCAAGTTTGCAGCAGGAGTTCCGCTGTTTCTTGACTTTCTTGACTGCTTGCTGTAGACGAGACACAAATTCCGCATGGGGCTTATCACACTGCTGTGTGCCTGGGCTGCTTTCCTCAGACGGTTCCATCTGTTCCAAGCTCGCGAGCAAATATCACATAGCTGTGAAAGGCCTTGTCCAGTGATTTGCGGTTGGGCTTCAATAGTAATAACATCTCCGTTCCCTAATAACTGATTCACCCCTATAGGTCTGCCCTTTTCTGTGTTTCTGTGAGCCTGTGCCTCTGCTCCGTTCTGTGTTGGAAATAAGCCGATGGAGAAAGGCAGGTTTTGGTTAACGATTTCCCATCGGCAGGCAGGAAACAGCCTGTCATGGACCTGATGGTGCCAATTACAAAATGGGGGTCTACCCCAGCGTCTTTGACTGCGTCTTGTCTCGCTTTCAACACCTCGAGAGGGAAAGCAATCTAAGGACGCACCTCATATCCTTATTGGCTGGGAAGCTCAGATGGGCTTGGGGATGCTCAGTCAGGGAAGGCCGGTCTGGGCTCCGGATCCCCGTGTTCTGAAATTCCCTCTTCTATGCTCGAAAGTAAAGGTGCTTTTTGGCTTCCTTCCACAGCCCGATTCTTACCTGTAGTTTCTTCTAGAGCTTGATTGCCTCTTGGTTCCCAGGCGGGGTACTTGCGTGAGGCATGGAGGCTTCCTCCTTAAGGTTTTGTTTGGTTCCGAAGCTGCTCTGTTTCCTTCTAACACTCCTTCACAGTCATTCAAAGAGGTTTCCGTCTGATTTTTAAAATCTGGGTCGTTCATACAAGACTTCGCAGTACCCTGAACACCGAACGCAGTAGCCGGGTAGAAGTTCACAACTGAGGCCAGAGAGAGGTCCACGGGGCACCACAGGATCGGGGCCAAAAGAGCTCGGCCTTCCCGACACCTGGGTATTTCACACTCCTGGCTGGGGAGGCCCGGTTGAAGGTATTGGTTGACTCCATTGGTTGAATTAAGCCCACCTGGCTGAAGTCTGAGACCTGGGCCTAGTTTGGGCCGCACAGGTGTACCGCCCACCTGGCTTGGGCCTGAATTTGCGCATACCCAGTATGGGGGTATTCATAGGTATTTAATGATCGCCTGAGTCCTTCCAACCTCCTTTATGGGGGCCTTCGCAGGCATGGGAGGGGCAGCCCCTTGTCCCTGTCTCTAGCTACCTAACATTTTGTTTCTTCTCTTCCTGGATCTAGAGGTTCTAAAATGGTCTTAATTCTTATCTACAGAGCCCAGGTTTTTGTGGGGATAGTCTCCCCTTCTCTGTATGCTTTCTTTAAATTCGTATACCTTTCCCCAGGTCTCTAGATCCAAAGTTGCTTCCTCAGGGAACCATGGATTCTGCTTTTTTTACTACTTGTAAAAAACCTTTCATTTTTCTTTCCATTATTTGCTACATGCTATTGTTTTAATAAATGAGTGAGTACAATACAGTAAGTTTTCTACCTAGACTTACTCTTACTTTCTGAATCCCCCATCAGAATTTTCACTTTAAAATAATTCCCCCATTCTCACCGATCCTTGGTGGGGTCACAAAGCCATTATGTGGGGATTCAGTTCTCCTGTTGACAGAGTTCTTTCCTTGAGGTTCCACATTGAAGTGCCAGGTGGTATATCCCTGTTCCTGTGCCAGATGTTGGGGTGAGGGGGTTCCCCAACACTCGAACGGTCCTCAGGAGTGATTTTGTGATTGTGGAAAATATTAAAGACAGACACAGCGGGGCACAGTGGCTCCTTGTCCCATGTCAGGACTGAGAGAGAAAGTATTTTCCAATGGGTCCGTATATATAGTGGGGCTCACAGATCTTTTATAAAGCATGCACACCATAGAGCTAATATCAAACATAATCAATAGGTAAATCATAATCAGGTAACATAATAAACAAGCAATGAGCTAAGTCAGTGTTTTGCCTTAGTGCTAGTGGACTTCCCCAAGGGTAGCTATCTCTGATCAGTATCAGCAAGAGATGTTAAAACAGAGTTTGCTACATTGTATAGTGGTTTGGCTACAGAATCTGATTGCTTTTATTTGCAGATAACCTTTAGACACTGTGAAGTAACCAAACACAGAAATGATTCATCCTATATGGTATTCATCCTATGACAGGTATTTTATTGGGGGTGGGTTGTTATTGGAGGAACTATGCTTAGTCATGAGAATGTATATTAAAGACTTATTTATATTTCATCACCATGAGAGTCTTCCCCCACTAAAGTCAGTTTTCCAGATACGTAATTGTGAGCACAGATGACTTAGCGGCATGATATTCTCATGCAGTCCCTCAGCTTACTATAGTCATAAATACTATCCAAGTGTCTATTTAATATCTGTTTCTCCAACTACATAGCAAGTTCCCAGAGAGCAAGAACCTTGTCTGCTTTGCTCACCAGCAGCTAGAACAATCCCTGGCATATTGCTAGTCCTTAACAAATGTGTCGCTGTCGAATGAGTTATGAGTTGCTACACCTTTCATCCCTGACATCTGCCCCCAAACTCACCACATATTCCAGGTTCACATTTCCTTTTATGTACAGGCAGATTGAAAGCTCTATCTATAGTTAAATTATTCCTGACCTAATCAGGTATAGTTATTTTCAGATTCCTCTATCAATCCATCCATTCATTCATTTAAGCATTATTTATTGAGCACCTTTTAATTACAAGGCACTATGCCAAGCACTATATAAGATTAAAAGATGAATAAGACATGGCCTTTGTCCACTAGACATTTACAACCTAGAAGGGGGTATGAGAAGTTACCATGTAGCTTCAGTAGAGAAGTAGGCAGTCTGATTTGCATAGTGAGAGACTATGAAGGTGAAGAAAAGGTAGCTAATACCTCAAATTAGTGATTTCAGAAAGGCTTTCATAGTGGAGGTAGCATCTGAGTTTGATCTTGAAGAGTGGGAGGATTTAGGCAGTCAGGGTGGTGGAAGAAGCATCTCAAATGATAAAATGGAATTAACAACATATAGAAGCTGAAATGTCGCTGCAATGCATAACATTTTCAAGGGCCAGTTTTTAAAAAAAATCATTTTATTAGAGGCTCTTACAGCTCTTATGACAATCTATACATCCATTGTGTCAAGCACATTTGTACATATGTTGCCATCATCCTTTTCAAAACATTTTCTTTCTACTTGAGTCCTTGGTATTAGCTCCTCATTTTTTTCCTTCTCCCTCACCCTCCTACCCTTATGAACTCATGATAAATTATAAATTATTATTACTTTTATATCTTACACTGTCTGCTGTCTCCCTTCATACATGTTTCTGTTGTTCGTGGTGGTGGGGTTATAAGTCGATCATTGTGATTGATTCCCCCTTTATCCCCACACCTTCCCTCTACCTTCATAGTATCGCTACTTTCACTATTGTTCCTGAGGGGGTTATCTGTCCTGGATTTCGTGTGCTGAGAGCTCTTATCTGTCCAGTGTACATTCTCTGGCCTAGATGGATTTGTAAGGTAGAATGGGGCCATGATAGTGGGGGGAGGGGCGGGGATGTGGGGAGGAAGCATCAAAGAACTAGAGAAATGTGTGTTTTGTCAGTGATCTACTGCACTCTGTCTGACTCATCCCTTCCTTGTGTCCATTCTGTGAGGGGATGTCCAGTTGTCTACAGGGGTACTTTGGGTATCCACTCTGTCCCTCCTTGTTCTCATAGATATGATTGTTTGTTTTGGATCTTCTCATGCTTGGTATCTGATCCTGTTGATGTCTCATGATCACACAGGCTAGTGTGCTTCTTCCATGTGGACTTTCTTCCTAGCCATCTTTCTAGACGGCTGATTGTTTATCTTCAAGTCTTTAAGACCCCAGGCACAATATCTTTTGATAGATGCACACCATTAGCTTTCTTTACCACATTTGCTTATGTACCCATTTTGTCTTTAGTGATCGTGTAGGGAAGGTGAGCATCACAGAATGTCAGGTTATTAAAACACTATTCTTACATTGAGGGAGTACTTGAGTAAAGGCCCAATGACCATCTGCAAACTTAATACTCAAGGGCCAGTTTTTTAAGAAGTAGATCCCAGGTCCTTCTTCCTAGACTAGTCTATCTTCATCTGGAAGCTCTGGTGAAACATGTCTATCATAGGTAACCTTGCTGATATTTTAAAGAAAGATGGTATAATTAAACAATGAAATCAAGACTTAAGGAATTGACAAAATACCTAACTGAGATGTTTCAACAATGGAAGCAACAATTAGGGTGATCACTTGTTGATATCAAGAAATTTGGATACCATCTAGTTAACTGATTGGAAGAGATCTATGGTAAATTTGTGCTCATATCAAAGAAAGGTGAGCCAACAGAATGCGAAAACTATCAATAAATATCAATGTCACACACAAGTAAAATTTAACTGAAGATTATTCAAAAGTGGTTGCAGCAGTTTATAGATGGAGCTTCCAGAAGTTCCAGCCAAATTCAGAAGAGGATGTGGAGTTAGGGGTATCATTGCTGAATCTTTCCTGAAAGTAGAGAGTATCAGAAAAATGTTTACTTATGTCTTATTGACCATGCAAAGGCATTCAGTTATGTGCCTCAAACCAATTAAGGATAGTATTGCAAATGATTGAAATTCTGGGACACTTCATTATTCTCATGGGGAATCTGTACATAGACCAAGAAGCAGTTGTTCAAACAGAACAAAGGGAGATTGCAGTTTAAAATGAGGAAAGGTGTGTGTCATTGTTGTATCCTTTCACCATATTTTTCAATCTGTGTGCTGAGCAAATAATCTGAGAAACTTGATCATATGAAGCAGAATGCAGCCTCAGGGTTGGGGAAAGATTTATGAACCACCTGCAATATGCACATCACACAACCTTGCTTACTGCAAGTGAAGAGGACGTGAATCATTAACTGAAAAAGATAAAAGTCTATAGTTTTCTATGCGGATTATTCCTCAAAATAAAGAAGACAAAATTCCTCATACCTGGACTAATAGACAACATTGTGATAAATGGAGAAAATATTGTCAATATCACTTCATTTGAATCCACATTCAACTGCCATGGAAGCAGTGGTCAGGAAATCAAATGATGGATTGTATTGGACAAATCTACTGGAGAAGAAAAAAAATCTCTAAATTGTTATAAAGCAAAGATGTCACTTTGAGGACTAAGATATTCTTGACTTGAGTGATGGCATTTTCAATCATTTCGTATACATGTGCAAGCTAGACAGTGAATAAGGAAAACCACAGAAGAACTGATGCATTTGAATTATGGGGTTGCTAAAGAGTAACTGAAAGTACCATGGACTTCCAAAAGAATAAACAACTCTGTCCTGGAGAAAATTCAGTCGAAATGGTCCTTAGAAGTATGGGTGGTGAGACTACATGTCATGTAGTATGAATTGTGATGCTGGAGAAAAATGTTGACAGTAACATGGACCACTGAAAGGACCAACTGGTCTATTTCAGAAGAAAATGACCAGAGTGACCTTGAGAGACAAGAATGGCAAGACTTCCCTTTTTATACTTCGGACATGTCAGGAGAGACCATTCCCTGGAAAAGGGACATCTTGTGTGATCAAGTCGAGAGGCAACAAAAAAGAGGCAGGCTTTCAAGGAGATGGATTGACATCTTGGCTGCAATAATGGGCTGAAGTCTAAGAATTGTGAGAATGGTGCAGGACCGGCCAGCATTTTGTTCTGCTGTATGTAAGGTCACTATGGCTTGGAACCAACTCTATGATACCTAACAAAAACAACATAAGGAAGGACCATCCCTGGCGAAGGGCATTGTGCTTTGTAGAGAGTCAGTGAGGAATAGGCCAGCTCTCAATGAGATGCATTGACACCGTGAATTCAACAATAGGCTCAAACACAGTGGCACTTACAAGAATGGTGCAGGACTGGGAGGGGTTTTGTACTGTTGTACATAGGGCTATGCATTGGGACTGACTCAAAGGTATCTCACAACCGCAAAACACAAGTACTTTTCAAACAGCAAATTTTTGGTATGAATTATGCGGTTTATATTTCAGGTCATCAGTTCTGCATTCAACAACTTAAGCTACTTATCTACCCCTGCAGCAGCATTCACTTCCTCCCATCCCCTCTGATTTCTAGTTTCCTTCCTGCGGATTGTTCTCTTTCTCATCATGAGTTCACACCTATCTGCCTTCTAGCCTTCTGCTTTCACATTTCCCTTTCTCTCCTGCCTCTTTGTAACTATCAAAGCCTGTTTTCTTTGGTAGGAAAACCTTTGTCTTAATTGTCTCTTCATAACAGCAGTGTCATACAATATCAGTCCTTCTGTGAGTGGCTAAGTTCACTCAATATAATGTTCTCCAAGTCCATGCTCTGAGCTTCTTCATAGTTTTAGCATAGTTTTTGTTTGTTTTAAGTAATGTATAGAATTCCACTGTGTATGTGGACCCATGTTTCTTTATCCATTCTTCTGCTTATGGGCATTTAGGTTACGGTACTTCCCTCTTCTTGCTATTTTCAGCAGTGTCAGTGAACATGGACGTGCAGATGTCTGTTCGAATTATGGTTCTTATTCTTTATGGCATATCCCCAGCAAAGGGATTTTTGGGTCGAATGGAATTTCTCTTACCTATTGTTTGAGGTAGTGCTATATCACTTTCCACAGTGGTTGCAAAATTTTAAAGTTCTGCCAGCAGTGTATGAGGGTTCCAATCTCTCCAAACCTTCTATAGTATTTGTTATTTTCTCTCTCTCTTTTAAACTTTGCTGCCAATGCTGGTATAAGGCAAACAGATGCTCTTTAGGGTGCCACCAGTATCCCACAGCCTATATTACTTGTAAGGGACTTAAATGTCACACAGAAAATAGAACTTGAATACTGTGCATAGACTTTTATTCCAGTATTTTGCTCATTGTTCCTCTTAGGTTGCTGTAGGTTCAAGAGGTGGGGTCATGGATTTTTCTATGGGGAAGCTTCTTGGAACAGAGGGGCTACTAGTTGAAGATCCTGTCTAAACAGGGAACTAGTGACTAGCACTCCAGTAGATCACTGATCTTTTATATAAGGTTCCTTCACTACCAAGTCCACATGCCTGGCCGTGAATGATGGTTTGGCAAGAATTATGGAGCATTAAATAATTTAAGTGTTTTTTCCGGACAACTGTGCCTCAGAAATCATATTACAGAACTTCCGGGAAGATGGTGACTGGGTAATACATACTAGAGGGACTCTGCAGAAATCAGCCCAGGAGAGTTTCTAAGAGGGAAATCCAATGCTGCTGGATCACAGGGGGAGCATCATAAAGATAAGTAGGCACAGATCCACAAGGTTTTGGATTACCACAGTGGAGGCCAGTTAGGGTTTGTCCTTAGCCCTGCTACTGTCTGCTGGAGCCAGGACCATTTGGAGCTGGTGCAGGGTCTTTATCGCAACACAGCTACAGCTTGCTGCTGCCTCGGGGCAGGGATTAAACCCTTGCAGCTCCACAGGTAGGGATTGGGGCTCAGCTATATTGTTACTTTTGGTTTGTCTCTTCTCTCTATCCCCCCACATTCTCAGCAGGATTAGTTTTTTTATTCATTTGTTTGCTTTTTCCTGTTTTATCTCTTCCCTGTTCTCTCACACACCACTGCCAACCTTCAGACCATGCCCCTTAGCCTAGGACAGTTATGCCTTCCCCGCACTCAGTTATGTGAGCTCCACCCTGTGCAGCTTAGCCAGAGGCTGGGGAAAGCCCAGCCAACTTCCACCAGGGGATACTCCACCCAATTTTGTACCAAGAAATTCCTGCCCGTGTGGCTGGGGGAGCACCTATTTTCCTCTGTTGTCCCACGGGACTGAGGGAACTTCCTCCTGCCTACCTTAGTGCCTCACACAGACTAAGGCAGCTCGGCCAACACTAATCAACCTTCCAAGCTGCTGCAGGAACCTCTGCCAAACCTACCCAATGATCTACCTGGCCAAGGAAATACTTCGCACCATTCTCGGTGTTCTGCACCAAAGCAGGCAAACCACCAGTCTTCTGGGGCACTCCCCTGAGATGTAAGCCACTAGAGGATAAAATGGTAGGCTAATTCAATAGTGAAATTAGCTGTAGGCAGTTAGAAGAAGCATTCCTACAAGTCTCCAAGAGAGAACCAGTGCTCTTCAACTCCCTGGAAAATGGCACCTGGCTCCTCTAAAACAATGCAACGCAAATAGCCATCAGCCCCAATAAACTCAACGAAAAAAAAAAAAAGAGAAACAAAAGGCAATGGCAGAAGATATCATGAATCTAACAACATGCATAGAAGAAGCAGACACTGAGCTGTCAAAGAAAGAAATTTTCAGAATACTGCTTGGAGTCATACAGGATATGAGGGAAACAATACAGAAAAAGGATGAAATGATAGAGGAGATAAAGTCCTTACACCAAAGGGAAATACAAGCGCTTAGGGAGGAGATAACAAAAAACCATTAGCAGACTCACGGACCTATAGAATTGACTGGTGAAAGCAGAGAACTGCACCAGTGACTTGGAGGACAGCCAAGCAGACTTTAACCAACATGAACAAAAATCTAATAAGATCATCAGAGAAGCTGAAGAAAACCTAAGAGCTATGTCTGATGTTATGAAGAGACCCAACATTATATTTCTTGGATTACCAAAGGGAGACACAACAAAGAAATCATCTGCGACAATAGTGAGAGAATTCTTGGAGGAAAACTTCCCCAGTTTAACGAATGACAACCAGGCAACCATTCAGGAGGCTGAAAGAACATCAACTAGATAGAATCCCAAGAAGAAGTCACCAAGGCACATAATGGTCAAACAATACAACTTTGAAGAAAAGGGGAAAATAATGAGAGCAGCTAGGGAAAAAACAAGCAATCACATATAAAGTTTCCCAAATAAGAATATTCTCAGAACTATCAGCAGAAACTATGCAGAAGAAGTGAGAGTGGAGTAACATATTCCAAAAATTGAAGGAAAACAATGCAAACCCTAGAATACTCTACACAGCCAAATTATCGATCAAGATAGATGGAGAAGTAGGAGCCTTCTCAGACAAGGAAAAACTCAAAGAATACGTTAGAAGAAACCCAGCTCTACAAAAGATCCTTGCCGACTCAGTATGTGCCGAATAACAAGACTCACCAAGCATAAATAAGAGACCCCCACATAGAACAACCTCACCCAGAGGACAACAAAGAGAAAACAGACCCCAAGTTAGCACTGGCTTAAGGATGGAAAGAAGTCAAGAATGATACACACACACACACATGCAAAACCCACTAATAAATAAGGAACATAGGAAAACATCCAACACAAAAGGTATAAGGTGACATCACGGAGTCCGCAGATGGAGATATCAGCCCTGAGTAACAATGACCTGAACTCAGGCATTAAAAAACTAAGTATAGACGACTGGCTTAGAAAACACAACCCATCAATCTGATGCCTACAGGAGACACATCTCAATGCTATAGACAAAAATAGGCTGAGAATCAAAGGCTGAAGAAAGGCATACCAAACAAACAGCAATTAATAAAAAAGCAGGGGTTACAATCTCAATCTTGGATAAAATTGACCTCAAAGTGCAAACTGTATAAAGAGATAGGGAGGGACACTATATAAAGCTCAAGGGAATGATAGACAAAGAACCACTAAGCATTGTAAACATATATTTCCTGAATGAGAGACTCGCTGAACACATGAACCAAATACTCCAAAAGATGAAAAAAGAAACCACAGTCTCAACAATTACAGTGGGTGACTTTAATACACCGCTCTCCAAGAAGGCAGATCACAGGGAAAGAAACTCAACAAGGAGGCTAGAAATCTAAACACTACAATTAGACAGTTTGACCTGACAGATATTTACAGAGCTTTTCATCCACATACAAAAAATTCACATTCTTTTCAATCCCGCATGGCACATATTTGAAGATAGACCACTTGCTGGGTCATAAGACAATTCTACATAAATTTAAGCACATTGATATCATACAGATCTCTCTCTCTCTGAGCACTGTGCCATAAGGCTGGAAACAAAAGGAAGATGAAGAAAACAAGTGCAAACAATTGGAGGATGAATAACTCTCTATCGCAAAAGGAGTGCATACTGGCACAGATCAGAGATTATATTAGGAAATTTCTAGAAACCAATGAGATTGAGAACACGACGTACCAAAACTTATGGGACACAGAAAAGGCACTTATCAGAAGAAGTTTCATAGCAATACATGAAAAAGGAAGAAAGACTCATGATTTACAACAACTAGAGCAGAGTCAGCAGGACAATCCCAGTAATAGAAAAAGAAAAGAAATAATAAAAACCAGGGCTGAGATTAAGGAGAGGGAAATTAAGAAAACGATGGGAAAAAAATTAATGCTGATTAAAGTTGGTTGGTTGAAAGGATAAACCGAATTGATAGACTGCTGGCAAACCTAAGCAAAGAATAGGAGGGAACAAATTTCAATAGCAAGAATGAGGGATGAAAGAGGAGACATTACAACAGACCCAAATGAAATTAAAAGGATAATTACACAATACTACGAAGGATTGTACTCCAATGAATTCAATAACTTGGAAGACATGGACAAATTCTTGGAAAACCACCCCTCCCTAAACTATCACCAAAGGATGTCAATAATCTCAACAGACCCATAGCAATAGAAGAAATAGATATGGTTATCAAGGGATTACCACCAAAATAATCCCCTGGACCAGATGGCTTCACAGGAGAATTCTACCAAGAATTTAGAGAACTAACACCAATCCTACACAAACTCTCCCAGAACATAGAAACAGACGGAAAACTTTTGAACTCCTTCTATGAAGCTAGCATAACTCTGATACCAAAACCAGGCAAGGATACCACAACAATTGAGATCTACAAACCAATATTCCTAATGAACATTGATGCAAAAATCCTAACAAAATAATGGCCAATAGAATGCAAAATTATATAAAACAAATAATTCACCATGACCAAGTGGGATTCATACCTGAGATGCAGGGACGGTTCTACATACAAAATATCATTAATATCATTTGCCACATTGACATGAAAAACTATAAGAACCACATAATAGTATTGATAGATGATGAGAAAGCATTTGACAATATCCAACACCAATTCCTGTTTAAGACATTTGAGTAGATATGAATGGAAGGAAATTTTCTCATAAGACACTTGAGAAGATAGGAATGGAAGGAAAATTCCTCAAGACAATATGGGCAGTCAATGGAGAAAAGACTAACACAATCCCACTGAAAAAGGGGACCAGACAAGGATGCCCCTTTTCCCCTTATTTAATATCATATTGGAGGTTTTAGGAAACAGCATAAGGCAAAGAGAAGACATCAAATGTATTCATCTGAGGAAGGAAGAGGTGGTTATTTGTAGATGATATAATTTTCTATATGGAAAATCCCAAAAGCTCCACAAGGGGAGTACTGGAAGCAATAGAGGAGTTTGGAAGAGTGGCGGGATAAAAGATTAACAAACAGAAGTCCATCAGACTGCTATACACATCAGATAAAACCACAGAAGAGGAGATAAACAGGGTGGTACCCTTCACAAATTGAAATATCTAGGGATATACCTGACTAAAAGAACAAAAGATCTATATAAGGAAAACTACAGAACACTATTACAAGAAACCAAGGGTGACTTCAACAAATGAAGACTATCCCATGCTGGTGGATTGGAAGACTCAATATAGTAAAGATGTCAGTTTTGCCAAAGGCACTATATAAGTTTAATGCAATCGCAATACAATTACCCTCATCTTTCTTCAAAGAAATGGAAAAACAGATTATTAACTTCATATAGAGAGGGAAGAAGCCCAGAGTTAACAGAGAACTCAAGAAGAAGGACACAGTGGGATGGCTTGCTTTACCTGACTTTAGAACATATAATACAGCCACAGTTGTCAAAACTGCATGGTATTGGTACAATGACAAATGCTCAGACCAATGGAAAAGAACTGAAAACCCAGAAATAAAATCATCAGCATACAGCAACTGATCTTTGATAAGGGCCCCCAAAATATCAAATGGGAAGCAGATACCCTCTTTAACAAGTGGTGCTGGAAAAATTGGATATCCATCTGCAGAAAAATTAAGCAAGACCCTTATCTCACTCCATGCACAAGGAGAAAGTCAAGGCAGATCACAGACCTTGAAGTTAAACCCCAAACTATTAAGGCCATCAATGAGGGAATTGGGACCAACTTGAGAATTTCAGCACAGGGAATATGTAGACAATCAAAAATAGGGAAGGACACAAACACAGAGTAGGCACAAATAGGATATACTGAAGATAAAACGTCTGTGTACATTGAAATAATTTACCGAGAGAGTAATAAGAGAGTCCAAAGACTGGGAAAACATCTTTAGCAATGACACATTAGACAAAGGCCTTTTACTAAAATCTATTATACTCTGCTAGCTTCCAAAAAGAAAAAAAACCTAATTGCCCACTCAGGAAGTGGGCAAAGGACCTGAACAGAAGTTTCACAGGGGCAGAAGTCTGAAAGGCCAATAAATATATTAGAAAAGTTCTAGATCTTTAGCCATAAGAGAAATGCAAATTAAAACAATTGTGATAAGAGTTGTATGAGCCCCTAATAAAATGTAAAAAAAGAAAATGACCAGGGCAAAGAATGTACAGATGTACTTTATACAATTGATGTATGTATATGTATGGATTGTGATAAGAGTTGTATGAGCCCCTAATAAAATGTTTTTTAAAAAAACAATGAGGTACCACACAACACCCTCATAGATAGCCCAATTCAACAAATCAGAAAGCAACAAGTGTTGGAGGGGCAGTGGGGAGACAAGAACTCTCAACCACTGCTGGTGGACCTGTAGGTATGTACAACCACTATGGAAATTGATCTGGCGATATCTAAAACAGATGGAAATTGAGCTACCATATGACCCAGCAATCCCCCTACTAGGTATATACCCAGAAGATACAAGAAACAAACCAAGGCCAGACATCTGTGCTCCAATGTTCATTGCAGAACAGTTCACAATTGTAAGGAGTTGGAAACAACCCAAATTTCCATCAACTGAAGAGTAGATTAAAAAAACTGTGGTATATACATACAATGGAGTACTACGCATCACTAAAAGGCAGTGATGAATGTGTGAAGCATGTCAATACACAGGAAGAACTGGAGGAAATCATGCTAAGCAAAGTAAGCCAAACACAAAAGGGCAAGTACAACATGAGTCTGCTGAGATAAGCTTAAAAAAGGCAAAAGAGGCATAGGGAAAAAACTTCTGCATACAAACATTCCTGGGATGAGGACCAGGTAGTACGGCAGGGGTCAGACCAAATCCAAGGATACATATGGTAGCCAACTAAAAAAGAGGTGGGGGAAGGATAAAAAAAGAAATGGGTACCGGGGGCACAGGGCACTATCCCACCTAAGGGAGGGTATTGTTTATATCTCCACAGGGAAAGACGGACCAGACTTCAACTCAGTGCTTCAACATGTGAATGCAACATGCCAGCAAGGATTATCGAACCAGTGGAGAGGTCTAAGGGGCTGGCCCCAATCCCACCTATGTGCACACATGCACCTCCCCCCAGAAGAACTTATTTCAGAGGACAGCACTGCAGCTGCAGCTCTGGGAGAGGGACATGTTAGATCAGAGCACATGGGAGCAAATAAGGGGGAGGATGAGAGAGTGGAGCACATCCTGGCCCACCAAGACTTGATGAAGAGATTCCCGCTCAGAGCAGCCAATTCACAGAGAAGACCATATGGCCAGCCCCACTAGGAGACATGACATCCCTCACTGACCCATGGCCCTACAGGGGACAGCACTGGAGACACAGTGAGGGAATTCCGCTGGATCTGATTCCACCACACTGAGGCAAAACACTAAGGGCATGGAACAGAACAGCAAGGGGTACAGAGCAACAAAGTCCCCAGGGAAGACCAAAAATAGACTTTGGGGCCAGGGCTTGGTGCCCTATCAGACTCGACCAGAAAACACTCCTAAAGGCCAACAAACAGTCTTTGAACTAACTACAAGCTTTTCTTTCTTGTTGTGATTTTTTTTTTTGGCATTGGCTTGTTGGTGGTGTTTTGTTTTATTTTGTTTCTTGGTTTTGCTCTGTCTGGTTTTTGTGCATATTATTATCGCCACAGGTCTGTCTAAATAAGATAGGCTGGATGAACAATCTGGAGGAGAAAACAACAGGATTGACTGTTCTGGGGGTATATGGGAAATGGAGATGTGGGGGGGGAAAGGAAGTGGTTTTAACAAACCCAGGGGCAAGGGAACAACAAGTGATCCAAATTGGTGGTGAGGAGGGTATAGGAGGCCTGGTAGGGTGTGATAAAGGGTAATGTAACCAAGAGGAATTACTGAAACCCAGATGAAAGCTGAACATGATAGTGGGACAAGAGGAAAGTAACAGGAAATAGAGGTAAGAGCTAGGAGGTAAAGGGCATTTATAGAGGTCTAAATAAAGGCATGTACAAATGTAAATATATTTATATATGAGGATGTACAAATGGATTTATGTGCATATATTTATAGGTTTAATATTATGGTAGCAGATGTACATTGGGACTCTACTCTAGTACACCCTCAATGCAATAACACTTTGTTCTATTAAATTGTCATTCCATGATGCCCACCTTCCCGACACGATTCCTGTAAACAAAGTGGGTGCATAAGCAAATGTGGTGAAGAAAGCTGATGGAGACAGGCTATCAAAAGATATAGCTTCTGGTGTCTTGAAGGCTTGAAGGTAAACAAGCGGCCATCAAGCTCAGAAGCAACAAAGCCCACATAGAAGAAGCACACCAGCCTGTGCAATCGCTAGGTGTTGAAGGGATCAGGTATCAGGAATCATCAGAAAAAAAATCACATCATTGTGTATGAGGGGTTGTGCAGAGTAGAGACCTGAAGCCAATCTGTAGGCAACTATACACCCTTACGGAAGGGTTGCTGGGAGGAGACGAGCCAGTCAGAGTGCAGTGTAGCAATGATAAAACATACAACTTTTCCTCTAGTTCCTGAATGTTTCCTCCCCCACCACTATTATGATCCCAATTCTACCTTACAAATCTGGCTAGACCAGGGGATGTACACTGGTACAGATAGGAACTGGAAACAGGGAATCCAGGGCGGATGATCCCTGCAGGACCCATGGTGAGAGTGGCGATACTGGGAGGGTGGATGGACGGTGGGGTAGAAAGGGGGAACTTATTACAGAGATCTAGATATAACCTCCTCCCTGGGGGATGGACAACAGAAAAGTGGGTGAAGGGAGACGTCGAACAGTGTAAGGTATGACAAAATAATAATTTGTAAATTATCAAGGGTTCATGAGGGAGGGGGAGCGGGGAGGGCAGGGGAAAATGAGGACCAGATGCCAGGGGCTTAATTGGAGAGCAAATGTTTTGAGAATGATGAGGGCAATTAAAGTACTAATGTGCTTTACACAATTGATGCATGTATGGATTGTGATAGGAGCTGCATGAGCTGCTAATAAAATGATTTTTTTTTAAATCACACCACAGACACCACTATGTTGCTTTTCTGCACTGTCAGCCTCTCAGAAGAGTCAAAGGAGGTGCATGGTTACTGGTCTCTCTGTGGTCGTGGAAGAGGCAGGTCTGTGTCACATAGGGAGAAGTGGATGTGTCAAGTAAATCATCAAGCCTTGAAAGGTTTTAAATCACCTGTAATCCTCCAAGGATCTGAAGATGCATAAAGAAGACAAAAACAAAGCTAGGCGGGACAAAGTAGGAGCTCCCTTGGAGGATCATTGAGAGTTCAGAGTGCCCAGACTTTGGGTGCTAAAGTTATGTTGGTATATGGGATTGACTTAAAAAATTTTATTTCCCTTTTAGCCAAAACAAAACAAAACTCACTGCCATCCAGTCAGTGCCAGTTCATCGCTAACCCCTGGGGGTTTTCAAGACTGCAACTCTTTCCAGGAGTAGAAAGCCCAGTGTTCCTTCCTCAGAGCTGCTGGTGGTTTTGAAATGCTGACCATGCGGATTGTGTAACCACTACACCCCCAGGGCTCTTCCTTATGGCTAACAGGGGATTATAAAGTTCTGGCAGAGAGTTTTATGCATAGTCCCTCCTGGTCTCTAGAGTAAAAGACCCTCCACTTTCCATGATCTACAAGACATATCGACAAAAGCTTCTCTCTACTACTTTAAGAAATAGACCCCTCAGCTAGCCAGACTCTTCCTTTGGATTGTCTCATTTTTACTCTTCGCTCATCCTTCTCCAGGTCAGAAGTTCTATGTTTTGTATCCTCTTTAGAGAAGCATTCCTTGACCACCCGGTCTCCTCCATTGTTATTCTTGATAGGACAATCTGTCTTTCTCCTCCTCCCCAGCACTTCCCTCAAAGCATGATTATATATATTTTTGCTGTCTGCGTCTCCCAGGCTTTAAGCCCACCGCACACTGTGATGTCAATGCCTGATCAGTGTCTTGTACGTCATGGACACCTAGAGAATAGTTGCTGGATGAATGAGTGATTTATTTTCACTAGCGTGGAGCTATTTTTTAAAAAAAATAATAATGAATCACCTTGTTCTTTATGTTAACTTGCCTAGCTGTGGACTTATAACTTAGAGGCAAGAATCTGAAAGGATGTGTGGAGTGATTTTAGTCAATGAAAGCTCAAACCCTTGAGTGACACTTCTGGTAACAAACTCATTCATTTAATCTTCCACATCTGTTCATTATATTACTATGTGACTATAACATGATTTGTACATATTATTTTCATTGTAAAAGTTCAAAATATTTTACACAAATAGATATAAACTGTTACTGCTTTCATGAAACAGGTAGAAAAGAGTAAACAAAAATGAGCAAGTTGTCAAGGAAATAAGAAAGATGATAAACCGGGGTGTACAGTGGGGCAGATTACTGTATGAAGGACCACAGATGACTACATATGCCAAGACCTGGAGGGTGTACAGATTATGCAAAATACATGCCTAGGGAACACATGCACACTTTAAAGGGGGAAGAACCTTATTGTGTTGGAGGAACAAAAAGGAGACCAAATTGAATAGAGTAGACAGGGGAATGGGGTGGGTGGAGGGGCAAATGGTTACAAAGGCCTCTAAAACCAAGATGAGTTTGGATTTTATTATAAGGACAGTGTAAAGGGATTGGAAGCTTTAAGCAGGGAAGTGATGTGACTTGCTCTATAGTTTACAATGGGTTCTGGGTGGAGATCGGATTTGAGGGACAAGATAGAATTATAGAGACAGTGAGTCTATAACAATAGTCAAAGAGAGGAGATAGAAGCTTGACCTTCGGTGGTCACAGAGGGAGGGAAGAGAAATGAACACACACGATTTATTTGGAAGTAGAACTGACAGGTTTCGGTGATGGATTGAATGTCGAGGTGAGGGAGAGGGATAAATCGAGGATGACTCCAGGATGACAAATGACCATTTCCTTTAAGCCATGCCGCTTTGCAGGTTGCTGTTCACTTGGCCCACGCTTGGTCCATTGTTCCAAGCCGCTAAGGCTTTCACTGTGCCCTCCATGGCATCACTTAAGCTCTACATTTAGCATCTTAATTCAATAACGCTCAATCTGCATGGCTCATATCTTCATCTTCACAGCTCGTTGAGCCTCCTTAAATGGTCTGCAGCTTGCATGAATTAAACATGGTGGGCAAAGGCAAAGAGGCTCTTTGTGGCACATATCCCAGTCCTCCCATGCAAGTGTTTGGCGCAGAATCCAGGTCAGGCTTACAACGGCAAGATAAGGCTGATGGCCACTGTCTTAGAAGGTTGTTTCAGGAAAGATGGGAAAGTAGAGTCTCAAGGATCAACACAGTTATGGGGAAATGACTTATGAAGAGAAAGACAAACCTGGAATTCCAGCAACCGCCTGATCAAGCATTTTGAGATGCTGGAATGGATGGCTGATCAAATATTCTGTTAAGCCAAACCACAGACCCAATGGGAATGGGAAAGATAGAAGAATAAATAAGACGAATACTAGAAATAACAGTGATTACTATTTATTAACTTACTACTACTTAACTTTTACATGCATTGTTTTTTAAATATTTTAGGCAAAATATGCTAATTATAACAACATCCCTGTGAGGATTATCCCCCTTTAGAGATGAGATAACCAAGGCTCGTGAGGATTAGATCATCCGCGCATTGTACAGTAGTAACTGATAGACCAGTACTTTAAACCAGGTTAGTCGGACTGCAAAGTGTTACACTTAGCTATTCAAACTGCCTTCTTAAAGCTGAGAAGGATTTGACGGAAGGCAGAGAAGGGGGCAGATGGAGAAAGAGCCTAAGAGAACAGATGTACTTGATATTGCAAAAGAGTAGTTGACTAAAATGAAGGTGAATCTAACCTGAAAGGGAAAAAAAAGTAGATTAGTATATGACATGAGAGAGGAGCAAATCTTATGAAATTTCTAGAGATGGATACGGTGTGTTAGCAGCTCCCCACTCTATTTCCCTGCTGGCTGTAGGCTCATAACTTCTGTCTTTATTACTGCTTCTGCTTGCAGCCATCACACCCTCTACATGAGATGAGCCAATAATCCCTTACTTCACTGACCCATACTAAAGCACACCCTGAGAATTGCGGGGCCTGTGGGGAGACTAGTGTGGACATTCATTCCCAAGTGAAGGTAATTTATCCTGCATAAAAGACCCCAAAGGATCAGTGCTGTACCATAACTATCTGAGATTTAGAACTTGGCACAAAAAGACTCCAGTTAAATATTCAATTTCCTTGTTCCTGCTCCACACTTTCAAAGAAATCTTCTGCCATCCCTATTGCTCTTGGACCCCAGAGGATGGTCTAGGGAAAGGTTGCTTTCCTGCTTGAAGAAAGTGAAGTAGAGTCAAAGAAGGCTCATGGCTTCTGCACCTACGTCCTGAGCTCACTGCTCTCAGCCTATGAAGAAATATTTATTGAGTCACATGTAGACAGCAACTTATTGATTCATTGGTACAATCAATCGATATTGATGTGCAATACACCCTCCTAGAGGTGGACTAGCAGAACTACACAGGATTGGCCTGACATCTTCAGAGCCTTTCCTTGTGACATTTCCAGAGTGCTGGGGTGGGCAGATATTGAATAAGAGGCTGTAATTGCTAAGATGCACTTGAAGTACAGGAGAAACGGAAGCATTCTGGGTTTCTAGTGTCAGAAGTCTTCAATTAATCCATGGGCTCTTTGACCAGGGATAAGTAATTTATTTTTGTTTGGATAAGTAATTTTTAATCGCTGTGAGCCTTAGTTACCTCATGTTTATTGAACACCTCCCTGTGTCTGGCAAGTGCTCTAAACTCTGAGAATACAGTGAGCCTCCTGAGGGCGTGTGTTTGTACAGTGAGTGGGGATGTGGAAGGGAGGAGAGCATCAGAGAATAAGTCAGTCAAGTAAAACACGATTTTCGCTAGTGAACAGTGTTAAGAATAAAATACTATAGAGGGGCTGTGCCGGTCTCTGTGTGATGGGGTTACTTTAGCTCGAGTGGCCAGAGAAGACATTTTTTGTGTGGACATGGTGCTTATGCAAAGATGCCAGATATGTGAACACTAGGGGAGAAAAGAGGCATGCCAGATGAAGAGAAGGATGTGTGCAAAGGCCCTGTGGAGGGAGTGAGACAATCCTGCCCCATTAGGGCAGAACAATAATATGACCTGTTGGTCAAAGCTAGTTTATTATTGTTTCTGTTCTTAATATTTTAAAATATGGGTATTATTCTAATATTTCATCTCTACCCTCTGGGAGCTTTCTTTATGACTGGGGAGGGAACTTATGAAATCTTTAGAGAAGAATAGGAGATGATGGATTGCAAAGCACCAAGTGGCGGGACCCAGAAAGGGTGGGCCTCAGGAAGGCCAGGGCAGAGGGAACTAGTGGAGGAAGAAGCAGGCATCTCCTCTTTTTCACAGGGGTTAAAAATAAACAAACAACCCAAAGTCACTGCCATCGAGTCAATTCTGACCCACAGTGACCCTATAGGACAGCATAGAACCCCTGTGGGTTTCAGAGACTGGAACTCTTTATGAAGGTAGAAAGCCTCAGCTTTCTCCCAAGTAGCAGCGGGTGGTTTCAAACAGATGATCTTGTGACAATCAGCCGGTTTGGAACCACTTCACCACCAGGGCTCCTCAGAGGGTTAGATACATCAAGAAGTAACTGCGGTCTAGCTCACAGATGGTCCAAGCAGTGGATATCACACTCCTCCAGCAACCTCGTTTTCTCTGTTGCTAAACCTGCCCTTAGATAGGAAAGTCTATGTTGTAGCAATGGCACCTATTTTGACTCCACCTATAGTGGAGCTACTGGTCTTCGGAAGTGTCCTTGTGGGTCAACAGAGACTGGAGCCAGAAAGAGTAGGCGAGAGAATGAGTAGAGTTAGGGGGCTAACGAAGCAGGCTTCATGGATAAGAATTAGCCTCATTGGCTAGACCCTTGGTGGTGATCAGAACCCCTACACACCCCTCCCTCTTTCCCTCTCCCGAACTCTCAAGATTGTAGATGATATGATCCAGGGACCTGGTGATTTAATTCTGATTTTATTTCAATCCCCAAATTGTTTTTCTTGCTGTAATCTGTGTTGGAGGCCATATGGCATTTTCAGACATCCTATTCCAATAAATACAAATGAAAGCAAATCAACTTGAAATAGGTTTCTCTGTCCCTTGCAGACTAGGACCCGGATGGTATCAGCTGCAGACGAGGTGAGAAATTCCCCACTTTGCTGCCCCAGAGGCAGTTCCCCATGCTCCTCCTGCAGTGGCTATCCTCCAATGACACTGGTATTTCTCTTGAAAGGGCCCCCGTCTACCCAGTGTGGCCCCGCAAGTTCTCCAGAAAGCGGCACTCTTCCTTGTTCATGGTCTATTTTTCACATGCATATGAGGTGATGGGAAAAACCATGGCTTGGGTCATGGACTTCTCAGTCATTAAAGTGACTTCTTTACTTTTTGAACCCTTAAAAAAGTCATTTTCAGCAGACTTGCTCCATTCAATGATTATTTGAAGGACAGAAATTTATTTTCTCACTATTCAAATCAGGCCATGAAATCTAAATCCAGGCTGTGGCTTTAGGGGAAGTCTGTTTGTCTGCTAGCGTCCATCAGTCCTTGTAGAGGCACCTGTCTTCCTCTTCTCCCTGTGTGCGCGTGCTCCTGGGTCCATTCTGCCCTCTTTATCACTCGTCTCACTTGGGGATGACCTCATTAAAATAAACCAAAACCTTACTTTTAAAGAGCATCTTAGTTTCCCCCTCTGTAATTCTGCATGGGAGCAGATAGCCTCATCTTTCGCCCGTGATTTATAGATACACTGAAACCAAGCTCCCAGCCATAGAGCCCATTCTGACTCACAGCTATCCTACAGGACAGGGTAGAACTGCCCCTGTTAGTGTCCAAGACTGTCTCTCTTCATGGGAGCAGAAAGCCTTGTCTTTCTCACACAGAGTGGCTAGTGGTTTCAAACTGCCCAACTTATGGCTAGCAGCTCAATGTGTAACCACTACACTACCAGGGCTCCTAGTCAAAGATACAGGGGCCAGGAGTTCAATAATACTTTTTTTGGGGGAACTACCATTCAGTCAATATCAGGGGTGTAATGGGGTCATGTGAGGGACCCTTCTAATTTTAGGTCAAACAGAAACTTCTACAGACATGGTGAATTTTTAAGGCAAGAAACCTTGTCTATTAGGAAGTGAATGCCGTGTAGGGCAGGGGAAGAGGTCCAGATTTCAGTTTGATACATAAACTAAACTATTATTTCTATATAGAGAAACTCTTGATTCACAGATGAACCAAAATAGGACATCTCACCTACATTCGACCCCAAAACAGACAGCTCAAGTGAAATTATATCAGCTTTCTTGTGAAACTATAATCAGAAAACTTTCTATTTATTGACAGAACTGCCTAGATCCAAGGAGACAGATAAAATAACCTCTAAATCAGTTCCAATGTACTTATTGAGCACCTATGGTTTGTTGCACGAGAAGCCAGGGAAGAGGAATCAAATAGGTTCTCCTTCAAAGCTCTCCTAAGGAATTTCCATGGCCAATCATCTGCTTAATATTGTATATTAATACTTAACACGGTCCTGGCCATGTTAAGTCCTTCTGACTGACAGTGGATCTGCTTTATTCCGCTCTGTTAGTTTCCAATGGCAGCAAATGTATGCTCAACGAGTACTTGTGGGGGTAATTTAGAGGTCATTTTGCCTAGCTCCTTCGATCAGGTACTTCTGCCAATAAATAGAAAATTTTCAATTCTAGTTTCACAGGAAAGCTGCCATCACTCACACCTGAGTTGTCTGTCCTAGAGCTAATTTAGGTCGGAAAGTGTCCTTCCTATTGTTGGCTTATCTGTGAATCTAGAGTTTCTCTACAAAGAGTTAATAATCTGTGCATCGCACTAAAATCTAGACCCTATTTATAAGAACTACCCGCTAATTATTTTATGTTATAGGGGCTGTGCATTGCTGGAAATGATGCTAAAGCATTTCAAACATCAGCAGGGTGCTCCATGGTGGAAGGTTTCATCAGAGCTTACACACTAAGGCAGACTGGGAAGAAGAACCTAGCAATCTACTTCTGAAAAGAATTGAACAATAGTGGAACATTGTCTAATATCGTGCCAGAAGATGGTCCTGAGGGCGGAAGACATTCCAAAGATTCACTGGGAAAGAGCTGCCAATCCAAAGCAGAGTCGATTGTAAGGACATGGATAGATGAAAGTTTGGGGACTTTAATATTTTAGTGTAGCACAACTCAACATGATAAGGAACAGCTTTAATAATTAGAACATGGAATGTAGGAAGTATGTATACAGGAAAATTAGAACTTGCTGAAAATGAAATGGAACTCTTGAAGATTGATATACTATGCAATAATGAGCTTAAATGGACTTATGTCAGCCATTTAAAATTGAACACTCATATGGTCTACCATGTTTGGAATGTCAGGTTGGTAAAGGATGGTATCACATCTACCCTGAAGTGCAATGTTGTTAGTGATAGAATAATATTCTTATGATTTTAAGGAAGACCAGTCAATTCCGCTGCTATTCAAATGTACACACCAATCACTAATGCCAAAGATGAAGAAATTGAATGATTTTTTACCAACTAGGGAGTATTTTAATAGAGGCCTAATGTCCACCTTATCATATCCCTATGGATATATAAAATATAATTACATTTGTACATGACTGTATTTATACCTCTATAAATGTCTTTTGCTTCCTCATTCTTTTCTTAATTTCCTTTTCCTTTCCTCCTGTCCTGCTATCATGTTCGACCTTCCTTTGACTCTCAGTAATTCTTCTTGACGACATTGCACTTGATCAAACCCCACCAGGTCTTCTATGCCCTCCTTGCCAGCAATTTTAGATCCCTTGTTCCCTTGTCCCTGGGTTTGTTGGCTCCTCCCCACCCCCCGAACCCTCAGTCCTGCTGTTTTCTCCTTGGGATTGTTTATCCTGCCTATCTTATATAGATAGACACGGGGGGGGGGGTGGAATACTTATAAATAGTTCCAGGTCTGTTTATTGACCACTATAAATGTTTTCCAATAGAGTCTGATGAGGAGTCAAGCCATGCCCCCAAAGTCTATTTTCTGGATTCTTCAGGGACTTCATTGCTTTGCTCCTTTTGCGTTCCCTTCATGTGTTGTCCCGTGTGTGGGCACAGACTGGGCACAATTCCTGCACTGTTTCTCTAGTGTTGTCTCTGGAGCGCTAGGGTCAGTGAGGGTGTGTTGTGTCACATGGTGGGGCTGGCCCTATGGTCCTCTCTGTACATTGGCTGCTCTGAGCAGGAATGTCATACTTGAGGGTTGGTGGGCCAGGATGTGGTTCTCTCTCTCTCTCTCTCTCTCTCTCTCCTTTCTTCTTAGTTTGCTCCCATGTGTGGTCTGAGCAGACCCACCCCTCCCACCCCTGTCCCCGGGGTTTATCTTCTGTGCTCAGAATTTCTTAAACTGAAAGAACTGAAGAAAATTCATGCCTAACATTGAAATATTGAAGGATTTTAGGGAAAATATGTATAAAATCTATGGGCCAAATTATTTGCTTTTTAAATGTTAATGAGAAAAAATGTACTTTTGAGAACTAAGTTGTGTCTGACCAAGCCATGGTATTTTCTATCGCTTCATATACATATGTGGAAGCTGGGAAATAAATAAGAAAGGCTACAGAAGAATTAGTGCATTTGAATTATGGTGTTGGTGCAGAATATTTAAAGTACCATACGAGTTGGGAGAAAAGCATACAAATCTGTCTCGGAAGAAGTATGGCCAGAATGCTTCTGAGGAGCAGAGACGGCCAGATGTCGTTTCACATCATCTGGACATGTAATCAGGAGACACGAGTGCCTGGACAAGGACAATGTGGTTGGTAAAGTAGAGGGTCAGTTGAAAAGAGGCCACCTTTGAGGAGATGAGTTTACACAGTGGCTGCATGAACTTGGCCCAGGCACCGTTTTGCTGTCGTCTGTAGAGTTACAGGGAGTTAGGAAACCTCAGTGGCACTTAACAACAGTCACATGCGCATGAGCGAAATGCTGAACAGCACAGGAAGCCCCAGGAAGCAAGGCGGAGGGACCACAGGAGCACTGTATCAAAAATAATGAGTCGTTTTTCAACCCTTTCAGAAGGTACTGTATGATCCAAAGCCAACAGTATTGAAGGAATACATATACATTGCTCTGAAAACACATTGGTGGAAAGACAAGGTTCCAGGTGTGGACAGAAGACCACGTCTGATGTTTCAACCACTGACGCAATGCCACCGGCACTCGTGTTAATTACCTGGCCAACTGATTGGAAAAGACCCATTCTAAAGAAAGATGACCCAACAGAATGAGGACATTACCTGGCAATATCATTAATATTACATGCAAGTACAGCTTCGCAAAAGACAATTCAACCACAGTTGGTTGCCATGAATTCAGGCCAGATTCAGAAAAAAGCACGGGATGAGAGAAATCAGTGCTGACGTCAGAAGGAGTGGGCTGAAAGCAGTGAATACTAGAAAGATATTTACTTGTGTTTTATTGACTGTGCAAATGTATTTGTGTGGATAGCACTGCAGAACAAAGGGAGTTCTATAAGCTTAGCCATGCTCGTGGAGAACCTGTACAATGACTGAGAGGCAGTTGTTTGAACAGAACATGGGGATATGGCATGACTTAAAATTGAGGAAGGTGCACATTCATGTTGTATTTCTTCACAATACTTATTAAATTTGCATGCTGGACTAAATGAAGAAGAGGGCATGAGGATTAGAGGAAGGCTCATTAGCAACCTTTGATACACAGAAGACACAACCTCGCTTGCTGAAAGCTGGGAGGGCTTGAAGCCCTTGTTGAAGATCAAAGACTGCAGCCTCCAGTGTGGACTACAACCCAATGTAAAGGAAGAAAAAAAAACTGGACCAATGGGTAACATCATGATAAATGGAGAAAAGATCAACATTGTCAAGGATTTAATTTTGCTTGGATCCATAATCAACACTCTTGGGGGAAGTCAAGCTATCAAACAATTGGGCAACTCTGTGGAAAAAACCCTTTAATGTGCTATGGAGCAAAAATGTCCCTTTGGGGACTAAGAGCTAGCTGATACAAGCCATGGCATTTTAATTCACCTAGTATGCATGTGAAAGCTGGGCGACGAATGAGGAGACCACAGGGAGTTGGTGCATTTGAATTTCGGTGTTGGTGAAGAATATTGACTGCCAGAGAATAAGTAAATTTCGGAAAATGCACAACCAGATTGCTCCTTACATGAGGCTTCATCTCATGTACTTGCGTATGTTATCAGGAGAGATAAAGCCCCGGAGAAGGATGTCCTGCTTGGAAAAGCAGAGGGTCAGTGAGACTTCAATAAGATGGATTGAGAGAGTGGTTACAACACCAGGCCCCCACCCAAAAACAGTTGTGAGGATGGCACAGAACCGGCAGTTTTCCCTTTTGCTTTCCATAGGGTCGCTGTGAGTTGAAATCATGTTGGCCGTGCCTAACGATGCCAACCACAATATAGAAAAAAACATGAATGTATGTGTGTCCTGATAAACTACTCAATCTGTAGTAATTTGATTTGCCAGCGCTAGGAAAATAATGCACATCCTCAGATCAAGGAATTTACAGTCTGCTTTGTGACAAGGGATGAGTTTTCAGATTTTCTCACATCTCTTGCTGTCCTCATTGCTACTTTATAACCATAGCCTCTTCCCCCCATTTATTTGTTCATTCATGAACAATTTTTAATTGTAAATTAGGTGGGGGTGTGTCTACGTTTCAGACCGAAAACGTTGTATCCATCAGTTTAAAACACTAATCCTCTCTGCATCACATTGCCCTTTATCTGCTCCTTGATTTCTCTTCTCCCTCCTGTAGTCCTTGTCCACCAAGTGGACACCATCAACAGTCTAGCCCACTCCTTCATCACCTCTCCCTTCCCCTCCCTGCCTTGCCAATCTCCAAAGTCTGTTCTGTTTCTTTCCATGGTCTCATAGAATCTTTGTTCTTTTGTGATCGGTGGATTTCACTCAGCATCCTATTTTCTAGGTCCCTGAATGTCGATAGGCACTTTGTGGCTTTGCCCTTGATTTTGAGGAATGTGTGTTATTCCACTGTGTTTCTGTACCAGTGTTTTGCAAATCTAGTTTTCTACTAATGCGCATTTAGACTGTTTCCATCTTCTTGCTAGCACGAACAGTGCTGCCGTGAATGTGGGAATGCAAATGTCTGTTCCCGTTATGACGGTTCTTTAGGAAATATACCCGGCAGAGGTATTGTCCACCCACAGCCTGGAAAGCGAGTGATTGGGCCTGGAAAGCGGAGGAAAGGCTGAGACACACCGTGGGTTGAGAGCAGGCACGGGCCAACAAAGCGACCAGGTGGAGTGTTGTATATAATATCATACATATTTTAAAGGAACCGCCAGAAGCTTTATTCAGTTACTTGGGGCTATTGATGCCACACGGACTGGATCGATTTATCTTCCAGGAGAACTCAGAAGAGAACAATCAATGTGGGGCCTACTTTGCAGGGAGGGCACGTTGGTGCGAAAGTGATGGTTCTGTGAGGGGACTGCTAAGTGCTCTTGAGCCAAGGTCCTGTGCCATCTCCTAGGTGAGAGCTTGGCCCTGCCTTCCAAATGGGGTGAGTGGTGTGAGGCTAGTGAGCAGAGGAAAGATGTCATGCTCTCACGAACTAAAGGACCCAGCATTTTCTGAACTGCTATGGGGTGTTCGGCCGCTGGAAGTACAAGACGGAAGAGACACCTGGACTGTATAGGATCTGGGTTGACTTTTTCCATAGAGTGGGCTCTGAAAGAGATCGCAGCTGTGAGGGGGCTCCCAGAGAAGGAGTGTGGAGCGGCTTCTTTGACAGCGGCTTCAGCAATATTTTATGAGTTGATATGATAGAAGGCAGGGATTCGGCCTGCTCTCCCTTCATTCCTGGGGTACAGCACAGCCCTAAACCTAAGTCAAGCCTGAGTCGTTAGGATTGCTTAGTCTCACATTTTGCCCCCATCTTCTCCTCATCTCTCTTCTTTGCATCCCAAAGTCAGAGGACGTCATTAAGCTAAAAGGGCACCAGAGAAAACAACAGAAAACCACTTGGGCTTTCCTGAGGGGCCTGAGAGAAGCAAAATCTCTGCTTTTTTTTACCCTACTTAGAGCTGTCTCTCGGGCTGTGGCTCTGCTGGGGTGGGGCAGAAAGAGAAGCACCGACAGAGGGAGAGAGGAGGAAAGATAAAGAACCTCTTACCTACAGGCAGCCTCTACACTGGACCAGCTCCCTCTCCACTCTTCCATTCTCCGGATCTTCGAATGTACTGCAAAATTATGCTGTACATTTTCAGAGGGTTTCAGAAGGAGTCTGTCCATGCAGAGCCAGTGCGTGGGGACCTTCATAAAAGATGATGCCACAGATTCATTGACCCCACTCTTGTTCACCCAGGTACTGGGATATGTCTGTTTCTTTTGTTTGTTTTTTTAACTAGCCCATCTCTATTTTTACTGTGGTTTAAAGCCACATAGCTCTTAGAAGAGAATGGAACAGATTAGGGTAATTGGTTTTTTTGCATTTGGAAAGTTTTGAGGGACTAAGAATTTTTTCCATTCCTGGTGTGGCATAGGCTTTGTTCTGCTGTGATTCGCTAATACAAACTTGTAAGAATGCACTCCCTGCCCTGGAGTCTGCCCAGAGAGGGGAGGGGGTCTTTCTCCTGGGGAGAGTTGGAGGCAAAGAGGATACAGACAGCATGGACTAATATGGAGACCACGTTCAACAATTATGTGTTTTATTTCTCTCCCATTTGAAGCTTTTCCTGAAGAGAATGACTACTTGCTGGCTTCCAATTTCCCCCTGTCACTGCCCTTCAAGCACCAACTATCTGGATCTTGTGGGGCCACGAGGTGCAGTTCCTCACACTCAGTCCAGCCCAGTCTGCTAGCCAGGCTTCCAGGACAGAGCTGCTCCACCTAAGATGGACTAGTTAGTTAATTTGTGGAAGGTCCTAGATTTGAAGTTCTTAGCTTCCCTTGGGGAAGCTTTCTTTCTTTCTCTTTTCCTAAGGAGTAAACAAAGAGATATAAAGCTGACTGAGCTGTAGGCCTATACATTTCTGTGTGCCCTGTAAAACAAGGCATTTGGGCACTAGTGATTGCACTGCAATATTCTCCCACATTTTATTACTGGGAATTAAAAAGAAACCATAAGCATTGAAAGAATTCTATCACGAAGACTAGTATAGCTATCACCCAGCTTCTACCATTAGCATCTTACTGTCCTTGTCCTTTCAGATGACCATCTATCTCTCATCCATTGATTGAACTATTTCAGCTCCTACCCCACCCCAACTGAATCAAACCTTCTGGAGATGGGACCCAACCATCTGTTTTTAACTGACCCTCCAGGGATTCTGATGCTCACTCACATTTGAGGAACAAATTTGTTGATGCATTTTAAGGAAAAAACACAGGTATTGGTACACTGACACCTAAATACTTCATTCTATAAACATCATTTATTAGGTGCAACGGGCTTTTTTTTGATGAGACAGACAGTCTTTTACAGTGTGATACACTTATGATAGTTGTCATTAATGGAGGGCAGGGAGAGAAGAAAGGAGAGAGAGGTAAAGAGAGAGGGAGGAGGTTAAGGAAACAGGGAGAGGTTAAGGATTGAGAAGAGAAATAGAAAGACGGGGAGAGAGGAGCATGGGGACAGGAAAGCAATTAAGTAAAGTTTAGTGGAAAACTGCATAGGAAATAATTTTCACGTAGGTATTAGCACATCATGTAGGTATTAGCACTTTCAACTGATAGAAGCCAATAGATCAAAGGCCTTCCATGTTTTTTGAGGGACTCACATGATCATTGGATTTCACAATGTTTTCCTGGTGGAACTGATGAGTTTGTTACAGATGAGGAGATACTGCTTTTCTTTGTCCTTCTTTTTCGCCCAGCTTAAGTCCTTGCGTACAGCACGGCTGGCTGTTGCTGTCCAGGGTGCTAAATCCAGAGCTGGCTGTCTTTACCAAGGACAGACCTAGCATAAAGCAGCCACAACTATCAGGCAGCTCGACATTTGAAGCTCCCAGACAAGATTTTAGAAACGATCTTGCAACGCTACAAATCCACTCCCCAGATTCCATCAGTGCAGAGAGAGAAAAAGAAAGAGAAAGAACGAGAGAGCGAGAACCCACAAGGGAGTTCCATTGTGCTTTGCTGCTTCACACTGACTGGCAAATAATTAAGACTCTGCAAGTAGAATTGCTATGGTAAGGTGATCATTCCTATAAATTAAAAAAAAAAGCTTAGATGGGTTGGTTTTGATATCAAAGTACCATAAAATGCCTTGTGACACGTTAGAGCAGTGGTTTTCCAAGTGTGATCTTTAAATGAGTAGCATCAGCATCACCTGAATGCAAATTCTCAGTCCCCTCCAAGATTTACTGGATCAGGAGCTCTGGCAGTGTGCTGCTGTCATCTACATTTCTACACAACCCCTTGGTAAATTTGAGAAAGTCTGCATATAGAACAATGGATCTCAATGCCGACTGCAGATTACACAGACTTGCAGCTTTGTGAAAACGTTGACATAGATTCACCTCACTCCTTGCTCACCCTAAATTAAACCAGGATATCTGGGAATGGGGTCAAGGTTTTGGTGGGTTATTTTCGCAAGTACCACAGATAATTCTAATGCAAATCCAGGGTTGGATTTATGGCTTCAGAGTTGTATTGAGAACACACAGGAATCTCTACTGAGTCAATTGGATGTGACAACTCCAACACCATGACTCCTCATTAGCAGCCTTGGGCCTCTAGGGCTGAAGCCTTTCTTTTACTTTGGAGAAAGAATCGTGTTGGGACATCACTTTGGAGAAAGAATTGTGTTTAAGCCAGTGGGCTCTGTGGAGATGTGCATAGAATTGATTTATAAATAAGTAAGTGTTTGCCATCATAGAGCATAAAGTTTAATTTGTTGCATTGTTTTGATCAGCACTACCTGATTACAATTACCTAATGAGGTCATCACATTTTGATAAGTCTCTCATTTCCCCTCTACCCCCTTTCATTCCTGATTCTGGATGGGCAGGGTGACATGGGGACATGCAGTAGAACTCATAGAAACAAAACGAAACAAAAATATAAAAGACTCCTTAGACACTTCAAGGACAAGGATAGATAACACTCCACACACAACTTCTGGTTCCCATGGCATGGCTGGAGCTCAGCAGGACAAGTTAAAAGGAAAAATAAAGATAATATCTATGTCTCTGCATTGTGAGCTGTCAGGCATTGTGGAAATACATAGCAATATTGCAATCTTTTCTTCTTCTGTCAGTAATGATGTGAGTGAGCTTGTTCTAACTCCATGGTCTGATTCTCGAGGTATCTAAATGTTGTAGGTTAGATGGAGTGTTTTAGCATCTTTTCTGCTAAGTGAAAACACCCAGAAATTCAGCTGATGCATCCAAGGGACAGTTTAGCACTAACGAAATACACAACCCTCCCCAAGTTCTTTAATCCTTCCTCCCCCCACTAGTATGACCTCAGCCCAATCTCTCAATCCCCACCTATACCAGTGTGCAGACAGTGGCACAAACAAGAGCTTTCGATATACAGAATTCAGGAAAGACAAACCCCCTCAGAAACAGCAATGGAGGCAATGATTCCATGATGATAGAGAAAGGGAAGAGAAAGGAAGTGGGGCGAAGAGGGGGTGGATAACAAGGATGGTGGAATAGTCCCCCTCAAGGGAAGAATACCAGGATAGTGAGTGAAGGGATAAAACGGGTGGTGCAAGAGATATATATATTGTGTATTGTATATATATATATACAATACACAATATATTAAGGGCTCACAGGGGTGGCAGGGTGCGGAAGGGATGGGAAAAAGAGTTGATATCAAAGGACTTCAGAAGAAAGATAATGTTTCAAAATGGTCGCTGCCAATAACTGTGCATGTCTGCTTGAGGTAATGGATGTATGGTTCATTATAATACATGTGAGAGCCCCCAATAAAATGATTTATTAAATAAAAAAGAAACTCAGACGCTAGCATAATATTTAAGCTGGGGCATCATCTCTTAGTCCTTTTTCAGTATTTTGTAAAATGTCCCAGCTATGGGATTCTGTAGGAGCCTATCAGTGTCTGTATGTTTTTTAGAAGGAATAGGCAAGCTGGGAGCATTTTTTAATTGGGGGGTAGGGGGCACAGCCAAAATGTCTTTCAGGTGTCTCATTTGTTTTTCCTTAAGTCACAGAGACACTATGAATCACAATATTTTAGAATCTGCATGTCATGTACAGAGAGTTTTTTTAAAAAAACTTTGAGCAAATGCCAAAAGGTATCCCTGTATTCTAATGCAAAGTCAGTTGAGAGACCTTGGAAACAACTCCCTTCCAAAACGGCTTCTTGATCCTTCATGCTCTTCCCTACATTATTTATCATGATAAGCACTCAAAATAGCTTTGGCCTGCAAAGACCAGGCATGAGGTGGTAGCCTGGGCTGCAATGGTAATGACCTACTGTCGTGGCAATCATGCCTGAATTAAGGGGGAAAGTTGAGTTTTTTCTTTAGGTATCAATCAAATTGGAAGAGATTTCAGATCATTTACTCTTACAGGCTTTGGATCACTCCAGGATTGGTTACAGGTTAGCATGGTGATATAAGCATTTTCTCTGCATAGCTTTGGGTAAGCAATGCAATTAAGGGAGGAGGTGATTGGATAGTGTAGTTCAGACAGGGCTGGTTCTTGTCTGGTACGGTGAAATAGAGAAAATGTCTCTGGTGTCTTTCTTCTGATTTTGTGCTTTTTGGTACCTTTCCATGTCATTTGCTGCAGGACCAGAACTAAAGTGAGGCAAGGCAGGCATAGAGGATGGAAATGTTAAGGAGGACTCACTCTCATGCCGTTCATGCATTAACCTTGCCCTTGCATTAACCTGACAGTGAGGGACTCCTCCAATTTTGAACCCAAGGCACCAGACCTGCTTCACAATCAGTTCAGGCCCACCATAAGCACCTAGTATCCCTATGTTGCTTACCCCCTTTATCACCAGGCCACCCATCTGACAAACGAAGTCATCCCAGGCTGTTGAGAACATCATGTCTAGGAATACATATCTATCCAGAGAGGATTTTTGAAGAAGCCATACTTGATTTCAGGAAAGGGCTGTTTTCATCTTGGTGATCTATTCCTGCTCTTAACTCCTAGAGGACTCTCTGCCTGAAACTTCTACTAGGCACATGGAATAGCCTCCCTGGGATACCAGGATCCTTCGGGGTCTTACATTTCTGCACATCACGCCCAAACAAACAAACAAACAAACTTTGTTCTCTATAAGATATGAACTGATAATTGTGCTGACTAACTCAAAGCCTAAGGTGCATGTTCCTATATTAATGAAGGATATATTCGAAGAATAGAGGCCTTCTTGAGTTATGCATGCATATAATTAACCACTATGTGTAGAAAGTTAACATGAACACCAAGCCAAAACATACAGTGGTGGGAGACATATGTATACAGTGACTCCATCTGGGGCCAATCCCTAGCCTTGCAATGCCATGCGCATTGTTCCTGTGGGCCCTCTGGAGAAGGCAGGGGCCTTTCCTGTCTTTGTCAGGCACTTGAATTCTCAAGGTCTCCCACAGCCCTTGGAATAATCACTGATAGGCACTGGGTTGTGTTTCACCTTGGTGCTCATTGGTGTGTCACAGGGCCTCTGGCAGTTGCTCACTCCATTACTCCAGTCAATGGGTATCATGTCCCAGTGCTTGCTTCGGGACTCTGCTCCTCTATTCAACGAATCTGGCAGTGGTGGGATTATAGAGAAGATAAAAATGGCACCGCTTGTCTGTCACTTTGTCCTACTGTGGTAGCTTGTGCGTTGCTGTGATGGTGTAAGATGTGCCACTGGTATTTCACATGCCAGCAGGGTCACCCAAAGTGAACAGGTTTCAGCGGAGCTTCTTTCAGACTAAGAACAGAGAATGAAGAAGGACTCAGCTGCCCATTTTACATGAAGAAACCACTGAAAACCGTAGGCATAGTTGTGAAGGCTGGTCAAATATTGAAAGCCTGAACAAAGGAAACAGAACACTGTCAGAGATACTGACATCAGATAGGCCCCTCTGGTCCAAGGTCACACAAAATGTGACTAAAGAAAAGCTGATTTAGGGGAGTTGACCTATGGGGAAGTGAATCAGGTAAACCCCGTGGGAATGGAGCCTTCTGGATCTTCATTGGATCATGGGACATGACTTCAGGTAGAGAAACAGCTACAATAATTGGAACTTGGAATGTGTGAAGTATGAATTTAGGAAAATTGGAAGTGGTCAAAAATGAAATGCATGAAGATCAATATTCTAGACATCAGTAGGCTGACATGGACTGGTGTTGGCCATCTTGAATCAGAAAATCATCTAATTTACTATGTCAGGAATAACACAATCAAGAGGAATAGTATGTCATTCATTGTCAGAAATGATCTTGATAAATCCATCATGAAGTACAATGCTATCTGTGATTTGGATATATCCGTCTCCAAGTAAATCCAATCAATACAATTATTATTTAAATTTGTGCACCAACCACAAGTGCCCGTGATGAAGAAATTGAAGAATTCTACTGACTTCAGTTGGAAATTGATCAAACATACAATCAAGATAAATTGATAGTTATTGGTGATTGGAATTCAAAAGTTGGAAACACAAAGGAAGAAACAGCAGTTGGAAAATATGGACTTGTGATAGAAATTAAGGAGGAGATCCCATGATAGAATTTGGTAAAACAAAAGGCTTGTGCATAGCAACTACTTTTTTTTTCAACATCACAAAACATATGGACTTCTACAGATGGAATAAATAGAAATCAAATTGACTACATCTGTGGAAGACAGAATGGAAAAGTTCAACATCAGTATCTAAAGCCAGATCAGGAGCTGACTGTGGGACAGACCATCAATTGCTCATATGTAAGCTCAGGAAAAAAACTTAAGGAAATGAAATCTACAAGGGTTAAAATACGCTGTTGAGTCTATCCCACCTGAATTTTGAGAACATCTCAAGAACAAATTTGATGCATTGAACATTAATGACAGAACATCTGATGAACTGAGGGAGGACGTCAAGACAATCATTCATGAAGAAAGTCAAAGGTCATTAAAAAGACAGGAAAGAAGGACAAGATCAAAGTGGACATCAGAAGAGACTCTGAAACTTGCTCCTAATCATAGAGTATCTAAAGCAAAGAGAAGAAAGTATGAAGTCAATGAGCTGAATAAAAATTTCAAAGGGCAGCTAAAAAAAAGGCAAATATTATAATGAAATGTGCAAGGACTTGGAAGAAAACCAGAAGGGAAAAACCTGCTCAGCATATCTGAAACGGAAAGAATTCAAGAAAAATTCAAGCCTTAAGTTGTAATATTGAAAGTATCTATATTGAATGATGCGGGTATCACCAAGAGAAGATGGAAAGAGTTCACAGAGTCACTGTACCAAAAAGAGCTAGTCAACAGTCCACCATGTTAGGAGGTACCACATGAGGAAGGTACCAATGGTGCTGAAGGAAGAAGTTCAAATGACATCGACTGCATTAGCCAAGAACAAGGCCCAAGGAAATGCTTAAATACCAAACGAAACATTTCAGCAAGCTGAAGAAGCATTGGAGGCACTCACTCTTCTATGCCGGAAAATTTGGAAGACAGCTACTTGGCCAACAGACTGAAAGAGATCCATATTTGTGACCATTCTAAAGCAACGTGACCCAATACAATGCTCAAACTATAGAATGATATCACACGCAGTAAAATGTTGCTTAAGATCGTCCAACAACGGTTGCAGCGGTACATTGACAGGGAGCTGCCAGAGGTTCAGGCTGGATTCAGAAGAGGATGTAGAATAAGAGATATCATTGCTTATGTCAGACGGATCTGGGCTCAAAGCAGAGAAGACCAGAAAGAGGTTTATTTGACTAAGCAAAGGCATATTTGATTGTATGGACCACAATAAACTGTGGGTAACCTGGAGAAGAATGCAGTTTATTTTCCTTAACAGGAGTAGAGGAGGGGTTGACCTTATTAGTCACAGTTTCAGGGACCACCTTTCTTTTATTGGACCATACAACCTCCAAGATATTAACCACTCAGGGGGTGGGGGCAGGCGGGTGGCAGCAGTGCTCCTGGGCTCAGGATGGGCAGAATTAGGCCCACCATGTGGGTTGACCAGGATACTGTCAGGCAGTAGATGGGGGTGCAGATAGCCCTTGGCCCAGGCTAGTGATAGTGGGTGTCCACAGAGTTTTGGGGGCTGGGGTGGGCCCAAACCATGCCACATGCACTTCCAGGCCTGCCATGGAGCCAGGAAGGTGGTAGTGGTACCATATGCACCCTTCCCACCCCCACCCCACCCCCATTGCTCACACCTCCAAGTCTATAGCATTTTAGCAGCTACAGACATCTCCCTGTTGGCAGCTCCTGAGAACCCACACTTGGCAGTGGGGGTTGGCTTTCCCAACCCTTGCCACCCGTTGGTCTACAAGGGAGGAATCTTTGTTCTCTCCTCCCACCATTCCCTTCCTTCTGAGTTCGTGGAAGACTCAAGGATGTCCTAGTGCCTGGAGTTCCACCTACTCCTCCAGAGCACGTCCCTGGCGAGAATTACCTTCGCTGCCAGCTCTAATCTCAACTCCTTGTTTGCAGCACTGTCATTTGTAGGGTCATCGCAGCTTCTTTGGGGGCGAGGACAGTACACAAGACAGACCAGGATACCTTGGCCACCACCATGCTGTCATCTTTCCTAGCATTGTTAACCTGGGTTTCTTTCAGGAATTTTAACAATCTTTGCAGTATTTTTGGAGTCGTCCTGTGCTCACATCCTGGTCCCAACGTTTCTAGCAGAGAACGTCACCACGGGACCAAACTTGGATGTCAGTAGTCATCCTGAGTTTATCCCTGTGTATTCCCACTTCCCATCCTGTCTCTAAAGCTGCAGGTTTTACGCAGGTTCCAGGATACCCAAGAACTGGTGGAGAACCAATCTGAGCGACATAATTTTGTTTTCATCAGGGGTTTACAGAGAGGGAGGAACAGGACTGCTTCCTCCCCCGGAGGAGAAGGAGGCAGGGTGGACAGGAATGCTTCCATAGAGAGAGACTTGACCTGGGGCTCTCTTTTAGACGTGGGCTAGGTACATAACCTAGGGAAGCTCAAATAAAGGCGAGGGAGTAGAAAGCCTTCACAATGCCCCTGGCTTGGCTGAGATGCCCTGGCTACTGGTGGCAAGTGCCTGCTTACCTGCAATGGTTATTTTTGGAGTGTTAACTTGTATCCCTATAGATCTCTTCCATTCAAAATATTTCTCTCTGTAGCCCATTCTGAGTTCCCACTAGAGAGGAATACATTTTGACTAATAGGCCTTGAAAAGTGGACAATTCTTGGATGTAAATATTTATTCATGCTTTCATGTGAACTAGTGAAATTGTCACCTGTCTATTAACTAAAAAAAATAGGTTATCCAGACTATAGTTATATAGTATACCACAGTTATACCAAGAGATACTGCCCCAAAGGGCAGGCTTTGACAGGGTTCTCAGTGTGGAACGGGAGGCATCTGGAAGGCAGTAGACCAGAACAAAGAAAGTAACTACAAGGGAGGACACAGTCATGGATAATAGATACCAGTGGTGATAAAAACTAATTTACAATTTGCAAATCAATTTCATCTCCATAATTTCATTCTGACCTCATGAGAACCCCAAGGATATGAGACAGTGATGGTTTTATCAATAAGGACACTGACCATCACAGGGCTTGGTGTCCAAAGGTCATCTGGCAGGATCTAGGTTGGAATGCAGTCTCTTGAATACAAATGCTCTTTCTATCACTTGGGAAAATAGCTCATCTATTTCACACTCTGCCAAAGGCCAGCCCTTCTGAGAGTTTGGTATTGAGAGCCCTCATATATCTGAGACTGTAACCCCCTAAGCCATGAACAATGACAGATCTGAGCGACAAAATCAAGGAGCTTCAGCCAGTCTTACTTCTTGACCTCCCATCTTTAATTTTTTATCTATGTTTGAACTTATCTGTGGCTTTTCAGAATAAATGGAGTAGGGGTGTGTGGATGATTACACAGATTGAGAAAGTATTATTTTTATGAGAACCACGAAATATTTTACTATTACAATGATTGCTTAGACATGTTGGCACTTGTAGGGAAAGGAATCTGAGCCAAACATGACTAGAGTCCTTATTGTGCAGTTATTAATACTACATGACTGATAGTCTCATCACTCCCAAACACTAAGCAATTTATTTCCTGTTGAGTCTCTCTTCTTCTCCCCACGGAGGCTCCTCTCCCTGAGATTCAAGGTTGGAGCTGGGAACATATGCTCGGGGACCTCATGGCAGCCCCAAGGGAAAAGTCTAGAAACTCCGAATTGGTGTAGCGGGGAAGCAAGCCTGGTGTTAAGTTCATTCCGGCAGTCAGAGAGGCGGAGAGGAAGGCAGCTGGCAAAAGAGAGAGAAAGAATGCCTCACACTTCCCGTCACACAATTGACAAGAGTCTTTGCAGCCAAGACAGCTTCCCAGGTCTCACGGCGACAGCCTGAGGAGAAGGCACGATAGAGAGCACCTTGGGGAAACTGAGGCTCAGAGGAAAAGGGACTCTTCCGAAAGCCATTGGGCTGGTATATCAACTCCATGTCTGAGGCCAGGTCCATTGTGCTTCCTGCTCTGCTGCCCTCCACAGAGTAAAATGTGTCCATCCTAGCATCCATGTCCAATTTCAACGCCCACGGCCATGTCTTCTGAAAACACGGCCAGGAAGGCAGCTTAATTCTTCATTCTGGTGTTCCTACGCCCAAGAAGCTCTCCTTCTGGGTCTTTACCTGTTAGCTTGAGCACCTCCACTGAGCTCTAACCAACCCCATAGTCTTCACTGTAACACGGACTCCATTTTTGTGTACCTAGCCCTTGTTTGTTCATTTGGTGGTCTTGACTACTAAAGTGCACTGTTCTGGACCTGGGTCTGACTTATTGTCTTTCTGTGGTGCTCAAAAGAATATCTCGAATTAAATTGGTGGAAACATTCTGGTGAATCTGCACATAGGAAAACGTGTATTTCCACTTACATAATTTAGTGACATTAATTGGATCCGTCATGTTGTTTCATCCATGTAATTTTAACATCATGAAGTCAAGCAAATGACAGAATGAGAGATTTGAGCCTCTGGTCACTGTAAATGCCATTGACTGGCCCTTTCTTTCTGCGCAAGCCTGGAGTTAAGGCCTTCTTGGGCCCTCACCCTCAGACAAAGATCAGATGCTTCCCTTCACTCTGCGGGGCGAGTGGCTGAGAAGACCGGGACACTGTATTTTACCTAGAGCTGTTTCCATTCCAACAATCCACTGATGTTGTCAACAAAGATTCCAGCACGAGGAATGCCAGGAGCAGACAGGGAATGCCCATGTCCCCTTGGTCCCACTGACATATGAAGTGTCTGGGGGATTGAGGGATGGAGTGGGGAGCATCCTAGAGACTGACATCTCATGTATCCATGGAAAACATGTGGGGTAAATCTCGCAGAATGTGGCATGTGTATGTACATGTATGTGAATCCCTGAATTCCTAGAACGAGGAAAGAAAACAGAGAAGGCTATGAGGCACACAGGGTAGATTTCTCCCTGAGAGGCAAAGCTCTTCAAGGAAGGGCCACAGAGAGGAAAAGTCTAATATAGTTGAAGCTAGTCCTTTTTGCCTCTCCTCCTCTGCCTTTATCTCCCTTCTCACACATCTGAGAAAACTCAACCCAGATCTCATGCTTCTCTAGTAGTTGGGAAATGACCAAATCAGAACACCCCAGATCCAATAAGCTTCTTCAGTTTAGAGTGCTACCGTCCAGAGCTGTGGACACGGAGCAGGCTGGAAGAAAAGACTGCACAACTACTCAAGGCGAGGGGACTTTGCACCATATGCTTTCACTTTCCCAAATCTCATCAAATTCTAATGCCACCATGTGTGCCCAAGTTACTCCACCTCTTACATTCTATGGGCACACACTCTCTTGGCAGTTTGAGTCCAACAGAGGCAGCTTGGAAAACATTCCTGATCATCTTCTGAAAAAAACAAAAAACACCATTCCAAACTCCATTGTAGCCCAGCTAGACTCTGCCACACAGTGGGTTGTGCGTCAGAGTAGAATCCAGGGCACCTGGTGTTCTCTTAGGAAGATGAGGGGCCCTGCTTGTAGAAGATGGCTCTGGACTGCCTGTCCTTCTCCCTACCAACCCCTCCCCCACCCCTGACTTCATTCGTACCTCTTTTTCCAACAGCGTTGCTTATCAGGGAAGTATCTAAATTTGAATCATCTTGGTCTCTCTGAAACTACCTCATGCCTGCTTTCCCCATATTGTTGTGGGGAGGAGTTTTGTCTTCTCGATGGTAAAGTGCAACCCATCCTGAAGTCTTTCATCTTCACCAGTGCTCCAAGTGCTCTTTGCTTTCAGCAAGAAAGACGGTGTCATCTGCATATTGCAGGCTGTTAATGAGTCTGCCTCCAACCTTGACATCACAGTCTTCTTCACACAGTCCCACTTATCAGGCTATTTGCTCAGCATACAGGTCGAGCAAATATGGCGAAAGGCTGTGCACACCTTTCCCAATTTTAAAACACATTCCAAAAACTGCCTCTTGGCCTGTGCACAGGCTCCGCATGAGCATAATCAGGTGTTCTGGAAGTCCCATTCTTGGCAGGGTTATTCAGAACTTGTTATGCTCTACACAGTTGAATCCCTTTGCACAGCCGATATGAAACACAGGTAGACAGCTCTACGCTCAGCAAAGATACCTTTGACCCCAGCAATGCTATATCTCATTCCATGGCCTCTTTTGTATCTGGCTTGGATTTCTGGTAGTTCTCTGTTGATGTATAGCTGCAACGATTTTTCAGTGATTTTCAGCAACATTTTACTTGCACGTTATAGTAATGATATTGTTAGAATTTCCTGCATTCTGTTGGATCAACTTTTGTGTGTTTGTGTTTTGTTTTTTGTGGAAGGGGCACAACTATGGATCTCTTCTGGTAAGTTGGCCGGGTAGCTTGTCTTCAGATCTCTTGGCATAGATGACTGTGCTCTTCCAGCGCATCCATCTGTTGAAGCATCTCAAATGGCATTCCACTAATTACCGACGCTTGTTTTCACCAGTCTCTTCCGGGCAGTTTGCACCTCTTTCTAGTGTCACTGGCTCTTGAGCATGACAGTTGACCATGAACCACAGCGACTCTCTGTAGTTCAATCTTCTTTTGAGGCTTCCTGTATTATTTAACGTTTACATCCCCAGGCCCTACATACATGTTTCTTGAATGAATGAAATGAAATGAACTAATGAAGTACATGATGTAGCCTCTACCTTCTAGAGGGTTATAGTCAAGGAGGAGAGAAAATACTTGAAGACCTGGCATCTCAGAGCCAATGTTATAAATTTGTTCATTGAAACATGTGAAATACAATGGAGAACAGAACACATTCCTTACGAGCACATGGAATTATCCCAAGAGAGAGGAAATTCAACGTTTGATTCAAACAATAATTGAGTATCTGCAATTTGTCCAATACTGTTTTAGGCACTTCTGGATTATTGTCTCATTTCATGTTGACAATAATCGCCTTATTCAAAGAGAAACACGGTTCAATGATAACAGATTACATTGTTTACGTGTTTGCTCCTTGCCAAGCACTGGGCTAAACTTTTCCTGTGAATGACATCATCCAGTCACCAAAATAGTCCTGCAGAATGCTGTTCATAGTTGCCATACGGTCAATTATGACTCACGGCGACACAGGTGCTGCAGAGGACTCCTTTACGGGGTTCTCTTGGCTGTCATCTTAGTCAAAGCAGATCACTTGATCTCTCCTTCCCTGGCACAGTGAGGGTGTGGGCTTGACCAAGCAACCTTAGGTTAGCAACGGAACCCAAGCAGTTGCGCCACCTAATATCCTTGGAAATACATATTCTTTTTTTCTAGTTTTGAAGAATAAACAGGCTGAGCATATTCAATGTGTCCACGAGACACTGTGCTAATCACTGACCAAGCTGGGCATGGCACCCCATCTGCTTGTCACCAGCATCTGGCCTTCTTGTCACGTTGCACAGGGCCTGTTTGAGCTCTGGAAGTGCATCCTGGGCTTGACTCCTGGCCTTCCCTATCTGTGTTATCGGGGGCACCTCTTTTTATGTTTAATTCCCTAATGTATAAAACGGGAAGAGTAATCACTACCTCCAAAGACAGTTATGATGATTAAATGTGGTACTACATAGGTATCGATGGGTGTTAGCTCTCCTTTCTTTAAAAATCTGGTAACTTTTTTTTAAAAATGGGCCAGAAAATCACCACTTGTATTTCACATTTGCCCTTTTGTATCCCTCTTCCCTCCCCTGACCAGATTCTATAGCTTTCTAGAACAGTTAGCGTTCAGTTATTAAAAAGGCCAGGTGGCTCTAAATCAATACTTTCATTTCACTTCCAATTTAATCTCCTGTCTTTCTTCCCCATTAAGGTCCTATCTGAGTTCAACTTCTGGTGGGGAGGGGGTGGTTGTCTACTTCCCAGTCCTTGTTTCTCTCTTAACTTGGCCACTGACTCTGACTCCTTCAGGGCTGAGATGGAAGGGAAATAAGAGTAGACGGCTGATTTGACATGACTGGTGCAGCACTACAAGGACATTCCTGGTAAAGGACATTGTGTTTGGGGAATCAGAGGGCCAGCAACAATGAGAGGAACCTTCCCTGAGGGGGACTGACACAAGAGCCATAACAATGAACTCAGACATATCGACGTTCATGAAGATGACCCAGGACTGGCCAACATCCTGTTCCACTATTCCCAAAGTCTTCATGAGTTAGAGCCAACCTGGCAGCAACGAACAACACCCACAGGCTTGTACAGAGTGGGAGACGTGCAGTTTCGTGGCACCTTGTACTGAGAGTGAATGTAGGATCTTGGGTTTCTTCTATCCATTGCCTTCAAGTTGATTACAACTCATAGTGACCTAATGTAGCAGAGGGTTTCCACAGCTGTAATTCTTTATGGATGTAGACTTCCACATCTGTTTCCTGTGGAGTGGCTGGTAAGTTTGAACTGCTGATGTTTTGTTTAGCAGTTAAGAGCTTGACTATGGTGACACCAGGACTCCTTAAAAAAAATCATTTTATTGGGGCTTGTACAACTCTTATCACATCCATCCATCCATCCATCCATCCATCCATCCATCCATCCATCCATTGTATGCCAACCACATTTGTTGCCATCATCATTCTCAAAACATTTGCTTTCTACTTGAACCCTTGATATCAACTCCTCCTTTTCTCTGCTCCCTTCCCACGCCCCCATCCCTCTTGAACCATTGATAATTTATAAATTATTATTATTCTGTCATATCTTACACTGTCCAATGTCTCCCTTCACCCACTTGTCTATTGTCTGTCCCCTAGGGAGGAAGTTACATGTAGATCCTTATAATTGGTTCCCCCTTTCTACCCCACATTCCCTCCACCCTCCCACTATGGCCACTCTCACCATTGGTCCTGAAATGATCATCTGTGTTGGATTCCCTGTGTTTCCAGTTCCTATCTGTACTTGTGTACATCCTCTGGTTATCCATATTTGTAAGGTAGAATTGAGATCATGATAGGGGATGGGGAGGAAGCACGTAAGAACTAGAGGAAAGTTGTATGTTTCATTGTTGCTACCCTGCACCCTGACTGACTCATTTCCTTCCCATGACCCTTCTGTAAGGGGATGTCCAGTTGCCTATAGATGGGCTTTGGCACTCCCCCTCATTCACAATGATATGATTTTTTTTGTTCTTTGATGTCTGACACCTGCTCCCATTGATACCTCGTGATCACACAGGCTGGTGTGCTTCTTCCATGTGGACTTTGTTGCTTCTGAGTTAGATGGCTGCTTATTTACCTTCAAGCCTTTAAGACCCCAGATGCTACATCTTTTGATAGCTGGGCACCATCAGTTTTCTTCACCATAATTGCTTATACACACATTTGTCTTCAGTGATCATGTTGGGAAGGTGAGCATCATGGAATGCCAGTTTAATAGAACAAAGTGTTCTTGCGCTGAGGGAGTACTTGAATGGAGGTCAAATGTGACACAGGACTTCTTAATACAACATTTTGAATATTCTCCTTTTTTTCATACCCAGCCCTCACACTTGCCTCCAGTGGTATGTGGTGCATGACTTTTCGTGAATCTTTGTGGTAATCTTGATCTCCTCATAAAATAAAGTTTCTAGGAGCTTACCTTATTAGTACAATCCAAAGAATTCAGAAGAGGGATAATGGGAGTAAGGCAGGGAGGGAGCGAGAGCCAACACAAAAATATATTTCTATGCTAGCCACCACTTGGTTCAAGAGCTATTGCAGTTACATAATCTCCTGTAAACTAGAACGAAGGGTGGGGTCTAGCCTGTCAATCAGGTCATAGCCAATGAGGCCTCTGTGAGGGCATGGCCTTCTCCAGAGGATTCTGGGAACTCCTGTCTTCCTCCCTGGAGGTGGGGCACACACTCTTGCTGCCAGACATTCCTGTTGACAAACCACATGGAGCTATGCTAATGGAGCCAGAGCCCTGGAGCCGGAGGAACCATGTGGAGCCCCATGGAAACACTGAGATGCTTCCACCGCCACGAATCCACAAAACTTTCCACCCACTGGCCTGTGATCTTTCTGCAGTCAGTATTATTGCATGAGTTGCATGAGTCTGAAGAGGAATTTGTAGACTGGTATCAGACATATGAGATAATATTAGACTTATGGACTTGATCTGGACTGGGCTGGGATGTTTTCCTAAGATACAATCACTCTTTGGTATAAAGCTCTCTCTTACATATATGTCTCTGGATTTGTTTCCCTAGTCAACCTGGACTACTACACGAGGCAACTAATTGTTCAATCTTGTGGGAATACTTTCAAATATGAATTATGGCACTTTGATACAATCTACCTGAGGGCAGGAAGAAAAAGGACTTTATTCAATAGTCTCTTGATCCTATTGGTCCCACTTGATCCCACTAGTTCCACAAGGAGCTAAGACCCCTGCAGTTATTTTGGGCACTGGGCAAGCTTCACAGCATCAATGGAAAAGCTCTAGGGAGGCAGGCATGAAGTGTGCAGACAGCTATAAAAGGAGGTACTGTTGGATGCATCATATACTTTCTTGGAGCTCATACACAGTTTGCCATGGTGTACTAGTTAGTGAGGTACAAGTGGTCAAAGACAAGGCCAAGGAAATGAACTGGTACAAAAGAGGTATTTTATATAAGTGGGAAATGGCTTGCTTCTCCTTATCTTCCTCACTACTGGAATTTTTTATTTCTCTGCTCTGCTAAACCACTACTCGTCTGTCAGTTTGTGGTACTGTGGTGGTTTGTATGGGACTGTGATGTTGGGCAGTGGCCAGTGGTATTATCAGAAGTTTCACCCATGGTGACAGGTTTCAGCGGTATTTCCAGATTAAGAATAGACTAGGAAGGAGAACCTGTCTATCTACTGCTGAAAAAAGTTGACCATTGAAAACCTTAAGGATGACAGAGGAGCATTCTCTGATATAGTGTCGATAGGTATGCCCCTGAGGTTAGAAGGCACTTAAACTACAGATGGGCAAGAGCTGTCCTCTCAGAGTTGAGTCAACTTGAATGACATGGACAGAGTCAAGCTCTCAGCAAACAACCATTAATAATCAGAATGTGAAATGTATGAATTATGAATATAGGAAAATTGAAAGTCATCAAAAAAGAAATGGGAAACGTAGAGCTCAATAGCCTAGGCATTAGTGAGTTGAAATGGACTAATGCTGGCCTATTTGAATGGAATAATAATATTGTTTACCATGCTGAAAATGGACAATTCAAGGGAAATGGCATAACAATCTCAACAAAAAGTACTTTCAAGACCTATCTTGAAGTACAGAGCTATATAGAATAAAATAATATCAATATGCCTACAAAGAAGATCAGGAAATACAACTATTACTCAGATTTATGCACCAACCACTAAAGTTAATGATGAAGAAATGGAAAAATGCTACCAACTTCTTCAGTCTGAAATTGATTAAACATTCAAATTAAGATGCATTAATAACTACGAGTGATTGCAATATGAAAGGTCAATAGCCGGAAAATATGAGCTTAGCAATAGAAATGATGCAGAGGACACGTGGTAGAATTTTGTCAGACCAACATCTTATTCAATGCATATTCCTTCTGTTTAACAACATAAATAACGACTATACACATGGATCTTGTCAGATAGAACACACACGAATCAAATGGACTATATCTGTGGACAGAGGCAATGGAGAAGCACAATATCATAAGCCAAAACAAGGCCAAACATTAATTGTAGAACAGACAATCATTTACTCAAATGCAAGTTCAGGTTGAAGCTGAAGAAAATTAAAACAAGTGTACAACAGCCAAAATACAACCTGAATATACCCTACCTGAATTTAGAAAACATCTCAAGAACAGATTTGACACATTGAACACAAATGGCAGAAGACCTGACCAGCTGTGGCATGACATTAAGAACATATGTGAAGAAAAACAAAAGGTCATTGAAAAGTCAAGAAAGAAAGAAAAGACCAAAGTGGATGTCAGAAGAGACTCTGAAACGTGCTTTTGAATGCTGATTAGCTAAAGCAAATAGAAGAATTGATGGCATAAAAAGAGCTGAACAGCAGATGTCAACAGGTGATTCAAGAAGACAATCTACAGTATTCTAATAAAATGTGCAAATACCTATAGTTAGAAAATCATAAAGGAAAACACGCTCAGGATACCTCAAGCGGAAAGAACTAAAGATAAATTCAAACCTGAAGTTGTAATATTGAAAGATTCTATGAGAAAAATATTTAATGATACAGGAAGCATGCAAAGAGGATAGATAGAAGACAAAGTCGTTGTGAATTGGTCAATGTCCAATCATTCTAGAAACTGATGGTATTTAAGGAAGATCAAGATGCACTGAAGGCACTGGTGAAAACAAAAACAAACAAAAAGCAAAAAGTAAGTCACTGGGAACTGATGATACCAATTGAGATGCTTCAACAATACATGCCCTGCTGGAAGTGCTCAGTCATCTATGTCAAGAAATTTGGAAGACAGCTACTTGACCAACCAAATAGAAGAGACCCATATGCATGCCCATTCCAAAGAAAGAGGATCCAACCGAGTGTAGACATTATCAAACAATATAATTAATAACACAGCAAGTACAATTTTGGTAAAAATAATTCAAATTGGTTACAGCAGTAGATAGCTAAGAACTGCCAGAAATTCGAATTAAATTCAAAGGAGAATTTGGAGCAAGGGATATCATTGCTAACGTCAGATGAATCTTGCCCGAAAGCAGGGAAATCAGAAGAATGTGTACCTGTGTTTTATTAACTATGCAATGGCATTCAACTGTGTGAATCATAACAAATGAGAAGTAACACTGGGAAAAATGGGAATTGCAAAAAACTTAATTGGTAATTCATGTAGAACCTGTACATAGACCAAGAAGCAATTTTCAAACAGAACAAAGGAATACTACGTGATTTAAAATCAGGAAAGGTGTACATGACAGTTGTATTCTTTCATCGTATGTATGCAGTGTGTTTGATGAATAAATAATCTGAAAAATTAGACTATATGAAAAACAGCAGCAAGATTGGAGAAAGCTTCCTAAGCAACCAGCCATATGCAGCAACATAGCCTTGCTTGCTGAAGGTGAAGAGAACTCGAGGCACTTGTTGATGAAGATCAAAGACTACAGCTTCCAGTAAAAATTGTATCACAACATAAATAAAACAAAAGTAATCAAAATGGGACCAATAAGAAGCATCATGATAAACCGAGAGAAGATTGAACTTTTCAAGGAATTAATTTTACTTGAAGCCATCGTCAATGCTCATGGACGCAGTAGTCAAGGCATCAAATTCTATATTGCATTGCGTAAATGTACATCTTCTCCAGAGGACTTCTTTAAAACGTTAAAGAGCCAAGATGCCACTTTGAGGACTGAGATGCATCTACCTCAAGCTGTGTTAGTTTCAGTAACCTTAAAGACATGCAAAAGTTGGACAATGAATAAGGAAGACCTAAGAAGGATTGTTGCCTTTGAATTTTGGTGTTGAAGAAGAATATTGGAATGTATCCATCTATAGACAGCAGATCTCTGACAAAAGGTCAAAATTCACTAAATGGGAAAGAGATAGTCTCTTCAACAAATGGTGCTGGCGTATTGGCTCTCCCTCTACTGAAGAATGAAACAGGAACCACACCTCGATTCATATACAAGAGTGAGCTCAAGATGTATGAAAGAATTAAATGTAAATCCCAGAAATATAAAGATCATCAATGAGAAAATAGGGGCAATTGTAAGGATCTTAATTTAGGGTATGGACAGACTATCATATATAACCAAGTAAATACATACAAAAGACACAATAGATGACTAAAATTAAGACACTCATGTGCATAAAAAGTCTTTGTCAAAAGAGTAAACTGAGAGCCCATAAAATGGGAAGAATTTTTTGACAACACAACAGACAAGGGACTAATCTCTAACATTTATAGATAATTGTAACACTTCAAAAAGAAAAAAGATGAATAACAAAATAAGCAAAGGACATGAACATACAGTTCGCAAAGATGGCATCAAAAAGGCCAACAAACATATGAAGACATGGTCATGATCACTAGCCATCCAGGAATTGCAAATCAAAACAACGAGATACAACATTACTCTGAAATCGATGGCCAAGTTCACACACACATACACACAAGAAAATAACTGCTCGAGAGGCTGTGGAGAGATTGGAACCATTAAACACGGCTGGTGGGGCTGTAAATATGTATAACCACTGTGGAAAGCAATATGGCGCCACCTCAAACAACTGGGAATAGAAATTCTATATACTTGAACTAGAAGGTTTCTGAGTGCATATCATCAAGAAGTAACGCCCGTATTCATCGCAGCACTGTTCACACTGTCAAGAAGCAACCTAAATGCCCATCAGTAGAAGAATGGATGAAGAAACTCTGATACATACAATGGAATACTGTGCATCACTGAAACACAATGCTGAAAACACAACACACCTCACCACGACACGGATTAGCCAATCACAAAAGAACAAACAGTATATGATACCACTATTATAATGGGGGGAACCCCAACATGATAAAGACTCATATGCAAGGGAACAGACTTTGGAGATTTCCAAATATGGAAGGTCAAGGGAGGGAAGTTAAAACAAAGGACTAGACTGTTGGTGTTATCCTGGGTGAAATGGAAGATAGTCGTCCATAAGAGGGAGGAGATAAATCAAAGAGTAGGTGAAGAATAGACTATGGGGGATGGGAGCTGATGAATAGTTTAAAAATTTTTAATACAAAATTGATGATATTTTTAAAAAAGAATATATACAATGGGCCGCCAGAAGAAAAAGCAAATCTGTCTTAGTAGAAGTAGTCAGAATGCTTCTTAGAGTGGAGGATGAGACTTCACTCCATGTACTATGGGCATATTCTTTGGAGGGATCAGAACCTGGAGAAGGACATTGTTTGGTGAAGTAGCTGGTCAATGAGGAACAGGAAGAGCCTCAGAGAAATGAATTAACATGACGACTGCAACAAATGGGCTCTACGTAACATTGTGACGATGTTGCTTCCCTCTGTTGCCATAGGCCACTGTGAGCCACAACTGATTCAACAGCGCCTGACGACAGTTGCGCTAAACAAGCTATCTCTATTCCATCTGCTTTCTAGGTTCTAAAATTATGTTACTGTTTCTCATTTGCTCATGGCTAAATGCCAAATTTTTTTTGTCCAGGGGGATTTATATTTTAAAAATAAATTTCCATCGTTGTGGTGCAATTTTGAGCAGGAATGGGTATAAGCTTGCATGTCTATTGTGTTGTGTGGAACTAGAAATTCTACTGACCAGGTCTCTATGAAACAAGGTCCCTAATGGCTTGTGTATAATGGTTTTATGGACACCTCAGGCTCTTGTGTCCACAACTAAAGTCCCACAATTGCTTAGTTGTGATCCTGTTCTGAAAGCGGTGTCTTCTCAGTGTGTGGTGAGGCCCATCATTGTGTTTTCTTGGTCACCTTCTTCATTAGGCAAGGGAAAATCTCTTTCAGATGTGGCAGAGGGGGATTCTAGCAGGCATTCTGAGATAGTGAGAACACTTTTAGGATTCAATAAGTGCATCCATGGAAAAATGTGGGACATGGAGGCAGGTTTGACTTCCCCCACATAACGAAGAGTGGCTAATAAAGATGGAGAATTGGGGGGCACACTATTTATTCTGGCTAGTAGTTCTGATTCACTGTTACTTGGGGTACCATAGACTATGAAATTGGAATCGTTTGTGGATGGCCTTGAAGGTCTGGCCAAGGAGATAAGACTTTGTTTCCAATGTGGGTGGTAGAGCAGAGAAAGACCCAATTCTCTCCATGGTTCAGTAAGTTAGAGGAGGAAGATCTAGAGGCAATACAGCAAGAAAGGCATTTCTGCAAGGATGGGGGGGGGGAGAAGAAATTTGAGAGATATTGTACCCAGGGCATTTGTAGGCTTTACACCTGACTAAATGTGTGAAAAGACATGAGGACTGATTCTGATGCTTTCAATATGGATGAGTGGGTGCATGTGGACTATTAATGGAAATGGAAAAATCAGGACGTAGAACTGATTTGGGAGAATGAAAAACACTGTTTGGATATCTGAATTGGCTCTATAGGTGCTACTGACTTTGGCCTTGAGATAGGGTAGAAATTCTACCAGGTAAGATTTTCAGGCTAAGCAGTCTGTATTCATTTCAATCAAGTGGGAAGTAAATCCACTTTCAGACATGGAGTGGCAAGAGGCTGAGCTAGGGGGTTGAGGAAGGTGGGAAAGGTTGGTAAGAGCCACTGGAGGAGACGGATGAAATCTCAAGAGAGAAATTCAAGGTTTGCTAAGCAGTGCTAAGGCCTGAGGGTCCGCTTGCACATATGTTTATTACAATCCTCTCTCATCCTTTAGGATCCCACCACACCGAGGCAAATCACTGGGGGAGTGCAGCGGAACAGCAAGGGAATGGAGTGGCAAGGTCCCCAGGGAATACTGAAAGTGGACTTTGGGGCCAGGGCGTGGTGCCCCAACAGACTGGACAGGAAAACGCTCCTAAGGGCCAGCAAACGATCCCTGAACTAACTACAAGCTTTTCTCTTGTGAACTGTTTTGTTCTGTTCTTTGTCAGTGGTTTGTTTTTGTTGTTTTGTTGTCTGGTTGTATACTGTTGCTTTGTTTTCCTCTGTCTTGTTTTCGTGCATGTTAGTGACTCCACAGGTCTGTCTGAATAGGACAGGCTGGATGAACTATCTGGAGGAAAAACAACGGGACCGACAGTTCCGGGGGGACTTGGGGTGGGGGGGTAGGGGAGGGAAGGCAGTGGTGTTAACAAACCCAGGGACAAGGGAAAAACATGGGACCCCAAATGGTAGAGAAGGGGGAGTGGCAGGCCTGGTGGGAAATGATCAAGGGTAAGGTTGCTTAGAGAAGAGGTATACTCTAGCCCAGGTGGCGATGAAGTATGGTAGTAGGACAGGAGGAAGGTCAAGGGAGATGGAGGAAAGAGCTAGGAGTCAAAGGGCATTCATGGAGGTCTAGACAAAGACATGTACATGCAAATATATATAGGAGGATGGGGAAATAGATCTATGTGTCTATATGTATAGGTCAAGTATTAAGGTGGCGGAAGTACCTTGGGCCTCTACTCAAACACTCCCTCAATGCATGAATACCTTCTTTTATTAAATTGGAACTCTATGATGCTCACTCTCCCGACACAACGGCTGGAGCCAAAGTGGGTGAACAAGTAAATGTGGTGAAGAAAGCTGATGGTGCCCGGCTATCAAAAGAGATAGTGACTGGGGTCTTAAAGGCTTGAAGATAAACAAGCGGCCATCTAGCTCAGAAGCAACAAAGTCCACATGGAAGAACACACCAGCCTGTGTGATTGAGTGGTCCCAAAGGGATCAGTTACCAGGCATCAAAGAACAAAAAATCATATCATTGACTGCACACCTCCATGATAGGATCGCTGAAGACAAATGGGTGCATAGGCAAAAGTGGTGAAGAAAGCTGATGGTGCCCGGCTATCAAAAGAGATAGTGTCTGGGGTCTTAAAGGCTTGAAGGTGAACAAGCGGCCATCTAGCTCAGAAGCAAATAAGCCCACATGGAAGAAGCACACCGGCCAGTGCGATCATGAGGTGCCCAAGGGACCAGGTATAAGGCATCATGCAAAAAAAAAAAGATATAAGTGTGTGTATGTATGTGTATATGTATATATGTATGTGTATATATGTATATATATCATATTAAATGAAGGGGGAAGTGCAGAGTGGAGACCCAAGGCCCAAGTGTCGGCCAATGGAGATCCCCTCATAGAGGGGTTTAGGAGAGGAGATGGGTTAATTAGGGTGTGAGGTAGTATCGATGAAGAACACAGCTTTCACCCAGATCCTGGATGCTTCCTCCCCCCAACTACCATGATCCGAATTCTACCTTGCAGGGCTGGATAGGACAGAGGCTGTACACTGGTACATATGAGGGTTGGAGGTACAGGGAATCCAGGGCAGATGATACCTTCAGGACCAAGGGTGTGAGGGACGATGCTGGGAGAGTGGAGGGTGAGTGGGTTGGAAAGGGGGAACTGATTACAAGGATCCACATGTGACCTCTTCCCTGGGAGAGGGACAGCAGAGAAGGGGGGAAGGGAGACTCCGGATAGGGCAAGATATGACAAAATAACGATGTATAAATTACCAAAGGCATATGAGGGAGGAGGGAATGGGGAGGGAGGGGGGAAAAAAAAAGAGGACCTGATGCAAGGGGCTTAAGTGGAGAGCAAATGCCTTGAGAATGATTGGGGCAGGGAATGTATGGATGTGCTTTATACAATTGATGTATGTATATGTATGGATGGTGGTAAGAGTTGTTTGAGTCCCTAATAAAATGTAAAAGAAGAAAAGAGAAAAAAAGGATTAGGGCAAAGACTGTACAGATGTGCTTTATACAATTGATGTATGTATATGTATGAACTGTGAAAAGAATTGTATCAGCCCCAATAAATTGTTAAAATAAATAAATTAATTAATTTAAAAAAAAGGTCACTTCCTCCAGGAAGCCTTCACTGAAACCTCCTGCTTGGCTCTACCACAACCAGTACCTAATTGACATCAAATCAACTCTGATCCCCATGTGTCTGAACAGAAACTGTGACCTAAAAGATTATCAGTGGCTGATTTTATGAAAGGAGATCCTCAGGCCTTTCTTCTGCGGTACTTCTAGGTAGATTTAAGCCTCCAACTTTTCAGCTAGCAGTCCAGCGCCTTAGGCATGTGCACCATCCAGGACCAGTCCTACCACGTTATCGCTGTTCTTGTGTGCCCCGCGTTGATTCTGACTCCTAATGACCAAAATCCAAGGTCTCCACAGAGTTCGCTAGGCTGAAATCTTCATGCACGGAGGCCTTTTCCCCTGTGGAATTGTGAGCAGGTCTGAAAGCACACTCGCATCAAGGTCTCTACCTTACTGAACTCTGTATCCCCAGAGATCAGCAGACTTTGACCCATTGTAAATGCCCCACCAATAGTTGTTGAAATAACAAATGAAGTAGCCTAGGGATGTTCAGTTCAAACGTATTTGCTGATTTCTACTGGCATCAGTCTGGCTTGTGAGTAAGAGCTGAGGAAACGGTCAATGACGAGAGGCCAAGATCAGGGACTGGCATGATGCTTCTGAGAAGCTCATGGCATGAGGGAATCCAGGTATCAGAGAGGGCAGTGTGGAATGCATTCCTTGGAATGAAGAGGAACCCCTTGCAGGCACAGCCAGAGATTGTACTTACCAGTAGCATTTATAGATTACAAGGGAGTCTTTATGTACTGGTGCCATGAACTTCATGACAACCCTCTGAGGGCTTGTATCATTATAGTCACTTTACAGGTGAGCCAATTGAAGTTCAGGGATACAAAATATTACAGTCAGAACTCAAACACATGCACCTGACTTCTCTTCCAAAGGTGTTTCAGCTCTCTCTCTCTCTCTCTCTCTCTCTCTCTCTCTCTCTCTCTCTCTCTCTCACACACACACACACACACACACACACACACGTGTGTCCAGATGCATAACAGGACAAATCCGAGCTTGCACTCACAGAAGTGTGCACAAGCACACAGCTTCTAAAACTGGGAAGTTAATTCATGTATTTCATTCCAGTTCCTTCCAAACCCATGTCTCTCAGGCTGTCAGGCTGTATAAGCTGCCAGTGAAGGAGGGGGAAAATCAAAGAATCTCCTTGACAGCTTCCATTAAGTGAAATATGAGGTGAAACAGAATGAAATAAAATTGAGAAGGAGATGACAGGGTTTTTCTATCTGATGGAAAACGTTTGAAAGCCATTGGCCTGATCGCCTCTCATTCATCACCCACTTCTGCTGGTACAGACCCTCCTGCCACTCCCTTTTTCACACTCACCAGAGAGGAAATTCTTCTAGAAGAGAGATGTGTCTGCCACGTCCGTTCAGAATTTCAGTCTGTGTCATGGACGCAATTCAGCCTTCCTCAGTCCATTCGTCTTCCAACTTCTAGCACAGAAACTCCCATACCTGGATGGCTCCATTCCCAGAGTGTCTCCCCTCCCCAGTCCAGAATCCAATATAGCCTTCCCATTCTCAGAGCGGTCTTCCATCTCCAGCTCTTATTCTCCCACCCCCAGCATGCTTCTCCATTCTAGAGCAGCCACTTCTCAGCAGTGCCTCTGTGAATGAAGGGTGATCCAAGGAATGAGGACGCTTCCTGGGGTCTCCAGGCTAGGCTCAAGGTGACCTCAAACTTCCCTGTGGGCAAGAGTCCAGGAGAGTAGCCAGGAAAACCTGTGCAAATGCTCCTTGAAGTGAGTATTCGATTCTGAGAATGGCAGCCTCGGCTGGGAGTGGGAGACATGAGTTTGGTGCCGCCTACTCTGCCCCTGGGCTTCTTATCCCTCGTATACCTTAATTGATCATGCTGTCTAGAGCCATTTTAACCTTTATATCATTCATTCTCTATATTAAACTGTAAATCCCATTGCCAGCGAGTTGATTCCACCTTGTAGCCACTCTACAAGACAGACTAGGACTGCCCGTGGGTCTCCAAGGCCAGAACCGTCATGGAGGCAGACTGCCCCATGGTTCTGCTACCGAGCACCTGGGGAAGGAGACTGCCACTTCAAGTTAGCCACCTCGTGCGTAACAACTGCGCAGCAGGACTCCTTTATTGGGCCAGAGGCAGCTTTAAAAAACTGTCAGCTGAAGTCCTTGCCATCTTGCCTTTTCTGATCTGCCTGAACGTGCAGCTTAATTTGTCAGTCATTCTCCTTTTTGCCCTTTTCATTCCTGCCACCTTGTCCTTTCAATCAGGGTCACAGAGGGCAAAACCAGAGGGAAAGACATTTCTGGACAACCTCCTCTGAAGGTGTCCTACTGAACCACCTGGTCCACTGATCTGTACTGGTTCCTCTCGTCCCCCACCTCTCCTCAGTCCTAGTTTCAATGAATTCAAAGTGGACTGCTCCCTCCTATGTCGAGTCTCAGTAAACTACCTTCCTACTTCCCACCATCTGTGAGTCTTACCTTTTTGATCTTGACTGAAACAACACTTTTTAGGGAAGACATACTTGATGCCCCAGCTTTGTCAAGTCAACCTTGTCAAGCGTTTTCAGCATCCTGCCTGATCACTGTCATCTACTGCGCTCAATTATCACAGTTGTGTTTTATAATTTCATGAATATTTGATGAATCCCATCCTCCGCCAGAAGGAAAGAGACCATGGCTATTCTTGCCCACAATTACAGTCTCACTGCCTCATGCTGCTGAAGTCCAGTTACATGTGTTGCATGTGTTCCTGGCTCAACTTGGGTTGGGTCCAGGGCTGGCTCCATCATTTAGATCCACAGAGTCCAAGGACAGGTAGACCAAGTCCACTCCTTCACGAGGGGCACTAGGAACTGATAAGAGCTAGTCTATAAATAGGATACCATCATGTCCAATGTGTTAAAGTTATAGAAAACAGTGGTATTTCTAGATTTGCAATATTCATGAAACAGCTAATAAGCCATCAAAGAGAACAGAGTGTGAACTGGATTCTAAGAAATGGGCCCATCATGCTCTATGTCCATTGGCACAAATAAAGGTCATTCATTCATTCAACAAATATTTACTGTGTGCCTACTATAGCCTGGTATATAGTAGAAGTCTAGAACAAGCAGGACCCATATAGGAACTTCTTGGTATAATCCTGCTCCCCATCCATCCTGGTTCCCTCAAGACTTTGCCACCCATCAGCCTGGCAGTTAAGAAAATCGTCCTTGGGTAGAAACACATTTCTTCTTGCCTCAGAGGTCACAGTTTTACCTAATAACACTCCTGAATCCCATGCATGAACTTTGGGTGCATCTCCACACTCCTGCATTCTAAGCAGCAGAGAAAAAGGGTGCAGCCGACAGCAAGTGCTAATCTCAGACTGAAAACCCCAGCCCCTATAGATTCTCAGGGATTCGCTAGCTTTTTCTACCAGGCTCACCCTCTCACCTACTTTCAGAATAAAGGAAGAAAGAGCGAGAGAGCAAGAGAGTGAGAGAAAGACAGAGGGAGAGAGGAAATGAAGGAAAGAGGAAAAGAAAGAGGGAAGGAGTCTTTATTCCTGGCCCATCCTGGGCTTTCCCATGGGCCACTCTCCTAATTGTGATTCCTTCAATAAACCTTCCTATGGAGCGAAGATACACAGAGCAAGTGGCTTTTCTTTGGAGTCTCCTTTGTCGTCTCTGTCTGAGGTGAACATCTGTTGAACTAAATTGATAACAGTAGGGGAGCTGTTCTTGACATGGTGCAAGACACACCATCCATCCAGATGCTTAGGGGTCTGCTCCTGGGCCTATTTCCCAGATGATGCCGAAGAAAGAGCCAGGTGGGCAGGCCAGTTGATGGGCCAGTTGGAAGACTTACTCAGCCCATTAGCTCTTGCTGCTTGCCTTCTTGCTTGTCACTCTCCATTTGTTTTCCCTTTGTCTTTAGTCAATTCATATTACACTGCCTTCCTCTCCAAGCATGCTGTTACCTGGTCCCATTCCAATTCCAAACCTGCCTGCATATTAATCTTGACAATGCACCTGCGGGTTCGCTCATTCTTACTTTGCTGCTAACCCAAACAGCCCCATCTGTAAGATGTATTGGCTTGTTTATATCAAAAGAAGAATTTGGGACAAGGCACAATGATTTGTACCTTCATTGCTCACTGGCCAAGGGGAGCAATTGTCAGGTAATTGACAGGAAAGTGGGGGAGGCCACAAAATGGGCCACCGGAGTTTTTCCCCTTTATAGTCATATGATTTATTAGTTTCTCTAAAGTGTGTGTATCCACGTGCATGTTTGCGTGTGTGTGTGTGTGTGTGTGTGTATGAGAGAGAGAGAGAGAGAGAGAGAGAGAGAGAGAGAGAGAGAGAGAGAGAGAGAGAGACTTTTCTTATTTGTTAGTGTTTTTCTAAGTGCTCATCTTGTTCCAAAGGACTATTCGGAGTTGATAGGAATCTGGCACCTGCCCCTTTGCAATTTTTCTCTTGCAAAGTGTTTCAGTGTGGTGCTCAGAATATGTAAGCCAGAATCTCCTGGAAGAGAGAATGAGAGAGGTTTGCTTAAATGTATATTCCTAGCCACCATTTGAAATACCTACTGCCATTTGGGTCAATTCTGACTCGAAGCAACCTATCGGACAGAGTAGACTAGCTTCACAGAGCTTCCAAGACTGTAAATGCTTGCAGGGACAGCCTGTCACATCTCCTCTGGAGTGGCTTGCGGGTTCAAACTGCAGACCTTTCCGTTAGTGGCCCAGCATGTTCCCCACTGTGTCAGCAAGTCTCCAAGCTCACATTGACCCGATGAATATGAGTCTTTGGGGCTGGCACTGAAGACGCTGATCTGAAAGTGCTATCAGGTAATTCTGGCACACACTCAGGTTTGGCAAACACAGGGATGGGCTGGGGGTAGGCACTGATGGGCGTGGGCAGCTCAACCTTGGCACTGTGGTGTTTGGGGCTGGGCAATCCCTTGTTGTGAGTTGCTGTGCTCTGCTTTGTAGGATGTTTAGCAGCATTCCTGGTCTATACCCTCTTGATGCCAGTAGCAAGCCCCCCAGAGCATCCCCACATAGTCTCAAGAGTCCCCTGCCAGGAGAAATTTCCCTGGTTAAGCTAGTCAGGGTGCAGTGGAGCAACGATGAAACATACAACTTGCCTCTAGTTACTAAATGCTTCCTCCCTACCCACTACTATCATGATCCCAACTCTCCCTTACAAATCTGGCTGGACCGGAAGATGTACACTGGTACAGATAGGAACTGGAAACACAGGGAATCCAGGACGGATGATCCCTTCAGGACCAGTGGTGAGAGTGGGGATACTTGGAGGGTGGGGTAGAGAGGAGGAACTGATCACACAGGGATTTACATATACCCTCCTTCCTGGGGGACGGACAACAGAAAAGTGGGTGAAGGGAGACATTGGGGAGTGTAAGATATGACAAAATAATAATTTATAAGTTATCAAGGGTTCATGGGGAAGGGGTAGCAGGGAGGGAGGGGGTAAATGAGGAGCTGATGCCAGGGGCTTAGGTGGAGAGCAGGTGTTTTGAGAATGATGAGAGTAATGAATGTACAAATGTGCTTTATACAATTGATGTGTGTATGGATTGTGATAAGAGTTGTATAAGCCCCCAATAAAATGATTTTTTTTAAAAAAGAACAATTCCCAGAACAATTGAGGAGCTTCAATTGGACAGAAAGAGATTCAAATACAGGATCAGAAAGTAGAGTGCAAATCTTGCTATGTTTCTTCGCCTCTCTGAGCCTCCGTTTCTTCATCTTACAGATGGCAAAGATCCTATGAACAATGCAGACATCAGGAGAGTGGTGGACTTGAGACAGGGCCAGTACACAGTGAATGCACACTCCCATCTTCTCTCCTGGAGAAGATCAGCCGGAGGGTTTGGGGAGTGAGTCTGTGCAGGAACACTCATCCTTCTGGGGACAAAATAGAGTACCCCCAAACAAGAACAACTCTTGCTGTCGAACCGTTTCTGACTTCCGGTGACACCCACACCCCCTGTCCCCGCCCCATGCTCCTTAGGGATGCTTGTTCTGTTTGTTTGTCTTCCTGAAGTCTTTACAGAAGCAGTTTCCCCGGCCTTTCTTCCATGGTGCTGCTGGGTGGGTTCGAACTACCAACTCTAGGTTAGCAAAGGGGGGCGGGGGGCTGGGCACAAGGAGGCAACCACTGGTGGGCGACAAGAATTAAGGAATGAAGAGCAAAATCAGTGACAGCCTCAGTGGGGGGCAGTGAGGGCCAGAGGGAGGACACAAAAGTTAAAGAAGTCGTGGGTGTACTGGGCCTATTGACATCTCTGTCCACACAATCTGGGTCATATCGTGTGGGCCCCCCTCTCCCTGCGGCCTTATGCTTTCGTGACTAACTCTGCAGCCCACTGATGGGCTTGCTGGTTTCTGATCCCTGCCTGAGGCCCCCTCCCTCCCCTGCCCCTGCCCCAGCTGGGGCCCTGCAGCTGTGGGCCCCGGGGTCTGGCATCCCCGCCGCTGCCAGCCTGCACGCAGTCTGTGGGGCACAGGAAGACGGGCCTGCAGAAAGCGTATTTTTAGCTTGCCTCCCACTCTGAGCCTTGACGGCCCTCTGATGCCTATTTTTAGCGAGGGCACGGGGCTGGGCAGCCTCCCCAGGCTCATAAGAAGGTGGCGATTGGCTCCTGACCCGCCTGCCGCTCTGCCAGCCCAGCCATGTTGGCCCAGCTTCAGACGGGCTAATTACAGTAGTAAATTCCAGATTTCACAGCTTGAGCTTCGCCGAAGCCCTGGTGATCGCCATTCGAGAGTTCGTTTTTCCTTGTGCGGGATTTGAAACGCCTCTGCTGCCAGAATGCCCCATGTCTAAGGAGCAGGAGTCCAGCCTTCCAAGGAATATGGCATCGCCAGGGATGGGAATACCGGCAAATGGAGACCCAGAGGGGCCAGAGGAGAGCGGATGGGAAACGACAGACCACCTGACCACCACTGAGACAGACACAGATATTAAACCCAAGAGCCTACTAGTTGCGGTTGTGGCCTTGCACTCACCACGGCCCGGAGAGAGCAGGGGAGAGCTATGAGTTCCTTAGAGGTGTCAAGGTCATGGCATTTCATCAGCGGATTGCCAGGCTGGTCTCCCGAGGTGCCTGCGGCTAGATTCTCACCACCCACCTTCTGTTCGCAGTTGAGCTCGGGTTCATTTCCACCTCGCAGGGACTCTGGAGACAGGCACAGAGCAGGGTTTAGAACCGATTCACCGCACAGATGAACAGATCCAAAGAAATCCGAAGAATAGAAACATGGGGGGGGGGGGGTGCTCCGCATCCCTACCAGCTGATGCTTATTCTTCGAGGCTTTCCCATGCTGGGTGCTGTGCTGACGACATCTGTATGTGCACTTGCTCTGGGTTCTACTAGATATCCCGGGGCCAGGATGAAAGCCCCACAGATCAACGGACATAGAAATGGAGCAGGCACACCCAGAAACCAGCCAAAGCAGAAGGATGGAGGTCCAGGGAGCAGCTACACATCGCAGCTTCTGAGTCTTAAAGAAATGGGCACCGTTGGTTCCGGTATCAGCCCTACCTGAACGAGTTTCCCTGGAATGTGTGTCACACGGATTGGGTCCCCGTGTCACTGTGGAGGCTGCTGACATGCTTCGAGTGCTCACAACCCAGCTGTTTCCACTGTTTGGAAATACCACCTCCCACCATGCCATTAATGTCACTCAGCTAATTGAACAGGCCACGTTTTCTGAGGATGGTGTGTGGGGGCAGGAGATAATAGCTTTGGATCTGCCCGTTGTCATTCGCCTGCTGACCCGCCACTGCCTGCTGCTCTCCTCCTGCGCTGGTCTATGCCGCAGCCTCCCGCCAGTGGTGCAGATGGTGAATGCTAGGCATGAAGAGGAATTATCCCTGCTAATGCTCTCTGCCTTTGAAAGTCTCTGCCCCAGATGGGGACCCCCCACCCCCCAAGTTCATCTTTCTACATTTGTTGAGGCTTCAACCAGCAGAGGCAACAACAAAGTCATTTCCAACAACTGGGGCCTGCCTGTGTAGGCAGCAATCATAAGTCATCCCTTCTGCTCCGGGCTCCTGCCCCTCCCACCCCACACAGCCATTCATCTCCATCAGCCTTCTGAGCAGATGGAGATTTATATAGGAATGGTGGCTAGCCCTGCCTGTGGGGCCCCCTGATTACCTCTGACAAGAAGAGACCCAGGGGATTGTAGTTTATTTCAGTACTTGCCTAAATCAGAATATCGTATTAACAGTGAAGTTAGTGCTTCATTGCACAATTTTGGGAGGCAGATAATGGGGTCCAGACTGTCCCATAGCCAGTGTAGCTTAAGAGGACGTGTTGGAGAGTGTGTTGTGGGAGGGATGCTATAGGAGCCTTGTTTGGAGCCAGATGGGCTGGCTAAATAGCTGTGGCTAGATATTGCTATCTCATGGCCCTTTTCTGATTTGCTGTCTCTCTTAAAGGGGGCAGGTGTCTTTCAGAGCAAGCTGCCCTTAGGGAGATATTGGATCCGAATCTATAATCGGATCCGAAGAGACTGAAGAATAGAATAGTCTGAAGAATAGAAAAATTCTATCAGATCGGAGATAATAGATTAGGGTACATGGATGCATGGGTTCAGTAAATAGTTGTTAAAATATTAAGCCACTTCCACCCTTGGGAGAAGTAAAGCCAGAGTGCTCCTGAGAGGCAAGATGGCTAGCTTTCATCTTACATACCTTGGACATGTGGTCAAGAGACAGCATGTTGTCCAGTCGCTGGAAAAGGACATCATACTTGGTAAAGTGGAGTGGCGGGCCCACAAGGAGATGGAGCGGCACAGTGGCTGCAACATCGGGCTCAAACATCGGAATGATTGTGACGATAGTGCAGGACTGGGCAGTGTTTCATTTTGTTGTGTTGAGGGTCACTGTGGGTCAGAAAAGACGTGATGGCACCTAACAACAACAACAACAAGGCTGGTTAATCAGTAGTGTTTGTGGTTGAGACCATAAGCTGCCATTTGATGTTTCCCAGGTGTGGCCATCGTGATGAGAATGAGGCCTGGGAACACTGGGGAGCTGGTGTGTGTGCGGGGGGGGGGGGTGGGTGCTGTAGGTGCTGAGCAAGCTGAGATGATGGAACATTTGTAGCCTCCACTCCCTCATCCAGCATGGCCCAGTGGTGGTGGTGGGGGCACTGGAGTAGGTATAGGGCAGGTAAGTTTGGTGGTAGCATTGCCAAGGGACCTAGGAAAGAATGCCCAGGATTCAGACTACGTGGGAAGCACTGACGTCAAGCCCACATGCACCAGGGTGGCGGGGGGTGGGGGTCCTCGTAACTGACAATTTAATATAAAAGTCTTTGGAGGAGTTGGATGCAGTACTCCATGACGAGTCACAGCCAGAGAGGCCATCATTTAGTAACAGCTGCATCAAACAAACGACCTTACCAACCAGTTTGAAAGGTCAACACTAGAGCAGGGTGCCGTTGGGATGACTGGATGAATGACTTGCCATAAAAATTCCATCACTTGGCAAGTTGTCCCAGGAAGCGATTGAAAGAGATTAGAATAAAATTTCAGATGTATACATTGACTTACGTGTTGATTTGTACTGCACGTTGCTGCCGTTGTTAGCTGCCGTAGAGCTCACTCTTGGGGCCGGGTGAGGGCAGGCACAAAGATGGAAATACTGCCTTGTCTGTGGTTACTCTTTACCAGAGTAGAAAACTTCTTTCAAGTCTTGCTATTACCTCTGCCCAGAGACATATATCTCAAGTCCAGTTCTAATTTCTAGGACAAAAAAACAGACTCCCTAGTTCAACAAGAAGGACCAGAGTGTAGGAAGCAGGACCCCAGAGAAGAGCGCTGGGGTGCACAGTCATAGAGAAAGTTTCTTGTGAGAGAAGACAGTTGTGCCAGGCTTAAAAGTCAGGAAGGACACTGGGGTGGAGGTGGGGGGACACTGTATGCATAAGGCCCAGAGAGCAGGACTTGGCACTGAACACCTGTCCCTATCACACTTAAACTCAGAACATCTGGACAATCAGGGCCTGCCAAGGACTTCCCCGGGCCCTTGACTCCCAATAACCCTCTGGAGTCTGGACAGGCAAAACTGCCCTTGAATCCCTGAAAGGCCAGCAACCATGAAGTGACTCTGTCCACAGTGAACGAGGCAGTGGGAAGAAGGAGGTAGTGAAAGGCTTAATTAATAGTTTCTTGTGGCTTATTCCTACTTGGATCACAAGGCTGATATTTCCGCAGTCTATTACAAACTTCATTAAGTTTATTGGCCTGCCTGGGCCTGCCCTTTCTCCCATCCCATCCTGTCAAAGATAAATGATGCCAGCGGCCCGCCTGATCCTTCCTAAGCTTTGCCCTGCACTGCAGGCTGCTGGAGGACACCTGAAGGACAATGGCGGCCTCATTGACCTCAGAACACCAACCAAGATGGTAAGATAGATAATATTCAAGGCCACAGGCTAAATCGGCGTAGAAATAAAAGTTATGCATACCTCTGAGGCTTGTCCGAAAGTTGAGAGAATCAAGCAATGTGGGGTCAATGCCAGCAAGTTGGATTGCTCAAACAATTTATCATGAGGATCATGGACTCTAAGCACTGCAAGGACTTGGAAAGATGATCGCCTCCATTCTCTTCTGACAAACAATTACCGAGCCTATACTTGAACTCCCCCAGCGACGGGGAGCCCCTCATTACAGAGGCAGTCCATTCCACCCTCAGACAGGTCTGTGCTGAGTATAAAGTCTGCTTCTTCTTACCTCAGACATATGGTCCTAGTACTCTCAAGTGTGCCGATAAATTTAAAAAGATAAAAATGTATTTATGTTTTACACAACTCATAATCTATTTGAAGATATTCTGTTGTCTCATGAGTTTTTTTTCTCCTTCTTATAACTGAACACTTTCCACTTCTTCACCAGGTTTTCACATAATTTATCTTTCTCTGAACGTTTCATTTCTAGAACGCTCAGGCCTGGTCGGATGAGCACAAAGCAGAGAGGACTATCATCTCCCTTGTTTTAGACGTTATACCTCTGGACCCAAAGTTACATTACTTAATGTGATTAGACGGCCACCATACTAAATGTAGTTAGTCTGATTTACACCATTTCTTCTCTGACCACCACCAAAATCACTTTGAATTTTATTTTATTTTTTACAACTTGTTGCGTTGCTCAGAAGCAAACAGGTTTGGCTGTGGATGTTGCCTAGAGGGGCAAGATCATTCTGAGCATGCTCTCCTGTCACCTGGCTGCTAGTGATTGAAAGCTGGGTCCTGCTAGCTAGTTAGTTAGCAAAGACATCCTCGAGACTGAAAGGACAGTAATTCTCCGTTGGTTTTCTTTCCTGTGGTTACCTTGAAACCTGAGTTAATGTAAAACTTCTATACATGACTCCCTAAGGCATAAATTCCAAAGTAAAAGGTTTATATTCTCCGCGTATTCTGATTTCTGACAGACCACAACCTTTATTGCTGTCAGTCTCCTCGCTGGTGTCCATCTTCTAGTGAAAGTTCTAGCTCTTCCTCGAACTTGGAGGGGGTGTAAATTGGTCACACCATTCCACAGTAAAATACCTGCATGTCAGGTGACACGCTAGCAATGCAGCAACATTTATATTGGTTTTTGTGTCGGTCACATTTAGGACTCTCTTGAGTTTTAACATGTGTTAATAATACACACTATAAGGGGAGCTGGATTATCAGCCTCCGGAAATAGCTCAGTGTTGTGGGTAAGGAGAGTAGTGTATATGATGCACACTGGTAGACAAACTCCAGACAACTCTACCAGTTTAATCAGGAGATTGTGGCACAATTAACTGCTGATTATTTATTCAATGGCTTTAACTTATATTAATTAATCCACTAATTTGTTATATTTAAGGGGATGATTTTGATTATGGAGAATCTGTTCCAACTGGAATTAACAGGTAATGTGTTTGTCATTACGACAATCACCCAAATAATAAGCTATTAAATGAACATTAACATGTAATTGTGTAAAGAATAACTAATAAATTAATTAACATTTAATGTAATTCATAAAATGTAGATAGCAAGATTTATTAAATGTCAATTAGCTACCGACACCTAAGTGATTCAATATGCTAATACTAATTAATTTCTTATGAGCTTAGTGACTTAACAAAAATGTATTTACATAGTTAGAGACTCTTGAAGTCACAAATCCGATATTATCGGGTGCTGCCAAGTGGGTTCTGATTCGTAGTGACCCTAGGGACAAGAGAGGGAAACCTGCAGGGTGCTGCCCCATTCTCCCCAGGGTTGTTATGTTGGAGCCCATTGTTGCAGCCAATGTGCCAATCCATGTCTTTGAGAATATTCCTCCTATTTGCTGCCACTCCACTTTACCAAGCATGATGTCCTTCTCCAAGGACTGGTCTCTCTTGACAACATGTCCAAAGTGCATGAGAAGAAGTCTCACCATCCTTGTCTCTAAGGAGCATCTGGCAGTCCTTCTACCAAGACAGATTTGTTAGGGTTTTTTGGACAGTCCATGGTACTTTCAATATTCTTCATCAACACCATGAATCAAATGAATCGATTTTTCTGTCATCCTTTTTCACTGTCTGGATTTCACCTGCAGATGCGACAGTTGACAATACCATGGCTTGGGCCAGGCATACCTTATTCCTTAAAGTGATATCCTTGTTCTTGAGCACTTTAAAGCAGTCTTGCGTAGTCGATTTACTTAATGCAATATGTTGTTGGCTTTCTTGACACTTGCTTCTATGAGCGTAGATTGTGGATCCAAGTAAACAGAAATCTTGGACACCTTCAACCTTTTACTCCGTTTACCTTGATGCTACCGATTGGTCCAGCTGTGAGGATATTTGTTTTCTTTCCATCGAGTTGTAATCCATCTGCAAGGCGGCAGTCCTTGATCTTCATCAGCAAGTGCTTCAAGTCATCCTTGCTGGCAACAAGCAAGGGTGCGTTATCTGCAAGGTGGTTAATAAGTTTTCTTCTCATCTTGATGGCATATTCTTCCTGACTTTGTTTAGCTTCTTGGAGTATTTGCTCAGGGTACAGATTGAATAAGTATGGTGAAAGGCTACAACCTTGACACCCACTTCCCTGATTTTAAACCACGTACATTTGAAACGCTGCTGGCATAGCGCAGCAATAGGTAAGCCTTTACAGAAAGGTTAACTGACAGATGGATGGACAGTGGTGGCAGGCAGAGTGACTGTGTGTATGGTGGTTTGGGGAAAGAAATGAGGAGAATAGTACTAGTGTTCTATTGGGGGCTCTATTTTTAGCATCCTTTTTTGCTATCTTTCTTTTTCTGAAAAAAGAAATACTTTCCAGGGAAAGGAGTGTGCAAAGGGTTTCATTGGAAAGTGACCCAAGGTGGCACTGTGATGAGATGGGAAAATGAGTTGGGGAAGGAGCAGAAGTAATTTTAAAAATGTCTTAATGGGCAGGTTACTGCTGGGGGCAATCAAAACTCACTATAGAGACCCTCTGAGACTTTGTGAAATAAATGTCAAAACTGTCCTCCTAAGGGAAATGGGTTATATTTAAGAGATTGCTTTGTTATTGTTGTTGTTAGTTTTTTATACTGATTCCCAACTGCAGGATGATTTCTGACTATTTGGAACGATTGGATTGATCCACTATTTTTGTGCCATGTAAATTCATCAAGATTGGGTTTTGAGGACACAGCTTAATGCACTCACCGAAATGTTTGAGTTACAATCTGCTGGAAACCAAGAATGTGGCTCGGGCTCTGGAACATCGTGAACCAGGAGTCTCCATCCCTCTTCTTTCATTCATACTCATCACATTGGTTTCTCTGTGTGACCGGAAACATGGCCTTGAGTTTGTGATATAATTTTGAGCTCCAAGTTACCAGACAAAATTGCTTGGAAGTGCCCTGTCATCTAACATCCAAAAACCAAGGGGAGGAACTTGGGGCTACCTTGGGTCAGGTATCCACACTTGGATCAACCCAGGGATGCCAACACCCACCGTGGGGCATGCTCCCCAAGAGCTGTTGGCTTGCTGGTCAGACAATCCCATTTATGTTTGCTACACCTTCGAGGGTCAGGACCTGCAGTGGAGGATGGATTTGAGAAGATGAGCAGGGTGTTTTTCCTCTGTGTAACTCATTCACAGGCCAGTGGGAATGATAGTAGATAATGATATACCAACAGGTTAAGGGATAAGGGTTCATAAAAGTAATCAGAGGCAGTTATCGAAACATGTGTGGAGTTGGCCCAACTACGAATCAAAGGCAGGAACAGGAGTATAGCCAAAGATGAATCTTGGAGGATGAGAGGTTAGTTGAGCAAAAGGTAAGAGGAGGCTTTCTAGGTGAGATGTGGTCCGTCAGGGAAATTTGTGGCATCTCACATCAGCCTTTGACTCCATCTACCTCCTCAACTCAAGCCAGCCATGACAGCATAGACAGGTCACATTGAATAGGAATGTCAATTTGGACTCAGCCAACACAGAGACATAGTCAAATGCTTTAGTCAATATGGATTTATTATTCTTGGCATTGACAAAAATGCTTTCCAGAATAAGAAAACTTTTTAGTGAGTGGCTCAATTTGGATTCAGACAATATTACATTGATTGATGATAGCAGTTTTAACTTTGCATAAGCTACATGGGCCAGTTTCTTTACTTAGGTTATTCTGTTAAATCCTCATACCATTCACTATGATGTAGGCATTATAATCCAATGAGCATTTAAAGACATGGTAATTCAAGACTGAATAAATTGATTGCCTGAGGTTTTTATCCAATTAGTGACTCAGAGTCTGCCTTCAAACCTAGGATAGATCCAAGTCATGTTCCCAGAACACTCATCCACTCATCAGTACTATGTAATAGTCACAGAGCTAGAAAGGGTGCATGAAATTGTCCTTGTCTTCGAGAGGTTACCTAAGAGCTCCAAATGGTGGGGGGAACACAGTGATAGAAAGAGACAAAACTTCACTGCCAGTGAGTCAGTTCTGCTTCATAGCAACACGATAGGAGAGGGTAGAATGGCTCCTGTGAGTCTCTAAGACTGCTTCTAACTCTTTAAACAATTATTTAAACATTTTATTAGGGGTTCATACAACTCTTATCACAATCCATATGTACATCAATTATATAAAGCACATCTGTACATTCATTGCCCTCATCATTTTCAAAACATTTGCTCTCCACTTAAGCCCTTGGCATCGGGTCCTCTTCCCCCCCTCCTGCTCCTCACTCCATCATGAGCCCTTGATAATTTATAAATTATTATTTTGTCATATCTTGCCTGTCCGACGTCTCCCTTCACCCACTTTTCTGTTGTCCATCCTCGAGGGAGGAGGTCACATTTAGATCCTTGTAATCAGTTCCTTCTTTCCAGCCTACTCTCCCTCTACCCTCCCAGAATCTCCACTCCACACCCCTGGTCCGAAGGTATAATCCGCCCTGGATTCCCTGTGTTGCCAGTTCCTATCTGTGCCAGTGTACATCCTCTTGTCTAGTCAGACTTGCAAGGTAGAATTCAGATCATGATAGTGGGGGAGGGAGGGTAGGAAGCATTTAGGAACTAGAGGAAAGTTGTATTTTTCGTTGGTGCTATATCGCACCTTGACTGGCTCATCTCCTTCCCTAGACCCCTCTGCAAGGGGATCTCCAGTGGCGGACAAATGGGCTTTGGGTCGCCACTCTACACTTCCCCCTTCATTCACTATGGTAAGAGTTTTTTGTTCTGATGATGTTTTATACCTGATCCCTTCGACACCTCATGATCGCACAGGCTGGTATGCTTCTTCCATGTGGGTTTTGTTGCTTCTGAGCTAGATGGTCGCTTTTTTATCTTCAAGCCTTTAAGACCCCAGATACTATATCCTTTGATAGCCAGGCACCATCAGCTTTCTTCACCACATTTGCTTATTCGCTTTGTGTTTAGTGGTTGTGAGGGAGGGTCAGCATCATAGAATGGCAATTTAATAGAAGAAAGTATTCTTGAATTGAGGGGGTACTTGAGTGGAGACCCAATGTTCTTCTGCTACCTTAATACTAAATCTATGAATATAGGCACATAGATCTATTTCCCCATCTTCATATTTAAATATATTTGCATGTGTACATGTCTTTATCTAGACCTCTATAAATGCCCTTTGCCTCCCATCTCTTTCCTCTATTTCCCTTTACTTTCCTCCTGTCCCACTATCATGCTCTGTCCACACCTGGGTTTCAGCAATACCTCTTCATTACATTACCCTTGATCATGCCCTACTAGGCATCCAACACCCACCTCACCACCAATTTGGATCACTTGTTGTTCCCTTGTCCTTTGGTTTGTTAACACCACTTTCTTTTCCCCCACCTCCCCTTATCCACCTCCCCTTATCCCATTTCCCCCCCAGAACTGTTGGTCCCGTCGTTTTTCCTCCAGATTGTTCATCCAGCCTATCTTATTTAGACAGATCTGTGGAGATAATAACATGCACAAAAACAAGACAGAGCAAAATCAAGCAACGATATACAACAAAACAACAACAAACCACTGACAAAGAACAAAACAAAACACAACATGAAAGAAAACTTTTTTTTAATGCTTACCTCAACGGGCTCATGTTGTACTTGTCCTTTTGTGCCTGACTTACTTCGCTTAGCATTATTTCCTCCAGTTCTTCCCATGCTGTGATGTGCTTCATACATTCATCACTGCTTCTTAGTGATGCGTAGTACTCCATTGTATGTATATATACCACAGTTTTTTAATCCAATCGTCAGCTGATGGAAATTTGGGTTGCTTCCAACTCCTTGCAATTGTGAACTGTGCCACAATGAACATTGGAGCACAGATGTCTGGCCTTGGTTTGTTTCTTCCCTCTTTTGGGTATATGCCCAGTAGGGGGATTGCTGGGTCATATGGTAACTCTATTTCCATCTGTTTTAGATATCACCAGATGGGTCTCCTGTAGGCAGCAGATTGATGGGTTGTGTTTGCTAAGCCAGTCTGCTAGTCTCAGTCTTTTAATGCCTGAGTTTAGGCCATTGATATTCAGGATTATTATCTCCATCTGCTGATTCTGTAAGGTCATCTTATACCTTTTGTGTTGGATGTTTTCCTATTTTCTTTTCTCATTAATGTGTTGTGCATGTGTGTGTGTAGCTTTCTTGACTTCTTTCCATCCTTAAGCCAATGCTATCTTGGGGCCGGTTTTCTCTTTGTTGCCCTCTGGGTGAGGTTGTTCTATATGGCGGTCCCTTATTTATGTTTGGTGAGTGTTGTTCTTCTTCGCATATTGGGTCGGCAAGGATCTTTTGTAGAGCTGGGTTTCTTCTAACGTATTCTTTGAGTTTTTCCTTGTCTGGGAAGACTTTTACTTCTTTGTAGTTTCTGCTGATAGGTCTGAGCATATTCTTATTTCGGAACCTTTATATGTGATTGCTTGTTTTTCCCTAGCTGCTCTCATGATTTTCTCCTTTTCCTCAAAGTTGGATAGTTTAACTATTATGTTCCTTGGTAACTTCTTGGGATTCAGTCTAGCTGGTGTTCTTTCAGCCTCCTGAATGGTTGCCTAGGCAGCATATCCCCTGGAGGGAAAGCAGGGCTTTATCTAGCCTCGGGCTAGCTACACAGGGTGGAGCTCACCTAGCTGGGTTTGGTGCAGGCGTAAATGCCCTAGGCTAAAGGGAGTTGTCTGGAGATCAGCAGTGGTGTGTGAGAGAACAGGAAAGAGACAAAGAGGAAGAAAACATTAAAAGGTAAGACCGTTTATACTGTGTGTAGGGGGGAATATAGGGAAGAGAGGGAAACAAAAGCAACTATGTAGCTGAGTCCCACTCCCCACCCGTGGAGTTGCAAAGGTTTAGTCCCTACCCGGAGGCAGCGGTGGCAAGCCACAGCTGAGCTGAGAGAAAGCCACTGTGTAGCCTTCAAAGACCGTGGGTGAACAGAAAGCAGAGATGTACACAGAAGCAACAATGTAGCTGAACCCTGATCCCTGCCCGTGGAGCTGCAAAGATTCTGTCCTTTCCCTGAGGCAAGGGGGGAGGGGCAAACTGTGGCTGTGTTGAGACCAAGTCTGCCTACAGGCTCCAAATGGTCCCTGCTCCAGCAGAGACAGTGGTGGGGCCAAGGTCAAGCCTCAGCCGGTTTCCACTGAGGTAAGCCAAAAGCCCCCAGCCCCTCAACACCCCATGGGTTTGTGCCTACTCATCTTTATGATGCTCCTCCTGAGTTCCTGCAGTGTTGAATTTCCCTCTAAGCAACTCTCCTGGGCTAGATTCTCCAGAGTCCCTTCTGGTATATGTTACTCCCTCGTCATCTTCCCAGAAGTCCCCTTTTAAAAATTGTCATTAAAAGATCATTTTATTGGAGGCTCTTACAACTCATATAACAATCCAAACATAAATTGTAGCAAACATATTTCTACTTATGTTACCATCATTCTTTTATAGACATATATTTTCTATTGAGCCCTTGGTATCAGCTCCTCTCCCCCTACTACTATCCCCCTAACTCTAACTCTTTAAGGGAGTAGAAAATGTCATCTTTCCTGTGTAGTGGCTGGTGGTTTTGAACTGTTGACCTCGTGGCTAGCAGCCCAACGTTTACCTCACTAGTCCACCAGAGATACAAAGAGTATGTATGTAGATGGGAAGTCAATAAGGTCAGTAAAGAGTGAGGCATCAAGAAGAGTTGATAGCATGCAAATAGAGGTATGAATAGTGTGTTAGTCTGGGTACATTAGAGAAACAAATCCACAGATACTCATGTATAAGAGAGAGTTTTATATAATGGTTAAGTGTACAAGAAAACACCCCAACCCAGTGCTGCCCAAACCCACAAATCCAACATCAACCCATATGTCCAACACCAATCCACAAAGTTCTCCTTCATCTTACAAAACACACACAATAATGTTGACTGCAGGAGGAAAGTTGAGTCAGTGAGCGTGTAAGCATCTCAGCTCTGGCAGGGGTCTCCACAAGGCTGCTCCAGCACCCAGGGCTGCATCGGGATAGGTCCATGTGGCTTCTCCTTGGGGATGTCTTGCAGGAAATGGGCCTTCCAGCTGAAGCAGGGAACTGGCTAAGGCAGCTGCACACTGGTCCAACCATCAAAAAGCAAGAGACCCGAGAACTCAAAAGGTGAGGTTCACTGAGCCATTTATCCCTCTGCCCTTCAATCAATCCCACATGTGCTTATCATCCAGGTAGACACAATAAGCTAACTACTTCCAACAGTGGTCAAGCTCGGGAAGGCAGTGGAGCAACATGCATTTTGAGCAGAGGGGATAACATTACCAAAGGTTGGACAGGAAAGTGAGCAAGCGGTCTGGTCAAAAGAGTAGAAGGAAGAGAGAAAGGAAAGGGTGGGTTCAGAGATGTGAGACTAGAGGCAAGCAGGGATAGATGATGAAAGGTCTTGAGGAGTTGACACCATTCATGCCACCTTCACCTCCAAGGACCTGGGGGGGTCTCAGTTCTAGTTTTGGACTGAGGACTGCGCTTCATTGGGCGATTTGTGGTGGCTTGGCACAAGGAGGAAAATAATCCCTTCCTGAATTTGTCAGTGCTTCATTTTCCTGACCTGTTCATATGGCTGAGCCCTCTTCTCCATGTGCAGAAACCTTTCTAAAATGCCCACTCAGTGCAGGGGGTTGGTGAGACCAATGAGAGGGATGTCCTCATAGGAAGCGACAAGAGTGTGTAATATAAGAGCCATAACAAACATGCTGGATGTGAATCCTGTCTCTGCCACCCACAGACTATGCTACTGGGCAAGCTTCTTAAAGTCTTACTCCTCTGCAAAATAGAGGTCCCCACAAGGCTGTTATGAGAATTAGATTTGATGTATGTTCCCTACCCACGGCAATAAACCCAATGGGTGTTAGTTCTCTTCTCCACAGGCCCTAATCATCTACATACATTAACAGGAAAGTTATGCGATCGCATCTCTAAATTGTCAAAGACAATAATTATGTGTCCTAATAGTCCTATCCCTTCTACAGGTTAAATATGACCTGTTCCCCAACCATTCTTCACACGACATGTTTTCCAAACTCTTACCCTGCGAAAGTCCTCTTCTGAGCAGTTGCTGGTTGATGGCCGTTCCCTTTAAAAATGTCCTTGCTGGAACTGAACCAAGCAGTCTGTGTGGAGTGCAAACAGCACAGAGGACAGTGGGGCCAGCACTGGCCATGTTCCCTAACTCTGTCAGAGCAGCCAAAGACACCATTACTTGCTATATCCAACTAGAAGCACCCAGGAAGTCTGTATTAATCTCTACAGCTTATCTACCCTTCTATTGAGCCCTTACTAGACTGCTAGATTATTACTATTTTAAAAAACCAGTTCTATTGACATACAATCCACACATCATGCAATCCTGTAGTTTAATCATATCACAAAGAGTTGCACCATCATTGCCACACTCGTTTTTAGCACATCTTCTTTCTTGTGTTCATTGTCATTAGCTCCCCATTTCCCTCCCCCTGCCCCCCTCCACCACCCTTGCCATACATTATGGGAGCATCAATCCAATTACTGTCTCTTTAGATTTATCTATCCTCGATTTCATATACAGGAAAGCATACAAGGTTAAACACCAACAACAATAAAAACTAAGAACAATAACAAAGTAGAACAGACAAAAACCTCAATTGAAAAGAAATTAGAAAATATTAAGCACTAGAACAAATTTAAAATGGGTCAAGGGGGAGATCAAATGATAAGGTGTTATATTGTAACCTAATTGCATCTGCAAAAACCCACTTTCAATCCACTCTGCCTGAGAGCAAAGCTATTCCCATTCCCGGTATGTGGTCAGAGGGGCTTCACTGGAGGCTTGATCCACATGTATTGCTCCTTCACTTTTTAAAAAAACTGAAACTGCTTTTAAATGGGTCATAAAAGGAGATCAAATGATAAGATTTTACATTTTAACCTAACTATATCTATCACAATCGACCTTGCTTTCTGTCTGATGACAAGGTTATTCACATCCTTCAACTGTGAGAGGGGATTCGCCTGAGGCTTACTCGATGTGTGGACCTTGCAAATACATTTTGAGCTTCCACTGGAGCCTGGAGCCTTCTGCAAACCAAGTGTTCACAATTCAAGGTCTATGCAATTCCCTCATTTGGTATTAGATTTTATTATTTACAATCCTGGGATCACACAAGCTCGTATGATTCTTCCATGTGGACTTAGTCGGTGCCTCACTTAGATAGTTGCTTGTTTGAAGACAAACCTTTAAGGTACTGTGTCAGGGGCCAAACCAAAACCAGGGATACATATGGCAGCCAACTAAATAGGAGGGGGGAAGAAAGAGGGAAAAAAAGATATGGGTGGAAGCAAGGCACTAACCCAACCCAGCGGAGGGTATAGGGTTTTTTTTTTAAAACATTTTATTGGGGGCTCGTACAATTCTTATCACAATCCATACATACTTCCATTGTGTCAAGCACATATGTACATTTGTTGCCATCATCATTCTCAAAACATTTGCCTTCTACTTGAGCCCTTAATATCTGCTGCTCATTTCTCCCCTCCCTCCCCCCCACTCCCCCTACCTCATGAACCCTTCATCATTCATAAATTATTATTATTTTGTCATATATTACACTGCCCGACGTCTCCCCCAGCCTTCTTCTCTGCTGTCCCTCCCCCAGGGAGGAATGTATATGTAGATTCTTGTAAGCAGTTCCCCCTTTCTACACCACATTCTCTCCACCCTCCAGGCATCACCACTCTCACCACTGGTCCTGGAGGAGTCATCTGTCCAGGATTGCCTGTGTTTCCAGTTGCTATCTGTGCCTATGTACATCCTTTGGTCTAGCCAGATTTGTAAGGTAGAATTGGGATCAGGATAGTGGGGGGGGGGGGGAGGAAGTATTTAAGAACTAGAGGAAAGTTATATGTTTCATCATTGCTACCCTGCACCCTGCCTGGTTCATCTCCTCCTCACAACCCTTCAGTAAGGGGTGTCCGGTTGACTACCATTGGGCTTTGAGTCTCTACTCTGCACTCACCCACATTTTTCAATGATATGATTTTTTGTTCCTTGATGCTTGATACCTGATTTCTTTGACAGTTTGTGGTCACACAGGCTGGTGTGCTTCTTCCATGTGGGCCTTGTTGCTTCTGAGCTAGATGGCCACTTGTTTATCTTTGAGCCTTTAAGAGCCCAGATGCTATATCTTTTGATAGCCTGGCACCATTAGCTTTCTTCACCACATTTGCTTATGCACACGTTTGTCTTCAGTGGTCGTGCCAGGAAGGTGGGAACCCACTGATATGGTTTTTAGTTCTTTGATGTCTGATAACTGGTCCCTTCTACACCTCGTGATCAGACAAGCTGGAGTGCTTCTTCCATTTGGGCTTTGCTGCTTCTCAGCTATATGGCCTCTTGTTTATCTTCAAACCTTTAAGATCCCAGATGCTATATCTTTTGATAACCTGACATCATCAGCTTTCTTCACCACATTTGCTTACGCACACATTTTTCTTCAGCAATTGTGTCGGGATGGTGTGCATCCTGGGATGCCAATTTAATAGAACAAAGTGTTCTTGTGTTGAGTAAGTGCTTGAGTGGAAGCCCAATGTCCATCTGCTGCCTTAATACTCAACCTATAAATATATGCACATAGATCTGTTTCCCCACATTCACATAAATATATTTACATATGTACATTCCAGTCTTTGGACCTCTACAAATACCCTTTGTCACCTAGTTCTCTCCTCTATTTCCTTTTACTTTCCTCTTGTCCCTCTATCATGCTAAGCCTTCATTTGGGTTTCAATAATTTCTCTAGGTTAACTTGCCCTTGCTGAATCCCTACCAGGTCACTCACAGAGGGTATTGTTTATGTCTCCACAGCAGAGGGGGAGAGCAGGCTTCAACCTGATGTGCAAAGATGTGAATACAACATCTGCAGGGCTGGCCCCAATCCCAACTATGTGGACACCCTGCCCTGGCCCCCTGAAGAATGCACTTCAGAGGGCAACACTGAAGCTACAACTTGGGGAGAGGGGCACTTCTGATTAGAAGACACAGGAGAAATGAAGAGGGATGGAGAGGGAGGGGGACATATCCTGGCCCACCAAACCCTCAGGATGACATTCCTGCTCAGAGCAAACAATGCACAGAGAAGACCATAGGGCCAGCCCCACCATGAGATACAATGTCACTCACTGAACCATAGTGCTATGGGAAACAACACTGAAGACACAGTGTGGGAACTGTGTCCAATCTGATCCCATCACACTGGGACAAAACACTAAGGGTACACAATAGAGCAGCAAGGGGAACAAAGAGAGGAAATCCCTGAGAAATGTCAAAATAGACTTTGGAGACAGATTGTGGCATCACATCAGACTTGACTGGAAAACACTTGTAAAGGCCAACAAACAGACCTTGAACTATTTATAGGCTTTTCCTTTTTTTTTCTTTTTGTTGTTGTTGTTATTTTGTTTTTTTTATTGTTGGTTTTGACTTCTTTTGGTTTTTTGTTTGGCTTTGCCTGTTTTTTGCACTTATTAATGTCTCTGCATGTCTATCTAGATCAGATAGGCAGGATAAACAATTTGGGGACAATAAGAATGGGACCGATGGTTTTGGGGGATATGGGAGAAAGGAAGGTGGGAGAAAGGAAGGGGGGGGGGCAGGTAACCAACCCAGGGACAAGGGAACAAGTGAACTAGAATCAATGGAGAAAAGGGTGTAGGATGCCTATTGGGGATTAATCAAAGGCAATGTAATAGCGAGGAATCACTAAACCTGAATGAAGGCCGAACATGATGGTGGGGCAAGAGGAAAGTAAATGGAGATAGAGGAAAGAATCAGGAGGGAAAGAGCATTTATAGAGGTGTGTATATATATATATATATATATATATATATATATATATATATATATATATATATATATATATATATATATATATATATATAGAGAGAGAGAGAGAGAGAGAGAGAGAGAGAGAAATAGAATATCTACATGTTAAGAATTAAGGTTGCAGATGGACATTGGGCTTTGACTCAAGTACTCCCTCAACACAAGAACTCTTTGTTCTAACAATCTGGCATTCTGTGATGCTTAGCTTCCCAACACGATCACTTAAGAAAAAATGTGCGCATAAGCAAATATGGTGAAGAAAGCTGATGATACCCGGCTATCAAAAGATATAGTGTCTGGGGTCTAAAAGTCTTGAAGATAAACAAGCAGCCATTTAGTTCAGAAGCAACACAGCCCAACATGGAAGAAACACACCAGCCTGTGTGATCATGAGGTGTCAATGGGATCAGTACCAGACATCTAAGACCCAGAATGAAATCATACCCAATGTGAATGGTGGGGGTGGGGACTGGGGGGTGGGAGGAGCAGCAGGGCGCGGAGTGGAGAATCAGAATCAAAGCCCATTTTTAGACAATTGGACATCCCCTCATAGAAGGGTCACAAGGAAGAGATGAGCCAGACAGTGGGTAGTACAGCACTGATGAAATATATAACTATCTTCTAATTCCTTAATGCTTCATTCTCCCCACTATCATGACCTCAATTCTACCTTACAAATCAGATTAGACCAGAACATGCACACTGCTACAGATAGGAGCCCACAACACAGGGAATTCAGGATAGGTCAACTCCTCAGAGTCAACAAAAAGAATAGAGATACCAGGAGGATAAGGGGAAGGTGGGGGGAGAAAGGGGAAATCGATCACAAGGATCAATGTATAACCCCCTCCCAGGGGGACGAACAACAGAAAAGTGGGTGAGGGGCAACAGAGGATGATGTAAGATATGTAAATAATAATCTATAACTTGTCAAGGTTTCATGATGGAGGAAATCGAGGAGCTGATATCAAAGGCTCAAGTAGAAAGAAAATGCTTTTAAAATGGTGATGGCAGCATATGTACAAATATGGTCAACACAATGGATGACTGTATAGATTGTGATAAGAAATGTAAGAGCCCCAACAAAAGTACTTAATTAAAAACAAAACAAAATAACCCAGTCACTATTCTTTCTGATAGCTGGGCACCATCTAGTTACTTAACTAGACCCGTATCCTGTACACTGCAAGAATCTTGACAAAAGGCTCCATCTTCAGTGTGGCTGCAGGTCAGCGCCAACACACATAATTGGGATTGTTTCAAAATGGGACATCAATGTGATGTAGCAGAAGGAAAGTCTGTCTTAGAACCACTACGGCCTGGACTCTACCCAAAGGACAACCATAGGAAATCTATGATGCCTACACTCTGTCATGTACAAAATGAAAGCAACGGGCTGGAATCGGAGTGAAATTGGTCATGGATGCAAAGTGCCTGGCACACAGTTAGCATTCAAGAACTCGGTTCCTTTCCCTCTACTTCCCCTCGAATCTTGGAATTCAAAAATCAGGCCTAACTTCTCAACTAGAGGAACTTAGACTATAAGAGAGAAGCAGCTTTGATTTAAAGGTACCGTATGCAATGATATGCTTTTTCATATGTACTATATGAAATGTACTATATCGTATATACTCATGTATAATCCGAGTTTTTTCAGCACATTTTAATGTAGTTTTTGTGGTAAAATTAGGGGCTTTGGCTGATATTCGGGTCAGCTTATACTCGAGTACATATGGTTTATCTGTTATATAAAATGATATGCTTTTGTCTATATGCAATGATGTGCATTTGAATTTTGGTGCTGCAAGAATGCTGACAGTGCCATGGACTGCCAAAAGAACAACAATTCTGTCTTAGAAAAGGTACAATCAGAATGGTCTTTAGAGGCAAGGATGGTGAGACTTCGTCTGACATACTTCGGATGTGTTGTCAGGAGGGACAAGTCCCTGCAGAAGGGTATCATGCTGGGTAGAGACAGCAAAGAAGAGGAAGGGTCTCAAGGAGATGGATTGACACAGTGACTGCACCATTGACCTCAAATCTAAAAACAGTCGTGAGAATGGTGCAGGGTCAGCAGCGTTTTGTTCTGTTGTCTAAAGAGCTGCCATGAGTCAGAACCAGCTCGATGGTCTTGAACAACACAGGCACTCTGGCCTGGGCATAAAATACGGTATTTTTGCACATGATGCTCTCACAGAAACAACACACACAAGCACATAATACAACATAGCATGTATAGGAAACGAATGCAAAAGGAGCTGTACAGTTTGCAAGAACCACCTGACACGTGCATTGCTTGTAAAGATGTGTTAATCAATACTGCGATTGAGTCAAGTACTCCAAATCTTGTTCTTATGTAATTAATTTTGAGGGAACTGAAAGCAGAGCTTAACATGTATCTGGTTAAACTAATCTAGTGGGCTTTTAAGTGATTTTTTCAAACTGTCAGCATGTTTTCAGAGGCTTTATCCTGTCACACGAGTCTTTATATATTATTTCCAGCTTTGTGTCATCTAAACAGCTGGGCTCTCATAATGTTTTGACAAACATCATTCAGTATAGCCCAGATCAGAGACCCATGGCAGCCCCCTAGAGACAGAATGTGCCCCTGGGCCTCCAATATGTAAGCATAAAAGACTGTTAGAAAAACACTGCCAAGATACAGCCTGAAACCCGTCTAAGGGTCTTAGGCTGGAGCGGGGTCAGGTAGCTAAAAAGGTGTCTAAACAATGGCAGCTTTCAATCAGTACCCTGGCTGGAGTGGGAGTAAGAGGGCTGGGGGGAGCTTCTCGCTGCTCTCACTGTGCGGAACACTTCGTATTTGCCATCATCTTCAGATCCATTTTCATATTGCTGACAGAGAGACTCCTACCTGACTATGTAACTTACCTACGTAAAACCCCTTGCTGGATGCTGGGTGCCACTCCACGGCTCAGAAAGAAAAGTAGAAAGATCAATGGAAAGACGGATGCCAATGCCATCGACACAATCTGGACTCAATGGCATTCTTATGTACAACCGAATGCAATGCCTGGCCCTGCGTCATTCACAAGATTCCCAGCATTATGGTGGTTACAGGGATAACCCATCTCATGGACGCTCTCCTTCACCCTCACCGGTTCCTCTGCTTCACCAAATGGGATGTCTTCCTCCAGTAAGTGATCTCTCTGGATGTTATCTCCAAAGCAAGTGAGCTGAACAACGTGGGGTTATTATTTATGAGCTTTTCACTACAACATTTTTGGAAGGAGATCATCCGATCTTTCTTCTTACACTATCTTGGTCTGGAAGCTCTTCTGAAACCTATTAACATGCGTGACCCTGCTGGTATTTGAAATACCGGTGGGAAAGCTTACAGCAGTGGTTCTCAATCTTCCTAATGCTGCGACCCTTCAATGCAGTTCCTCATGTTGTGGTGACCCCCCAACCGTAAAATTATTTTCATTGCTACTTCATAACTGTAATTTTTCTACTGTTATGAATCAGGCAATCCCTGTGAAAGGGTTGTTCAACCCCAAAAGGGTCACGACCCACAGGTTGAGAACCGCTGTATTATAGCATCACAGCAACACGCAAGCCACAGAGACACGGCTACATGACTTAGCTCTCAGCCTGCACATTTCTCACCCTCATATCCTGACAGTCCATTCTCCATCATGTAAATGCTAGAGAGCCTTAATTGAGCATCTTGCAGGGGCAGTGAGTGGTTTGACGTGACCCTTCTTGCCAAAGTCACAAACTCCCACCAAACAACGTTTTCCTGCTTGGGTCTGGCAAGAAGGTAGGTGAAGACACTGATAGGATTCACCTGTGCGTAATGGTGACCAGGCTTCCTGGAAGGCCATCCTGCTGCCTATACAGTAAGTGCTCTGAGAAGCAGGAGGAGGGAGTCTTATTATCAGTAAGAGCCAGAAATGAAGCGTGTCCTCTGGCCCTGAGAGCCCTGCACCATGAACCTCTTGGATCCAGAAGACAGCTCAAACATCAGGGGGGCAGCAGCAGAACCAGGAACCAGAGCCTGGGACAAAGTGGTGGACTTCCCAACACGCAGAGCAAGTAAACATGAGTGTTTTGTGCTTGAGGCAAGCTTAAGGAGTGGGGTGCCTCTGGGCAAGCACTTGTGGAAACTGGGCTTGCTGACCCACCAAAGTGGAGCTGAATGCCTTCAGGCAGAAGCCCATTGGGATAGAGTGCCCTGGGCACTGAATTCAGGGAGCTGGGTTTGCTCACCTAAGGAACGTCCGGCATAATGCCTTTGGGTTGACTCTTCCAGCATAATGGTATGCCCCTTTGGTCATTTATTAGCAGACATGAAAAAACTTTGTAACATGTCCTCATAAACAACTAACTTGAACATTTCCCACTGGTATTTACTTTCTAATTAACACTTTAATCATGAATCTTGTCTGTGAGTTCTGTGTAGCCATCACAATGGATATTAGAATACAGAGAAGTAAAATAGAGACATTAATTTACCTACATATGCCCACCACTTGTCTCTTTGTTATAGTGCTGTGGCTTGCATTTGGCGGTAATGTTGGAAGTTATGTCGCCGGTATTTCAAATATAAACAGTCATTCAAGGTGAAGAGGTTTCAGCAGAACTTCCAGACTAAGACCAGACTACAAAGGAGGAATGGGCTGTCCACGTCTGAGCAGCGGAACATTGTCACCTCAGCTCCTCAGGTCAGAAGACACTCAAAGCATGGCAGGGGATGAGCTGCTTCTCAATATCAAGTCAACATGGATGCAGCAAATCTCTCAGGACCTCGTTTGCTGATGGGGCATAACTCAAGATGAAGAGAAACAACTATAAGCATTTATTAATACTCAGAACTTTGAATGCAGGCTGTATAAATATAAGAAAGTGGCAAGTTGTGAAAAACAAAATGGAGCACAAAAAGATAAAAATCCTGGACATCAGTGAGCTGAAATGGACTGGTATTGGCCATTTGGAATCAGATGATTGTATTGTTTATTATGCTACAATGACAAATTCAAGAGTAATAGCATCACATTCTTCATTACAAAGGATATTTCAAGATCTGTCATGAAGTACAATGTTATGTCCAGTTAATACACTAAAGCTGATGATGAAGAGACCGAAGGAGTCTGCCAAATGCTTCATGGTTGAAAAGACAACATATAGAACTATAATGAAATGTATTAAGACGTAGAGTTAGAAAATCCAAAAGGAAGAACGCATTCACCATATCGTAAGTTAAAAGATTTGAAAAAATTGTAAGCCTGTAGTTGCAATATTGAAAGTTTCTTGGGGAAAATATTTACTGATACAGGGACCATCAAAAGAAGACAGAAGGAATACACAGACTATCAAAAAAGAACTGCTTAGCATTCCACCATTTCCAGAAGTATCACATGATCAAGAAACAATAGTACTGAAGGAAGACTGCCAAGCTGGATTGTATGCAATAGTGAAAAGCAAGGCTCCAGGATTGGTGGAACACCAATGGAAGTGTGTCACCAATCCGAAAAAGCCCTGGAAACACTCATTCATCTATGCCAAGAAGCCTGAAGGAAGCTCCCTGGCCACCTGACTGGAAGAGATCCCTATTTGCGCCCATACCAAAGATAGGTGATGTGACACAATGTGGAGATTCATATCACATGCAAGTACATTTTTCCCCTGAAGATCATTCAACAGTGGTTGTAGCACTACATTGACAGGGAGTTTCCAGAAATCCAAGTTGGATTCACAAGAGGACACTGATGATACCAGATGGATCTTGGCTGAGAGCCGAGAGTACTAAAAATATGTTTACTTGAGTTTTATTGTCTATGTCAAGGCATCAACTGTGCAGACTGAAACAAACCCTGGATGGCTCTGAGAACAATGAGAATCCCAAACAGCACATTGTGTTCATGTGGGGCCTGTGTGGAATCAAGAAATAGCCGTTCAAATGAAACAAGGGAAGACTTCATGATATAAAATAACAAAAGATGTGGGTCAGGGTTGCATCCTTTCACCATGCGTACTCAGTCTGTTTGCTGAGCAGATAACCTGAGAGGCTGGACTATCTACAGGAGCGCCCTGGATCAGGACGGGAGGAAGGGCATAGAATCGGGTCTACAGGTCACTTGTAGACCGATTCAAGGTACGCCTGGGAAACTGGCTACGTGCTAAGTCTGAAGGTCAGAGGCCACATTGGGGACTGGAGGGGGGAAGAAGGGAGAGAAAGGATAGAGGAGAAAGGAGAAGCCTCGTATCTGGACTTTGTGATTACAAGTCACAGGCTGTAGGCATCGTCCACCGGTTATAGAAAAGATGTAGACTCCGGACAAACCCTCCCATCGGTTTAGTCTTGGCTGCATTGTGAGTTCTTTAAGATAATGGGCATATACAAACGGCCTTTCCCTGGAACAGTGGTCCTGGAAGTCTTTCGCACTGACAGCATACTGATGAGGTGGTCCGTTGCATCTTCAAGGCAGGCTTTGAGCTCAGGTTCTTTCCGAGGGTAGAGCTTCTGATTACAGCCTGGGGCTGCTTCCAGATCTGTTGGTGGAGGCAGCTTTAGTCTGGTTGGTCCTAGGACTCTGGAGTTAACAAGGAGCAGGAGGCTACCCTGGGGGCAGTTGGCCATCACCTACATGCAGAACACCGCTTCAGGGCCCAGGAACACACACCAACAGAGTCACCAGCTTAGCCATTTGGGGGGATAGAGTGCCAGGCAGAAATGCATTTTTCAGTGAAGGGAATCGAGCACAGGTTACAGCCTGTGCCCATCATTTGAAACCAAGGAAATGATACGGGGCATTATCTTTGCATGTCTAGTCTGGCAAGGACACCTCAGGGGCTGGCCGTGGGATGAAGACAGATGGCTTAGAATAGCTTCCCTGCTTGTCTCCACCCCTCACACCCACAGATCTCAATGATTGCCCCTCTCCCTGGTCTCCTGAGAGGTGAGTCACCTTCAGGTCATAATTCAAGTGGTAATCTGCACATCATGTATGCTGAATTTCCCCCAGCAGGGGACCTTTCTGGTGACTTTCAAGTCTTCCTGGCAATGCCCAGGGAGGCAGCTGGAGGGGTGGGGTGCCCGCCATCAGCTCTGAATCTTTTTCTCTACCCTCTCTGAGACTACATTTTCCCTCCTCACAAAACCAGTTGTCAAAATGTACATGTAGGAATTGAATTGGTGTATTTACAATTTCCTTAATTTTAAAAGGATTAATGTCTAAGGTATGAGATGTAGGTTGCTCTCTTTTGAAAATGGATGTTCAGTGGTTTCATTGCCATTTATTTCAAAGGCTAGCCTCTCTCCATTGAAATAACTTTGTATCTTAATTTTAAAATCAGTTGAAATGTATGAAGGCTTGTTTTTAATTTGATTTTATTGGGGGCTCTTACAGCTCTTATGGCAATCCATAAATATATCCATTTTGTCAAACGCACCTGTACATATGTTGTCATCATATTTTTCAAAATATTGTCTTTCTACTTGAGCCCCTGGCATCAGCTCCTCATTTTTCCCCTTCCCTCTCTCCCACCCTCCCTCCCCCAGGCCTCCTGGATAATTTATAAATTCTTCTTATTCTTCTCATGTTTTATATTGACTGTATCTCATTTCACCCACTTTTCTGCTGTCTCTATGCCAGGGATGGAGGCTATTCTTTGATTATTGTGATCAGTTCTCCTTTATCCCCCACCCCTACCCCTACCCTCCTAGTATCACTGTTCCCCTTATTGGTCCTGAAGGGTTTATCTTTTCTAGATTCCATGTGTTGCAGGCTCTTATTTGTGTACCAGTATACATGTTCTGGTCTAGCCAGATTTGTAAGATAGAATTGGGGTCATGGTAGGGGGTGGGAGGAGGAAGCATTAAAGTACTAAAGGAAGGTTGTTTGTTTCTTTGATGCCAACCTGACTGGCTCTTCTCTTCCTTGGGACCATACTGACAGGGGGTATCCAACTGACTACTGCTGGGCTTTGGGTCTCCACTCTGCCCTCGCCCTCATTCCCATTGATATGTTTTTTGTTTGTTTTGTTTGGGGTCTTTGATGCCTGATATCTAATCCCATAGACACCTCATGATCACACAGGCTGGTGTGCTTCCTCTATGTGGGCTTTGTTGCTTCTCAGCTAGATGGCCACTTGTTTATCTTCAAGCCTTTAAGACCCCAGATGCTATATCTTTTTTAGCTGGCTACAATCAGCTTTCTTCACCACATTTGCTTATGTGCCCATTTTACTTTCAGCGATCTTGTCAGGAAGGTGAACATTACAGCCTGCCATGTTAGCAGAACAAATTGTTCTTGCATTGAGGGAGTAGTTGAGTGGAGGCCTAATGTCCATCTGCTACTCTAATACATTATAAATGAATATATGTACATAGCTCTATTCCCCTCTCATTGTATATAAATGTATTTACAAATATACATGCCAGTGTTTAGACCTCTATCAATGTTCTATGCCTCCCAGTTCTTTCCTCTATTTTCTTTTACTTTCCTCCAGAACTATCATGATTGGTCTTCATTCAGGTTTTGGTAATTCTTCTCAGCTAAACTGCCCTTGGTCAAGCCCCTAAAGCATCCTCTGCCTTCCTCGCCATCAATTTTAGAACACTTCTTCCACCCTTGTCCCTGGGTTTGTTGACAACCCCTCCTTTCCCCCCATCTCTCCCTCTCCCGTGTCCCCCCAGAGCTGCCGGTCCCACTGTTCTCTCCTCTGGATTGTTCATCTTGTCTATCTTGTCCAGATAGATATAATATAAAAAACATAACAAAAAAGAAGACAAAAATAAATCAACAACAACTACTACAACAAAACAAAAAGAGAAAAACCAACAGAAAAAACGGAAACGCCCTCAAACAGTTCCAGGTCTGTCCGTTGACCTTTATGAGTGTTTTCCAGTCGAATCCACTGGGGTGCCACGTCCTGGCCCCACAGTCCGCCTTTGGAATTCCTCGGGGACTTCCTTGCTTTGCTCCCCTTGCTGCCCCGTTGTACACCCTTAGTGTTCACACCAGTGTGATGGGATCAGATCGGGCACATCTCCGACACTGTGTCCCCAGTGCTGTCCCCCTTAGCACTATGTATAAGTGAGAGACACACCGTTGTGTCATGTGATAGGGTTGGATCTGTGATCCTCTCTGCACATTGACTGGTCTGAGCCAGAATATTGTTGGTGGGCTGGGGTGTGTTCCACTCTTACCTTTCCCCTTCATTTTCTCTTGATCAGATGTACCCCACTTCCTGAGCTACACCTTCAGTGTTGTCCTCTGAAGTGCATTCCTCTGGGGCTGGGGGTGGGAGTTGCCTATGTAGTTGGAATTGGGGTCAGCCCCATTGACATATCTATTGGCTCCCTGCTTCATGCCTATATGTCACATTCATTTTTTTGGTATGCAGGGTTGAAGTCTGGTTCCACAATCCCCTCCCCAGGATGGGTTAGTGCCCTGTTCCCTCACCATCCTTGTGTGTCTCTTTCTCTCTCATCCCGCCCCCCCTCATTATTTGGCCGCTATACAGATTCCTGGGTTGGGTTTAGCACCTGCCATACTCCCTGGACACCCAGAATGTATGTATTTAGTAGTTTTTCCCATATGTACCTTTTTGCTGACCTCAGTGGACTCATGTTGTACTTGCCCATTTGTGCTTGGCTTACTTTGCTTAGCATAATTTCCTCCCATTTTTCCCATGCGGTAATGTGTTTCATGTGTCCACCACTGCTTTTTAGGGATCCGTAGTACTCCATTGTATGTATGTACCACACCATTGTATGTATGCACCACAGTTTTTTAATCCATTCATCCATTGATGGAAATGTGGGTAGTTTCCAACTCCTTGCAATTGTGAACTGCACTGTGATGAACATTGGAGTACAGATGTCTGGCTGTGGTTTATTTCTTGCCTCTTCTGGGCGTATACCCAGTAGGGGGATTGCTGAGTCGTATGGTAACTCAATTTCCATCTGTTTTAGAAATCACCAGATTGATTTCCATTGAAGACTTGTTTTCACACTTTGACCATTGCCTGTTTTCATTAAAATTTATTCTATCACAGAGCGTCCCCAATTTAGAATGTATTCTGGTTTCACTAGATGACACTTATGACTGTCCTGGTGGGTTTATTTGCCAACCTGGCCAATGAACATATGTGGGATTAATTGAAGGGCGGAGAGATAAATGGCTTGGTGAGCCTCACCTTTCTTGTCTCTTGCTCTTTGATAATCGGGCCAGTGTACAGCTGCCTTGCTTGTTCTGTGCCTCAATTTGCAAGCTACACTACCTGTGGAACACCTAACCCGTGGACTGTGTCACTGTAATTTGAGGTTCCTTCAAGATATACTTCACCACGTTACTGGAATATACATCTCTCGAGCTGGGGGCTGTCAGACCCTGTCATCTGGCTGACCTGCCTTGCTGTTTGTTTCCTGTGGTCAGAGAGCCTGAATTGCCCTACAGGGGACTATCCAGTGGCCCTCAAGACTTGAAGGACTGCCAGTGTATTAGCTATCTCACAAAAGTGAGCTGCACTGAGCCATTTGTACTGCTTTATAGATTAATTAGCTGTTTATTTCTTATGCTATATCTATCTATATAAATATCTATAAAACCATCAGTGTCCTGGTTTTGTTTCTCTAGAGAACCCTATCTAACACACCTCATTTTTGTATAGCTTATTGTGAGTCATATGTACTACATAGTGTTGCAGAATGTTATCATTCTCATGTGTTCACTTAAAGATAATTTGATTTATGATGACAATGATAATACTGTTGACAAAACCCATTTGCCCAATGTATAGAGACTAAGAAAGAGGACAGGGAGAAGTTATTGCTTATAGAACAGAGTTTCTGTCTACCTGACGGAAAAGTCATATTGATTAGGGTAATAGTTGCACAGCCGACTAATGTGATTGATGCAACAAGCTGTACATTTATACAAAGTTGAATTCACAAATATTGTGTGATACATATATTTTATTATAAAACCAAAAAGAGTAGTTGATGAGGTGGCAATGTACAACCAAACACCTTGTGGGATTTAGTTTATTGGTTCGGAGGTTTAGGATTATGGTTTTATGAGAACACCAAAAAAGAAGAGCATGCCCAGCATTTCTTAAACTGAAAAACTAAATAAAAAACTTAAAAAAAAAAGAAATAAAAGAACTAAAAAAGAAAAAGCTCAAGCCTCAAGTTGTAATATTGAAAGGTTCGATGGGTAAAGTATTAAATGATGTAGGAAGCTTCAGAAGAATATAGAAAGAATACACAGGTTCGTTCTTCCAAAAAGATAAGTCTTCAACCATTTCAAGAGGTAGCATATAATCAAGAACTGATGATAGTGAAGGAAGCCACTCATTGAAGGCATTAGACAAAAACAGGGCCTCAGGAATTATTGGAATCCCAATTGAAATGTCTCAACAAGCTGATCAAGGACTGGAAGCACTCGCTTGTCTATGCCAAGAAATTGGAAGACAGCTACCTAGTCAACTGAGTGGGAGTGATCCGTATTTGTACCTATTCCAAAGAAAGATGACTTATCAGAATGTGAAGATTATAGAATAATATCATTAATATCACATGTAAGTAAAATTTTGCTTCAGATCATCCAACAATAGCTACAAGCAGTACATTAACAGGAAGCTGTTAGAAATGCAAAGCAGATTCAGAAACAAACATGGAGCCAGGGATATCATTGCTGATGTCAGATGGATGTAGGCTAAAAGCAGAGAATAACAGAAAAATGTTTACTTATGTTTCACTGATTATCAAAGACATTTGACCATGTGGACCATAGCCAACTATAGATGGCTTTGAGAAGAATGGGGACTCCAGAGCACCTCACTGTGCTCATACAGGACCTGTACACAAAACAGGAGGCAAGCGTGTGAACAGAACCAGGGAATACTGGTGACAGGGTCGCATTCTCTCGCCATACTCATTCAATCTGTATGCAGAGAAAGTCATCAGAGAAGCTGGATGATATACAGAAGAATTTGACATCTGGATTGGAGGATGACTTATTAACCACCCGCGATATGCAGATGTCATAACCTAGCTTGCTAAAAGTGAGGTGGGCTTGAAGCACTTGCTGATGAAGGTCAAAGCTTGCGGCCTTCAGTGTGGAGTACAGCTCACTGTAAAGAAGACCAAAACCCGTACAGCTGGACCAGGAGGTGACAGCATGTTAAACTCAGAAAGGAATGAGGTTGCTAAGGCTTTTATCTGTCTTGGATCCACAATCAATGCATGGAAGCAGTAGTCAGGAGATTAAAAGACGTATTGCATTAGGTGAATCTTTTGAGCAAGAACTCTTTAAAGCATTGAAAAGCTGGGATGTTACTTTGAGGACTAAGGTGAGCCTAAGCCACGCCATGGTATTTTTAATTCCCTCATATGCATGTGAATGTTGGACAATGAATACAGAAAACTATGGAAGAATCAGTGTATCTGAATGATGGTTCTGGAAAAGAATGCTGGAAGTACCATGGCTTGCTGTTAGAACAAACATATCTGTCTTTGAAGAAGTACAGCAAGAATGCTCATTAGAAGCAAGTATGGTGAGACATGTTATCAGGAGAGACTAGTCCCTGGAAAAGGACATCATGCTCGGTACAGTGGTGGCACCGAGGGACACAAAGGAAGACCTTCAGCAATATAAATTGATGCAGGAGCTACAACAATGGCCTTGAACGTAAGAACAATTGTGGGGATGGCACAGGACTGGGCTGTGTTTCCTTCTGTGTATATATGGTTGCTGTGAGTTGAACTGGCTGGATGGTATCTAACATCAGCACAACATGGTTGTGTTCTAACCCCTAGTTTGTTGTGTAGGCCCCAGAGTTTTAAAAGTATGCAAGCAGCCAACCCAAGCATGAAAGGTGCCTCTGTCCACTTGGAGCAGCAGCAGAGGAAGTAGAATCAGGAAGGAGGAGGAAATGGAATGCAGGGCAATTACCTCCATGAACAGCTGCCTCCTTTGCTGGAATTGGATGCTGCTAAGATACCATTACTGAACATTTTGATCAAAGACTCTATTCAGGCGTCTTGCTCAAAAGGGGGAAAACTTGGAAACAAATTTAAAATTCTCATGGAATCCAGACTTCCGGAGCCATTGAGGTTGGATGAACTCCTGAAACTGTTGCATAAATCTCAAACAACCAAACAAAATCCCCTGAAATCTTTGTAAAACAAACAAACAAAGTTTAGCTTAGTAAAGAATCTCTGTTGTGTGTATTGTGCTTTTCAGAAGAGCTATCTATATAGTTTCATATTGACAGCAGCAACTTGAAAGGTTAGGTAGGAGTAGGACGCAATGAGTAGGTAAGGAGAGTGAGGATGATTTCTGAGCTTAAAGAATGTAATCAACGTCACTAAATTGTACATGTGGAAATTGTTGAATTGGTGTGTGCTCTGTTCATATTTTCAACAACAATAAAACTATTAAACAAAAAACAAACCTACTTGTCATTGAATCCATTTCAACGCATGGAAATCCTATATATGACAGACTAGAAAGACATTTCTAGGGCTTTCAGTGTGTGATGTCTTGAAAGTGAGCTGCCAAGCCTTTCTCCCAAGCTGCCTCGAGGTGGACTTGAACCTGCTACCTTTTGGCTAGCAGATGAGTATGTTAATTCTTTCCTTCCCTCCTATTTCAGCTCATCCCACCAGGATGGCCTTACTTTTGCCTGGGTTGTTAGCTGCCATAAAATCCATGTTCAATGGAACACAATGCTGCCCAGTCCTGCATGGATCCTTATGATGAGATATGGTTCAAAACATTGTGATCCATAGTGTTGTAGTCACCAGGCTTTTATTCCTAGTCTATCTTAATTGAGAAGTTCTACTGAAACCTATTGAGCATCCTAGCAACATACAAGCCTCCACTGACTGATGAGCGGAGGCTGTTCACTATGTTCATTGACAAAACAAAACAAAAGTCAAGGAGCAAAATATACAACCTAGAAATTGTTGGTTCTTCTAAGCCAGCAATTTGGCAAATGCTAAACCCATCCAGCCTCCTTTGAAATGCAGCTCCTTCTGGGGCTGCTACTTCTGCATGAAAGGACCTTCTGGACTGTGTATTAGGTTATTTCCCAGCCTATTTTCTACTTATACAAGGCCCAGGGACGTGGCTTCCCTTGACCTCCACTCCTACACCTTGTCTTTTGCAAAGGGCTCATTAGCTGTTCCAGGGCCGGGGCCGGGGGGCAGTGTGCTTTTATGATTTAGGAAAGGATGTGACATGCTCCTTTAGGTTCATTCTTTCCCTCTGCCTCCTATTGGAATCTCTGAGGGATGCACATGCTTTGTACTTGCCAGCTTACATAAAGGTTGTTGGTTCAAGTTTACTAGAGGTGCCTTGGAAGAAAGATCTGGTGCTCTACTTGCAAAAAAAATTTTGCAAAACCGTTGGAATACTGTTCTACTCTGAAGCATGTGAAGTCACCATGGATTGGGACATTGGTGGCTACGTTTTGTGGTTGTTTTTCCCTCCTGTTGATGCCATTTGAAGCCACTAGTCACTCAGCGGGAGAACCATGAGGCTTTCTCCTCCTGTAAAGAGTTACTGTCTCAGAAACTCACAGGGGCGGTGCTACCCTGACCTGTAGGGTAGCTATGGGTTGAATTAAACTTGCTGGCAGTGAGTTTTTTGTTTGATTTATTCTTTACTGCATCACTCTGTCTCAGTTTCCTTCCTAAGTGTGGTTGACAGCCTCTCATTGGTTTGGAGCGGTTGGTTGGTTGTGAAACACACTCATCTCCTCTGAGAAGGGAGGGGAAGAGGTGGGAGTAGAAGGTGAGTCACAGCTTGAGCTGAGAAAACACTCCCTAAGACCATTGCAAATGAGTGGCTGGCCCCAGTTTTCTTTTGAGGGCTCCTTTTACCTGCCATGAGCAGAACAGGGTGTGCATCATGCAAAGGCAAAATGTGCAGCTGCTTCTAAGTTGGGAAGGCATATGTAGAGATGGCAAGATGTAGAGGAGGAAGGGGGGGAAGTAGAGTAGTAAGTAGGAAACAGATTTTCAGCGTCAGAAGTGGTCTGTTTTCAGATGCTTTTCAGCGATGGGAGGAATGACAGGGAGCGTGGGAGGACAGGGAGCTGCGGAGGGCTGAGCCTGTGGGACTCAATTAGTAGTCTGTCTGTTCTTTATTGGACAAGTGCTTTGCATAGAGTTGTCTCACAGAGGCCACAAGCCTCACAAGGACCATTTGAAAAAGCTATCATGATGCACATTTTGCTGGTGATTTTAAGAAATATCAGTCTAATTTCCCTTTTGAAATTTAGAAAACATTTTCATGTTTTTTTTCATACTCATGAGAAATCTTTGAACTAGGGGAGGGATCCATTTTACAGCGTTAAATGCACCTCTTCAATGGCCACTGTCTCGAATGTTGAGAAATGTTCCTCTACCCACGAGTCTCTGGTTTAGGTGAGGGTCTACACAGACCAGGAAGGGTAGATCCAACAGCAAAGATATCGAACAGCATTTCCTAGGTCCCAGACCACTGCTTGTGCTCACACCCCAAGGAAGAGTGGAAAAATGGAAGTTCTTGGAAGGAAATTAAGGCATGGCAACAGCCCCTCACATTTCTCTAACGCAGCCTCAACCATATTGCTGCTATTAGGTGCCATTGAGCTGCCTCTTGCTCCTGGTAAACCGCCTGCATAGCAGACTGAAACATGGCCTGGCCTTGCGCCATCTTCATGGTCACTAGTGTGTTTGAGACCATTGTTGTGGCTATTGGGTTCCCTCCATCTTCACTGACCCAACACTTTGCCAAGCATGATGTCCTTTTCTATTGAGTGGAAGTCTTGTTTCTAAGGAGTGGAAGTCTTGCATCTAAGGAGAATTCCAGTGTACCGTCTTTTCAGGTTGTGCCATGTCATTTTGACTGTTTCCAAAATTATTGATAGATGTTTTGCAGCTGTATTTTAGTGGTGTTATATCAGGAAATGAAGGCCCCAAAGCTTTACTCTATCACACAATTAAGACCGACTGCTTGAGAAAGATAGCTTTTCCCCAGCTGTTGAATGCTTTGCAACCAGATGAAGTCATCTTCTAGCACTACATCAAATAATGCTTGTTGTTATCTGTAATGTTTGCCCTGGCTAGCTTTCGGCAGTAGGTCACCAGGTCTTTCTTCCTAGTCTCTTTTAATCTGAAAACTCTGCTGAAACTTGTCAATTAAATCCATATGTAATACTTCTACAGCCATCTGATACAGCATGCGGGTTCAGACGCTAAAGGGGTTCGCTAAAAGACAGGCAGCTAGTAGTGGTAGGACAAGTACATAATTACAGATCTTTTGGATTTTCTAATAAAAATTTTATTTTACTTTTATTGTTGAGAATAAAAACGGCAAAACATATACCAATTCATGAATCTCTAAATGTACAATTCAGAGACATTGATAACATGCTTCAAGTTGTGCACCCATTATCTCCCTCCTTTTCTGAATTGTCTCTCGAATTAACACAACCTCATTGCTTTCTGAGCTTCCTCTATAGCTTTTCAAGGTATTGTTCTCAATTTTACCCCATATAGTTCTTTAAGAGATTTAAATGGCTTGTATCAAGAAGGCTACAAACACTGCTATTAAAAAAAACAAGAGACCTACATAAATAGAAGAATGGATAGGAAGACAATATTGTGAAAATGTCAATACTAAAGTGTTCTGTAGGTATAATGCAACGAAAATCTTTATTCATTCACTGCCATTGAGTTGATTCTGATTCATAGTGAGTCTATAAGAATAGTATAGGACTTCCCTTGTGGCTTCCCAAGACTAACTTTTTACAGGAGCATAAAGCCTCACCTTTCTCCAACAGAGTGGTTGGTGAGTTTGAACTACCAACCTTGTGATTAGCAAGACAATTTGTAACTCACTATGCCACTAGAGCTCCTTAATCTCAACCGAGATTCCATTATTTTAGAAAGATATGGAAAAAACACTCATAAGTTTTATATGAGAAGGAAAATGAAGCATTGCACTACTCAAGAACAAGAACAAAGCAAGAAGCTTCAGAACTTCCTGATTGCAAAACCTACTGTACAGCTGTAGTGGTTAAAACAGTCTTGTCATGTACAATGGTAAATACACAGACTACTGAAGCAGAAGTGAGAACCCATAAGTGAATTCATCCACCTTTGGACCACTGATTTTCAACAATGGGCTCGAATTCAGTACATGGGAAAGATAATTTCTTTCATCTTTTCAAGACTAATTATTTTTCTGCTTTGAAATTTTTGTTGAAATTAGTGTTTTCAATAATTGAAGTGGTTTTGAATTTTTTTTTGAGGCAGTATGACTTTTTAATGTGATACATACATCCTGAGGGATTCCGGTCTCGGGGTTGGTGGGATAAGGACTGTTTCTTTAGGTGAAGCTAAAGGTTATATACAGGAAAGCACAAAAGTAGCATAGGACCTCCACATCAAACCTCAGCAGTAGGTGGTACTGTATGTCCCAGGGGTCATGAAGAAGTTAACAATTGGTGCTGGTAAAACAGGATATCTGTTTATGAGAGAAAGAAAGAATATGAAACAGATTCCATAGCTCACAGTCTTTAAAACTAACTCAAAACGGATAAATGAGTTAAATATGATACTTAAAACTATAAAGATCATCAAAGAAAAAATAGGCAAAATTTATGAGCTCTAATTTTTGGCATAAATAGAGTACCAAACAGGACTCAACATGCACAAAGAGCAGAAAATAAACTCGATCCCCTAAACATTAAACACTTGAATGCATCAAAAAAAAATCTCAAAATAGTAAAATGAGGAACCTGCAGACTGGGAAAAACTTTTTGGCAAGGATCTAATCTCTAAAATTTATATAAAACATCAACAAACACCTCAACAAGAAGGAAGAAAAATAATCTAATAAAAAGTGGGCAGTGGGCACGAATAGCCAGTTCACCAAAGAAGACATTCCGTTGACCAACAAGCACTTGAAGAAATGCCTGTTTATTATTGTTATTATTATCATTATTAGAGGTTGAAAATAAAAATGATAATGAGATTTCACTTCACCCCAGAAATTATAGCAATGTTAAAAACTAAAAGCAAATTCTGGTGGGAGTGTGGAGAAATTAAAATTACTTAACATTACTTGTGGGACTCTAAAATGGTATAACCACCATAGGAAATGATATGAAACTCTCTTTAAAAACTTTAAATTGAAGAACTGTGACATCTAGCAATTCCATTACTGCAAATGTGTATTAGAGCAAGAAGAGCCATGACATGAATAGACATACACACTCATGCATGTTGCAGCTTTATTTACAATTTCAAAAAGACAGAAATAATCAAAGTACCCATCAACAGATGATTGGATAACTAAACTATGGTATATCCACTCAATGGAATCCAAGGCACTGTTAAAGTATCTATGAAACAACCTATAACATGGATGAACCTGATAGACTGAGTGAAATAAGTCAATCACAAAAGGACAAATATTGTATGAGACTACTATTATAAAAAGTCAAGAGAAAGTTTATATAGTCTTTTGATGGTTACTAGGGATGGGGAGGGAAAGGAGAATAAATCACTAATTTAAAAAATAGCAGACATTCATTAACTAGGGTGACGGGAAAGGCAAAGTAGGATAAATGCAAAATGAATAACATGAAGGAAGACACTGGGATGTGCAAAGAGTAAAAGACAACAAAATCAAGAACTACTGCATACACAATCCTGTCGTCATAGTAACACGCGATATGAGTAGTTACATAGGTAGACATACATGTTCAACAGATGCAGGAAGGTAAACAGAAGCACAGTCACGAGTACATATAGGTTTGGCAGAGGCTGTTTCTATGTCTGTGTGTCTATGAACTGGAAATCTATACAAGGGTATAATAGAGCAAACAGGGGGCAAAGGTATGAAAACTTCTGAGCCATAACCAAATGCCCTGAGGAGTTGCTTTATTAGGCTAGGGGACTTGGGGCCAATGTCTTGGGGGGCCGGGCAGGACGATTGTTATTGCCTAGTTCACAAAGACAATGTTCTACATCCTACTTTGGTGGATAACAACTGGGATCTTAAAAGCTTGCAAGTGGCCATCTAATATAGAACTGTTGGTTTCTCCTCACTGGGGGCAAAGCAGAGTGATGAAAACCACAGGCTAAAAGGAAACAAATAATAAGCCACAAGATTAATGGACTTCAATGGAGATTACCAAATACAATGAAAAACACCCGAGCTACAGAAGGCAAAAGTAGAGGACTGGGGATGCAACATTTCTAAAAACATGCCATTGATGCACATCCAAAGAGTGGAAAGAGAACCTGCCGTGGGAAAAATGTTTTGCAATGATATATAAGAAAAAAGGCGAATTTCAAAATCTATAGAAAACTATAACATTTTAATAAAACAATACAAACAACCCAGACATGAATAGACAACTTGCTAAAGATGACACCCATCAGTCAACAATCATATTAAGAAATGTTCAAGTTCGTTAGCCATAGGGAAATTAAAATGAAGACAATAATGAGATGCCACCTCACACCAGCACTCTTAGCAACATTTTAAAAGAAGATAATAAATGCTGGAGAGGATGTGGGGAGATGGAAATGTTCATAAATTGCTGGGGTGGGGGCGTAGCAGAATTGTACCACCTCCATGGAAAACATGTGGCGCTGCCTTATATTCAAACGCAAGCACCTTATGATCTTGCAGTCTCTCTGCTTGGCATGTACTCTAAAGAAATACAGAACAAAACACAGACAGACACATCCACATGCAAGTTTATTGCAGCAATTTCTATACTAGCGAAAAGATGGAAACTGTCAAAAACCCTATTGGTACAGGGCTTGATAAACAATGTTACATACGCATAATAGAATATTATGCATCCTTTAAAAACAACGATGAATTTGCCAAACGCCCCATGATACAGACAAGCTTGGGAGGCCTTTGTGCTGGGCAAAGGTTAGTCAATCTCATAAAGATAAATATTTTATGACATCATTATTATAAAGGAAGAAAGAAAAAGGGAAATGCCGTTCACATCAAAAGGAAAGACTACAAAGACTATGACAAAGCCGGGGTGGTGGGGAGAGGAAGTGCGAAGGAACAGAAGGTTTGGGAGGGGGGGTGGCGGGGGGAAAAAGGCAGAAAGAACACCAGCTATGGAGGTTTATTGGGATCCTGTCACAGTTTTGATGAGCTGGACGGCACAAATGCAGGTAGAGTATGTTTTTCTTTTATGCATTATATTCCACGGGTAAAAGGCCAAAAAGAAAAGTAAAAAAGAGTGGTCACAGTCTTAAAAACCCTCCAGTTTCCGAAGCCATCAGACTTACACATTTGTCTGAGTGGTTATAAAGGAGGAAAGGGAATCGAAACTGACTTAGTTTATTTGGTGACACGCAAGCACACACAGGAGCTAGGCTCAAACAAACAGACAACACAGCACAGGGAAAACATTATTTCTAGCTAATTTAAACTATTGTTTGGATTGAAGAAGAGGAGACTTCAGGAGATTCTTCTGACGAAGGTTTAAACGTGATCGCAGGGCAATCATTTGGGGATTCATCCAGTCTCATTGGCTCCAGAAACCTGAATTCCATGAGACTTAAATGATGGTGTGCATTTTTCCTACTTTTGATCAGAATTCTTCTACAGAAAAGATGATAAAAAACATCTTTTGGATCTTGGTGCAGTTTTCCCCCCCCAAGCTCTGGTGCTGTTTCCCACATGCTCAGGACCATTCCAGAGGCGAGGACGAATGTCTTTAGCCTAGTGATTTGGCCCGGGCAAGGGCAGGATTTGTTGTTGGGTTGTCCATATATTCCTTCTTCCCATAACCTCTGCTGCTGCCTCCACAGGTGCCCAGAGTCCGCTTCGTGTCCCATTTTGCCCAGAGTCCTTTCTAAGCCACCCTGCCAGGTCTCAGGGTTTGGTTTTCTGAGAACTCACAGATGCTGGTCCTGTGATGCAGGGTCTGGCTTGCTGGGTAGCACACTTCGCCCTGAATGTTGACTCTGTGTCTTGAAGAGAATGTACGTTTGCCAACCCTGCCTCCCATCCCGCTGTTATTAAGCCTGGGGAGTGGAGCTATTGAGGCCTTCCAGATGCACACCATCTATGGCCAGAGATTTCTAAAGGAGTTTTTTTGTTTCTGTGTTTGTGTCTGGGGATCATTACTGGGTTTTAAGACTCCAGATGTCTTTGGGGCTCAACTCTTGATTGCAAGTGAGAACAAAGTAAAAATGAAACAGACTGCTTGGGGAGGATGGGTGGCAATTAGAATTAAGATGAGTAACAGGGGATGGCAGATAGACTACCCTCTTGCCAGGACTGAATTAAACATTTGTTTTGCCTGATGGCTCTTCAAGTGTCCTTGAGAAGAGTGAGACAGGGGGAGACAGAGGATGTTTTATTAGTGGTGGTAATTTTCTAACAGTGTTCCGTTCATTCTCAGGCTTTTTAAGAAGACAACCAGATTGCTGGGGTTGTCGGGTGTTGTGGAGTCAGTTCTGACTCACGGCAATCCTGTGTACAACATAATGAAAGACTGGCCTATCCCGTGCCATCCCGCAACCGGTCCTGTGTTTGAGCCCATTGTTGCTGCCACGATGTCAATCCATCTTCGTTTTCTCTGCCTCTCTAACGGCATTCTACTGTTATTCAGAAGGCTTTCTGCGACGAATTTTCCAGAAATGGTCCAGCCTATTCCTGCTTCCACCATGGATGGCCCTGCTTGTGTTGGAAATAGTGGCGGCACCACTTCCAGCATCCTGGGAGTCATCAGAGGATGACAAACTGACTGATGACAAGTTGCTTTAGAAATTTGTAATAATTTGGGTAATTTTAAATTATTTCCTCTCTTGATGTATCTCAGTAAATTATTTAACTCTTCAATGACTTGTCCCCTCTTCTGTAAAATGGGCATAGTAGTGGCACCAGCTCATGTGGCTAGTCTGTGGATTAAAAGAAAAGTAAAAATTGCTTGCAGTGCCCAGGGAAGATGGAAAGCATATAAAAAAAATTTAGGTTATTTTTATTGTAATTTCCATAACTTATTTTTATACTGTCTTATTTCATTAGCTATGTCTTGCAGAAAAATTATAAATGATCGTGGTGGTAACATTGTTCCTGGAAGTAATAGAACAATGTGCAGACACTACCGTCAAGGCTGTTGGCTATTAGTGTGAGGGAAGCAATGCGTTATTGTACTAAGAAAGTGTTCTTCTCTTCATATGTTTCCGAAGGATTAGTATTATTGCTTTTCATCAAAAGGAGATTGTGAATTTTATCTAATTTAGGGCATCTTTGAGGCCCAGTTTGCTGTTGGGTAGACGTTGGACAGCTAACCACAAAGTCAGAGGTTCAAACCCGCCAGCTGCACTTCAGGAAAAGATCAAGTTGTCTACTCCTGTAAATATTTACAGCCTCAGAAATCCTCTAAAGGGTGGCTATGAGTCAGAATCAAGTCAACAGACGTGAGTTTGGACTCAGTTCTCTTGTGGAAGAGAATCATAGTTTTCCTTGGATCCATTAATGATTTACTCGTCATGTAAAGTATATTGATAGATTTCTTAATACTGGATTTCTGAAATACACTTTATGTGTAAATATCTACTATGGTTTTAAATTTTATTGATTTGCACCATATTTAGGATTCTTACCATTAGTTAGTGATATTTATCCAAGTTCTCCTTTATGTCATAGTTTCTGATTTAGTTTTGGGATATATTAGTTTGTAACATGGAGTTGGAAGATTTTCATATTTTTCTAGGCTCTAAAATAACTTGACTAATGTGGAATTTTTCTCTTCTTTGAATGTTTGAAAAAATTTGACAATAAATTTCCCTAGGTCTAGCACATTTGAGTTTTTTTTTTTTTTTTTTTTACAATTTCTACCTTATCATTCTAGTCACCTCCCCTGCTTTGTGAGGCAAAATTGAGCATTTATATTTTCCAAACATACTGTCCCTTTACCCAAATTCTAAAATGTATTAGCGTGGTATTTTATGTGTATTTTCTCATTTAGTTTCCTTTCAGTCTGTGGTCATGTTAGTCACTCATCCTTCATGTTATGCACCGTTGCTTCCTCTGTCTTCTTATGGATTACAATTACCCAGGTGCACATACTTTCGAAGATTCATCTCTCAGATTTATTTATAATGTGATTTTCTAATTTTGAAAATTATTTCTGCTTTTATCTTTGAAACTCTTTTTCTCCTAATATTATGTTTACTTTGCTTCTCATTTTTTAATATCTTAGGTTGCATGTTACTGTTACTTGATTTTTAAGTTAAGCATTTCCTTTGATAAGTTTTCCATTGAGTAGAACATCAGCTATCATCAATAAATCTTGCTATATAATATTCTCAAACTAATTGGAATTATAATTTTGCTTTCCTCATCGATCTAGTAGTTATTTTGTAACATTAACTTTCCCCTCACTGCAATTTCCTATGGTTAAGAACTTTTGTCGGTATATCTAGTTTTTTTGTGTGTTTAATTTAAATTTCATCATATTGTGATCAGAGAGGATGTTATACACAAGTTTTGCTTTTTTGAAATTTGCCGATATGTTCTTGAGCTGTCAAAATATTATTAGTTCCCAGAATTATGAGCCCATTATTGTTTGATAGGTACAATCCTCAGAACATTTTATCACTGTTTTCTCTTTCATGAAATTGCTTATGTTTATTATTAATCTTAAAAATATGTTTTCTCTTGGTAACCATAACATTTATTTTGTTTATGCTTCAGTATAATATTATTGGGCACACATAATGACTTCAACATTATATCTTCATTGCCAGTAATTATCTAGCAATAAATACAATATGAGACTATAAATTTGTGCAGGTTTTTTTTTGCAAGGCAATCAATTGGACCGTTACACATCAAACAATTTTAATGTGTAAACCACTAAATACAATATTCTAATTCTAAACATTAGTCCTTCAAAAACACTTGAACATATGCAGTCTGAATTACTGTTTATTAGTCTCAAACATTAGAATCAACAAAGTAAAATAAAACTTATAGCGTTAAATGTTTTAATGATTAAGTAAGAAAAGAAAAGCAATTAAATTGCCATTTAACTGAAGAAGTTAGAAGGGAGAAATATAACAAGTAAATCAGGAAGAAAAAATAAGTCATAAGCAGAAAATAAGAATCAACCAATAGGGTAATAGCAATGTGTATCGGGTCAAATCCATACAATAAATTAAGTGCATCAACACAAAAACAAGATAGCTCTACATACGCTGAGGTCGCTAAGATGGGATTTTGTTGTTAGGTGCAGTTGAGTTGGTTTCTACTCACAATTACTCTATGTACAAAACAAAACAAAACACCATCCAGTCCTGCACCATCTTTACAATTGTTCGTATGTTTGAGTCCATTGTTTCAGCTACTATGTCAATCCATCTTGACAAGGCTCTTCCTTTTCCAAGCAGGATGTCCTTCTCCAGGGACCGGTTTCTCCAGATAGTAGATTCAAAGCATGTAAGATGAAGTCTTGTCATCCTTGCCTCTAAGAAACCTTCTGGCTGTACTTTTTCTAAGACACATCAATTTGTCCTTTCAGGGCTCCATGGGACTACAATATTCTTTCCCAACACAATTCAAATGCATCAATTCTTCTTTGGTCTTCCTTATTCAATGTATAACTCTCACATGCACATAAGGAGATGGAAAATGCCATGGCTCGGGCCAGGCATATCTTAGTCCTCAAAGTCACACCCTCCCTTTCCAACGCTTTAAAGAGGTCTTGTGCAGCGGCTATACCCAATCCAATCCACTGTTTGCTCTCTTGACTGCTGCTTCCATGAACATCAATCTAAGTGTGTGTGTGGGGGGGTGGGGGGCGAGGCGTGGTGGCTGGAAATCCATGGTTGGGTTCTGTAGGAAGCAGATGCTAAGACAAAGTAAGAACTGCATGCTATTTATTGAACATAAGACCTATGAAAGCTAAAAATCCAGCTAGCAGAACTAGCAGGGAAAGAAAGTCTTCCCACCATAATACAGTTGTAGTGTCGATGCAAGGAGATGTGGGAGGGAAGAAGGATTGGGTAGGAAGAACTTCACTTTGACGTGCAGCTCTGAGAAGGTGTTGGCCAGTTCAACAAGGAGCAAAAATCATCTTAGAAGAGTCTCACATTAGGAACAAAAAAGCCAGGGCAGAGTATCCCATCTGGGTCTACCAGTTGTCTGAGAACTTTTGGGGGCAGAATGTGGCCGCAGCTTGAACGCCACAGTGGACTGCCATGGTGCTGCAGCTGGAGGTGAATGACACTGCTGTGGCTTGTTCTCTATCAAAGGAAGGTCCGAGTGCCTCACATCTAGGATTGCCCCACAGGCACAGAACGAGACCCCTGAAGGCCGCACACATTCACCCTTGCCCTCCCTGTATAACAACCTCCCTGCCACTTTCTACAGATGAAGGTCCATTTGACTTACAAGATGGTGATTCCTTTTCTTCTGGTCCCCAGCATAAGGACAATACATAGTCTAATGGACCAGGTGGAAGGTAGAGGCTGCAGTTCTCTATGTCTTCTATTCCTGAATAGAATCTCTAGCCCTATAGAGGCAAGAGTTTCAAGGATGGGATCCTGAGATGGCTTTTGTAATAGAACCACTCCTACTGTGACTCGGGTTTTCAGAATCATAGTCTTCTTGTTGGACACGTGATGCCGAATATAGGTTTCTGGTGAGATGACGATTCTACATCATGAAGATTGGCACTTTATCCCTGAAGACAATTGTGTGCAAGCTTCAGCGGGTCATCCACTCCAATATTCTAGAAAGCATGTAGCTTTTGAGTTAAATGGCATGTGAGGCAACACATGAATTCCATGGGCATTTGTCTACTCTCTTTTCTGTAGTGAATGTTTTCTGGTTTTATCATCAGCATGATGTTAGATGGCATGAGATAGATAAGGTCAATGATATAAAATATCTGCAGGTCTCTTTTGGAAAGGACTGAAAAACATTTATTGTATATGCCTGCCATGTATGTATGTACAGTTATGGGTCCTGGCCACTTTTTCAGCTATTTTCCAGGTCTGAAAATTAGTTCAGCAAGAAGTTATGATTTTTCTTTTTTAATTCAGGCAAGTTGACCTTTTCCTCCTGATTATATATTCTCACCATTCTGATTGTGCGTATTAAAGAGAACACCCATTGGCTGCCCGTCTGCAATTTTGCTCCTAGGAGCACTGAGTTCGGTTACCTAGCTTCATCACTCTGCAGGTGATGCTTCCTTGGCTGATACTTTGACTTTGCCAGTCATTATGGTAATTGCAACTTTCTGACTTCTGATGGTTAAATACTGCCATGACCTCTATTGCTAGGAGTGGGCGTATTTGGAGAGCACTCTCTCCATTGCTAAGCAGTCAAGCCCACTCTGTCGCCAACTCCTTAGCCTGCAATGGAGAGCCATGACTCAACTATTTCATCCTGCTCTCATGCACTCGCACCAGGCCTGCGCCTTCCAAGGAATAAAATCCTTAGGTGGGTCTTCTGGCCTCACGTCCTAAACCGTTTGCTCCCTTCCTCTGTCATCTTTCACGGCAATCGAAGCTTTTAAACTTTGCTCAGCATGGGCCATTACTTTCTCTAAGCTTCTACGGGTCATGTTAGCCGTTACTTAGACTCGTCCACTGGACAGGGTGTCAAACCCCACTTTCTGCAAGATTCTGCGAGAGTACCTGTAGGGTCAATGACCCCCAGTTTATCAGTTTTCTCTCTCCTTGGTCATGTACCTTTGAACTTATCTCCCGTGGACTCTCCCTTGGCTCGTGCTGGTGCATGTGAGCTCATTCTCACTGCTCCTTTGAAGTATAACCTCTTTTCTCCCTTATCAGGCTCAGTATTTCTCCAGCTATGTTATGTTGGAATTTAAAATATACCAGAGGCTTCTAGAATGATGAGCAAATCAGTCTTAGAAGAAATTTTTCAGAATTCTCCTTAGAAGGGAGAATGGTGAGATTTTTGTTTGTTGACTTTAAACAGACCGTGAGGAAAGACTAATCAGTAGAAAAAGATACCAGGTAGCGTCTGGGATCTTAAAGGCTTGAAGATAAACAAGCGGGCATCTAGCTCAGAAACAACAAAGCCCACATGGAATAAGCACGCCAGCCTGTGTGATCACAAGGTTCTGAAAGGATCAGTTATCAGGCATCAAAGAACACATATCATATCATTGGGTGCACACCTCCATGATATGATCGCCGAGGACAAACGGGTGCATAAGCAAATGTGGTGAAGAAAGGTGATGGTGCACGGCTATCAAAAGAGATAGTGTCTGGGGTCTTAAAGGCTTGAAGGTGAACAAGTGGCCATCTAGCTCAGAAGCAACAAAGCCCACATGGAAGCACACCAGCCTGTGTGATCACGAGGTGTCAAAGGGATCAGGTATAAGGCAACATCAGGAAAAAAAACTTACCATAGTGAATGAAGGGGCAAGTGCAGAGTGGAGACCCAGAGACCATTTCTCGGCCACTGGAGATCCCCTCACAGAAGGGTCTAGGGGAGGAGATGAGTCAATCAGTGTGTAATGTAGCACTGATGAAGAATACAGCTTTCCTCTAGTTCCTGAATGCTTCCCCCCCCCCCCCGCCCAACTACCATGATCCGAATTCTATCTTGCAAGTCTGGATAGAGCAGAGGATGTACACTGGTTCAGATAGGAGCTGGAGGCACAGGGAATCCAGGGCGGATGATACCTTCAGGACCACGGGTGTGAGGGGCGGTATGGGGAGGGTAGAGGGTGAGTGAGCTGGAAAGAGGGAACTGATTTCAAGGATCTACATGTGACCTCCTCCATGGGGGACAGACAACAGAAAAGGGGGCGAAGGAAGGCACCGGACAGGGCAAGATATGACAAAATAATAATTTATAAATTATCAAGGGCTCATGAGGGAGGGGGGAGCAGGAAGGGAGGGGAAAAGAGGACTTGATGCAAAGGGCTTAAGTGGAGAGCAAATGCTTTGAAAATGATGAGGGCAAAGAATGTACAGATGTGCTATGTACAATTGATGTATGCATGGATTGTGATAAGAGTTGCATGAGCCCCTAATAAAATGTTTTGTTTTTTTAAAGAAGAAGACACCAGGTAAGGTGGAGTGGAAAAGAAGGACCTCAGTCAAAGGGTTGATATGAAAACTACAACGGACGCCAACCTGCCGACCACCAGAGAGATGAGGCAGGACCAAAGGACAGTTCTTTTTGTTAGACGCATGTCTTCCTAGTGGGGTCTGACTGGGCAATAAGTAACAACAACACAGACAAATTCGAGGAACAGCCAGGAGGAGGTCGGGACTGCGCCAGGAGGGGAGTGCAGTGTGGCTGCTTTGGATGGGGAAGCCTCACACTATATTCCCACATGGGGCAGAGTTCCAAATTTTGACAAGGATGGTGGAGTCCTTTGAGGTATCACCACGATATCTTGTTTTTCATTGGTCCCAGGTTTTCTCAACAAGCACCTCCTTGACTTTAGTGTAACAAACATGACTATGAACTGGCTGACCATTCAATCGTCTTTGAAGTCCCACCACCCAAACTCTTAGATACTACATTGCGTCCATTCTCCCGCTGCAGGAAATAAAGGTCCGTAGTTCTCAAACTCAGTTTTTAACCACAATTCACCCAAAGTTCATCATTGAGCCTCTGTAGCACATCAGTGAAAATATTTATTAATTAAAAAAAGAGCTGTAAAATCCCCCATTAAAATAAAATTTAAAATTTCTCCAGCAAAAAAAGGAAAGAAAGTAGTTATAACCAGCCAATACCATGAACTTTGTATGCTTTTTTTCTACCCACACCCTTTAAATATCAGAATGTTCACCTTCTTTGCGATGTCTTCTAAAATCAACACTAGTGAAGTTTGTAACAATTGATCTGTCCATGGCCTCACTGAGCAAAGTAAGTGAAAGAGTCTCATGTAGCCCTGTCTTACCTCTTATTTTCTTGAAAGACTTCTCATCCCAATTGTGTGTTTGGGACACCACAAAGAGTTAGAAGTGAGAGATTATTTAGGAGTGTGTTCATGAAAGCTAAAAGGGATCGGCAATAGGAAGAGAAACGCTCCAAACAATGATGCAGATGAGATACCATTAGAGAAGAAGGGGAGGCAAGGATATGGGGTAAGATGAACATGAGACTGCAGTGCAACTTTGAGAGTCTCAGCCAATGGGACAGAGAGATTAAACGCAAATGCTGTTCATAGAGGATGAGGCTTTCTACTCTCAGGAGTAACAGTCTTGGTAACTCACAGGGGCAATTCTACCCTCACTTATAGGTTGTCTTAAGACAGAATTGACTCAAAGGCACTGCATGTGGCTTTGGATTTGGTTCATAGAGGAGTGCGAGCATGGGACAGAAAGGGTCAGGCCCTGGGATCCCCTTATAATCAGTAATGGCTATCACTGCCTAGGGACACTATGACTTTGGCTCACCTACTGCAGTTGGCCTAAGGGTGTTATAGCTGAAAGATTTCACTACCTGTCAAAAACAAATCTCAACTGTCACATGATTAAACAACCCCCCCAAGCCAAATTGCTGTGTGAGTATGTGTGTGCATATATGCACATGTATGTATATATCCATAAAGATCTAGAAATACACACACACCAAACTCTTAAGAAAGGCCACCACCTGGGGACAGTACAGGCACTGAAGGAAGCCCTCTCGCTTTGCATACAACAGCACCTTACGATCTCCACCATAATCAAAGGAGAAGGAAGGGAGGATGTTTGGAAAGAGAGAACCGGGCTCTGAGAAGGAGCAGAAAATGGAAGGCAAGATATCACAAGGACCATGCTACGGAGATATGCCAAGACGCTACAGTGGCATTCTGGCAGTTGCCAGCCCTGGGCTCCACTGCTTCTGGTCACTTGTGCTGTAATGGAAATGGACATCAGGCTTGGTAAATGGTAAGGGCAGTGGAGAAGAAGGCCCTCAGTGAGATGGATTGACCGGGGCTGCAGCGATGGGACCTCGCAGTGCTGCAGTCTGTAGTACGCAGGGTCTCTCTGAGAAAGAATTGACTTAAGGACACTTAACAACAACTCACCGAATTTAAAGGGAAAAGACAAGAAGATGAAAATAAAGGATAAAAAGACGATGGGCACATTTGAATGGATTGAGGAAGAGGAAAGGGTAACCATGTTAAAATTTATTCTTAAGTAACCCACCCAAACCTTAAAGGCTTGCAGATAAACAAGCGACCATCTAACAGAGAAGCAGCAAAGCCCACATGGAAGAAGCACACCAGCCTGTGTGATCACGAGGTGTCGGAGGGAACAGGTATCAGGCATCTAAGACCCAGAACAAAAACATACCTAGTGTGAATGGGCGAGGGAGGGAATGGAGTGGAGACCCAATGCCCATAAGTAGACAATTGGACATCCCCTTACAGAGAGTCACAGGGAAGAGATGAGCCAATCAGGGTGCAGTATAGCACCAGTAAAACACACAACTTTCCTCTAATTCTTTGGTGCTTCCTTCCCCTCACTATCATGATCTCAATTCTACCTTACAAATCTTATTTGCTACAAATAAGAGCCCTCAACACAGTGAATCCAGGATAGATAAACCCTTCAGGGCCAAAAAGGAGAGTAGAGATACCGGAGGGTTAGGGGAGGGTGGGGGGAGTAAATCACAAGGACCCCCTCCCAGGGGAACAAATAACGGAAAACTGGGTGAGGGGCGATGGAGGACAATGAGATATGAAAATAATAATTTATAACTTATCAAGGGTTCGTGAGGAAGGGCAGGTGGGGTAGGGAGGGTGAAGAAATGGGGAGCTGATATCAGGGGCTCAAGTGGAAAAAGAATGCTTTGAAAATGATGATGGTGGCATATGTGCAAATGTGCTCGACACACTGGATGAATGTATGGATTGTGATAAGAGATGTAAGAGCTCCAATAAAAGTAAGAAAGAGACACACACAAATTAAAAAAAATAAGTTCTTCCCTTTTGGTTCTTTAACTCCAGGTCTTTGTATATTTCATTATGAAATTTTGTTTTCTCAAGCTGCCCTGTGAAGTTTTCTTTTCAGCTCTTTTACAAAATACCTTTTTACGTTTTTGTAACTGCTCTATGATCAAGAGCAAAGGTCAGAGATTCTTTTGACATCCATTTTTATCTTTTCTCTCTTTCTTTAAAAGTTTTTATTAATCTTTTTATTGGGGGGCTCTGATGAACCTTATAATAATCCATCATTCAATTGTATTAAGCACACTTATACATATGTTGCAATCAACATTTCAAAACATTTTCTTTCTACTTGAGCCCTTGGTATCAGCTCCTCTTTTTACCCCTCCCTCCCAACCCTCGTGAATCCTTGATACTACTGATATTATTATTATTGTTATTTTGTGTCTCATACTATCTGTTGTCTCCCTTCACCCACATTTCTGTTATTGGGCCCCTCAATGGGGGTGGCTATATATCCAACCTTGTGATGTGTTCCCCCTTTATCCCCACACCCCACAGTCCCCCTACCCTCATGTGCTACTCCCACTATTGTTCCTGAGGGTTTTATCTGTCCTGAATTTCATATGTCGAGAACTCTTATCTGTACCAATGTGTGTAAACTGGTCTAGCCAGACTTTTAAGATAGAACTGGGTAATGGTAGTTGGAGGAGGGTGGAAACATTCAGGAACTAGAGGAATGATGTATATTTTGTCAGTGCTATGCTGCGTACCCTGGTTGAATTGTCCCTTCATGGTGACCCTTTGGTGAGGGCATGTCCAATTGTCTACAAATGGACTTTGGGTCTCCACTCCAACGTCCCTCTTTCACATCGATATAATTGCTTGTTTTGGGATCTTTTGATAACTGATACCTGATCCTGTTGACACTTCATGATCACACAGGCTGGTATGCTTCTTCCATGTGGGCTTATTTGCTTCCCTGTTAGATGGATGTTTGTTTAACTTCAAGCCTGTAAGACCCCAGACACTTTATCTTTTGACAGCCGGGCACCATCCACTTTCTTCACCACATTTGCTTATGTACCCATTTTGTCTTCAGTGATCATGTCGGGAAGGTGAGTATCAAAGAGTGCCAGGTTATTAGAACAAAGTGTTCTTGTGTTTAAGGAGGCGGTGAGTAGAGGCCCAGAGTATATAAATATATGTATATTGGCCTCAATCTCTTTCATTATAAATTAATATATTTACATATATATGACTATAACTATATTTCTATAAATAGCTTTTGCCTCCTACTTATTTCCTCTATTTCCTTTACCTTCCTCTGGGCCCACTATCATGCTCACCATCCATTCAGTTCTCAGCAATTCCCCTCAGATGCATTGCACTTGGTCAAACCCCACCAGGCATTCTATGCCCTCCTTACCATCAATTTTAGATCTCTTACTGTTTCCTTATCTCTGAGTTTGTTGGCTCTCTGTTCCCCCTCTCTGCCCCCTCTTATCCCATGTCCCCCAGGATTTCCAGTCCCATTGTTTTCTCCTCGGTATTGTTTGTCCTGCCCGTTTTATACAGCTAGACATAGAGTGAAATAAAGAGCCAAACTAAACAAAATGTTAGAGAGTCTGTCTGTTGGCCCTTATGAGTGTTTTCCAATGGGGTCTGATGAGGTGCCAAGCCCTGTCCCCCCAAGTCAGAAGTCTATTTTCTGGATTCCTCGGGGACTTTGTTCCCCTTGCTGCCCTATTGTACTCCCTTTGTGTTTTGTCCTGCCGTGTGTGGAGCAGATCAGGCACCCTTTCCGCCCAGTGTCTCCAGTGCTGTCCCCCGTAGTGTTATGGGTCAGTGAAAGAATGTAGTGTCTTTTTTGTTGTTGTTGTTAATCATTTTATTGGGGCTCATACAACTCTTATCACAATGCATCCATCCATCCATTGTGTCAAGCACATTTGTACATTGTCGCCATCATCGTTCTCAAAGCATTTTCTTTCTACTTGAGCCCTTGGTAGCAGCTCCTCAGGTTCCCCCTGAATGTCGTGTCTTTGCTTTCTCCGTTTGTGATGCTCTTGATGTCACAGCTCATCAGGCCTTTCATCCTTAGTGTCCAATGAGTCAACTCTATTATCGGGATTTTCCCAAAATTCAGGTGGGAGAGACTCAGGTTTGATTTTGACTCTCGGGGACTTATTTCAATTTTTTTCAGCTTCAACTTGAACTTACCTATGAGCAATTAATATAAAAGTATGTTCCACAGTCAGCTACTGGACTCATTTTGGCTGCTGATACTGAGCGTCTATCATGTATTCAGTTTGATTCCTGTGTACTCCATCTGACAAAGTCCATGTGCATAGATAGCTGCTATTTATATTGCTGAAAAAGTGATTTTTGATGAAGAAGTTGTTGTCTTGCAAAATTCTATCATGAGGTCTCTAGCTGCATTTCTATCACTAAGGCCATATTTTCCTACTACTGTTCTTCCCTCTTTCTTTTCAACTTTCTTGTTCCAATTGCTAATACTTATCAGTATATATTGATTGCATGTTTGGTCAATTTTGGACTGAAGAAGTTGGTAGAATTCTTCAATTTCTTCATCTCCAGCTTTAGTGATTGGCTTGTCAATTTGAACAATAGATGTATGGACTGGATTTACTTGTATGCATATAGACATCATCCTATCACAGCACTGTAATCAAGATATATTTTTCTGATGATGAATGCTGTGCCTTTCCTGTAGAATTTGTCTTTGCTACCATAGTAAAACATACGGTTATATGGTTCAATATGGCTAATACCAATCCATTTCAGCTCACTATTGCCTAAGCTATTGATCTGTGTGCATTCCATTTCACTGTTGATGATTTCAAACTTTCCTAGATTCATACTTCCTACATTCCAAGTACCGATTATTAATAGATATTTGCAGCTATTTTTCTCGTTTGGAATTGCCCAGCACCAAATGAAGGTCCTAAGAGCTTTACTCCATTGCAGTCATTATGGTCAACTCTGCTTTGAGAAGGCATCTCTTCCTCAGTCATGTTTTGAGTGCCTTCTAGCCAGAGGCAATCATCTGCTGGCTCTACGTCTGACGATGCTCTGCTGCTAGTCAGGAGGCTTTCAGTTACTGGTTCCAAGAAATGGACAGCGCATTCCTTCTTCTTAGTCTGCTCTCTGTCTGCAAGTTCTGCTGAAGCCTGTTCACCTCGTATGAAATGTCAGCGCCCCTGAATGTATTTGAAATATCAGTTACATTCCTCCCAGCATCACAGCAACATGGAAGCTCCCATAGTCTGAAAAACTGACAGACCGTGTTGGAATTCTTGGAGTCCTTTCAAATTTCCCTGCAAATGACTGAATGCATTTTCCACAATAAATATCCTCCTTTTTTACTACTTCCAGAGTGAACTTTGGATTTCCTGAGTGGTTCAAATGGTTAACACTCTCAGCTACTAACTGAAAAGTTGGGGCTCAAATACACCCAGAAATGTCTCAGAGGAAAGGTCTGGTGATTTACTGGGGGGGGGGGGAAATCTGCCATTGAAAAGAGCTAAGTTCTACCCTGACACCCAGATTCTAATCAGACTCAACAGCACCTGGTTTTTAAAAAATGAACTTTAATTATTCTAATAACCTGATTTCATTTTCCTTATATTTTCCTTTATATCATACATCTCTCCTTTCGTTGTTTTCCTTTGATTTTTATTTCATTGTGTCTTGAGTTTAAAAACGTTCCTTCGAAGTCATGCATGCTTGTGTTCTATTAAAAATGTCAGACCATTTCTGAAATTTTTCTCTGGGTCTGTAGTACATCCTTTTCAGAGATATAAAAGTAGAATGATGAAAATGTTTCATGTGACAGTTTATTTGGAGATGCTTATAGTAAGAGGAGCCCTGGTGGAGTAGCGCTCACGCACTGAGCTGTGATCGCGAGGTCGGCCGGTTGAAAGCACAGATGTTCTGCAGGAGAAAGACAGCTTTCTATTCCCGTCGATCGGTGCAGTTTCTGAAACCCACAGGGTCATGATGAGTGAGCATCGACTCATTGGCAGTGAGTGTGGTAAGCTTTAATTCGAATGAAAAGAATGATTGTCTTATATGATTGAGATTAAATGGAATTATGAAGAATTATTATTTTACATGTTTCTAATAAGAAAAAAAATCTTTTTCTTTGATCTTCCCTTTGCCCTCTCCCTCTCCGCACCCCCACCTCCGCTTAGCCTGCCTGGCAAAGTTCTGCACGTGTTCTGATGTGTGCTTCTTGTTGAGTCTTTTAGGGGATGTGGATTGTGTCCATTGTATCTTAGGTTCCTTAGGAGGCACTTTTCTTTTCTTAAATCACCTCGAGCAAAACCAGATCTTCCAGGCTTGATGTTTTCCTGCAGACAGTCTCTGTGGGCCACCTCTCCTCCTCTCTGTACACTGGGGAGAGTCAATGGATAAACTGAGGCACCTCGCCCCCAGCTGCTCCTCGGGAGAAAGATGGCTCCTTCTAGTCCCATAAAGACTGACAGTCTCAGAAACTCACAAGGACAGCACTACCCTGTCCTATAGTGTTGCTGTGAATTAGTATTGACTCAATGGCAGTAAAAAGAAAGAAAGAAGATCCCCAGTCTAATCCTCATTAGCGCAGCCTCATTTCCCACCTCCTGGCTTTCTGATGGGAAGTAAAATCCCCTAGTCCCTGCTTTCTTAGGGGTAGGTCAGTCCGGCCCCTAAAGATCTCTCAGGTTTCCTTTCATGACACTCATTTACATTAGTACTTTTTTGCTTCATGTTTGATATGTTTCCACTGGACATTCAGCTATACAAGGTAGGGCTCATATCTAATTTGCTTACTACTATATACCTAAAACTTAGCACAGAACCTGGCACATAGTAAGCACATAAGGAAATGTGTCTAATGAATGAACAAATGGAATATTATATTTAGAACCATATACAGGTATCCAAAAAGTTTTCCTGCTGCCTTCTATAATTCCTCATATGTACTAATCAGAGCTGCTTGGAGCCAGAGACTAGGAAAGATCCAACACGTCTTCTACCTTTTCAGCCGTCTCTGCTTTGTGAGTGTATCGGAGTTGACAGTGTGTTACAACAACTCCAACAACACCCTACCTTAACATCGCACCTTGCATTTTCTCACTTACGTCACAGTGCAATGTGCATCCGTGTCAAGGGAGAAGGATAGAGGTAGGATCTGCAGGACGTACTCAAGAAGTGACCCAGGCTGCTTCCATCTTGTGTCTCTACCCTCTTTTATGTATTTACAACACTGTCCATTCTGTTAGAGGCTCCAGAAAAAGAGCTTGTCGGATTGCATTTGGTAAGATCTTATGAACCAGTCCAAGGGTGGACTCACTTCTTCTCCTGCCCCATTGACCAGAATGGAAGCACATGGCTGCACCCAACTGTAAGGGTGTTATAAAATGGAATCTTTCTGTAGGCCCATGAGGAAGGAGAAGACCCAGACCTTGGTGAGTCCAAGCAGGCTCTGCTATAATGGGGCAAAAGCTCCCTGTAATGGGAGTTGAAACTGGAAAAGTCTCATTCAATTCTGCAGGTGCCTCTGCCATATCCTGTCACTTATTTGTCCATCTCAGTCTTCATTTTCCATGAGAACCTTCGTCTTTATCTACGTTTCTGTGGGTTCTTCAGAGGAAGAGCTGACTAAGAAGTTTTTCTGGGGGATATCGATGTTGGCAGGTGCTCCCAAGTCAGTGCCAACTCACAGTGAGCCTGTGCACACAACAGAATGAAACACAGGCCAGCCCTGGGCTCTCCTCACAACTGTTGTTATGTCTGACCCATTGTTGCAGCCACCGGGTCAGTCCATGTCCTCGACATTCTTCCTCTTTTTGCTTGACTTTGATGTTCTTCTCCAGAGAATGATCCCACCTGTAACTATACCCAAAGTACATGCGATGAAGCCCGCGCTTCTGATGAGCGCTCTTGCTGCAGCAGTTCTCAGATCGACTTGTTCACCTTGCTGGCAGTCTGTTGTATATTCCATATTTTCATCAACACCATAATTTAAAGTCACCGATGCTTCTTCTGTCTTCCTTATTCACCATCCTGCTCTGACATGCATATGAAGTGATTGAAAATGTCGGGGCTTAGTTTTAAACACACCATATCCCTCAAAATGACATCTTGGCTCTTTGAAAGCAAATTTTCCCCAATAGATCCTGTCATTTGGTTTCTTGACCGCTGTTTCCATATGCATTGATTGTGAATCCAATAAATGGATCTTTTCTCCATTTATCATGATTCTGTGTATTGGCCCAACTCTGGGGCTTCTTATTTTCTTGATATTAAGGTGTAATCCATACTGTAACTGCTTCAAGTCCTCTTCACTTTAAGCAAGCAAGGTTACATCATGTGCACATCTCAGGCTATTAATAAGTTTCCTTCAGTCCTGTTTCTGCAATTTGCTTCCTCTGGTTCAGCTCATTGGGTTATTTTCCCAATATACAGATTAACTAAGCATGGTAAAAAGACACAATCAGATACACTCTTTTTCCAATTTTAAACCACCCAGAATCACCTTGTACTATTAAATTATAGCCTCTTGGTTTATTTAATAGATTCTACATGAGCACAATTAAGTGTTCTGGAATGCCTATATTTTGCAATGTTATCTATAATGTGTTGTGATCTACATACTCAAACACTGTCGTTAAGTCAACAAAACATAGGTAAACATATTTCTGGTGTTCTTTGCCTCCAGCCAAGATCCACTTGATATCAATAATAATATATCTCATCCCATATCCTCTTGAGAATCCAGTTTGAATTTCTGGCGGTCTCTGTTGATGTGGTGCTGTATTCATTGTGGAATAATCTTCAGTAACAGTTTACTTGCATATGAAATTATTAATATTGTTCAGTAATTTCCACAGTCTGTTGAATCACCTTTATTTGGGATGAGCACAAATAGGACTTTCTTTTAGTCCGTTGACCAGGTAGCTGTTGTCCAAAGTTTGTGGCACAGACAAATAAGTACTTTGCTTTGTGGTGTTGGCTGAAACACCACACCTGGCATTCTGTCAGTCCCTGCAGCCTTGCTCCCCATCAGTGCTGTCAGTGCAGCTTGGACTTCTTCCTTTGACGCTGTCAGTTCTTGATCATATGCTACTTCCTTAAATCATTGAGCACTGACGAGTCTTCTTGATACAGTGACGGAGTGTTTTTCCATTTCTTTTGATGCTTTCTATGACTTTCAATGTTCTGCTGATAGAACCCCTAAATGTTACAGTTCAAAGCTTGATTTTTTTCTCCAGTTTTTCAGCTTCAGAAATTCTGAATGTTTTTCCGTTTTCATTTTCACACCAGGTCTTGCAAATTTTATATAACACTAACTTTGTCTTCTGTTCATGTTAGCTACTATGTGGTAAGGAACACATGTCAGATCACTTCTGATATCCATTTTGATCTTGTCTTTCTTTCCTGTCTTTTTAGTAACCTCTTGCTTTCCTCAGGTGCAATGTCCTTGGTATCGTCCCTCAGTTTGTCTGGTCTTCAGTCATTAGTGTTCAGTGCAGCAAATGTGTTTTTGAGATGGTTTGTAAATTATCATGGGATGCACTTAAGGTCAAATTTTGGCTCTCATGAAATTGTTTTCATTTTCTTTATATTCAAGTTGAACTTTCATAGGAGCAATTGATGGTCTGTTTCACAAATAGTCCCTGGTCTTGTTCTGACTGATGCTATTGAACTTCTGAATCATCTCTTTCCATGGATGTAGTTGATTTGACTTGAGTTTTCCCATATGGTAAGCTCCCTGCTTGTCATGACCATTTATTTGTTGAAGACTATTCAAAATGAACCAAGACTTGCTCTTGCAAAATTTTATCAATGCAGTAGTTTATTACACATGCATATTTTCCCATTACCAACCCTATTCATTTCCAACTTTCACATTTTAATTGCCAGTAATGATCAATACCTCCTGATTGCATGTTTGATCCATTTCAGATCACACAGTTTGTGTTTGATGTTTTCGTCTTTGGTGTTAGTGTTTGGTGTATGAATCTGAATAATGCTTGCATGAACTGATCTTCCTTGTAGGTGTGTGGGTATTTTCCCACCACTGACAGGGCTCTCCTTCAGGAGAGGTCGTTGACAGCTTCACTTTGACAGTGAGGGCAGGGCCGTTGCTTGTCAGTCTGTCATCCTCCTCAAAGTGGACCATGAAGCAAAAACACTCACAGCTATCAAGTCGATGCTGAATCACTGCGCCCCTGTAAGACCAGGTAGCCCTTCCCCCGGGGGTTCACAGACTGTAACTCTTTATTACAGAAGAAAGCCCCTTCTTGCTCCCATGGGGTGGCTGGTATCTTCCAACTGCTGACTTCGTAGTTAGCAGCCCCACTTGTACCCATTGTGCCACCAGAACTCCCTACTTGATGGTCTGTGTGATTTTTTAAATTCAAAATAGACAATACCAGTCCAGTTCAGCTCACCAATGCTCAGTATATCAATATTCAAGGTCATTTTCATTTTTCCAAGATTCATACTTCTATATTCTGTTATAATTATTAATAGATGTTTGCAGCTGTTTCTTCTTCGTTGAGTTGTACCACATCAGCAAAGGAAGGTCCTGAAAGCTTTACGTCATCCATGTCACAAAGAGAATTCTAATTTGTGGAGGTTTCTCTTTCTTACTCTTACTTGGGATGCTTTCAAACTAAGCCAATTTCCCAGCACTTTGTTAGACAGCATTCCATTGCTATTCCCAAAGTCTTCGCTGGTCTTTTTTATTTTCAAAAGTGGGTTGTCATGTCATTCTTTCTTTTTCATCTCAGTCTGGAAGCTCAGTGAAACTTGTCCACCTGCTGGCATTTGAAACGCTGGTGACATAGCTTCCAGCATCACAGTAACATGCAAGCCACCTAGTGTGACAGACAGACTGATCAGCGCACGCACACAGTGTGTGTGTGTGTGTGTGTGTGTGTGTGTGTGTGTGTAGGGTGTGTAGGGTGTGGTGGGGAATGATGTGTGATAATAGCCAGTGGTAGTTGTATGGTGTAAGATCTTCTGAAATTCTTCCTGATTGGTCTTTTGTTGTTTGGGACCTAAATAAAGAACTGTACATTTAGTTCTGTTTTTTTAAATCATTTTATTGGGGCTCATACAACTCTTATCACAATCCATACATACATCAATTGTGTGAAGCACATTTGTACATTCATTTCCCTCGTCATTCTCAAGACATCTGTTCTTCATTTAAACCTCCGGCATCAGCTCCTCATTTCCCCCCTCCCTCCCTTATGAACCCTTGATAGTTTATAAATTATTATTTTGACATATCTTACACTGTCCAATGTCTCCCTTAACCCACTTTTCTGTTTTCTGCGCCCCACCCCCAAGGAGGAGGTTATATGTTGATCCCTGTAATCTCTTCCCCCTTTCTACCCCATCCTCCCTGGATTGTCACTCTCACCACTGGTCCTGAAGGGATCATGGATTCCCTGTGCTTCCATGGATTCCCTAGATTCCCTGTGTTTCCAGTTCCGATCTGTACCAGTGTACATCTGGTCTAGCCAATTTGCAAGGTAGGATTGGGATCGTAATAGTGGGCAGGGGGAGCATTTAGGAACTACTGTTGTGTGTTTCATCATTGCTACACTGCATCCTCACTCACTCATCTTGTCCCCGTGACTCTTCTGTAAGGGGATGTCCAGTTGCCTACAGATGGGCTTTGGGTCCTCACTCCACACTCCCCTTCATGCACAATGATATGATTTTTTGTTCTTTGATATCTGATAACTGATCCCTTCGGCACCTCATGATCATGCAGGCTGGTGTGCTTCTTCCATGTGGACATTTAGTTCTGTAATGGTTCATTTCGTTCTATTTCTTTGTTTCCTGATACCATATTCTCCAATTAAGAGGACCTAGAATTCCCAGGATGCATTTTCTAGAAAGCTGTTGTCCATATAACCCAAATCATTCCATCTCTTTTGGTGATGAGGGGAATAAATACGGAGGCATGATTTTCCTTTAGGAGTTCTCAGGGGACACAAATACACCCAGAATGCCTCAGAAATAAGACCGGCAATCTGTTTCCAAAAGGTTACAGCCTTGGAAACTCCATGGAGCCATTCTACAGAGCACTGCATGAGTTGAATTGACTTGGTGGTAATTAACAGTCACAGGACACTATTTTGCAATTTAGTGGTTGGTTAACAAAAACATTGATAACTTCTCCCCTCTTGTAACTCTGTTACCCACCACCATTTCCTGACTTTGTTCATGTATTTGCTGGGTGATATCATTAAAGGGCCCCAGAGAGCGAAGCAACCTCGGCTCAGGAGAGTGCAGGGAAATCTCTCGTCACGCTACCATGAAGGCCAGCCCGTGATCTTCCCCATCCTTCTGTCTGCATCTAAGTCAGGTTTCTGGGGTTGTTGATTCATCTGAGCTTGGACAGGGAGGACTGTCGTCACTGCCCTGGAGGCATCGACTAACCAGGGAGCATATTTACAGCAGGAACCTAATGCTTGAAATCTCTTCCTTTCCTCTCAGAGCTCCTCCCTTTTGGGGGCCCCAAATGTCATCTCTACATTCCCCTTTCCACCCCTTTCCTGTCCCTGGACTCACCACCACCAGCAGCACCATTATCCTTATCATCAATACCACCATTTATGTGCCAGATTCCACAATATATTTTACATTGATATGAGGTAGAAATGATAATTATCCTCATTATACAGAAGAAGAAGCTGTCACCTAGGCAGGTAAAATGGTTTACCCAAGGTCATGTCACTACTACAAGAGTACCATACGTGCTCGAGTATAAGTCGACCTGAAATTTTCAAACGAAAATTTTATTTTGAAAATTTTCATTTGAAAATTTTAGGGTGCCTTATACTGCAGTATATATGGCAAATATGTTTTTTTAAATGAAGCCATTTAGCCCCAAGGCCCTAGCTGAATCAAAATACTATTCTATCTATTAGAGAGCTTATACACATAGGTGTGACCTGAGTCCAAATTTAATAGGCAACCACCTCCAGAAGCTGAGTGTACATATCATGCTCAGTGTTTGGAGAGCACCACAGAGGACATCAGTTAACGTGGCCCGGAATAAAGAGCGGTCTATGGAGCTCATCAGTCCTAGAATTCTGTAGGGACTTGGACACGTGTCTTAACCTCTATGTGACTCAGTTTTTTCATCAATAAAATAGAAATTACGCTATTAAAGTGAAAATAATACTATTTAACTAACTGATTTGTTGAGGATTGAAGTTCCTAGGTGGTGCAAACAGTTGTCTCTTGCTGCTAACTGAACCCCTGAAGGCATCTTTGTAGAATTCTCTGACCATCTACTTCTGAAAACCCTACTGTGCTGCACATTGGTTTGACATGAGTCAGGGTTGATTGGATGGTCACTGGTTTTGTTGAGATTGAGATAAAGTATATAAAATATGAGTTTTTAGTAAATGACTAATGCTCAACCCAGAAATAGGAAGAAGAAAACAACAGAACAAAATGAAAATGTAATGGCCAGGAGCACAAGGTCCACAACAACTCCATGCTTCCGCTTTTGACGTGCAGGGTGAGTGACTCACGCAATTACTTGCTACAAGGAGAAGGGGGGAAGACTTTCAGCAGCGCCCAGCTGAGCACCAAGGCAACAGAGAGGTGGCTAAAGTTAGTCCAGGTTGTTCCCACCCTTTTAGTGATAGCATTTAAGATACTCTCTTGTCACTTCGTCCCACACTCTGGCTCTTAAGTCAGATTCTAGATACCCTGTCTTTGCCCTGTGCTTTGTAACTTTGACTCTCCATGGAGGGAGGAAAGAAAATAGTCCTGAACATTCAGTTTTTCTTTGCTTCAGCAGGTCTTCATGAAGCTCTACCAGAAAGCTGATCAGAATGGATGAAATGACCGCAAGAGGATCTGGTCATCCTTCTTTGGTTCCATTGAAGGACAATAATGTTTTCCAGCAGCATCAATGACTTCACTGAAGGATTCTAAGATTTACTTCACTGAAACATCATCACCAATCCTGTTCCATCCCAGGACTGCTGATGAAAGGGAAGAGTCATCTGCAACCTGAGCTACCCTGGCTTCCACTGGAAACGACACGAGTGGCTTACACCACCCAGGAGCCCTTCAGAAAACCCGCCCACTTACTCAAAGTTGCTGTAATTCACCCTCAATACGCCATGGTGTCCTAGGGCACCAGCCAGCTGCCAAGTACCCTGCATTTGGTGAGTCACCCAGCTCACTGCAAAGAGTCTCATGAAAGGAATTTGACTCTATTTTCCATATGCTGCCTCTCTTTCCTTTTTCTGAAAGATGGTTTCCAAACAGGACCCACTCCTTTCTCCTGAAACTCTGAGGACTTCGCCAGAGTCTGAGGAGAGAAGACCTGACAGGACATCTTGTGTTGTAAATCTAGTGTCCTAGTGACCAGACCAGAGATGGATGTTGGAGATACTTACCTTACTCTTTGATCTGTAACCAGTTGCCACTGAGTCACACAGAGAACCCATGTGTTTCACAGTAGAACTGTGTCGACAGGGCTTTCAGTGACTAAGATGTTGACAGTACAGCACCACGATTGTCTTCTGAGGAGCCTCTAAGTAGACTGGAATCCTCAACCACCTGGTCAGCAGACAAACACAATTGTCATTTGTGCACACTAGTCATGACCTATGAGCAGTCTATTAACTTGTTTGAATGTGTTACACTTTAGCTCATTTATCTGAGGTTTTAATTTTTTCCCCTTAACGGACAGGAACACCCTTTGAGTAGGCAACGAGAATGATACCAAATGCATGTGTGTTTCTTATTGTTTGTTTTCCAAGAAGTAATGTGAAGCACCTAAGGCAGGCCTTAAAATCTTAGGAAACCCTTTAGAAGGTCTTATTCTCAAGGTGGGTTTCTCTCAAGGGTCTGAGGTACAACAGGTTTGAAGTTCGACCCAGAACAACAGCAACAACAACAAAAATAGTCTCTCTGACTCCCATCCAACCACCTTTCCCTAATAGGCCTGAGGAAGGGAGGTGGGCAAGATATTAGTGGAATTTATTTGGGAGTGTCTGTCAACGTGATTGTTTTGGTGACAGGCATCCTGCCAGGTTTAAAATGAGCCATCTCAGAGGCAGGAGGGACGTTGTCATTGCCATCAGAAGAAAGAACGAGGAATGGGGCATGCTCTTTGGACTCCAAGATTCCTGCACATCGAACCTCCTGGATCCAGGAGACAGATTTGACCCCAGAGAAATGGTAGACAGGCAACAGCAGAAACAGGAGCCAGAGGGTGAGGCAGAGTCGGGGACGTCTCAGCCCACAGAACAAGGAAAGCTGAGTGCTTTGGAGCAGAGGCCAGCTTGAGGAGTGTGGTGCCTCTGGGCTCTTCACTGGAGAAGCTGGGTTTGCCGACCATGGAGCTCAGGGCCTTTAGCTGGGGCTTAAAGAAACATGTCATGCCCTTAGGGAATTTAAAAGCAGCCCTAAAAGAACTTTGTAACATGTCCTGATAGCTGCATCCTGAAAATTTTTTTCTCCCTGAATTGCAACTTTCTTTCTTTTTTTAAAATCATTTTATTGGGGCGCATACAACTCTTATCACAATCCATACATACATCAATTGAGTAAAGCACCCTTATACATTTGTTGCCCTCATCATTCTCAAAATCCGCCTTCTGCTTGGGTTCCGGGAATCAGCTCATTTTCATTTTTCCCTCCTCCTCCCTCCCCGCTTCCCCCTCCCTCATGAACCCTTAATAATTTATAAATTATTATTTTATTTTAGCTTACACTGCTGGGCGTCTCTCTTCACTCACTTTCCTGTTGCCCATCCCTCAGAGAAGAGGTTATATGTAGATCCCCGAGATCAGGTCCCCCTTTCTATTCCCTTTCCCTTCTGGTATCACCACTCTCACCGTTTGTCCTGGGGGGGTTCATCATCTGTCCTAGATGTTCAATGCAACGAAACTTAGCTTCCATCATAAATCCCATAATCTTGAGAATTGTCGGTGAGTTCTTTGTGACCATTGTAGTGAATTAGAGAAACTAGCAAGAAAAGTAGAGAGTTCTATGTGAGACAGAATATGTACGATGGATCCAGGTTAGTTCCGCAGGTAGTGATGGGAAAGCATGTCATCTGGATTTAGAGGGCTGCTTTCCTGACCCACTGTTCTCGATGCTGTGAGACCTCAGACTGAATCTCCCTGAGCCTCAGTCTTTTCTTCATCTGTAAAATGGGGATCATTTTATTTGTGTCACAGAGGATGAAATGAAATGCGCTTTGTGAAAAAATGTACTCTGTAAATGCTAGCATGCTTTACAAATAGAAGTTATTTTTAGTCGAGATGAAATATTAGACCAAAGCTTTTCTTGCTGCATTCCTCTCACTTCTCTTGATCCCATCTGCTTAGGGGAAATCTCTTGGCCCTAAAATCAAATGTCAGAAAAGGTCCCCGTCGTATTTGGTGAATTGCAAAACAAATCCTTCTCCAGGCAAAAGGGCCCCTTCTTTTCTCATTTTCAGAAGTTGTATGAAGAACAGCAGTCACTTCAATTAATAGGTGCGTGGCGCTTTTGTAGTCTAAAAGTCGCCTTCGATATGTTTCTTTACGTATACCTCCCAATAACACTTGGGGGACCCTTGTGTATGGAAGCTGCCCATTTTATAGATGAAGTAATTAAGGCTCAGTATCATGGAGCACTTACATCGATCCAGAGACTGAATGCAAGGCTTCTCAAAATCACAATCTTTATAGTACTTCCTCTATACGATATGGTTGTAGGTTGTAGGTTGTTTATTAGAAGGGTTTTCATAAATCACTTCCATTACTTAAGGAAAACTTGTCACCATGAGGGAAAATCGGTGACGTGGCTGAGTATTCAGTGTTTCACTCATCCGGGAGCCAGATTAAAGAGTGAACAGACACGCTCCTCTCAGAGAGCTGGCAGGGTTATAGACCGTATAAGACCAAGTTCTAGTGAACAAGGGTTTCCATAAAACTGTCCTCTGAAATTGTGTGTGTTGGTGTGGAGATGTATCTTCATCTGAGTTTCCCAGAAAACAAAGCCCGAGAGATAGGCTTATGTAATACTAGTTTATTGGGCCAGAGAAATCCAGGGGTCAGAAGCAGGGAAGAAGAGAACACCAGTATATGGCTGCCTTATCAAGCTTGTTGCTACTACATGTAACCGATTGCTTGACTTGGTGGTATAACGCTCTGTGAAGCATCATAAATAGCTTCTGGAAACAGTTCATCTGGGAGGAAAGAGGGACGGATGTATTCACTGGTTCCCTTTCCTACTGGCTAAAGATTTGTCCCTTGGAGCGTTCATGGCTCCACACTTTGGAGTTGCAGATGTGTGCGTGCCAAGCAAGACTGCAAAGCCGGCTAAGGTTTAGTGGCAGTAGGAAACCCCTGTGCCAGGAGATAAGCCGTCTCACAATCTGGTATTGTTGAGCTGATTCCAACTCAGAGTGACCCTCGAGCACAGAGGGCAACTTGGAGCCCAGGGAGTTTCCAAGGCTGTGATCTTTAGGGAAGCAGACTGCCACAACTTTCTCCTGCAGAGTGCTAGACAATCAAATGAGTGACCCTTTGATTAGCGGCCGAGTCCTTAGCCACCGCACCACCAGGGGCCCGACTAGAAGCTCTGGGTCCAGTCATAAACTGAGATGCTGTAAGTCTGGACCTCTGTCAAGCCAGTCAAAGCTTACACAAAGCTGGTTAACTCAGTGGCGAATGGAACAAGAACCAGAGAAAGCCAAAGGGGATCTGAAGTGGTACTCACGAGATGGCTGATACCAGTTACTTGTTATGGATTGAATTGTGTTTCCCAAAACTATGTGTTGTACATCCTAGCCCGTATACCTGTGGTCATAATCCCACTGAGGAATGGGTTTCTCTGCTATGGTAATGAAACAGTACTGGTGTAGGATATGTCTCCAATAGGAGCACTGCTGGGGAAGCTTTGGTTAGCAACCCAAACCCACCAGTCGTTTGGTAGGAGAAAGATACGACTTTCTGCTCCAGAAAGATTTACAGCCTCGGAAGCTTCAAAGGGTGATTCTACTCGATCTTGTAGGGTTGTTATGGGTTGGAATCGGTTTGATGGCAGTAGGTTGTTGCTTGTTTGGTGTCTATCATATAAAAGTTATTATAAAATATTTAAAACATGTGAGAGAACACGTGAGCAAGCAGAGATAAGGGAAAAGAGATGACAAGCTACAGGAAGATCGCCCAGGAACAGAGGAGACAAATGTGCTTCTACAGATCCAACGGGCATTAGACACCCTGTGCTCAAACTTGTAACCACTTGAACTACAAGAAATTAAAATTTTGTTTTTAAAGCCATCCACGGGCATTTCTACCATAGCAGCCCTGGTGGCTATGCTATCATTTGTGTTACTTGCATCTTGTGCTTTGGGTTATATCTGGCTCCTATTTTACAATATCCCAACCTCGAAAACCAAACTCGTTGCCATTATGTCAATTCTGACTCGTAGCAGCCCTATAGGGCAAGGTAGGGAGTTTCCAGGACTGCAATTCCTCACAGGAGTAGAAAGTCTTTCTCCCGAGGAGTGGCAGGTGGTTTTGAACTGCTGAGCTTGTGGTTAGCAGCTCAACTAGTAACCACTACGCCACCAGGGCCCCTTAGTTGACAATATAGGGTCTCTGTATAGTCTATTCCCCCAAGAAATCTGAAAGACAGTTAAATGGCTAGCCAACTGGAGGAGATCCAGATTTATGTCCATTCCAAAGAAAAGTGACCCAACAGAATGCAAAAATTATTGAAAAATTTCCATCAGTATCACATGCAAAAATGAGCGTTGCTGAAGATAATTTAAAGAACAGTTGCAGCAGTACATAGAGAGGGAACTGTCAAAAAAATCAAGCCACATTCAGCAGAAGATATAGAAGTATAGAACAAGGTATATCATTTCTGATGTCAGACCAATCTTAGCTGAAAGCAAAGAATACCAGAAGATGTTTGTCTCTGTTTTATTGACCATGCAAAGGCATTCAACTATATGGATCATAACAAATTATGAATAACGCTGCGAATAATGGGAATTTTAGAATACTTAACTGTGCTTATGTAGACCCTACACATAGACCAAGATGCAGTTGTTCAAATAGAATAAGGAAATAGTGTGAGGTTTAAAAGCGGAAAAGAAGTACATTACGATTGTATCTTCATACCGTACTTATACTTCTTTCTGTACGCTGAGCAAACTTACAGAAACTAGACTGTAGGAAGAAGGAAGAATGGAAGAGCCTTCATTTGGCACACAATATAACTTTACTTGTATCGTGAGTGAAGAGGAGATAAGCACTTACTGAGGAAGGTCAAAGACTACAATCTTCAATATGGATTGCAACTCATTGTGAAGAAAACAAGCATCCTCACAATTGGACTAATAAACACCATAGTGAATGAAACAAAAAACTGAAGTTGTCAAAGACTTCATTTCACTTTGATCTACAATAAATACTTACGGAGGCAGCAGTCAAGAAATCAAATAATGTATCGCATTGAGGAAATACACCGCGCAAGATCTCTTTAGTGTTAAAGAGCAACCATGTCACTTTGAAGACAAAGGTGCACCCGACACAGGCCATGTATTTTCAATCACCTCTTATGACTGTGAACATGGAAATTTACTAGAGAGACCAAATAACTGATGGATGCTTCTGAGAAAGAGCTGTAGCTACAGCGGAGGGCTCCGGGACCATGAACAATGCAGTCTTGGAAGAAGTACAGCCAGAATGTCCTGAGAGGTGAGGGTGGCAACGCTTTTTTTCACGTACTTTGGACACGTTATCAGGAAGGGTCAGTCCCTGGAAAGGAGATGGTATCTGAAAAAGTCGAGTTACAGAGAAAATGAGAGTGACTCTCAGGGAGATGGATTGATCCAGGAGCTGCAACCGTGCTTTGGAACATGACAGTTTTAAGGATGTCACAGGACAAGGTGGTACTTCATTCTGCTGTAAATAGGGTGTCTGTGGGTTGGAATGAACTTGGCAGCACCGAACGCCACCAATAACATTTCCTTGAGAAAGTAAGTACAAGAATAATTCATCTGAGATGCCCTCTCAAGGGTGGTGGTCATGTTCAACCTCTGCAAAAGCTGCGAGAGGATTTATGAAATCAACTACAGTCCTTACTGATAGCCAGGGTGCCAAACCATAATTGCTGCCCATAGCTTCCATTTCTACCCCTGTTCATCATCCTGCAAAGGGGGCCCGCGCTGCAGTTGGTCAGAATTGCTTGTCAGATGAGATGACTTTTGCCTTTAAGAAGTCGGAGCTCTTCTAGGATCACGTATGATGAGTTGTCGCTGCCCATTCAGCATGAGAGTGACAAAGAGTGATGGCTAGAGGGCCAAACTTACTTCCATTTCCTGGTTCCTGGACCCATGTATTTAGCCACTGGGTCCCAGCACCATATAATAGTTTTGAGTTAATATATATGATGGCACCTAGCAACAATAGCAACAAAAATCAGTGCTCTGAACCTGCAAGTATTATCCCCAAGCTAGAACTGTAGATGAGTCTTTACTTATATTAGGATTATTTTAGAAATCAAATAGGCCAATAGCTTTAGGTTGACGGGATGTATCATGTGATCGTTGTAATACTATCTTTGCTATAAAATAAACCCTTTGATCTGAGTCAATGTTGTATAGGGAACCATGTTGATAAGTGAGGCCATATGTAAATTCTTCATGTTGGCATTAATTGAAAGAATTGATTAATACTAATAGATTCATGTTCCCTTCAGGGTGAAGAGTGTCCAATGTAATTGACCTATCATCAAGAGGTAGGCTAGTTTCTTTGAGGAGTCGTACCATACAAGGGTCAGCACCGTGGCAGTATCTGTATAAACCTTGGTGAGAGGCTAGACTTATCATGTTGTTAGATGCTGTCAGTCAGCTCGGAGTCACAGAGACCCTACGTGCAAGAGAATGAAACTGCCTCATCTGAGTCATGCTTGCAATCACTCCACATTTGAGCCCCTTGTTTCAGGCACTGCATCAATCCATCTTGTTGAGGACCTTCCTCTTTTATTGCTGATTCCTCCCCCCCCCCCCCCCGATTATGTGCTGGGCTGCTAATCACAAGGTCAGTAGTCTGAGACACCAGCTACTCTTTGGGAGAAACAGGCTTTCTACTCTGTAAAGAGTGCAGTCTCGGAAACCCACAGGGATGTAGTAGGAATCAAGCAGGGAGTTTGGCTTTGGTTTTACCAAGCATGGTGTCCTGATGTGTATACATGTCTATAAGGGTAAGTTAAAAAAAAATCGCCACAAAGCATTGAAACCTTTATTAAACAAGACTATCATGATGTGAAGCTCTTGTGTCATACAAATGCTCCATCTCGGTCTGCACCCTTCTGAAAGTCGTGCTTTTTCATTTACATCCCATTCAAGCCGCAGTTTGGCCCTTCTTGAGGGACTCAATGTTCTTTGAGTCTGATGAAGAAGAAGAAAGCTGAAGAGGCAAGATTGGAGCTGCAGAGCGAACGGAGTGACGTTTCCCAATGAAACTGTTAGGACCGGCCTTGCTACCCTCAAATTCAAGAATGAGCAGGTATCTTGTTGTAATGGGGGGGGGGGGGGGGGAGAGAATCTCATTGAAAATTCCACAGCCTTTTAAAGTTTTTTTTTTTTTAATTTTCTGAATACCTGTTCAAGTTAAGTCCCTGCGACTGTCCTGTGTCCTTTGAGAAAAATCTACAAAGATTGCCCCTCCGGAGACCCCCAAATTGCCAAATAGTCACCGTAAACGTTTGAGCCGATTTCTCTGCCTTGACATGAACAACCTTCAGAACCTTCTGTTTTTATTCAAACTTTCTTTGAAGACACTCTGACATGACTAAGGTCAGTGCAGTGTGGAGAGAACGGGTCAGCAGCCATCCACTGACCACAGACGCATGCCTAAACATGTATTGTTTAGGATAAACTCATACATGAACGAACTAGCAGCAATATGTTTATACTTACCCTGAGGAATACATACACTTATAAGTACACATGTGTGTATACATTTATAAGCTTACACACACACATGCATACGCTCGAGGCCATTTCTCCCTCCATTGACATGGATGAACAAGGATAGTGCTCCAGGGTCTGTGCTGTGGGAGGACTTCCTTTCTGCGTAACATTTAGGACCAATATGTTTTGTTGAGTTATCTGTCAACCTGGCCCGAACTCTTTAGTCCTCCTCTTGTGATCTAGGAAGCTCTCTGTGGAGCCAGAGGTCTGCAGAGAGAGAAAAATATCAGTGCACAGGCAAGTGACGGGGAGCTCACCCCCACATGACTGGGTGACATTTATGCCTTTTAAGCTAACTTGGGTCTAATTCTGAAAAATACCATTTCTATTAGACAATTGGTGAATGTGATCCGATCCAGCTCATGGCGGGCAGCTCAGGTCACATAACCAGTTGGTATGCCAAGGTCAGACGTTTAGTTTCTGTTAGGCCCGTTAGAGTTCCAGGGGCTGTTTTTCAAAGAGAAACTAATTCGCTGCTGCAAAAGTTGTGGCCTTTTCCCAGAACCTTTGGTTCTGCACCTTAGCTCTTTCACTGAGCTTGCCAAAGACTACACAGGAACCTTAGCCGCTCTGGGTGTCTCCAACAGCATCGGATTTGCTGAGTCCCCCGTCCCCCGTGGCAGGTCAGTGAATTTGCCATTTGGACTGCTGCAGAACTTGCTTTTGTTCTCAGCTCTGAAACTGGAAGTCTTCTGAGTCATCAAAATTTTGAGTTGAAGTAGTATTCCTTATCCTGGTATATGCTATCATAAAACCTGAAAAAGTCCACCAGCACAGTGCCTTTTTTTAATGGTAGGAGATGCAAATTGTAGCAACTTGATCTTGGTCTTAGAGCAGCGGGTCTCAACCTGTGGGCTATGAGCTCTTTGGGGGGGGAGGGTCAAACAACCCTTTCACAGGGGTCACCCAATTCATAACATTAGCAAAATTACAGTGATGAGTAGCAATGAAAATAATGTTATGGTTGGGGGCCACCAAAACATGAGGAACTGTACGAAAGGTTGTGGTATTAGGAAGGTTGAGAACCACTGTCTTAGAGGAAATGTTCTGACATACCCCAGACCACTGAACCCCTAAAACGTCCAGTGCTTCCGAAACTTCCTGTGGTTCCTCTTTCACCCTTTACTCTTCCTGAATGCTACTAAGATATGTACAGTCCTTGCCACTTCCTGCTCACTGAGTCCAATAAGCATGAGATCACTACTAGTGGACCATAATGTTCTCTGGAATTCCAAGATGTCCAGAGGACAGGAAAGTTAGCATAGCCTTAGGAAAATGCCGTCATTGTGTACTGCTGTCACTTTCATTGGCCCTGGTGCTCGTCTAATGTGGATTGAGAACCACAAGTACATATATGTCAGCTAAGTGGTGGCACCTGTGCCAAAGACTGTGTTAGTCTATCTCAATAAAGATACCCTATCCAGTACAGGGAATCCTCATCACATTGTAGGTTGTGCAATGGGCTGTTAACTACAAGGACAGCAGTTCAAAACCACCACTCACTCTGTGATCAAAAGACATAACTTTCTACTCCCATGAAGAGTTACAGTCTTAGAAACCCACAGGGCAGTTCTACCCTGTCCTATAAGGTCACTACAAGTCAGAATTGACTTGATGGCAATGAGTGAATATTGATCTAGTATAGAAACTATGATTAGGATTACCACTTATGGAACTGTATGATAGTCTACAGCCAGATGCCTTAATTCATATGTTTTTGCATGTACCAGAGAGTAAATTCAATGAAGATACAATGAGTCCATCACCTCTATATCTTTTAAGTTTGATGGTAGCACTGACTTCTGTGATTTCTCTTGAACTCTGCATCTAATTACTACCTTGGTCGATGTAGAAGGGGAAGGGTTGTTCCATTTCAGAGGCTTCCACTTGGCCATTATTAACATAATGTCCATTACATCACAGGTCAGGTAACCAATATGAAAACTTTTCTAGTTGCTAATTACATCATTCTCAATTTTATACTTGGAGATCAGGGACATAGCCAGACCCAATGGACCCATTGTGAGATGGAGGAGGGTCAGGATTCTGTTTATTACTTGGTCTCTATAAATGCTCTATCCAATCTTAGAACTATGATGACAAGTCATAGTGTCAGAGATGCAAGTCCTTTGAGTTAGTGTCAACTCAGAACCAATATCAAACAGCTCTTGAAAAGTCAGGTCATCCTCTTTTCCCTCCTACATTTAAACCCTGGCAACTGGCCTATTGGAGGGATCAGAATATTTACAATGTGGAGTTGCAGGTTCCTTCTTCAAGCAGTTCAAATGCCCTTGTCTATCGTTAGTCTCTGCAGTTTGTGTACTGTCTTAGATAAAGAAAATAACTGAGAGACTGTGTGTGTGTGTATGTGTGTCCTTCTGTATGGATTACAATTCAATACAGCAAACAAAAGTCCTCACAACTGGACCAGTAGGTAGCATCATGATAAACAGAAAAAGATATGAAGTTGTCAAGTATTTCACATTCTTTGGGTCCACAATCACTATTTTGGGTTTACTGCTGCCTGGAAACAGTAGTCAAGAGCTTAAACAAAAAAATAGAGAGAGCTTAAACAATGCCTTGCATTGGGTATATCTGCTTCACACAACCTCTTTAAAGTGTTGAAAAGCAAGGATGTTGCTTTGAGGTGCTTTCAATTACCTCATAGGCATGTGGTAGCTGATCATTGAAAAATAAAGACCAAGAAAGAATCATTGCATTTGAATTATGGTGCTGGTTAAGAATATTGAAATTCCCATGAACTTTCAGAAGAACAAACATATGTCTTGAAAGAAGACATCCAGAATGATCCTTAGAAGCAAGTATGGCGAGACTTCATCTCATTACTTTTGACATATTATTAGAAGAGACCATTCCCTGAGAAACTTAGAAAGTTAGGAGTCATCGAGTCAGCTTAGAGCTACAGTGACCCCATGGACAGAAAAAGGAAACACTGCAGGGTCCTGTGCCATCCTCACAATGGTTCCCAGTCCTCAGCCCATTGACACAGCCACTGTGTGAGTCTATTGCCTGAGGGTCTTTCTCATCTTCACTGCCTTTCTGCTTTACCCAACATGATGTCCTTCTCCAAGGACTGGTCTCTCCTGGCAACAAGCTCAAAGTATGTACGACAAAGGATGTCATCCTTGCCTCTAAGGGGGCACTCTGGCCTTACTTCTTCTAAGACAAATCAGTTCGGCCTTTTAGCAGTCCATGGGAATTTCAATATTCTTCTCCAGCACCGCAATTGAGATGCAGCTATTCTTCTACATTTTTCCTTGTTCAATATCCAACTTTCACATGCATCTGATGCAATGGAAACACTATGGTTTGGGTCAGGCGCACCCTAGTCTTCAAAGTAGCATCCTTGCTCTTCAATACTCCAAAAAGGTCTTGTGCAGCAGATTTACTTAACGTAATATGTCTTCTAATCTCTTGATTGCTGCTTCCATGAACATTGATTGTGGCTCCAAGAAAGACAAAATCCTTGACAACTTTAGCCTTTTCTCCATTTATCATGTTACCTATTGGTCCATTTGTGAGGATTTTGGTCTTTGCATTGAATTGCATTCCTTAATTTTCATCAGCAAGTGCTTCAATTCCTCCTCACTTTCAGCAAGCAAAGTTGTATCATCTGTATATTGCAGGTTGTTAATAAGCCTTCCTCCTATCTTGATACCCCATTCTTCTTAATGTAAACCAGATTCTCTGATGATTTGCTCAACATGCAGATTGAAAAAGTATGGTACAAGGATACAACCCTGGTGCACACCTTTCCTGATTTTTAATCATGCAATATTTCCTTGTTCTGTTCCTACAACTGCCTCCTGATCCATGTACAATTTCTGAATGAGCATTATGAAGTGTTCTGGAATTCCCATTCTCAAGATTACCTGCAGTTTATCATGGTCCACACAGTCACATGCTTTTGCATAGTTAATGAGACACATGCAAACTTCTGGTGTTCTCTGCATTGAGCCAAGGTCCATCTGACATCAGCAATGATATCCCTTGTATAAAGACCTCTTCTGAATCTGGCCTGAGCTTCTGGAAATTCCCTGTCTATGTATTGCTGCAACCATTGTTGGATGATCTTCAGCAAAATTTTACTTGTGTTTAATATCAATGATATCATTCTATAATTTGAACATTCTGTTGGGTCATCTTTATTTGGAATGGGCAAAAATATGGATCTCTTCCTGTCAGTTGGCCAGCTAGCTGTCTTCCCAATTTCCTACCATAGATGTGTAGTATTTCTTCATCTTTCTGAAATGTTTCAATAGGTATGCCATCAATTCCTGGAGCCTCGTTTCAGACTAGTGCATTCAGTGCAGTTTGAACGTCATCCTTCTGCACCCTTGGTTCTTGCTCACATGCTCATTGGTTCTTGCTCATACACACATTGGTTCTTTTTCATATGCTCATTGGTTCTTGCTCATATGCTAATTGGTTCTTGCTCAAAATGGTGGACTGTCAACTAGTTCTTCTTGGTGCCATGATTGTGCTTTCTTTTCATCTTCTCTTGCTGCTTCCTGCATCATTCAATATTTTGCCTACAGAGTCTTTCAACATTGAAACTCGAGGCTTGAATTCTTTCTTGAGTTCTTTCAGTTTCAGATATGCTGAGAGTGTTCTTCCCTTTTGGTTTTGAGAACATTCTGCATAGCTTCAAAGCATTGTCAAAAGTAAACTAGTGGGGTAGTGGAAAAGAGGAACTGTCAACAAGATGGTTTGACACTGGCTGCAAGAATGAGATCAAACATAACAACAATTTTGAGGATGGCACAGGACTCAGCAGTTTCCTTCTGCTGTACACAGTCAATATGAATCACAGCCTACTCAAAAGTACCTAGCAACAGCACACATATAAGTTTTTCACCACGAGTTGAGAAGTCATCTAGATGAGTCTAAAAGTACCATGATATGTGAGTCACTGTCTAGTTGGAAGGCTAGAGCCAGTTCATATGAGTCCATAGGAATCAATGGTGCATGTCTACCCAACTCTGCATTCAATGGACTCATATTATTGTGTGCCAACAAGTCTATTCCATTTCATAGAGACCCCGTAGGACAGAGTCAAGCTGTCTCCACAGGGTTTCCTAGGCTATAATAGTTACAGGAGCTGATTGTCAGATCTTTTCTTCTAAAGAACGCTTGGTGAGTTTGAACAGCCGAACTTTTATCAGCAGTACAGCATTTAATCACTGTGCCACCAGGAGTCCTTTGAGCATAAAAATAGCCATACCAGAATATTATACCATGGAAATTGGCAAGTGTCATAAATCAAGTTTGTTGTTTTTCCCTTAGAGAGCTGGTAGTTCAGCATTTACTAATACAGCATCACATTGCCACAGACTCTGATGTTCAATGCACCCTGATTTCTACACCGATCTTGTTTTATATATAATTTTGTTCAATGTCATTATTCTGATGGTTAAATTTAGTCACCTAACCTTTGCTGCTCCTGAATCCTATCAAGCCCACCAACACCAGGAATTCCAAGTCCCAGCAGAATATCCCACCAATAATTTCCATTTAGAGGGGAGAACCATCACGAGACTTCTCAAAAATATCAGTGCCCTTCCTCATCTAGGTCTCCCTTCATGCTGCTGTGAATGGTCTTTGGGTCCATCTTGGAGAATGTAATTAGGTGGTGGCATCTCAGGTCTTTTATTGAGCATCCATTCTAACATCAGCCATGCCAAGGCAATTCTCAAATCACCTAATTTGCTTTCAGCCATCATCATCATGCCTACATTCCAAGAAGTCATCTCAACAGACTGTCAGGACAGGCTCGAGCTGTTCATGCCAGAAGATAGGCTATTTCTTTCATGTTAAGCAAACAAACAAACAAACAAAAAACCCTGTAGAGTCATCTATTTCACTCCGTCTTCAACAAAGCTCCATCTGCACACATTTTACTCTGATTCCAACTGTTACATATTAATATGATTGTGTAATTTCTTTCGCATGTGAGCAATTTCCTTCCAGGACAGAGACTGGCGTGTCTGTGCTAAGATCTGACCTTGGTTACTGTCCTGGAGGTACCGAGGGACAGAAGAAGATTCTGAAGAGAACTGTCATCATCATGCAAGTCATCTGACTCAGGTGAGTCATTCTACGGTCGCCAGGTAAGAGCAGGAGGAACTACTTTTGCCAGCTTTCAGGGATCAAGGGAATCTTAGGGTTCACAACTCTCAGGCATATCCATGCAAATGATCCCATTATGTTTTACAATCCCTCTCTTTCTTTATCTTACCCGAAGTCTAATGTAAGAGAGTAGAGGTGGGACTTGTATACTCTCAGCAGTTATGGAATCCTTACAGAAGACCTTCTGGCCTTGATTTTCAGCACTGGGTCTCTTGCAGCCTTGTGGTATAAGACTGTCCTTAAAGCTGCTACAGAGAGGCGCTAACTTTCACATGGTGCCTCGAGTGGGCAGTTAGCATCTCTAAGCCTATTATTTTGTTTAGTCAGGGCTTCCAAGGCAGTTAGGAAACGCTAGATCACTCTATATAATTGTCAATGCAGCCATACGTAACGCAGCAATTTCAGTCATTTATCTTGCACTTTGTCCCAATTAACAAGAGGTACAAGCTTAGTATTTTCATACCACTGCATGCTTCAGAGCGTCACTACTGCCTCAGTACCAGCAACGGACTCCTTATTACCATCGGACTCTGAACAGCCCACCTCCAAATCGCATCCCCCAAATCCTATCCAGAAGGTATACTTTCTAGATCCACTCCTGATTCTGAGGGTCTTCGCCAGAATCCCCCGGAAACGAAGCCTACAGAAACATTGTATCTGCTACTCCTTTGTTAAGCAGCGTGGCGGAGCTTGGGGGGTGGGGGGCAGCAGGAAGGGGTGTGACGCAAGCACAAATAGTGAGATACTATTGGGATGTGTTCTGAGTTGACTATTCGGTTTTACAAGATAACCCTCTAAAAAGCACGTAAATGGCATCTTAACCAATTCATCCAGAGAGAGGAATGGAGGAGTATTTGCCCATGTACTCTCTTCTAGTAAAAAATGTACCCTATATTAACCCACACATGCCCCTCCTCCCATTTTTGGATTGAGTTTATGTGACTATCAAGCAGGTTCCCATGATATTCCATTCCTCAGTGTCAACAGGAAAGCCTTAAGGTTAGAACGCAGGAGTTGTACTGCATGGTCATGAGGCAGGGAATTGCCAGGTTTTGCCTATGGGAAGTTAGCTGGAACTCACACAAAACTGGAAGTTTCATCAGCAAATGAGATGGTGAGATAGAAGACCGGTGAGGCCAAGAGGATTTGAAGTAGTGCACCCGTGATACAAATAGGTAAACTGGATTATAAGTACCTTGATGTCCGTGACCATGTTTCGGTAAGCCCAGGGTCTCTAACATGCTTCCTGGCACATGGTTATATTGATCAGTAAATATCTGTTAACATCACAGACTGAGTGGAATGGTTCTCCCCATTTTACAGATGCAGAAACCACGGCTCAGATGGGATCGAGAGCCAACTCACGAAGTAGTGCAATGGAGGCATGAACTTGAATCTCCTCTTAGTTGTGGTAAACAGAACCAACTCTTCATGATCTCTTCACTGACTCTCGCCATTCATAATTCCATTCCATTTTCCCAAGTCAGAGCTTTCCAGCATTCAGTTTTCCCAAAACAAACAAGCCTTGCGAGTTAAGTTGGCAGCCAGTTATTGTTCCACATGGCAGTCAGTTTCCAAACCCTAAGTCAAAGGGGCAGGCAGTAAATATGATGAACTTTGGAGGAGTCCCTAAGAACTAAGAAGGTCCTATAACCTTCACATGGGTGATTTTATAAAGGGGGTTGTTTGCGCAGGCCTGGCTCTGCACGCACGTGTCCTTCAGATGTCCAGCTGACCTCATTTTCCTTTCTGCACAACAACTGAACCATAAGTTCCTCCTTCTTCTTTCTGGCCTCGTGTGCATTAATCAACTTCAACCTTCCCCAAGACCTGGCAGGGGAGAGGCAGCACCTACTTCTTAATAAACTCACACTGTCATTGACAATGAGAGATGAGCCTGCCAGACCTTGGAGCATCCCAACTTCCCAGCTTGCCAAGTACAGGGAAGGAATCTGGAGGGAAGTGCTCTCCAGGACAAGTCCCTGTGGATGGAGCAGAAAAGTCAGCTGCCTTCTGCCTCCTCTCTCCTCCTCTTTCCCCCTAAATGAGCCACGAGTGACATCATCATGCCTGCAGTAGAATGAGACTGTCGTTTTCCATTAAGACGATGCTGCGTGTGGTCCTCTTTGCAGTGAGTGGTGGGTGACCTGCAACAACATCGTAAGCAGAAGATTTCCCCACGTTCTCAAACACTTAGAACTGCTGAGCTGGAAAGACCCGCAAGCTCCTGTGTAGATAGATGCCTGGCTTATACCTAGTGAGCAGCCTTGCCAGCCTGATGCCTGCTCACGTGCCCTCACCATTCATCATGAAAGCTCCATTAGGGATGAGCTTTCACCTGTGTGGCTGCCCGGCTAGTTTCATCGTGATATATGCCTGCAAGATCAGGTCCAGATATTTGGAATCTGTACATGAAACCGTTTAGATGCTGACTTCTCTCTGCCCCTTCCCACCTTCCAACCCTAAGAGTCCCGTCACCAAGCAGTTGATAATACTATTTATGGAGTTGTCCAAGGGTTGGGCACTGAGCTACACATTTTACTGGTATTATTTCATTTCACCTTCACAAAAATCCTATCAACTTCATTTTTTTCCTTTCAGTCACAGAAAGAGACATTTGAAGCCCAGAGACATGGGATGCTATGTACGCAGCCATGCAGTAAGCGGCAAAGTCAAACCACAATGCAGGTCTGCAGATCCTAAATCCCATTCTATCCCCACGACTGCAATCGATCTTGCAGATAAATTAATAAGTCAACAAACATTGACCGAGCACCTGCTATATCACAGGCTCTGTGCTGGGAACTTTCCCATACTTCTTTGCTTTATGGAGGAAGAAACTGCTCTGGTGGGTGATCATGGGCAGAAATGGAATTTGAACCTAACCCCAAATCCCTGCCATCGAGGCAATTCTGACTCAACATGATCCTACAGGTAGAACTATAGGTCGACCCTATAGGTAGAACTAAAGCAACCCTATAGGTAGAACTGCCTCTGTGGGTTTCTACGAGTGCAACTCTTTATGGGATTAGATAGCCTCATCTTTCTCTCCTGGAGTGGCTGGTGGTTCCAAACTGCTGACCTTGCAGACAGCAGTCCAACCTGTAAGGACTACGCCACCAGCCTGCTTTAACCCCAAGATTCTACTTTTCTCTCTCTCTTTTTTAATACAATCAATCATATATGGACTCAGCTAAGGCTAGATCTTATCTTAGCATTTCCAAGAGATAATTTATCCTTTGTGCCAAGTTTAGTATCTGGTATGTGGGAGGCACTCAAATAATGTTAATTTTCACCGCCACCCCCTCAATCACCTCAAGATTTTTTTTTAAAAGATCACTTCTTCCTCTCCACTGCCTGTGTAAAAAGGGGCAGCGCTTTCCCAGCCACAGCATGGGGAGTGACTCTGCTCTCCAAATCAGCCTGAGTTTTCTCTGCAGACTCAGCCCAGCCCTTCGGGGACACAGCGGAGCCAAGAGCATCATGTTAGACCCGGACTCCCTTTCACTGGGTCTGAAGCATTAACGTAAAAATGGGAACTTTACAGCATCTCCACAGCCAGGCTTTGTTTTGCTGGTTCTTCTTGCTTTGTAAGGGCCTCTGCTGACCTCTTAAACCCAAGGAAAACTTACCCATGAACACTTGCTGCAAACCACCTTGCTTCTTACTCTGCATCAAATAGCCTCCCGCACGCCCGAGATTTGCGCTCCAATCCCTGCAAAGGAGCAGCAAGAGGAAGCAGGATATTGAGTCTCATTAAGTTTCTTGGCCTTGTCAGACGCCTTTCCCAGAGGGGGGATGTAATCTGCTCTTCATAACGCTCAGCCCCTCTACAAATTGGCAGCTCCTTTCTCTCAACTTACATGCTTGGCTCAGAATGTGTTCGCAGGGATTTTAAGAAAGCCTCCCCAAATACCTGTTTACTGACTATCGCAGAATGTTTCTAAGATGGCACAAGGCTGTCACCACGCTGAAACCGGTTTCTTCTTGCTAATGAGACTGGGGCTCAGCTCCATCCCCCAGTACTTGGCCTTGAAGGTGAGTAGTCCATTCCTGCCCCGCTTTCTTTCTCCTTATCTGACCTCACCGACCCTCTTTCTCTGCTCAGAAACCGGTCTCCTGTAGAGATGGTGCTGTCTGCTTAGTTCTTGGCTAGGTCTCCTGTCCAGATCTGGAGCCAGGATAGGTCTTCATACTTGGCCTTGGAATCTTGGGAGCTCTTTGTCCAATCCTCACACTATCGCTGGCCTTGCCATTACCCCTGGGTTTGTTGCTGTCCCAGAGAGTTTGGGTTAAAACATAAAGAGATATTTTCTAATAGAGGCCCCTTGAGATCCAAAATTCATGGTCTGATGAATTTTATAGCCCCTGAATATTCTTGAGTTTTTTCCATAGTATAAGTAGTGCTATTAATTCCTATATAGCTTAGGCACTGTTATAATTTATTTACTAATGTAATCTTTATAATAGATGCATGCAGTAGGTACTACTTAGAGTATTCCCCTCATTTTGAAGGAGGACGCAGAGGTGTGGAGTGACTAAATTACTTTTCCAATATCACATGACTAGTAAATGGAAGAGTTAGGATTACAATCAGGCCCTCTCACTTTAGAATCTACATCCAAACGATGACATCCATTCCCGGACCCCACTGCCATCTATCAATTTGCTATCCTGTGATGGCTAGCACATTGCTCTGGGACTGGAAGCTCTGCTCGCAGCATTTGAGACACCAGCAGGGTTTTCCATGCTGGATAGGTTTCAACAGAGCTTCCAGGCAAAGACAGATTAGGAATCTATCCCAGCAATCTAATGATAAAAATTAGCCACCATTGAATCACAACCGAAAATTATCTGACATAGGTCTAGAACAGTGGTTCTCAACCTGTGGGTCATGACCCTTTAGGAGGTCGAACAGCCCTTTCTCAGGGGTTGCCTATGACCATCAGAAAACACATATTTCTGGTGGCCATGGGAACCAAGATACCGCTCCTCTATCCATCTCCAGGTGGGACTGTTCACATGCAGGTAAGCCCACATACGAGTACCCGGTGTGATATCATTATCGCACCAACCCCATCACATACACCCCGTACAATTCAGGTGTATGTAACAGGGTTGGCACCGTAATGTACTTATTTGGACTAGCTACACATGAGTAGAGAGCAGCTATTGTGTAAAGAGAAGCTACTGTGTAGAAAGCAACTGCTGTGTTGAAAGCAGCTACTCTGTTAAAAACAGCTACTGTGTTGAAAGCAGCAGTATTGGAGGTAAAACGACACTTCATGAATTATAATTACTGGGTAAATGTAAAATCATGTACTGTGAAATCAACTACTGCTATATATATATATATGTATATATATATATATATATATACACACCATGGGAACTTAATCTGGATGCCTATCTGTCTTTTTATATTCAGCTGTGGTTGATGTGAATACTGTCCCCTTGTGATAGTAACAGGTATGTTAAAAAAAAAAACAACAACACACAGAATGGTAAATCATAGAAAACTTTAATGTACTGTATTGAGAGAACTATGCCATGTATCATCTTTTGTATTATTAAAGCTATTGTTATATATCATTTTCATTAGCAAGCCATCCCATGACAAGGGATCGTGTAGACAAGAGTGTGAAGAAAAGAAAATCTAGTGAGGATTTTTTTACAGTAAGATTTTACCTCAATAATTACATCAGAAATTGAGAAACCACAATGTGTTATTTGTTGTGAAGTTCTATCAGCCGAATCTGTGAAGCCAAGCAAACTAAAATGCCATTTTGATAGCAAGCACCAAAGCCTTGCCGGCAAGGATACCAACTATTTTAGAAGCAAAACTGATGGATTCAAGAAAGCCAGACTTGACACTGGAGGCAAGTACCACAAACAAAACGTAGCAGCTGTGGAAGTTTCATATTTGGTGGCACTCAGAATCTCCAGAACTATGAAACCTCACACCATTGCTGAGGATTTACTGTTGCCAGTGGCCAAAGACATTGTTCGAGTTATGATTGGAGACAAATTTGTTACAAAATTGAGTGCAATTTCCTTATCTAATGACACCGTCTGCAGAAGATTAGATGACATGTCTGCTGATCAGGTCATCCAGGAAATTAAATCTGCTCCACTTCCAATATTTAACATCCAGCTTGATGAATCTACAGATTTTGCAAACTGTTCACAGTTACTGGTTTACGTGAAGTATATTAATGATGGTGACTTTAAAGATGAACTTCTCTTTTGCAAACCTCTTGAAATGACAATTACTGCACGTGATGTATTTGATACAGTGGGTTCATTTCTGAAAGAGCATAAGATCTCTTGGGAAAAGGTGTGTGGTGTTCGCACAAATGGTGCTCCCACTATGCTAGGATGTTGATCTGGATTTCAACGTTTGGTACTGAATGAGTCACCAAAAGTCATCAGAACTCACTGTATGATTCATCGGCATACACTAGAAACAAAGACACTGACACAAGAGTTACAAGAAGTAATGAAAATCATCATAAGTTGTGTCAATTTGGTAAAGGTGAGCACTTTAAACAGTCGACTATTTTCACAACTGTGAAATGAGTCGGGTGTGCTGAATAATGCTCTGCTATTTCACACTGAAGTGAGATGGTTGTTGAGAGGAAAAGTTTTAAAATGTGTCTTTGAGCCTCATGATGAACTCAAAGCATTTTTCATCAGAAAGCAAGACTGTAGTTCGAAGCATTTTTAACCAATCAAAGTGAATTGCAGAAAACAGCTTACTTGGTTGACATTTTTGCCATTTTGAATGGGTTAAATTTATCACTGCAAGGACCAAATGCAAAATGCCTCGATTTATCTGAAAAGATCTGATCATTCCAAATGAAACTTCAGCTTTGGCAAAAATAATTGGATGAAAATAAAATGTACATGTTGCCTACTTTATCTGCTTTCTTTGAAGACCATGACATCGAACCAGACAAAAGGATTATGATGATAATTTCTTTGAAAGAACACTTGCACATAATTGCAGACGCAATTTCATCAAACTTTCCAAATCTACCTGACATCTCATTTGCACTTTCCAGAAGCCCATTCACAGTCAAAGTTGAAGATGTTCCTGAGACAGCACATGAGTTCATTGGACTTATTTTTTGCATAACTTGAAATTTTATTTTAAAAAATATTTTAAATTAGAATTTTTCAAGAATTTAACCACCATCTACGGTTCCCTTTAACACAGGCACATTTGAATCATAAAATGGTAAGCAAATTACAGTACAAAACATGAAACAATAATTCCACTAACTCAGCCAATCAAGCAACTTTAGTAAATAATCATGCTGTGGCCTAGAAGCACCCAAACACAACATTCTACTCGCTCTCTTCAAATACATTTATGAAGTTTAAGCTTTCAAAAACCAAAGTAATTGATTCAACAATACTAACAGTTCTAACATGCAGCATTGTTATTTAATACAAAATTTTAGTCTTCATAATGTGTAGTTTATTTTCATTCCTATAAAGTTTCCGCAAGAAGTTTGTAATATTAATAACAACGGTAAATAAGTATCTTTTTACATGTACTCAAATAGCACTACAGTACATCTTTGACAATTTTTTTTACAATATTCCAACTTTCAATATGAAACAGCTTACAAAGCCATGGACAAAAAAAGTTTAATGGTATCACTTAAGCAAATGAAGTCTCATAATCATACATTAGATATCTGTGATTTGGAAAAATGCATTTCCTTCAATAAAATTATATGAATAGCTTAAGAAAATACATAATTTCAAACATTCAAAGGGAAAAAATCCTTGGATATTCATTGAACTTATTAACAGCAATGCAGTGAGAACTGATTTCTCTACAAACCCACTTACAAAATTCTGGATCAAGTGTTTGCAGTCCTGTTCTTTCTGAGACTGTGTTGCACCTTCTTCTTCCATTTCCAACAACATATCTTTGTGAAACAGGGTGTTCGAACTTGCTGGTTATCAAGTCTAAATACAGAAGGACTTGTGGAACATGATCTTCGTTGTGCTCCTGCAAAGACTGTCCGGAGAATTTCTGATCTGGTGAGAAAGAAGCTATCTCAACCTTCGCACTGACCTTGGCTCTTTCTGCATACTGTCGCAAAATGTAGCAATGTAGTCTACTGTTGTTATATTAAGACTGTTACCCATGCTACACCATGCTTCAAGACAAAATGTCATTTATTTGTCATTAGAAATAAATATTTCACAATATATAATTAATAGTTTTGTGATTAATCACTATGCTTTAAGTATGTTCAATTTGTAACAATGAAAATACATCCTGCATATCAGATATTTACATGATGATTCATAACAGTAGCAAAATTACAGTTAGCAAGTAGCAATGAAAATCATTTTATGGTTGGGGGGTCACCACAACCTGAGGAACTGCATGAAAGGGTCGAGGCATTAGGAAGGTTGAGAACCACTTTTCTAGAAGATGAGTCCTCTATACCAGAAGGCAGCAAAAATATCCAGTGGCTGAAACAATGGACTTGTCCCAATGACAAAAAAGATGGTACAGGATGAGCCAAGTTTAAGGAAAATTCCCTTGTATTTTTGAAGTAGTTTCATGGACACACATTTCACCCATCATACCATTTAATCATGCAATCACCACATCAAACTTCAGAACGTTTGCTTCTCCTCGTTGTTAGCGCCCCTCATTTTCTCTTTCCTCCCCGCCGTGCTTCTTGGCAATTATTAATGCGGTGACCGTCTCTACAGAGCTGCCTATTCTGGAATTCACATACAGAAACCCATATATAACCCAAACAGGAAGCGAACTAACAAAACTAACAAAAATCCCAACAATGACTAGACACAACATAGAAAAACTTCAATAAAAAGAAATCAGAAATTATTAAAATTTGAAACCGCTTTAAAATGGGTCAAAAGAGAGATCAAATGATAAGATCTTACATCTTAACCTAATTGCATCTGCCACAACCAACTTTCCAGTGCCCCCAGTCTGATATCAAGGCTGCTCACATGCCTGGGCAATGGTCAGAGGGGATTCATCAGAGGCTTAATCCACCTGTGGACCCAGCAGATGGATTTTTGGCTTCAGCTGTCATCCAAAGCCTCTGCAAACTGAATGTTCACAATTTAAGTCCAATTCCATTCCATCTTTCAGATTGGGGTTTTATTATTTACAGTCCTTGGATCACACAGGCTGATGTGCTTCTTCCATATGGACTTCGTTGATGCCTCACTTAGATCACTGCTTGTTTGAAGATAAGCCTTTAAGACCCCGGACACTGTTCTTTCTGATAGCTGGGCACCATCTGGTTTCTTCACTACACTTTGCTAGAGCACTCAGATTGATAATCATATCTTCATGAGGGCGAGCATCCAGTAGGGGCATGTCACAAGAACTGATTGCTCTTGGGTTGGGACTTGAATTAAATTTGAGACAAGGAAACATTGTGTTCTGTAGTCTGCGAAGCCACCACGAGTCAGAGCTGATTCGATAGCAACTCAGAACAATGATGACACGAAACGTCTCTGAGTGAGAGTGCACCTGGAATGAGTCCTGAAGAATAAGTCTCTGCTTGCTTTGCCTGGCCTTTGAGGCTCCTACACTAAGCCCTCTGCACTCTCACCCCAGCATCCTCCTTTCTCCTGTCTCCTCACTATGGAGATTCTGCTCCAACCAAGTATCCACAGCTGCCCACTCCTCTGCCGCTCAGGATGAACCCGTGGGACACCTGCTTCCTGTGATGCATTTCCTTCCTCCTCCAGGCCAAGTGAAGCCCTGCTTTGCCTTCCTGCCAAAATGTGCTTCTCAATCATCTACTCTGGAAGACTTCCTTGTCTTCTCCAATGATGCACATATCCTAATTTCAAACACAAGTGGATTTTATCTGTAGCTCTTCTTGTGAGGGAAGGGAAAGGAAAAAGAAACGCCAACAGCGCTTTCTAAGTAAATCGTGGCAACACTTTCTTCTAATAAAAAATAATTTTATTGGGGACTTATACAACTCTTATCACAATCCATACATACATCCATTGTGTCAAGCACATTTGTACATTTGTTGCCATCATCATTCTCAAAACATCTGCTTTCTACTTGAGCCATTGGTATCAGCTCTTCATTTTCCCCCTCCCTCCCCCACACTCCCTATCTTCCTCACCTTGATGATTTATATATTATTATTATTATTATTATTATTATTATTATTATTATTATTATTTCACATCTTACACTGTCCGATGTCTCCCTTCACCCACTTTTCGGTTGTCCATCTCCCAGGGATGGGGTTATATGTAGATCCTTGGGATCAGTTCCCTCTTTCCACCCCACCCTCCCTCCACCCTCCTGGTATCACCACTCTCACAACTGGTACTAAAGGGATCATCTGTCCTGGATTCCTTGTGTTTTCAGTTCCTATCTGTACCAGTGTACATCCTCTGGTCTAGCCAGATTTGTAAAGTAGAATCAGGATCATGATAGTGGGGGTTGGGGTGGGGGGAAGGGCAGAGAGGAAGCATTTAGGAACTAGAGGAAAGTTGTATGCTTCATCGTTGCTACACTGCACCCTGACTGGCTCATCTCCTCCCTATGGCCCTTCTGTAAGAGTATGTCCAGTTGGCAACACTTTCTAAGTAAAGAGTGAGCGACACTTCATGCAGAGAGAAGCTTGATTCAGACAGGCTGTCTTCTTTGAAGTCCCTAGATTTTCTTCTTTCAGTCACTGCTTCCTTGTTCTGTGAGCATGGTACTTCATTAAGATTTAAGGAGATGCTAACTTAAGATGTAATCATTTCTTAGGCATGTGTGTAGCCTAGTGGTTGAGTTGATCACACCTAAGTACACAGTATATAAGTACTTAGAGTACAAGGAAACAGTTATTGCTGTCTTAGTTAGATAACAAGAGCTTGGCGGTGGGGGTTGTCCTAGATAGGAGAGAGAACTCTACATTAGAGACAAGAAAGAAACCAAATGGTGCCATTTAAATTTGTTTGGTTTTTTAAATTTGACTTTGAGAGATGTAGCTATTTTATAGACTAACCTTTCAAGGCTAAGGAGCTGAATAAAAATAACGCAAAAGGAATATTTGGGATTGAATAAAAGAAACAGTCTTGGGTAATCATGAGACATACCAGGAAGTATAAATTGTGGTGAAAATGAAAATGTAGGTATTAGGTGGATATCTCTTAGGTAATAGAGGACATGCTTAAGAGTCATGAAAAGGGACAGCCCCGGTGGGGTAGTGGTTATGCACTGAGTTTTGATGTGAAAATTTAGCAGTTTGAAACTACCAGCTGTTCCTTGGGAGAAATATGGAGATATCTACACCTATAAAGAGTTACAGTCTCAGAAACCCACAGGGACAGTTCCACCCTATCCCACAGAGCCACGATGAGTTGGTAGCAGCTCAGTGACAGTGAGAGTGGAGACTTAAGAATCATAAGTGTTAGAAAATAAGGCATCTGGATTTTTATATTGTGTACACTGGAGATCTTTTGAAGGTTTTTAATATGGAGAAGGAAATTGTCAGAAGTAACTCTAACAGCCATGTAGAGGAATTGCGGTGTTAGACGGCTATTATAGAGAATTATAGGTCTTTGTGAAACTCTAGGTAAAAGGCTAGTTTTATATGTCAAGGCCATGGGGTGGGAGTGGAAAGGGAAGGGAGAACAATGTGAGAGACATCTTATTGGCAGATTCAATGACATTTACCTCAACCGCTTACAGGGAGGTTAAGAGCGCGCAGAAGTTAATATGGGTCGGGGATTTTGACAGGAATAGGACAAAGAGAGGATGGCACTGGGTGGACTAGGGTTGAAAGATGGAACTCAGCAGGAGATCAGTTCCCTTTGAATTGCTGAAACACCTCTTGCGGAATTGTTAGGACTCCACTTGGAATGGTGGCAGGAGCAGCAGCAGCGTCCGTCTGGTGGTCCTTAGGAGACAGGCTTCATGTGGGTCATCAAGGGTGTGGGTCTCTAGCTACCTCCCACTCAAGAAAGGAAAGGTTTGTTCTAGGACAGTTTCCTTCTTGTTCTGGATCTCCTCGAAGGTTAGACACCACACTTGAGTGTCTGCCTCGGCTTGATGATTTCTCTCTTCTTCCTTTCTTCTTATGAGCAGCCTGACTTCTCTGTCAGAAGGTAGTCAGAAGACTCTCCTAGACAGAGATCCTGATTTCTGGTCATCCAAGTGGTTCACTAGTCCTTTATGAACGAAAGACAGCGCTCCTTCCTATTTGCCAGAAAGATTCAGAATTGAGCTAATCTATTTCTTTCTTCGTTGTTGCTCTTGCCATAGATTGAAAGAGGCGAGCCTTCCTCTTTGAGCTGCTGTCTCATTATGAATAAAGCAAACTTGGTATTGATTTTCCCAGCATGCTCTGTATTGAAGCAAATTTTTACACTAACAAATGAGCATCTTTGCTGAGCCTTACTCACTCCCCTATCTATCTACAAGAGTCCGCCGATGAGTTTGTCTGCTTTGAAGAGGGGCTGCAAATTGTCCACAACTTGAAGAGAACCAGCTAGCAAGTGAAGCGGGAGGTTAAAGAAAACAAAGAAAACCCCACTGACTTTCCTTTTCAGCAGCTATAAACAGCTTGGAGTTTATAAAGAATACACACAGCTATTAGTTCTTTTGATCTTCAACCCAGGAGGGGAAGGACCAGTTCAGTCTAAAAGCATTTACGGAACATCAGATAATTAAAGTCTCAGGAGACATAAAGATGAGTAAGACACAGGTCTAGTTCATAAAGATCCCACCATCTCAGTAGAAAATACAAATATGTCATTTGAAAAAGCAGGGTCTCGTGAGAGCCATAAAATAGTCTAAGTATATACAAGGTCCAGAAACAGAATAAGGACCCATCTGTTTGATACAAAGGAGAAAGTTCTCAGAAGATGGGCTTCTGTGTTAGTCTGGGTACATTAGAGAATCAAGTCCACAGAAACTTATGTATAAGAGAGAGTTTTATAAAAAGGTTAAGTGAACATCAAGAAAACATACCAGTCCAGTGCTGCCCAAACCCACAGGCCCAACATTAACCCATATGTCCAACACCAATCCACAAAGTCCTCCTCCATATCACAAAACACACACTATGATGCCGACTGCAGGGGGAAAGCTGGATCAGTGAACGTGTAAGCATCTCAGCGTTGGCAGGGGTCTCCACACAGCTGCTCCAGCACCCAGGGCTGCATCAGGGTAGGTCCATGTGGCTTCTCCTTGGGGATGTCTTGCAGGAAATGAGCCTTGCCCGCTAAAGCTGGGAACTGGCTAAAGCAGCTGCACCCTGGTCCGACCATCAGAAATCAAGAAACCCAAGAACTAGAAAGGCGAGGCTCGCCGAACCATTTATCCCTCCGCCTTTCAATTAACCCCACATGTGTTTATCGGCCAGGTTGGCACAATAAACTAACTATCTCAGCTTCTTATCACAATTTTAAAGACAGAAAATAAAAGTAAGCTGGAGAAAATTTCAGGAAAAGAATAAACAGAGACAAAGGTATGTGATAGCAGTGTATTTATAGGACTATGAGAACTCTTTTGGGAAAAAAAAAATTAGATGGAGCTGCTGCAGGAAGATTTGGGAGCAACAAGTGATTTCCAGAAAAGGGAACCACTTTAGCAGGACCTAAGCATGAGCCCATGAAGTACCTTGTAGGCCCCACAAAGGGAATCGAACTTTAACCTACAATTCAAAGAAAGGTAAAGAGGGAAAAAAGGAAAGAGCCTAACTTTACATCTACAAGTTTCACGAGAAGATACAACACTGGTCTTTTGGAATGATCAACAAGTAAGAGATTAGGTTTTCTTAAAAATAAAAGAACTTCTCAAAGGCTCAAAACAGTTGGAATTGGGGACGCATGTGATCTCACAACGTGCTCAGACACCCCAAGATGTCCCCGAGGCATATGTAGGAGGCGGAAGGGAGGAGGCGTGTGCAGCATTTTGATGGGAGCTCTGTGGTCAGGGAAGAGCTGTCTTAACAGTGATCAGAGCTACTTTCATCCTTGACATGAATGAGTGCTCTTTGGATTGGTTAGGTGAAGAAGTGACTAAGGTGGTCACAAGATAAATAGCTTTAAATGGTTCCAGAGGGCTGTTGAGGAACTTTTCTGGTAAAAGTCTTGTCTCAAGACCCTCCCTTAAGACTACTGTCCACATCTCCCGCTTTCACAGAGAAAGCAATTTCCCGTGTTATGTCCCACCTTTTCCCATAAATCATGTACACGTGATACAGTTCTTCGTAACTACGAACTCCACATGCATTCTTTTCCGATGTGCACTATGCATGTTGTATAGTGGACTCGCTCTGGGGGAAGCTGCAGTACTTAATCTGTCTAAGGGCTTGACAGCCGCAAGGGAAATAAGCAAAGCTTAAGATGAAGGTAGGGCTCAGAAGGGGGCCACTCATTCTGATACAAGTAAAACATCTCAATTTTGGAATTCTCACACAGATCTTTCTTTTGACTAAGGATTTCACAAATATCTTTTGATCAATATTATGTGAGTACTTCTGTGGAGGCTTATGATGATGACTCATTATGCTTTAGATGGCTACTTATTTAGATAAGCCTTTTAATTAAGACCCCTGATGCTGTTTAATTGTCAAAGCACCATGTGACCTCTTTGTCGTGTGATGGCTTAGCATTTAACTTTGTGATCTCCCATAAGGAGTCTGTGTGGGGTTAGGCCACATTAGAGAAACAGCTTTGCCATTTAAAAGACTGGCTCAGGGAGGATGCTTGTGTCTCCTTGGTATCATACCTTGGAAATAGGTATCATCTGTGTATATATTTTCTTCATAGGCATTAAATTAGTCTTTTGTTTCATGTTTCTAATAAATTTTATGTAACATTTGATCATTACCACAATAATCAGTATCATTAATTTAGTTAGCAATATGGATCTAATATAGGATATAATATGTTTAGGTAACTAATTGAAAAAAAAAGGAACAGTTATAGGGCACATTGAATGTCACTAAGTAGCCTTTTGAAATATCTTTGTAATGTTTAGTTCTACTTTCATGGAAGGTACTTATTTATTTTTATTTAAATAATCATTTGGGGAGGCTCATACAACTCTTATCACAATCCACAATCCATTTTGTCAAGCATTTGTACATTTGTTGCCATCATCATTCTCAAAATATTTGCTTTCTACTTGAGGCCTTGGTATCAGCTCCTCATCTTTTCCCCTCCTTCCTCCAAACTCCCTCCCTCCCTCACCCTTGATAATTTATATATTATTATCATTATCTTGTTATGTCTTACACTGTCCAACGTCCCCCTTCACCCACTTTTCTGTTGTCTGTCCCCCAGGGAGGGGGTCATATGTAGATCCTTGTGTTCAGTTCCCCCTTTCTACCCCACCTTCCCTCAACCCTCCCAATATTGCCACTCTCACCACTGGTCCTGAGGGGTTCGTCTGTTCTGGATTCCCTGTGTTCGCAGTTCCTATCTGTACCAGTGTATATCCTCTGGTCTAGCTGGATTTGTAAGGTAGAATTGGGATCATGATAGTTGCGGAGAGCAGGGGGGAAACATTTAGGAACTAAGGAAAGTCATGTGTTTCATCAATGTTATACTGCACCCGGACTGGCTTGTCTCCTCCCCGTGACCATTCTGTAAGGGGATGTTCAGTTGTCTATAAAAGGTCTTTGGGTCCCCACCCCGCACTCCCCCTCATTCACAAAGGTATGAACTTTTTGTTCTTTGATGCCTGGTACCTGATCCCATGGATGCCTGATACCTGATCTCATGATCACACAGGCTGGTGTGTTTCTTCCATGTGGGGTTTGTTGCTTATCAGCTAGATGGCTGCCACTTGTTTATCTTCAGGTTTTTAGACCCCAGATGCAATATCTTTTGCTAGCCAGGCACCATCAGCTTTCTTCACCACACTTGCTTACATACCCACTTTGTCTTCAGAGATCGTGTTGGGAAGGTGAACAACATGGAATGCCAGTTTAATAGAACAAAGTGTTCTTGCATTGAGGGAGTACTTGAGTGGAGGTCCAATGTCCATCTGGTGCATGGAGGTATTTATTTGGGAGCATCAGTGGGTATTGGAAATTGTACATATTCCTTTTTATTGAGCTAAAAGGAAATTTAGAGCTATAATTATTGGCAATGATTATTGACTGGGCTAATTTAATAACTATTTTTATACTCCATCCATCAGAAGAAACTGTTAGAAAAAAATAAGTCTTAAATGGGTTTATGTGGTGAAAAACTAAGGCCACATGTATATGATAAAGCTACAAGCATAAGTATAGGTATAGTTATAAGGCATAGTTTTAAATATTTTAGCAATTTATATGAAGTTTTGTTCTGTGGTCTTGGGACTAGTTGCCTATCTAAAATGTCATCTTTTTTTGGTAATCTGGGTATATTAATTTTTTAGAATGTTGAAAAGTGCATGGGTTGATAAGTTATTTAAAATATTCAGAATATATTTCCTCATAATGTTGACATTTTTCATAACATATTTTCATCCATATGATCTTTGCAGGTAATGACCATTAAAAAGAGGAAAAGGGAAAAATAATTTTTTATATATAAAAACTTACAGAAAAATTTTTTTAGTTTAGTTACCATTATGTACTTAATTTTACTTTAATGTAATTCTAGATCAACCACAATCTGAAAACTTTGTTAGATTTTATGAGTTCTGCAAATCTTGATTAACTTGAATAGTATCTATGTTTAAAATATTATAATCTTTCTCATAAGTTTGATAAAGAAATATTTTTGTTAAAAATTTTTAGCAAGTCAGCAAAATGAAAACAATTGTAAAAGAGAAATCTTAGTATGGCTATGGTTAAGTTTCTAATATTATTTCTTTATAAATGAAAGACCTAATGGGAATTAATTATAAAACTAATGTAAAATCAAATAAACTTAATATTAAAAACTATCTAAAAATTTCTCTATACACAAAGATTAATGTGATTTTAAAAGAGCTTTAAATACATCTTTAAAAAATACATGTCATATAGTCAGAATATATCAAGATTATACCAAAGTTACTAAGTTTCTAAATATCTGAAAAGTGATAAAAAATATTCTATGATTTAATGATATGAATTCTTCAGTTAAAACCATTGACTTCAATGATGTTATATTTGAAAGAAATTAAGTTACAACTTAGTTAGCAATTAAAAAATAAAACTGTGAAATAACATGAACTTGTTGTCAGGCAAGAACATGACAGGAAATGCTATTGTGAGGTGCTGTCACATCAGTCTGAGTCATAGAAACCCGACGTACCGCAGACGGAAGCACTGCTCAGAGTACAGCGCCCTCGCCATCTTCAGCCACTCCGCCAATTCATCTTGTTGAAGGTCCTCCTCTAGTGCTCTAACCCTCTACTTTAACAAGCATGAGGTCCTTCCCCAGGGCCTGGTCCCTCCGGAAGCCTCAGCCAAAGTACAGAGACAAAAATCTCAGCATCCTCACGTCTAAGCAATACTTGGGTATTCTTTCTCAAAGACATATCTGTCCTTTCTTCTGCTGGTGGTCAGGTTGTTGTGAGGCGCCATCAAATCAACTCTGACTTACAGTGACCCTAGATACAACACAACAACCCACTGCCCTGCCCCGCACTAACCTCACAATTGTTCCTCTGTTTGAGCCCCTTGTTTCATAGCTGTGTCAGTCAGTCCATCTTGCCGACTTTCCTCTTTTGGGCTGCCCCTCTATGTTCCGGGGACTGGTTTCTCCTGTTAACATGTCCAAAGTACTTGAGCTAAAGTCTTGCCATCCTTGCTTCTAGGGAGCATTCTGTTTTACTTTTTCCAAAACAGATTTGTTGTTCCCTTGGCAGGCTGTAGGACTTTCAATATTCTTCACAGCATCTTAGTTCAAATGCGCCAAATCTTTTTCAGTTTTCTTTATTCAATATCCAACTTTCACGTGCATATGAGGCAATGGAAAATACTATGGCTTGTGCCGGGTGCACCTTAGTCTATAAAGTAATATCCTAGCTTTTCAAGTCTTGTGCAGCAGATTTACCCAATGCAATATCTCTTCTGATCTCTCATCTGCTGCTTCCATAAGCATTGATTGTGGGTCCACAAGACAAAATCTTTGACAAGTTCAATCTTCGCTCCATTTACTATGATGTTACCTACTGGTCCAGTTGTAAAGATTTTGCTTTTATGTACATTGAGTTCTAATCCATACTGAGGGCTGCAATCTATAATCTTCATTAGCAAGTGCTCCAAATCCTCCTCACTTTCAACAAGCAAGGTTGTGTCATCTGCATTTCTCAGGTTGTTAATAAGCTTTCTTCCAATCCTGATGCCATATTCTTCTTCATATAATCCAGCTCCTCTGGATTCTTTGGATTCAATCAGCATACAAATTGATTAAGTGTGGTGAAAGGATACAACTCTGATACACACATTTCAAACTATGCAGCGTTCCCTTGTTCTGTCCACACAACTGCCTCTTGATCCATGCACAAGTTCTGAATATATAGAATGAAGGGTTTGGGAATTTCCAGTTTTCACAAGGTTACCCAGTTTCTTGTTGTCCACACAGTGGACATGTCTTGGCATAATCCATAAAACACAAGTGAACATCTTTCTGGTATCTCTGCTTTCAGCCAAGACCCATCTGGCATCAGCAATGACATCCCCTGTTCCATGACCTCTTCTGAATCCGGCCAGAACCTCTGGCAGCTCCCTGTCAATGTACTGCTGCAACCATTGTTAGATGATCTTCACTAAAATTCTACTTGCCTGTGATAGCAATGATATCGTTCTATAATTTGAGCATTCTTTCAGGTCCTCTTTCTTTGGAATGTATATAAATATGAATCTCTTCCAGTCAGTTGGCCGAGTAACTGTCTTCCAAAGTTCCTGGCCTAGACAGGTGAGCACTCCCAGTGCTCTTGGTTGTTGAAACGTTTCAGTGGGGATTCCACTAATTCCTGGAGCCTTGTTTTCAGATGGTGCTTTCAGTGATGCTTGGATTTCTTCCTTCACTACCATTAGATCTTGTTCATATACTACCTCCTGAAATGGTGGAATGTCATACAATTTTTCTGGTGTAATGACTCTTGGTATTCTTTCCATCTTCCGGTGCTGCCTGCATTGTTCAATATTTTGACAAATCTTCTAATATTACAACGCAAAGCTTAAGCTTTTTCTTTAGTTCTTGCCATTTAAGATATGCTGAGTGTGTTCTCTCTGGGTTACCTAACTCTAGGTTTTTGCACATTTTATTATGATATTTTACTTTGTCATCTCGAGCTGCCTTTTGGAATTTTCTGTTCAGCCCATTGGCTTAATCATTCCTTCCATTTACCTTAGCTATTCTATGACTAAGAGCAAATTTCAGAGTTTCTTCTGACATACAATTTGATATTTTCCTTCTTAATTGTCTTTTTAATGCCCCTTTGGTTTTTCATGTATGATGTTCTCGATCTCATACCACAGCTAATCAGGTCTTCTGTCTTTAGTGTTCAGTGCATCAAATCTGTTCTGGAGATATTCTTGAAATGCAGGTAGGAGATACTCAAGGTCATACTTTATCTCTCATGGACTTGTTTCAAATTTCTTCAGCTTCAGACTGACCTTACATGTGAGCAATTGATGGTCTGTTCCACAGTCGGCCCCTGACCTCCTTTTAGTTGCTGATAGTGAGCGTCTCCATCATCTCTTCTCACAGATGGAAGATGTCAATTTTATCTCATCTGAAGAAGTCCATGTGTGTTGTCCTCTTTTTTGTGATGAAAAAATGTATTGTGATGAAAAAGTCATTGTCATGAAAAAAATGTATTGTGATGAAAAAGTCATTGGTTTTGCAAAGTTCTATCACACCATCTCCAACTTCATGTCTGCCACCATGACCACATTTTCCAACTACTGGTCCTTCCTCTTTATTTTGAACTTTTGCATTCCAAATGCCAACATTTATCAATGCATATGGATTGCATTTTTTAATCAATTTCAGGCTGAAGTTGTTGGTATGATTCTTCAATTTCTTCATGCTTAAATTTGAATAACCCTTTTATCGACTGTATTTTCTTGTATGCAGATAGATATCATCTTATCACAGTCAACATTGTACTTCAAGATAGATGTTGAAATGTCCATTTGGACAATGAATGCACCACCATTCCTCCTGATTGTTTCCCTCCAAAAAGAGTCAATTATATGATTTTCTGATTCAAAATGGCCATTTCAGTTCACTGATGCCTAGAATATTGATATTTATGGGTTCCACTTCATTTTTGACAACTTCCAACTTTCCTAGATTCATATTTAATACAAGTTCTGGTGATTGATTGATGTTTTCAGCTGTTTCTTTTCATTTTAGTTTGTGCTTTTTCAGCAAATGAAGGCCCAGAGGCTTTTCTCTATAAGTATTTACCCATCCACATTATTATAGTTGTCTCGACTTGGAGAAGGCAAGTCTTCTTCGGTCAGATTTTGAGTGCCTTCCACCCTGAGTAGCTTATCTTCTGGCACTATCTCTCACGATGCTCTGTGTCTATTCATGAGGTTTCCAGTATCTGACAATGTTTTGATGCTGTTCATAAGGGTTTCAGTGGCTGATTCCTCCTATGTGGACAGCCTCTCCCTTCTTTGTAGTCTGTTCTTAGTTTGAAAGCTCTGTTGAAACCTGTTTACTTTGGGTGACTCTGCTGGTGCTTGAAATACCAGTGACATTACTTCCAGCAACACACAAGCCACCACAGTGTGACAAACGGACAAACAGTTTGGTAGTCTGTTTATAGTATGTTCAATATTCTTCACCAGCACAATAATGGAAAGACATCCATTCTTCTTGGTCTTCTGTATTCATTGTCCAGCTTTGCATGCATATGAGGCATGCAATCAAAAATATCATAGCTGGGGACATAGTTTAGTCTTCAAAGTGACCCCCCCTTTTTTTTAACACTTTCAAGAGATCTTTAGGAGCAGATTTTTCCAATAGAATATGCCATTTTATTTCTTGGCTACTGTTCCCATGAGCACTACTAGTGGATCCAAATAAAATGAAATACTTGATAATTTCAATCATTTCTCCTTTAATCATGATGTTGCCTACCAGTCAAATTTTGAGGAGTTTTGTTTTATCCTCTTTATGTTAAGTACAATCAATATTGAAAGCTACACTCTTTGACATTCCTCAGAAAGTTAAATCCTCTTGACTTTTAGCAAGCAAGGTTGTATCATTTGTGTATTTCAGGTCATTAATGAATCTTCTTCCAATCTTGATGCCACACTCTTCTTTATATCATTCATTTTCTCAGATTATTTTCTGAGCGGACATATTGAAAAATAATACTTCAAACCATGCAATATCTTCTTGTTCTGTTCAAATGATTGCCTCTTGTTTTGAGCACCATTAAGTGTTCTTGAGTTTCCAATGAATTCTATAAATCTATAGAATTATTGAATTCTATAATTTGTAATCATCCACAATCAAATGCCTTGCACGGGCAGTAAGACCTCTGTCTTGTATTTTCTGCTTTGAGACAAGACCCATCTGACATTAGCAGTGATATCCTTCATTCCGCATCCTCTTGGATTTCTGGTAGTTTCCTGTTCATGTTCTACTGCAACATTTTTTAATTCTCTTCAGCAAAATTTTCCTTGAATGCAATATTAATGATATTGTTCAATCATTTCTTCATTCTGTTGAATTACCTTTCTTTGGAATGGGCACAAATGTGGATCTCTTCCGGTCAACCGACCAATTAGCTGTCTTCTCAATCTATTGGCAGAGACAAGTGGGCACCCTCAGTGCTGCATCAGTTGGATGAAATACTAACACTTAAACTTTTAACCCAAAGATAATAGGGCACTTGATTTGGCACCATTTTATGTAATTAAACAAATTTGACACTCTTGTTCTTCAAAAACAGAAACAAATTATCTGTGATGTTATATGAAGTTTGAAAGTTGTTAGGAATGTATCTTAGTTCTCTGAGAAACAATACTAAGGTCATTTAATCAAAGATCTTAAAGGCAAAACTTCAGCCTTTTAATAAAGTCACAGAGTTTAGTTTTTTACTCAGAATTTTATTTTACTGAAATACAGAACCCATGTCATGGAGGCAGATTATATGAAAAATATATTAATTCTTTAATTAAAGAAAATATTTTAGCTTAACCCAAGAACCCCATTTCTTTTCTATTTGAATGAGAACTTTTTGAAATTCTTATAAATTTACACATCTAACTTTTAACCAGCGATACAAACATAAAGCATATAAAATATATTTCCTTTTAATAAGCATTTTAAACTTTATCTTTTGTGATATATCTCTTATACTACAAACCCATAGGTGCCAATACTGAATACACTCAATATTATATATATAAATATATACTCTTATATATTTATATATAGATAGATGTTCCTTTTCCATGTCATAAAAAGCAAAAATATATCAACTTAAATTATAACAAATATCTATTAAGTTAATTTAAAATGAATAGGTTACTTAAAGATCTTGGAAATTATTTTAAACCAATATATCATTAAACATAATTATTGTTGAAATAAAATTTGTTTTATTGACCATTTACTATTTTTATATTTTTCTAACTTAACCCTTTAATATTTTATTAAATGGCTTTGGAAATCACAGAGTCCCTGTTTAACCTGGCTAATTTATTGATATGGATATAACCTTACATCTCTAGGTAAGGTGGAACCATTTTCCCAAACCATTTTACATGTATCCTGTTGTTCTCTTTATCCTTTTTTCTTCAGAAATTCATATACAATAGAGAGCACCTGTTTGTAGTTCTCATATGATAGGGATCAACTGAATTTATGTGAAAATTCATTTAGTATTTTTCTTTTGTCTTAAAAGGTCATTACTTAGTTTGGATGAAGCAAAATCAGTAACATTTATACATGCGATATCTATCTATCTAAACATATCCAGAAAATGGCTTGCACAGCTGGAGTGTAGAAGCAGGCAGGTTCCAAGTCTACAGATCAGACATTAGGCTGGAGGCTTCTCCTGACTCACAGCTCTGAAGGCTGACAGTGGAAGGAAGACCACAGCCTGGTGGCTGCAGGGGTGTATAAATTCAAGGTCAGCAGATCAGGCTCTTGATAAGCAGTTTTGTCTCTTTATGTTTTAAATCATAGATTTTTAAACCTAGTAAATACCAAAATTCTTGTAATTTTGTAAATGAACCCATTAACTCTTGACTACCATTGTTTTCTACTTCTTTCTTAATCATTTTATTGGGAGCTCTTATGGATATTATAACAATCCATCATTCAATTAGATCAAGCATAATTGTACAATGGCTGCCACCATGATTTTCAAAACATTATCTTTCTTTTTGAAAAAAGGGGATAAAGCTCTGCTCGCTGCCCTTTCTCCCCCACCCTCCCCCAAGAACCCTTATTATTAAAATATTATACTATATATTATTATTATTATTATTTTGCCATATCTTACACCATCCAGTATATCTGGATGTTCACCTACAATTCTGTTGGTCATTTCCTATCGAGTGGGGTTATAACAGTCATTATTGCTATTGGTTTCCCGTTTCCTCCTTCACCCCACTCCTTCTGTACCTTTAGGGGATCTGTATTCACATTACTATTTCTGAAGGGTTTATCTATCCTGGATTTCATGGATCAAACAATCTTAATTATACAAATGAACATACAGAGGCCTCACAAGATTAATGAGGTAAAACTAAGACTGCAATAGTAGGGGAAAGAAATATTAAGGAACGAGAGGGTGGTTATATGTTTCATCAGTACTATACTGCACCCTGGATATGTCATCCCTTCCATGTGGCCCTTCTGTGACAGATTGTCCAATTGCCTTACAGGTGGGTTTTGGGTCTCCACTTTGTCTACATGCATTCACATCGATCTGATTGCTCGTTTTTGAATTTCTGATACCTATTCCTGTCACCCCTCATGATCACACGGGCTGGTGATCCCTTTCTCATTCTGCAGCTACAGGCTTTCATTTTAGACAAAATTATCCTTTCCTTAGAACACAAACAAAAATGTCTTAGAAGAAGGATAGCCAGGATACCCCTTAGAATTTTGAGGATGGGGAGACTTCATCTCACATACTTCAGACATGTGGACAGGACAGACCAGTCTCTGGAAAAGGACATCATGCCTGGTGAAGTAGAGGTACAGTGAAAAAGAGGGCGCTGGATTGATAGAGTGCCTGCAGCCATGGGCTCAAACACCATGAGGTGAGGGGGCTCAGAATGGAGCACTGTTGTTCTGTTGTGCATCGCATCATTATGAGACTTGGTATAACCTAGCAACAATGGTGTGGTGGTGACATATTGGATTGCTAACCACAAGGTCGGCATTTCAAAACCACCAGCCCACTCCATAGGAGAAAGATGAGGCTTTCTACTCCTGTAGTCTCTGAAACCCACAGAGGTAGTTCTCCTCTATCTTACAGGGTAACCATGAGTTGGAATGAATGAGATGATAGTGAGCTTGTTTTGTTTTTGTATTTGAACAACAATAACAACAACATAGAGTATCTAGCTTAAGTGACTTAGAAAAGCTTTGTTTTTAAGACTGTCAGAATGAGTTAATTTTCATCAATTCTTGGAAATACTTGAACTGCTTGTTTATCATTAGACTGATCAGAGTAAAGTATCTTTTGAAAAAAATGTACTTTCATTTTTAATAATACCTTCTAGAAGTAGAAAAGCATTTTATTTTATAAACTTTTCTTTTGTGTACTTTATGAGATCCTTTAGAGAAGTAGTTTAGAGCAGTTTGTCTCCTTTGTAAGACCTTGTTATGCCAATTAAAATAAGTTCTCTTGCTTCCCCCCCCTTCCTCCTTGCTTGCTTGTTAAATAGCCCAATTTTTATCCACAATTTCTCAGGTAGCCACTGCAAATCCATACTTTCAGTTAGATGCATGAATCAGAAGTTCTTGGAAGAGAAAAGAACCATGATTTTCAGACAGCCTCATGAGCAACGGCAACTGTTAGCCATGATACAAGACATGAGTCTCAGACACAAAATGAGACCGAAAAAGCTTACCAATTTAGCAGTCTGTTAGGCCAGCCTCTAAACCAAGCTTACAAAGCACATAGAAAATAGGAAACTCCACGTCTTCAGCAATTCTTTGGTAAGATTGACTCAGCTTAATGGGGAGAGAAGGTTATAGGTTTTAGAAAAACCTATTAACTTGTCAGAACCTCAAATGGAGGGTCTCAGACTTTTGACAAGCCTGTGTACCAAACAAAAGCTCCCTAAGGAGGAGGGTAAAGATAGTGAAAATAGAAACTCGTTTTCTCAAAGTGGACGGAAAAGGAGCAGATGCAAACATGTTTCTTAATCACTAACCTTGTAAATTATTATCTAGCATATTTATCTAATAGAGTTTTTAAACAGGAACCACAAATCCGCACCCCAGTATGGAGGGAAATGTATGATCATTTCTCTAGGAGTAGGTTGAAACTTTTATCTCCCAGAGCTAAATAAGATTCCTTGCAGGGAATTTTTCATGGGGCTTATAGATCTGTGAGTTAAGTGAATCTAGGGATTATCTCATAATGATCCTATGAAACTTTGTTTTACTCTCTCTGAATTGTCAGAAAATAAAATTCTTTACAATATTACACAATTCTGAGTATGCCCAAGGAATAAATAAATATGTAGGCAAGTATTTGCATACATAATAGGGTAGATTTTCTTTCTTTTTCTTTTTTTAATCATTTTATTGGGGGCTCATAAACTCTTACCACAATCCATACATACATCAATTATATAAAGCACATTTGTACATTCGTTACCTTCATCATTCTCAAAACATTTGCTCTCCATGTAAGGCTCTGGCATCAACTCCTCATTTTTCCCCCTCCCTCCCCACTCCCCCTCCTTCATGAACCCTTAAAAATTGATCAATTATTATTTTATCATATCTTACACTCTCCAGCGTCTCCCTTCACCCACTTTTCTGTTGTCTGTCCCCCAGGGAGGAGGTTACATGTCGCTCCCTGTAATTAGTTCCCCCTTTCCACCCCATCCTCCCTCTACCCTCCCGGTATCGCCACTCGCACCACTGGTCCTGAAGGGACCATTCGTAATTGGGTAGATTTTCAAAAGGCATTTCAGACTGAGGTTTACCAGTCAATGTTGTTGAGACTGAAGTCAGCTTTCAACGAAATTAAGAGTCAAAGAAAGATGCCGAGCAGTAGTGCCTGGTAATGGAGTATAAGGGTTGAATTTTGCCATTTCTTATTTTTTAAAGTTAATTTGGAAATTGTATCTTGCATGGAAATAATTTTGCTTTCTCAGGTCCTGTTAAAGAGCTCCACTTAATAATGGGTGTGTCCCGTTGTATTTGCCAAATTCGGGGGCCTTCTTCTTCTTCTTCTTCAAGTAGACTGCATAGGAAATTCCATTCATTTACATCAACGGAGCCACAGAATGATCACTGTTATCCTAAACTTAGTGAGCTCATACAAGTACTCCAGAAACAGGCAGGCACAGAAGCCCACACATGTGTTCATACACATAGCTATGTACCTGAAGGCAGTCCTTGCAAGTCCTCAGGACTAGCGTTTTCACCTTACTAAGATAGTGAATTAGATGTACTACGAAACTGGATGCACACTCAAGAAATATAGATAAATACAAAGCTAATGGGCTGAGACTTTGGTCTCCCAAAGCCTGTGCTTTTAAGGCTTAGAAGTCTTGTGATAATAGCCACGTCAAACCTAGTTTGGCACCAAACTCAACCCAACGCTTAGAGCATGCTGGAAATAAAGCATAAGAAAATGCCAACAATAAATCTCACAGAGCTCAATGCAAGAAAGAGGAGCTTCTTACCTGGGATGGCTCCTTGGAATCTTTAGAGATACATGCCCTTCAAAGAACTCACATCTGGTTCCAAAGTTCCAGGTCTCCAAAGCCCCAGAGCCCATTGGAATATGCCTCTGAGTCTCATCTATTGACACTAGAAAGTGTCAGTTAGTAGGATGGATATTATGTTGAAATAGAGGCAAAGTAATTTATTGAAAGTTCATAAACAGCTTGAACCAGGAACACAGCTGCTCTCACACAGTAAAATCAAACACTCTAGTCTGGTAGAGGAACAGAGGCGGGTGTTTGTGGTAGAACCAAGCTCTAAATGGACATCATTTTGATTGAAAACTTGAAGATCAGGGAATCTGGAGACAGGGCAGCTCTAAGCTGGGGTTTTACAATTAACTGGTTGGACACATGAGTACATGCTATTTGGATTGGTTAGCTTAAAATATGCACTAAGAGGTGACTTATAGGGTGATCACACGTGTATCTTATAATACGTCCTGAAGGTTATTGAGGGGATTTCTGATAAGGGTTTTGGGTCAAGATCTTCCCTTGAGAGCATTCATTCCACATCTTTAGTTTAATGACAGAGAAAAATCTTCCCTTTTTTGTAACTTAAATGTGTTCAAGAGTTGGATGGTTGCGAGGGAAGTCCTTTATTCTGGACTTAGGTCTACCTTGGAGTATGACAATTGCAAGTGAATTAAGCAAAATATAAGCTGGAGGTTGGGGCTCAGACCGAGATCTATCATTCTTATATAAGGCAAACATCTCAATTTTGGAACTTACACTGAGTGCTAAATCTGAAAATCCTATTCAACTTAATTTTAGTTAGAGCTAACTAAATTAAAATGAAGAGGCCTGGTGACACACCGTGGGTAACACATTGGACTGCCAACCACAAGGTCCACAGTTCAAAACAACCAGCTGCTCCAAGGGACACAAATGAGGCTTTCTACTCCTGTGACCACTCCCAGTCTCAGAAACCCACAGGGACAGGTCTACTCTGCCCAGGGTCGCTATGATTTGGAATCAACTTGATGGCACTGATTTTGAGTTGGAAATTAAAATATCTAATTCGTGTTGGAATTTAGAGGATGACTTGCGAAGGAGATACAGATAGGGGAATGAACAGAGAGGTGGTGGTTGAAGGCAGAGTAGAGGGTGGGTTCCCCCAGGAAAATGCGTGAAGTGAGAGAAAAACAGAGCTTATAACATCAACATCGAAAAGGTGGATGTAGAAAGGTAAACCCAGAAGAGTGCTAAAAATGGGCATATCAGAACATTAGAGGACCACAAGGGTAGAATAGGGGTAGGGAAGTGAAGGAACCTTTCAAGACGAGGAGTGCTCCGCACAGTAGAATGTAGAGAGTAAGCGAAGGAAAGACGGCAAAGAGTCCCCTGAGTTGGCAAAGACGCCATTGAAGAGAATGGGCTTGGTGAAGGGCTGGCGGAGGGCAAACCAGACTAAGGCTGGCTGAGAGGTGACAGGTGAGTGATAAACGAGGGCTGAGAAAATGAAGACCGTGCTTGGAGTCTACTCTTTAAAAGAACAGAAAACGTAAAGAGAAGTGGAGGGGACAATAGTGAGTCAAGGAAGCTTTTATTTGTTTATTTTAAAATACGAGAGACTTGGGTGTGTTTGTGTAGCTGTAGGAAGGAGACAGGCTAAGGCTTTCGTACAGGAAAGGTGGAGAGGAGATCATGTTAGGAACCACAAAAGGGCAAAGGTGGTGCGTTGGGCTAAACCCCGGAGTTTAGAAGGAGGTGAGGCCTCGGCCGGGAGGGCAGCTCGCCCGCCCAGGGCGATGGTCCTTGGCAATGAAACAGTTGTGCGAGTGGAAGAAGGAGCAGGGAAGGAAATGAAATTGATCAATCTGAGACATGAATTAATTGGGCGAAATCACATTACAACTTTTAGTCAATTCACCAGGCATTATTGTGATGGAAATCTCTGTCCAGCAGAAGCTTTCCAAGCTCTGGCTAGACGCCCGCATGTATGACAAGGCCAAATAGTGGAGTCAAAAACGGGGACCGTTCTTGGAGGTAGTATCAGGAGGACAGTGGCCATCATGGAGAAGTCTTTCAAGAGATAAATACAAATGATTTCCACATGAAATTGGTGGAGTATTTATTGGATAGGTGGATGCCCTTGATCGTCTAGCTCCTGACCCTTCCTCCTATGTCTTGTCTTTGCACTTAAAGAGTAGCCATAGTGAAATGTGCTACTCCAAAGACCAATTGATCCCCACCCCCCCACCCCCGCTGGCACTTTGTGGATAGGTAACGGAGCATCTCCCCCCCACGGACACCGCCACCAAGGTCTGCCCATCCCAGCGGCAGTCTAATCTGGAGAGCAAGCCTGGGGCAGCAGACAGAGGGAAACGGGCACAGCTAGAGCACGTCTCAGTTTGCACGATTTTTCCTCTCAAAGCGTACTTTCCCGGGAATTGCTCCAGCTCTGAACTGGAGACTGACGGTAGCTTGAACCTGGCCACCTCAACCCCTCTTTACACCTTCTTTCCTACTCTGGCAGCGAATCCTCTTCTCTCCCTCGGATACGCCACCTCTTGGTCCCTAGCCTTCCCCCACCTTGAAAACCCCGTTTCAACATAAGATCTGAAATTAAACTAGTCACGTATACAATAAAGAGCCTTGTTTATTTTCTGAGGGGTATGGCTGCATGACATCAGCTCTTTTAATTGTGTTGAATGCTTTGACCCTTGTTAAAAACATATTGGGCACTTGGAACTGGAGGGGGAGGATTTGGGGATATATATATATCTTATGGATATATATTCATATATATATATATCTTATTATGGGAACACTCCTGTAACCAAGTTTATATTGGTTTAGTCTCGAATTGCTGCTCCTACCTGTGATGGGGGCAAAAGGAGATCACAGGGGTCACCTTCACCACAAGTTAAAAACCATAAAAAATTTAACCTCTGTGATCACAGAGGTTAAATATAGCCCTTGCTCTAAGCTCCCAAATCTTCCAGAATCAGAGCAGGGCAGTGGCCCAAGTGCTTTTCTGGGGTGACAGTCTAGAAATGGCTCTAAGTTTATCTTTCTTTAGCAGCCCGTTGGCTTTCCTTCCTGATGGCTGGTTATTGATGAAAAGTGAACGTAATATAGCACAATTGCAATGACAGCAAAGCCAAATGGTTAGCAGAAACATAACCTTACTTTATTGCTTTCCCAAACCCTAATGATTATCCTTGTCTTCTGCTCCCTTTCTGAAGCCAGTGGCACTTAAATAGCCTCTCCCTTTATTTGCACCTGATCACAGAATGAATGTCTGAAATTAAAGCGTTGAAGTTGAGACTTTGCGTAGACCACTTTGTGCAAGCTGCATCTTCAGACAAAGAACTGTGTCTTGAAAAACTTTTGTTTCTCTAACCTTGTTCCATTGATGCTTCTATATCAAAGGGTACTTGCTATTCAGATACTCTGGCCCTGGGAAAACCAATAACAACTGACACAGTAATCAGCTACCCCTGAGCACATGACTTCTTTAAGAATTTCAGAGAATCCTGTGGAAAGGCCATGGTGCTTTGAGCTCTGAATCCTGCCCCAAGACATTGTGACTCAGCCTCCCTGCGGTCAAGGTCACCAAACCCTAAAATCAGCACCTGGTTAGACTTGAGCTACTTCAGCCCCACATAGACTTGTCTCTCTGATCTTGAAGGGACCTCTAGGGGAGCCAAGAATGATGGAGAGCCAGCTCCACAAGGTAGGACCTCGGGAAAAGGAACCCACACAGCAAAGTAAGTATTTGGAATACTTTCTTTCTGATTATATAAAGGATATATTCCCACTGAGGAAATCTTGAAAATTAAAAAAAAGGCATCAAGAAGAAAATTAAAATTACCGTACTTATCATTCCATCTACCCATAACATTCTGGTATATTTCTTTTAAATCGTTTGTGTATATTGCAAAATGAAAGCATATCCCTATGCACGTATTCTAGTTTTTGCATTTTATATTACATCATGAATGTAACAAGTTTGATGATCAAGTCTCAGATTGATCAGGATATAAACATGGAATGCTCTTACTTCTCCAATTACTACCACTGTGTCCTATTAGATCCTCTTCTCCTGCTGGGGAACAGATACCCCTGATTCCTTAGGAAAAAGACACAGCTCCAGCTGATTTCATAATGCTTAGTCATATGCAGTCATCAAAATAGTCTCATTTGGGTTATTAACTCTAGTCTTTTACATTAAAAAGAATTTTAGTTCCATATTTGATTGATTCAAAACTCTCCTACTTCCCTCCAAGAGTTGTCCAGACTTCCAGCTTTACTGGGGAAGTTTGGTTTTTCTCCATCCTTTCCTCTCTCTAACCTGACTTTACTCCTCCTTCTCGTGATGTGCAGGGACCTACGCGGAAGAAAATGCCTCCACACATGACCTTCCTTGACTTACTGTTGCTCTTTCCTTTTGGTCCCCGCTACTCCTCTCGCCCTTGGTCCTGGGCCCCCTGTGGACAGGCAGGAGACCCAATACTTCCCACTGGTGAGTATCCCCATGATACTCAGCTTCGCCTCCAATGGCAACATCCCTATTATGTGTAAAGAATCTCCAATTATGTGACCCATGGGCATAGTGAAGATTTGGAGCGCTCAGGGTCTCTGCCCCTGACCGCTGTGTCACACCATATCGCCCCCAATGGCGTCCTCTCCCCAACTCTGGAAGAACCTAGGAATGAGGGATCAGGGATTCTTCTTGGAGCTGTGTGGGGGAAATGGGCCAGCCCCCGCAACTACTCACAGGTTTGTTAGGCACAATTGTGTAGTTGAGATTTATAAAGATTACAATAAAGTCATCAAGAGCATGAGAGAGAAAAGAGAGATTGAAATAATGGAGTCAGACACATTTCATGGTAGCATGTTCACCTCAGCCTCACTTGGTGGTCCACATGGAGAGAGAGGGTGGGGAAGGAGGTCAGGGGGAAAGGGAACAGGGGAGCGAGGACATGGAGAGAGGGAGGGGAAGCCAACCAGAGGCCACAAGGGGATCTTTATTGCTAATCCAGGCTTATATACTTTTGGGGGGGGCATGCAAGCCCCCTAATTACAGGTAAAGACATACATCACCGGAAGGGGTTGTACAATCTAGGGATATACACCCAATAGGAAGGGGAGGGATTGGGGACATACATGTGACAAGATGGGCGGATTCTAGATTCAGGAAGGCAGCCTAACTTTGGGTGTCACTGAGCAGGTTTGACCTGTTATATGGCCCACCAGAGAAACCATTATCAGTAGGGTGTGAACCTCACCTACAGGAACCAGACTAATGATCGCAAGCCTTTAGGGGAAGTAACCCATTGTCCTTAATGGCAGGGAGCGGACCCTACCTGTGGTGGGACCAGACTCTAGTCTGGTAGCTGACTGCCTTCAGGGAGGTAACTTGACAATCATTTACCATTAGCTGCAAGCAGTGTCCTAAGTCTAACATGCATTTTGGGGAGATGACTTGAGAGAAATCTTTCTGATTCCCACAGAGCTGTCCCATTATAAATCATTTTATAGATTTGGGACTCGCTTTTGATTCAAAGATTATAAAAGTTGTATTTTCTCTACTTCTTCCATGGAGAGATGAGGAAATAATTAACTCTGCTTGCAAACTTGGCCCTCACTAATAAAAAGTGACTTTACTATATACACCTCCAAATCAGTCCAACATTTGTTAATTTTGTCACTATGGAGTCTCCAGAGGAAGAATTGGGTTTCCTTAAAACTCAACCTTTGATACTTACCTTGTTCTTAATAGTTCTCTGTCTCTGCTGTAATTCAGAGGACAATGGTCTCAATCAGTGACATCTTAATCCAATGACAGTGACATCCCTAGGGGTGTGGGATGTGAGGAGATGAGGTGTATGGTAGTTACATAATCTGGTGTCAATTTGGGACTAGAGAGGCTTATAAGTGAAGGGGTGGAGTCTTGTCTGTCAATCAGGTCATTGCCAATGAGGCCTCTGTGTTGTCATGGCTTTCTCCTGAGGACTCTGGGAAATCTGATTTTTCCTCCTTGGAGATGGGAGACACAACTTTCTGCTCTCTGTGAGACATCCCTGAGGACAAGACACATGGCAGTAGGCTGATAGACCCAGTGCTGTGGGAACTGGAGAAGACACGTGCAGACCCGTGCCAGCACTGAAATGCTTACAAGCCACTGGATCCACAGACTTTCTACCCACTGGCCTGTGATCATCCTGCATTTGGCATCATTGCATGTATTTCATGAGTCTAAAGAGGACTTTATATATTGGTATCAGACATATGAGCTAATATTGGTTTATTGGACTTGGACTGGACTGCATTGGGATGCTTTCTTATATACCCTTTATATAAACTCTGTCTTATACACATATGAGTTTCTGTGGATTTGGTTTTCTAGTCTACCTGGACTAACATAGGATTGATGACTGTCAGAGGGATGACACCAAGATGACCCTAGAGTCTACAGTGGTGACAGAGGGTAGGCTCGCCCCACAAGGAGAGGGACTGCCAAGGCAGTGGTATCACGGGATTGGGATTATCGCCCAACACTCTGAAGTTTCAGTAGGATATACACTTTCTCCTCTCCTCTCCTAGTCACTGTTTGAGTAACAAGGGAATTGAGCTGTTAAGTTTCCTTCTTCCCCAAGGCAAGGTGGCATTAAGCTGAAAAATAGCACCAGTAGACTGGCCCGTACTTCCTGGGCAGGAGGAATAGTAAATGATCCCTAAGCTATTTGAATTATGGAGACCTTGCTTAATGTTGCGTTGGTCATAAGTGTGGTAGTCAAGAAATAATGGGGAGATAGACTATGTTCTAGCTGCCTAGCCGCTTTGATCATCTTTCCCTCTTTTTTACCTAATCCCAATCCTTTGTCTTCTTTTGTTGGGAAAACAATAGAGCTTTACTAGGAAAATAGATAGATAACATAATAGTTTAAAATGTGGGTTTATAAACTGTTTCAAGTTTAAATACCCCCGGTACAGAGGCACAATGGTTTCCTGCTTAGCTACTAAACCAAAGGATTGGCATCCAAACCCCCTGCAGCTCCACAGGAGACAGAGGTGGCCATCAGCGTCTGTGAAAATGTACCATATTGGAAACCATCTGAGGCAGCTCTCCCCTGCCCTATGGGATCACTGTGAGTCAGAATCAACTTAATGGCCGTAGATTTGAATTTTATATATATCATGAAGATGACTCAGGACAGTGTAACATTTTACTCTGTTATACATAAGGTTCATGAATCACTGATGCCGTGATAGCACCGAGCAGCAACAATATATTTTTATCACTTGGGATCGGATGCGGCTCCATACACGAGATTGTGAAGTGACTTGGGTGGCGGTGGTTATATTGTCTTTGTACAGCCCAGAGCTAGAACATGCAGGGCTGACCCACTTCCTCAAAAGCATCAACTAGGGGGCTCAAGAGGAGAGCAAATGTTTGAGAATGATCATGGCACCAAATATACAAATGTTCTTGACACAACAGATGGCTGGATGGTGATAAGAGTTGTATGAGCCCCCAATAAAATTATTAAATAATAATAATAATTTAAAAACATCATATATATATATACTAGGGTCCAGGTTCTTTTGCCTTCCTCCTGCATTTTCCAAGCTTGTCTTCATCCTTGCAGAGGCATCTCCTGGTTTCATGTCCACACTTTAAGCAGGAAGAATCGGATAGCAGCATGACCTATAGGTCCGTCCCTTAAAGTAATCTTTTTGGGAAATTTCACCCAGGAACTTCAACTTACAATTTTTTAATTGTTTTATTGGGGCCTCTTCCAGATATCATAACATCCCACAGTTCAATCCCATCAAGCAACATTGTACCATTGCTACCACGTCAGTTGCAAAATTTGCATCTATTGACCAGACCCTCTTTCTTGCCAAAGTATGTGTGAAGACAGTATTTTAGCTTTTGAATCTTTACAGCAATAGATGGCAAAGGAGAAGCCAGTTGTTTCATTCTTGCCTTTATAAACTGTGGATATTGTTACCTGCCACTCAGGGTTGTTTGAGGATTAAGATAAGGTACGCTAAGTCCTCAGCACAGTGCCTGGCATGTCATGATCGTTCTACAAACTCTGTTTTAGAACCATGTTAAACCTATGTTTGCGAACAAAAAGTAATAATAGAGGTGAGAATAAAGGCAACACCGCTCACCTTGGGAGTTTTCATTTAAGTGGGAGCTTTAACTGAATTTTGAAGACTTATAATGATAGGCTCTTTATTGATGATAGGCAGCAGGGATCAAGAGACCACCTGAGTCCCTGCAAAGGGTTGTCCCACACAAGCTATTTAAGAATTTAATGTGATTTGTGTTGCGATGTGCCTCAGCATTATAACTGAGCCCCTGAAGAGCCATGAATAAGGAAAAAATGGCTAATCCCTCTGGAACCCATGGATCTTGATGTATAACCTGGTCCTATCTTTCAATGTGACCTTGGACTTCAGTTAAATCACCTGTAAATTGGGGATATAAAGTCTCTTACTGGTTTCACAAGATTTTTGAAGATCAAATGAGGCAATATGTGCTCAGAATCTCCACCAATGATGCTATTGGGTACCATTGAGTGGATTCTGCCCCAGAAGACAGTGTAGAATGGCCCTACAGGGCTTTCTTAGCTGTAATGTTTACGGGAACCGAACATCAGGTCTTCTGTGGGGCGTCTGGTGGATGTGAACTGCACTCAGCCATTACGCCAGATGTACAAAGAAAACACCATCTTTCAAGCTTGGGGAAGCAGCCTTGATCATCAAAGAAGCAGCAAGAGTGTACCTTGGAAAGGATGGGGCTTATTATTACCTTTGGCCCCCAAACCTGTGGAAGACCACTTCCTCCCCGCTATGCTTGCAACTGAAGAGACCCTACCACTGCCAACTCCTCTAGATCTGGGGACACGGGCCCAGACTAACCAAATGCCAACTGAAGTTTGCTTTCATGCCCCTCCTCCCATTCTATGGTCGTCCTGCTGCCATGGGAAACTTCTGCCGCCCAACTCTCCAGTATATTTGACATAGCTTGGTGTGCTCAACAAGAGGACAAGAGCAACTACAACTGAAAGCAAGAGAAAATTAATTTGATTGAGTCTTAATATGTGCTGGGTGTTATGCTGGGTTTTCTCTATGTGGTATATATTTAAAATTTGAAAACATTCTTTTCGGATACGTATGTATCCCTACTGGTGCAAATGAAGCACTTGTTGATGAAGATCAAGGATGGTAGCCTTCAGTATGGATCACGACTCATTGTAAGGAAGACCAAAATCAATGTTAAGGTTTTATGACTCAATGTAAGAAGGACCAAATTCAATGTTTAAAAAAAGATCCAAATCCTCACAATTGGACTAATAGGTAATGTCATAATAAATGGAGCAAAGGTTGATGTCGTCAAGGATCGTGTCATGCTTGGATCCACAATCAACGCTCATGGAAGCAGCAGTCAAGAGATGAAAAGGTGAGTTGTATTAGGTAAATGTGCTGCACAAGACCTCTATATAGAGTGTTGAAAAGCAAGGATGTCACTTTGAGGACTAAGGTGTGCCTGACCCGAGCCACGATATTTTCCATCATCTCCTCGTACACTTGTGAAAGTTGGAAATTGAATAATGAAGACCCAAGAAGGCTAAATTAATGTGAATTGTGGTGCTGGTGAAGAATATTGAAAGCACCATGGACTGCCCAAAGGACAAATCAATCTTCCTGGGAGGAAGTGTGGCCAGAGTGCTCCTTAGAGGCAAGAATGACAAGACTTGGTCTTCCACACTTTGGTTATCTTGTTAGGAGAGACCAATCCCTGGAGGACATCATGCTTGATAAAGTTGAAGGGCAGCGAAAAGAGGAAGGCCCTCTATGAGATGGATCGGCACCATGCAGCCGTGAGGATGGAGTAGGACGGGCGCAGAGTTTTGTCTTGTTGTGCGCAGGATCGCTATGGGTTGGAATCGACTTGATGGCACCTAACAAAGCTGAGGCAAATGGTAAACACATTTGGTTACTAACCAAAAGGTTGAATAGTTCACCGAGGCATCTTGCAGAAATGCCTGGAGATTGACTTCTGAAACTATCAGACATTGAAAAAGCCCTACGGTGCTCAGTTCTAACCCGATGCACATAGGGCTCCATGAGCCGAATTAAATGGTACAACTGGCCAAGGGTCATGTATACAGATGTGCATGTGCTGCTGATTACAAGGTCAGCAGTTCAAAATCACCAGCAGCTTGGTGGGAAAAAGATGAGGCTCTCTATTCCCCAAAGCGTTATAGTCTTGGAAACTCATAGGGACAATTCTGCACTGTGGTATAGGGTCACTATGAGTTGGAAATCTACTCGAGGGCAGTGAGTTTGACTGTATGTTGATCACGACTCCAGGTGACCCCATGTACATCAGAGTAGAACTGAGCTCCATCGGGTTTGACTGGATGGGTTTTTCAGAAGTAGACCGCCAGACCTTTTGTTCGGAGATGTCTGTATGCATGCCTGACTTTCTGGATGACACTGAAGACAGGCCGTGCTTCCAGGCAATTATTAGACAGCTAGGACACTTCCACTCTTTCGCATCAGTGATCTCCTGGGTGCGCTGAGATCAAGGCAGACACAGGAGACACACAGAGGAAGCCACTATTATTTATTTTTAAAGCAAAGAGGAAGCAATAGCAACAGATAACGGGTTCTCGGAGCAGAAATGCTTACCCTTCTCTAAGTTATCCATGTCCATTCGATGTTGCTGGACAGATCGACCATGGTTCAGATCAGGATTTGTGCTCATGCCACTGCTGCCTCCAGCTGCCTCTGGGCTGCTGGGGGTGAGGGTGCTGTGTGGGTTTCAGAGCTGGTCCTTGAGTGCTGGGACTCACTGGTCTCTGGTTCCCTTACTTTGTCATTGGGTCTATCTAAGGGCTCTGCTGGTGGCCCCCACCTGTGGGACTCTTGCCACACATAGCCTAGACCCATGTTGCCCATGGGACTCATATTGCCCACCGGAGGCATACAACACCTGCACAGAGCACAATCAGGTCCCTACCTTGCACAAGTATTATAGTTCTTCTAGCTCTGCGAGGAAGTCTACTGGTCAAAGGTGGTCAGCCAGCTCTCTTTCAGGCGCCTCATTCCATGGACTGCCTAGTCTCCTGTACACACCTCACTCTATGGGCAAGCAAGCTCACTGCTACCGTCTCTTGTCTCATCCCATTGTCAATGTTACAGCCATCTCTTTGGGGTCTAGGTGGTGATCATTGTAAGGGACTCCAGGTCTTGGTTCAAATGACATGTTCTACTCCAGACTAGTCTTGATGATAGTGAGGGGCCCTTGAACTTCTGCAGGACTAACTGACACTTACGTGAGCCTGAACCTGCTGCTGTGAAGTGAGTCCATTCCAATTCATGGTGACCCAACCCCTTGTCAATATTAAGGCATAGTCCTCCTACTGGGGCCACAAACTGACAAATACCCTCATTTTGCTGTAGGTTACTAATTTGCAAAGTAAGCCAATTGGTTCCTTGCAAGATTGTAACCTGGCCAAGCATCTGGGGGAGTTATAAGACTATAATTAGAGGAGGGGTGAACTTGAACCTCCAACTGTCATGTCCCCCGATGGGTATGATCTTACTGTTCGCTCCCCAGGGACCCCATACGGAGGCATGGTAGTTTAGTGACAGCATTCTACCTTCCATGCTCCTCATGCACAGCACCCACACCGACAGTCAGGGGAGGCTTCCGGTTGCTGTCTAGCCGAGCAGTTTCAACAGAGCTTCCAGACGAAGATAGACTAGGATGAAGTATTGGTGGTTTACTTCTGAAACCAGCCAATGAGACTCCTATGGCTCGCCATGAGCTGATCGGCAATTGGTCTTGAGGATGACGTAGATTCAGGCAGCGTTTCATTCTGTTGGGCCTGCAGGTCACTGTGAGTCTGGAACGGGCTCAGGAGCAGCTAAAATTATGACAATGGGACTTCCAAAAAGCTAAGATCCTTGCCCAAGGCTACACGGCATTTGAGGTTGGGAGAAGCGAGGTGAGAAGAGAAATGAAAACGTAAAAGAGCAAAACAAGGTAAGGAGAAAAATCAATGTCCTTTGGATTGAAACTCAGAAGTTCACCTAAAGCGATCACAGACGCCATCTCAGGGATATTTTGTCTGCCACTGTCCCTTTAGAGACATGACTCGAGCCTTGCAGTGGTAGGGTGACTTGCCCAGGGGCACACAGTGATGGTTCCAGATCTCTGGGTGCTCCACAAAACTCTTCCTACTGTCTGAGAGGGCGATCCTGCCAGTAGAATTCCCAACTCCAGTTGAGGGACAGGAACAAGTTCTCAGAGTGGTGGGCCCTTACCCACGGGAGAGCTGGCCCCTGCGGCAGGGAAGATGATTCCTCGTGGACTATTGGCAGAGAATCTTCCATTCCCTTTGCAAACACATCTCAGCAAGGGTTCCGCCCGAGCTTTGCTTCAGCTTGCAGAGAAGATCAGCTGGGAGGAGGTCGGGTAGAGGCAGAAGAGAGCAAAACAAGGCAAGGAGAAAAATCAATGCCTCGTTGCAAGCAGGTGGGAGCGGCGGTGGTGATGAATATTTACCATGCAGCGGTCTAATGATTTTGGAAATGTTTTTCTGACTGTACTGAGCGCTTGTGGGATTGTTTTTCAAGAAATAAAATACATTAAAGCTCGGTCATTAAGAGCTTAAAGAAGGAAGAAGCGCCGGCTCCCCAGCCCATTAGCCCACCCTGTAGTTAAGTAAGGGCCCCATTCCTAATGCATTTTTAATTTATTCTGTTTTGTAAAATAAAACTTTAAACTGCTCCTTGCACCATCAGATTTGCAGGCAGCTCCCAAGACTGTCCCCACCCCCACCACGGAGCGCTGGGGAGCTCTGGTGTGATCACAACCGAACTTCTGCTTCAAGAGCTTTCCTGCCAGGTTTCCTGCATTCAAGGTGGCTCCCGCCAGCTCAGCTCTTGGCAGCAGTCCCGCCTCGTTTTCTTGCCTAGGAAAGTTCCCGAGGGCTGTCGGGATGGCTGCTGGTCAAGTGCGTTGCCCACAGTCACACCGCGCATCAACCCAGGTCCCCTTATAACTAATCTGATTCCATTTCCACTGCACCAGGCCAACGGGTTGGTGCCCTCATCTCAGACCACAGCTGGGACCTTTCCGGAGAACTCCGCATCCCCTGGGTGTCCTGGGCTACTGAAAGCGCTCGCTGAATATTGACTGATCCTCTAGTTGAGATAGGTTATCTTGTTAGGAGGTGGGAAGGGCTGTGTAGCTGTATTTCCATCCTGCTTCGCTAACCCAGGTCACACCGGCTGGCTGTGACCACAGATGCGACAGGAAGCGGCCTGGTTTGTCTGATTTATGAGACTCTGGGAAGGACCCCTGGCTCCACATCTGGGTCTCCACAAAGCTTTACAGTCTGCAGAAACCATGCCCCTCTCACAGTGAGAGCGAAGCAAGACTTGTGGGTGAAGGGGGAGCACTCTGAGCTGAAGTTCCTGGAAGGGGAGGGATCAGAAGATCACATCCTGATTCCTGGGGAAGTGGCAGATGAGCATGCGCACACTTCCCCCCTCCACTTCAAATCTCCCCTCCTCCCCCTACATCCCCTCCCCGAGGTCTCCTGCTGTGTCTCGCATTCCCATCTATGGGCACCCAAGACAGGATGGGGACCCAGAAGCCATTTCACTGCCCCACAGGAGCCATTTCCCCGGGAAGAGATTCCGATTTGCAATGAACCATAAAGAAGAAACACGCGTTGTTAAGCCTCTACATGTGCTGGTATTATGTGAGCTATCTTCACAGAGTAGGTTGTTGTTTTTGTGTGTGTGTGTGTGTTTTTCAATTTTCAACCAAAGAGGATGAATGAGATTATTCCAATTAAAAAATGAGAACTCCTAGGCTTGAAGAGGCTCATAAACTTGGGCCGGTATGCCAGACCTGACCAATCATTCAACTATCAGGTGGAGCTGCCTCTTCGACCAGACTGACTAGGGACTAGGGGGTCTGGACCCTAGGGGACCACCTGGTGACCAAGCAGAGTCTTCCTTCATGTGGCTTTGGCCACTCGTACAAGAATTCACCTTAGAGAGTTATCTCACCGTGGGGAGTTATCTCAGTGACGATCCTGCAAGGAGCTTGTCTCTGTGGGTCAGAGGCTCAGCACTGCTGAGAAAACCCTTTGACGGAGAAGCAAGGACTACCCCAGCTTGGCGTGGTGATCCATGAGGCCAGCTCAGGGCCTGGCTTAAGCCACCCCCTGATCTGTGGAAGATGCATACTAATGGTCAGATTACTGGGCCTAACTTAATTGCTGTTTTTAATCTTCATTACTGGGAAGAAGGCAGTGGGCAGACTGTCAGAGCATCTTTTACCCAGACCAGGAAATGAATGCCAGTCTTAGTGGGGCTAAGATCAGCCTTAGCCCCTGCACTGAGTGCCATCTGCATATTTCTCTGGGACAGATTTGAGAACCTTCTTCCTTCTCTTGTATAAAAAAATATATATAAACAAAAATCCTTTCCATTTATGTTCCTTCCTACCCCTCTCTTACCTTTGGCATTTTTCAGCTTGGCTCATACTTTATTTTCAGGATACCAACAAATCACTTGTTTATTTCCATGGCAACTTGCTGCACACACACGTTATATTGTGTTGGTGGTAATTGGGTAAGGGAATGACCTCCACTAACAGCAAGCCCTGGGACCTGTGCTGGTCTGCTGGGGAATGCCGAGTGTCAGCAAGCTACCCTTGTGGGCCCAATAGTCTTACGGAAGGAAGAAAATCATACAGCTAAAAAAGGTAGCTTATGGTATAGACAACCTGGGGAAAACAATGAAAGGCCCTGAAAAGGCAATGAATGGGAAGGAGCTGGGAGAAATTAGGAAGTAGCTACTAGAGGATGAAGGGTTAAAGATCAAGAAAGACGTCCGTGATGAAGCTAATTCAAGTTGGAAGCAATGATAGAATGCTCAGGTCCCGTGAGTCCATCTGTAAGCCACCTTGTCGGCTTCTCTGCCTGTGTCAAGTCGACACAGTCAGGCGGCATGCCCCACTCCGGAAAGATCAGGCAAGGACTATCTCCTAGAATCTTCAGAAACCATTTGGTCTAATTGCCTAGTTTTTCATATGACAAATGAAGGCCCACGGAAATTAAATGCTGTCTGTGTCCTAGAACTAGAATGTGGCAAAGATGAAGCTGACGCTCTTCTGCTTACCAAATGCATCCATTCATCAGTCTACCAAATTTCCATGCCATTTGTCCATCCATCCACCCACTTGCTTATCCATCCATCCATCTATCCATCCACCCATCACACAAGTCTTTCCTAACTTAAAGACCTAGAGTTCTAACATACTCTGGGTCAGAATTGCATGTTGTAGTGTTATTAATTTATAATAAGCACTAGACTTTTTTCATAATTTCCTAATCACATATTCAACCGGACACTTCTCAAATGGTAAATGGGCAAACAAGTTGTGGAACATACATCCAAGGGAATCTTATTCAGCCATAAAGAGAATGAAGTACAGATACATGTTTCAGCATGGATGAACTTCAAAAATATTATGCTAAGTAAGAGAAGCCAGACCCCAAAAAAGTCACATATTGTATGATCCCATTTATATGAAATATTCAGAAGAGATACATCACAGAGACAAAAAGCAGATTAGTGGTTGCCAGGGGCTGGAAGGAGGAATAAATGATGAGCAACTCTTAATGGGCATGGGCTTTCCCTGGGGATGATGAAACCGTTCTAGAATTTGATATAGGTGATAGTTGTATAGCATGGCAAATGCTATACTGAATTGCACAGTTTGAAATTTATGGTCTTGTTTTATGAGAATTTCATCTCAATTTTTTTAAAAAAACTTTGTATTTCCTTTGTGACCTAAAGGAGTATGGTGGGGATGGTGGGGGGACGGGCGGGGTGGGGGGTGTAGTAGCCCCTGGGTTATAATTAGGAAGCCTCTGTGAATGCTTCCAGCTTCATGAATGGGGTGATTTTCCTACAGAAAGGGGCACCCTAAAACTAAGAGAATCTGCTCCTAAGGACTTCTAACTCCTGAAGGTACTGTGATTTCAGGGCCCCCAGTAAGGGGGTTTGTTGACTTCCCCTAATCATGAGCCCTGAACCTTTCCATTACCCAAGGCAAGGCTGCTGGGAGCTAAGCTAAGCGGCCGAAGACCTTGAATGGAAAACAGAAATTTGAATTTAAAAAAAAAGAAAGAAAGAAAAACCTCTACAGCTTCAGCTCCTGTCACTATTTTTGATAGATTTCTGTCCCTTGTGCACTGAATTATTATCATTGTCACCAGCACATGGGGGAAATTTCAATGTGCCTGTTAGAAATGTCAAGTTTATTAGACACTCACTCAAAGCTTAGTTAATTTTGTTATTTTGTTCTCTACTCCCACTGACTTTTAATTTTATTTATTTATTTTTGGCCGTGTGCACGTGGCTAGTCCAACCATATAGACTCATTTTCATGCCCTAATTTTAAAACACTTGAAGAAATCCTGCCGAGGTTCTTGGTTGGAATGAGCGCAAGACGGAGCAAGACACTTGCAGGAGGGGAGCAGATACCTGTTGGCTCTGCTCAGGCCGCTGCCTGTGGCGGGCGGGGGGCCGGGGGGTGTCTGTCCCTGGGGAGAGTGATTCTTTTCTTTCCAATCAATGTAAGCATCAGGACTCTGGCCTTGGGACTTGGCTTTCCATGTTCTTTTGTTTGGGGGGAATTGCTTCCCTCTCCCTGATAAATGGTCTTCTCAGAGAGATCACATGGGTCACTCTTGACCTCGGGCTTCTGCAGGGACTCTGTGTAGTGTCTATGGTCGCCCACTTTGGGTGGGTGGTGACGCCTCCCTTAGTCTTACCTTTCCAAGTACACAGTTTCTAAACTGAGACAAAAGTCTACCGAAAAACCCACCAAGAGTGAGGAGGCTCAAAGAATGCTTTTCTTGCCTGGTGCCAGCTGTCCGACCCCCCAAAAAAACAACTAAACTCTGCCCTAAGGGAATACCTACTCATAGCCATCCTCCCTGTGGGCCAGCATCTGTGGGTTTCTGAGACCCGACCTCTCTAAGAGGGTGGGAAGCCTCCCCACCGCACTGCTGCAGGTGGTTTCAAACTGCTGACCTATGGGTTAACATCCAACTTGTAACTACAAAGGGGCCACCAGGACTCCTTTCAACTGCCGGAAGAGTGACTTAAATATTTGGGGCACCAAAGGATCAGATTGTTTGTGCCGCCCAGGAAAAGGCTCTCATGTCACAGCTGAGCAGACAGTACATCTACACCTGCTCTCCAGCCAGGGGTGGAGAGAGCAGGTGGGTGGACAAGGCATCCTTCTTAGGAGATGTCCGTGATGTAACTCTCATCCTACTCCCAACAAAATGCTATTTTTGCTGGGTATTTTGAGTTATTGCTGTTTTTAACCCCACAGCTTAGACGTCATGATGGTTGTTGCTTTTTCAGTCAGTGCTTAATTAGAATTGCCCACATATTACTAATATCCTATCTCATCATTTTTCCTTGATCTCACACATCCCATCTGGGATCATTTCTTTCTACATAATGTACATTCTTCAAAATTCCTGTTAGTGAAAGTCATTTGTCTCAAGATACACTTATCACACCCTCCTTCTCAAAAGATGATTTCACAAGTTATTCTCCCTGCACATGGAAGATATTATTCAACTATTTTATGGCTTCCATAGCTACTTTTGGAAAAGTCAGTCATCAGTCTAATTGCCATTCCTTTGACCATGATATGTCTCTTTGCCTCTGACCTTAAAAAAATTAAGGGATAACATATTCATTTTTTAAAGTGCTTAAATCATAAATGTACAGCCCACTGGCTTTTTACAAAGTGATTACAGCCATGTGATCATCCCTCCGACAAAGAGTTCTAGAAGCTTCTTCTAGCCATTCCCCACCCCCAAAGACAAGTACTGTTTCCCTAGATCAGATCAGTTTGGCCTGATTTGGATTGTTTTCCCTTTGTCTTTGGCATCCTTCGGATTCAGTCTTTTGTGTCTAGGTTGAGTGTTTTGTGTTATTTATCCTGCCTGGACCTCCTGGAACTAAGAGTTTGTGTTAACAGTTTGAGACAGCTCTCAGCCGTTAACTTTTCCACTCTCGCCTCTTCGGATTTTCTTTATTATTCTAGGCAATGAGACAAACATTAGAATTTCCTACCTTATCCTTCCTGTCTTGGCCTTTATTCAACACTTTCTAAAGCCCTCTGCTCCCCTGGACTACATTAGATCTTTAAATTCATCAACTCTCCCTTCTTCTGAGTGGAATCAGCTGGAAAGGTCCACTTACATTTTTAACTTCACTTACACTTTTCACTGGAGTCTTAGTTGATCTTTGCCCAACATGCTTAGTCATTTGTTATAGATTCTTTTTCCTGGCTCATGATTTTCAAGCTTCTTTAAAAAAAAAATCTTAGACTACACTAAGCCTCCTTAGTTTATAGCCGGGGTGTCAAACTGCGGGCTGCATGCGGCCCCAAGGTAATTTTTTGTGGCCCGTGATGCTCTGGAATAAAATGAAACTAGAAAAAAAATGTTATGAAGAAAATAGCACTTAGGGGAGATCGAGGCAATACCGTACACACAATATCCACGGTAGATTTTATTTCAGAGCACCATGGGCCACAAAAAATTACCTTGAGGGCCTCATGTGGCCCGTGGGCCGCCAGTTTGACACCCTGGGTTTCTAGTCTATGTCTGAAGTCTTTAGGGCTACAATTCTGCTCTCTGCTGTTCCCACTGGGTTTCACTCCTAGGGCTTTGCTTCTTCGTGTGTTCTGTGTTTTATCCATAATCTTATGCGGGGCTAATCTGGAGAAATTTTATCAAGGCCCAGAGAACTCTCCAGGAGCCCCAGCGACTTTCTGACACAGGCAGGAGAAAGACGAGGCTATGCTGTTCTCATAAAGACGTAACAACGTCGGGAACCTTCGATAACATGGCTAGCCGTACAAACGGACCTGGTGGCAATGGGGTTTGGCGTGGCTTGGTTTTCCAACATAGGTTCAAGATCTCTTGCTAGTCTCTTCTACAATGGGCTTGTTTTATTTTTTAAATAAACTTGATTTTAGAACAACTTGATATTGACAGAAACATTGCAGAGTGCACAAAATTCCTCTACTGGTTATACCCAGGTTCCCTATTGTGGATAGCTTAGGTTAATTAGCATGCTATATCTGTTATGGCTACCAGACCGATATTGATACTCTCTTATTAACTAAAGTTCACAAGGGTTTTAGATTTTCGGCCTTCTCAGTTCAGATCCCATCCAGACCTCCGAATTCCATTTAGTCAGCCCCTTTCCTCTGGCTCCCCTTAGCTGTGACAGTTCTCAGAATGTCCTGTTTTTGATGTCTTGGCAGTTTTGAAGAGTTCTGATTGGTTACTTTGTAGAACATTCTTCCATCAGGGTTCACCTGATGTTTTTCCCATGATAGCAGGGTATATGGGCTTGGGAGGTATGTTTTCCCATGATAGCAGGGTATGGGCTTGGGAGGTATGTTTTCCCATGATAGCAGGGTATGGGCTTGGGAGGTATGTTTTCCCATGATAGCAGGGTATGGGCTTGGGAGGTACGTGTTTCCGTGATAGTGAGTATGGGGTTGGGAGTTATGTATTTCCATGATAGTGGGGTATGGGGCTGGGAGGTATGTTTTCCCATGATAGTGGGGCATGAGGTTGGGAGGTAAGTTTTTCCCATGATAGTGGGGTATGGGGTTGGGAGGTACGTGTTTCCATGATAGTGGAGGTATGGGGTTGAGAGGGAAAGACCATAGGGTGGGTTGCTTTGGCTTTTGATTCATTCATTCATGGAGGATACAGCCTTGGAGTCTCAGCTTTCTGCATCCCGTATGATTAGCGTGCCCACCATGCGCGAGCCCTAGGCTCTGTCTTCTTTTCCCGGAGGTGCCTGCAGCCACAACAGCAGACGCTTCCAGTCGCCAGGGTCTGGCAGCTAGGTTGAAGGCATGAGCTGGCATAGCTTGCTAACCTTGAAGAGCGCTGGCTTTCGCTTTGCCTTTGGTCTGCACGGCACCCTGACTTTCTTATTGCTTATTCCATTCACATAGAAAGGTGTCCTTCTATATCTCTCTGATGTTGTTTTCATGGGCAGGGTTAGTCGAGAGATCATGCAACTGAAAATGAAAGTTGGACACTCTGTGCCACACACGTACACACACCACGAAAGCTTCAGTCTCCTCCCACGATCCATGTATTCAGTGTGCGTGGATTGAGCACCAACTGTGGACCAAGCCCTTTGTTAGACCCCAGAAAGCCTTAGTCCCCTTACATAACTCACCAGCTAGCAGGGAACAGCTTGTGCAGAGATTGGGCATTGGAGAGAGTAGGAAGAGGACAGTGGGCAGAACCCAGAGAGCCGGGGAAAACAATGCTGAGTGAAGCACCAGAGAGCAAGCAGGGATCAAACCAGGAAGGCCGTGCTGTCGAGATTAAAATGCTAGGGTTTATCCTACGCACACTGGGAAGCCACAGAAGGTATTTTTATTCAGAAATGAATAATGCGATATGATAATATAATGTGACATGATCCAATGAGCTGTTTAAAGAAATCTCTCCAGGCGCCAAGGGAAAGGGAGCCCATTAGGATTCAATGGAAAGACCAGCGAGGAGGCTACTGAAGACGACACAGAGGTGATGGAGGATGGGATTTGGGAAGATGCTCAGAAGGTAGGATACTCAGGTCTTGATGATGTATTGGACATGGGGAATAATGCATGGAGATGATCAAGGATGGTGCTCAGATCTCTAAATAGAGCAGCTGAAAGAATGGTGGAACCCATACTGCCCCTTGGAACACTGGGGTGGGGGGTAGAAAAGCCATCGATTTGAGCATATCCGATGTTGAAGGTGCCTTTGTGACCATCAAACGGAGCTGTTACATAAACATCCAGAACTCAAGACGAATCTGAGCTGGAGACATAAAAGGATGAGTGTTCTTGAACAAAAAAATAAATTGGGGGGGGGGGGCGGGGAGGAAAACAGTCCCATGAGAAGATGAGGAAAAGGCAGGGGAGGAGCCTGGGGCCCAGGACTTCATGGGACTCCTCCTTATAGTGTCTCCAAATTCTGAAAGAGGGTGCGTTTTATATCAAGATTTATAAGAATGCAAAAAAACCTCATGAACAACTAAGCATGGTGACCCTGTAGGACAGAGTAGAGCTGCCTCTTTGGGTTTCTGAGATAATCACCTTTTATAGGAACAGAGAACCTCCTCTTTCTCCCAAGAGGCAGCTAATGGGCTTGAACTTCTGACTGCAGTTTGCAGCCCCATATGTCACCCACTCTGCCACAACACCTCCTAATCGCTTGATTTCAAACCAAACCCAAGTCAGAAAGCCCCCCTACCACTGAAGCCACTCGCACTCACAGCAACCCAGCAGGACACAGTGACACCGCCCTGCCTCATCTTTCTCCTGGGGGATGGCTAATGGGATTGAATTGCTGACCTTGTGGTTAGCAGCTCTCAGGGTAACCCAGCACATCACCAGAGCTCCTAGAATTCAGGCAGCACGATGCTCTTTACACAAGGATACAAGGGACACGAGGGGCCCTGGGCTGCTAATCACAAAGTCGGTCATTCGAACCCAGCAGCTGCTCCAAGAGGGAAGGACGAGGCTTTCTACTCCCATGACGAGTGACTGTCTCAGAAACCCGCAGGGGCCGTGCGAACCTCTCTTACAGGGTCAACGTGGGGCCTCTCATGACCTAGCTCTTTCTTGGCTTGAGTCCAGTCCCTCTGCTCCTCCAGGGCACCAGGGACCTTCTAGCCGCAGGGCTGCACCTTGGGAAACTAAGGAGGATGAGGCAAGTCCTCGGGTCGAGCCGTAGAACTGCATCAGATGGCAAGCCCTGTGGGCTTTCCAACAGAGCCAGGCGTGCCCTGAGTCCTCTTCTCCTTTGAGAAGTAAGCGAATCAGTTGTTGCATTTAGACAGTTGGTTCCTTGGAGGAGTGTTTAATAACCAGTGGGGAGAGGGCGAGGGGGGAGGGATACTGATGGGGAGAAGCTGGCTTTGCCAAAGTCTGTGTAAGGTGGTAGGGACAGTAGGAAGGTAGGAGCTAGGTAGGAAACATGTGTACACTTATCTGTGTGGGGAGGTGGGACATAAAGAGGAGGGGAAGGGTGGCAGTGGCATAGGAGCGTCACCCAGGGGTCTCACTGATCATCGCCTCGCCGATCGTTTTCATGGATGTATTGCACTGGGTCAGCTGGCACACACTGGCATTAGGCAGGTCCAAGGCCTTGTCTTGATGGCAAGGAGACCGGCTTCCTGGCAGCCTGCAACAACAAAGCACTGGGAACAAGTCCTGGCAGATAGCCGTGTCCCTCGCTGAACGCTGGTTGTGATGGCGATGATGGCTGTAGCGATGGCGAGGCTGGGAATGTGGCAGGCTCTAGGGGCGCAGTCGACAAGGACAGTTCCCTGGTTTCCTGTTACTTCCAGGCTTGGACAAGCAGCGGGCAGAGGGAGTGGAAGCAAGGGAAAGTTCACAGGAAATCTGTCCTTGCATTGGGCAGGTGTGGGAGCCACGACTATGGAAGTACCCCCCTGTTTTAGGCCCGAGCATCCATGTTTGGAAGTTGTGGTAATTACGTAATCTGGTGTCAACTTGTGAAGGGGTGGAGTCTAGCATGTCAATCCGGTCACAACTTGGAGACCTCATTTGGAGGTATGACGGGGATAAATAGCTCACTGGAGGTGGGACACACTCACTTCCTGCGAGGCATTCCTGTTGACAAAACACATGGAGCCACGCTAGAGCCCTGGAACTAGAGGAGCCACGTGGAAACTCCTGCCACCGCTGAGATGCCTCCACTGCCACTGGATCCACAAGCCACCCACTGGCCTGTGATCTTTCTGAATTTGGCATCATTACATATGTTGCGTGAGTCTGAAGAAGAATTTATAGATTGTTATTGGACATATGGGCTAATATCGAATTGATAGACTTGATCTGGACTGGGCTGGGATGCTTCTCCATATACAATTGCTCTTTTACATAAAGTCCTTTCTTAAACACATATGAGTGTCCATGAATTTGTTTCTCTAGTCAACCCAGACTAACACAGAAGTGGAGGTGGAGAGCAGAGGACTGGGTGGTGCTGGGGATCCTGCCAAGGGGGCCTGGGTCATACTGAAGCAGCCCAAGGCATAGGGATTTTACTCTGCAGCCCAGAGCCGACATCATCCCCACCTGCTTCCTCACCACAGGGACAGAGGATTGATGATGCAATAAGAGAACCAATCCTTCATCTGGACGCTTGGTTTAGGGCTCACTCCTCCTCCCCAAGCAGCAAGCATGGGCTTAGCTGGAGCCCTTGACAGCCCCACAGTTAACCCCAGCACAGAGCGAGACCGGAGCACATGCCACACTCCCAACACCAAGCAGGACCTTTGCTGTGGGCTGCCTGCGACAGGACCAGCTTCTCCACGCTACTGCTTCCCGTCCCCTAGTGCAGTTCAGGTTTGATCTCAGACTAGCCAGCGACGGCACCCCAGCTTTGCCAGGGGTTAGCCATGCGGTCTTGAGAAAATGGCTTAAACTTCAGACTTGGATTTCCTCGTTGAAAAACTGGAATAAGAAAGAATGGCATCATGTAGGCTAGCTCTGAGTGTCAAATGATTAAGCATACGTGAAGAAGGGACCTAGAATCGAGGCCCAGTCCCTGTTGGCTGCCTTCCTCAGCTCCCAGGCCCTAGGCTTCCCAGGCTCCTCCCATGCTTTTGTCTCCTAAGACACCTGTCACTTTCATACCTGAGCATCAAGTCCCAGAAAAGGAAGAAGCCAGCCCACCACTATGTCATTTCTCCTCCTGTCACTGGCATCCTGCCCAAGAGGGCAGCATCTGGGCACATGAAGCTGGCAACACCTTGGAGAAAATAGCCAAGTAGGGAAAATTCCTCTATCCTCTTGTTTCTGTGCCCCCCTCCATCCTCTTGTTTCTGTCTCCAACTCTTTTGGGCTCTCCCTTTCCTCTTGATCTGGAAACGATCTAGATGGGCCTTAATCCTGAGGATCGACAAGACGGGCTGCTTACCCTTCACAAGAGCACGTCCTTTGAATGAAGTAAACTGCCCTGCTGTGAAGTGACTTCTAATAGGGCCTCTGAAGGCACCTAGGCCAGAAGGACACGTGAGAGGAAGAGGCTTGAAGGGCGACTTGGGTCTCCCGAGAGGAGACATCTTGAAAAGTGGCTGGAAGGATGTCCTGGTATCTGACTCACAGCTCCCTCTCCTGAGGGCTCTGTTCCCACCGTGGCAGTCATGGGAATGAGCCTCGCCGGCCTCCTACTAAGGCTGTCCAGTGGATTCTAACCCATGGTGCCCCCATGTGTGTAGAGCAGAGCTGGGCTCCATGGAGTTTTCAAGGGCTGCTTTTCAGAAGTCGATTACCAACTTGGCTTTTCTTCCAAGTTCTGCATAGAGTCATACTGCTAACCTTCCAGTTAACCAGCCCATGCAGGCGCTACAAACCATTGTGTTTACCATTGTACCACTCAAGGACCTGCTAGGCCTCCCACTACAGAGAGCATAATGACCTGGCACCGGACTCCATGACTATGCTTGCCTGGAGGCCAATCTTTGCTTCGGGCTGTTCCAGACTGGTGATAGAGCACAGAACCTGGACGAAGGCAGACCCATTCCCAAGAGACAGGTGACTGTCACTGACTGACTTTGGATCATGGACTCTCCAGTGACTTGGACGAGCCTTTCATAGATTTCTTGGCAATCTGGGTTGCATGCACACAACCTTCCTTCATCTCTCCTTCATTTGAAGGTCAAACTTGCCACTCACCCTGACTGTTCCCCGAGTCTTCCCCAACTCGCCTGCACCCCTCCTTTCTTTTCACATAGGCATTTCCTCAATGAGCTCCTTGTTGTCCATTTGATCTTGGAAGGCCCAGCCAACACACTTCTCCTTGTCCTTTTTCAAGGATGCCTTGTGAATGCTGTACATCGAAGTCTGTCTGCCTTTACCTGTCCCTGGATCTCACCCTGCAGCGCCTGCATGGGCCTAGCAAATGATCCTGAGAGGTGTACCTAGGTGGTAACGTCCTCCATTGTGTTTGCAGGGCTCCTACCCAAGAAGTGGGTAGGTACAATAGAAGACGGTTTATCCAGCACTTCCAGACTTCAGTGCCGTTGATGACTGCTATCTCAGCAGGTTAGACACGCAAACTCTTACAGAAAGCTTTGCTCTGAAATCCAAAGGAGGACAAAACCAGAACGCTTTGAACTGCATTGGCCCATGAGGCACAATGCTTCAGATGTGATCTCAAGTATGATAAGAAATAAGCTGGCTTCATGAGCAATGTGCTGTCCACCTATTACACAATAGACATACTGTCTCACTTATCAAAATTATAATTCTGATTAAAACTCACTTGAACAGATACTCGAGAAGGTGCTTGTATGCTCCCCACTGTTAGACCTCTGGGCAAGTCTGACAGCTATGCGTCCCAGGAAATCAGAGGCCGAGTGCAGAAGCAGTTGAAAAGTCAGCACAGGGATAGGGAAGTTCTTCAGAAAAGCACGTCAAGGTGGTCTCAGAGTCAAAGACTGAGGTGGGAAGAGGATGGAGCTAAGACAGCCCAGAGCAGCTGCTGATGACAGCGTTAGTAGCCAGCATCCCATCTGGGCCTTTGTGCCCAGAGATTAGAGACCAGGCATTCACGACCTCATTGAAGGCCATATCCTCCTTCACTGCCACCCATCCCCACCCCAGTCTTCCAGCTCAAAGTGCTCCAAGCTGCCCTCAACTCCAGACATGGCTCAGGCAGCATGGCTCACTCTCTTCCTGATGAGGAAAGGCTCTGTATCTGGCTTTTCTCCAGAGCTGACCTCTCAGCTCTGGGAGGACCAGCACTGTGGCCCATCACTCAAAGCTTAGCACGGGGCTCCTTTGGAGCAGCTTACAGCAGAGAAGAAGTCAGATGGGTGGGCCAAAAAATCCACCCCGCAATGCAAAACCTTCCTGCCAGATCCCCTGGGGATTCTCACCTGCTGGCATTGACTATCAACAATGAGATTTCTATTTGGTCTTATAAGCTGTATTTTTTTTTCCAGATTTGTGCTGTAATTAATTGTCTGGTGAATCCTTGGATGCAAATGACATTCAGCCTATTTAGATGAATGGATTGTTGTTTGCAAATGACTCCATTGCTTCTGGTTTAAGGAACGGCTCCTAATTGACTCATGATGGCCACTCGATGCTTCAACAGGGAGAGTGGTGCGGACTTACGTCGGAGAAGCTATTACCGTATGAGATAGGAGTGCTCTAAGAAGTTACGGGTAAATCTGATTGTGTCCAGGAGGAGAGACGGATACATTCAGTCATATTGGATTTCAAATGTATTAGAGGACCTGAGAGATTGAGAGAGAGAGAGCCCAAGGGTAGTGCTTAGAGGAAGAAGGAATCTCAGTTAGAGAAAATAGCCAACTCCCAGGACTCTTCCTGGGTCAGTTATTCATTTATTTAATTGAAAAAATAAAATTGGCATGGAGCCCCCTTTCTCTGTGCTCCCCATGATTCCAGTGAGTACTGACACAAACGAGTTGTCATTCCTTCAATTCCAACTCACGGTGACCACGTGTGTTGTGGAGTAGAAAGCACCGTAGGCATTTGGAGACTGTGAGCTTTGGGGAGTAGACAGCCATGCCCGTCTGAGGCACCCCTGGGTGGGTCCAAACCCTCAACCTTCCAGTAGTCAAGTGCTTAATAGTTCACACCACCCGGGATTCCGTCCAAAAGGCCATGCAAAAAGTCTGCACTTTGCCTACGCTTGTCAGGGTTGGCAGTTCAGTCCTACCCAGCAGCACCAGGAAGACCTGACTTTTGATTCAGGTGCCACGCGAGTGGGAAGTAACTCGCTGGCAGTAGGCTTCTGGGTTCAATGGTACAAGGATAAATCAGTGGCCTGCCTGCGACAGTCAGTGTTGAATGGTAGAACTCCCGTCTGCCATGCAGGACACAGAGGTTTGTGGTCTGGCCCGAACACACTGAACGTCCCCACCACTCCTCTGGCCCTCCTCTGCCTGTCTGTGGCTGGGATGCTGAGCACAGACACAGACCAAGGAGGCGTTGGTGAGCTACTTCTCAAAATCAGATAATGAAGACCTTAGGGCGCACATGGTCTCATCCCCACCGATCGTGGGGTGGCGTGGGAGCACGAAGGTGTTGTTCCACTGTGCCTGGGGCTGCCGTGTGAGTGGGGGGACGCACTTGAGTTGAGGGGGTGGAGGGTGGTCAGCTAACCGCTACGTGTTTTTCCAAAGCAGGGGTCGTTCTCAGCCCAGCACGGTGTCCCACCTGAGTCTCGCGATGTCTGCGTTAATACCTGGCCTGGGCTCTGCGCGCCAGCGAGACCAGTTGGGCCCTGCCTGCCCACGTGAGTGCACGCACAAGCCCGCGCCTCTGCACGCCTGCTTCTGAGATCGCCCTCGGCTCGTCTGAGTGCCCCTCTCCTTGTTGACCTGCCCTTGTCTTGACGATCACAGTGACATGGGAGACACACAGAGGTGAGATGAGGCCTGGAAGAGTGACTGAGGGGAAGTGATTCCGAGCGCAGGGGGAGGGGAGAGCTTGCCTTGTTTCAAAAGGACAGTCCTTCATTTCAACTCCAGAAAGAGGCCTGTCCCCATCACCCCCACCTGCCTCCTCCCCCAGCAGCTGCTCCACTTCCTCCTGCTGCCTCCAACCTGTGTCTCCTCCGGGAAGAGCCCGTGTCTCTGCGGTCAATGGTCCATGGGTGTGGAGAAAGCATATGAAAGCGATCTTTCCGCTGGCCCAGGGCCGGAGGCTGCTTTGCACATGTCAGCCCCTCAGTGCACGGTGACGCCTTTGCTAAGCTGTAACAACAGCGCGCACCGGCCACCAGGCAGCAAATGGATTTCGGTTCCACTTTGACTCCTAGTGAACAGCCCTGCCTGGGCCACATCCATCAGCAGGGGCCGATCCCGCCGCAGGAACAGCCCGGTTTAATGGCTGCCTCCCTGCGCATCACACCTCAGCCTGATTAAACTGTTATATAAAGAGAAATGTTTTTGCAATAAATATCTGTCAGGACTTTCAGTCAGGTGCTGGGGCCACTTTTGCGGAGTCATGGCTCTTTTCTCTTCAGTTAATGAAGCTTCCTCAGGCCCTGGCAAGGGTGGACTTTGGGGAGAACAAGAACTCAGAGAGGAGTGAGCACAGGATGTGGCTGCGCGGGGTGGAGGGCAAATTAGCAGTCCCGAGGGCTCCCTACGACTCCCTCGTTCCTGGGCCTGCAAGTGAGGCCCCCCTCCCACTGTGCTGAGCAGGGAAGGTAGATGCAAATCATATTGGGGGTGCTGCCAGGCCCACTCTGTCCCCCAGCTGGGTCACTTCCTCTGAGTGAGCCACATGTGGGGTATCCAGGAGAGACCCCAGTATTGTGCTTAAGGGATATCAAGGAGCTCTGGAAGAAGGTGACTTTATGACTGAGCTGCCAGGGAGTGCCCGGCCCAGTGACAGTGGCTCCCAAGTACAGTGGAGCAAAATGCCACTGCCTGGTCCTTCACAATTCCCAGGACTCGATGCAGGTGGACCCTGGCGATGGCCCGTAGGGTTTCAATGACTGGGTCTTGGGTGTGGTTGGACAAGCTTTTCTTCCTCGTTTGTCTCGGTCTGGCAGACCTGCTGACGCCTGGCGGGCAGATGGTGGCAGAGGATGCGGTACATTGACTTGGAATCTCATGGAAGAGGCAAGAATCCTTCCACTGAGCCTCCAGCACCTGCAGGCCCTCTTCTAGATGCTTCCGGGGTCTTCGTACACTTAGGAGCCATGCGGTCCTCACAAGGGTCCAACGAGACCACCGTCAACTCTGTTTGACAGATGTGAAGGGGGAGCGGCAGAGAAGGGAGAGGGGGCTGCTTCGTTCACACAGCAAGGAGGTGACAGCCAGGATGTGCCTCCATGGTCACACTCCAGAAACTTCCTCTGAGCCTCTTAGGTGTGGCCGAGCATGACGGACACTTCTGAGGTCCTGCACACAGGCACACCTCAGAGACTCGGAGACAGTGTGGGGTTGGTTCCAGACCACTGCACTAAGGGGATGACCTCAATAAAGCAGGTCACACGGACTTTTAAGTTTCCCCAATGCATGTAGAAGCTATGTTTACACTACACTGCAGTCCCTTAAGGGATTCCTGGTGGCATAGTGGTTACAAATTGGGCCGCTAATGACAAGACCAGCAGTTCAAAACCACCATTCACTCCTCAGGAGAAAGATGAGGCTTCGACTCCCAAAGAGGGCTACAGACTCAGAAACCTACAGGGGGAGTTACATTCGGTCCTGTAGGGTCACAGTGAGGCAGAATCGACTTGATGGCAGTGATTTATTTTTATTTATTGTTGTAGCCTCTTACCTGTGCAGGATGACAACATTTGAAAGATTGTGAAAATTGCCAAAAGGTGACAGAGAGAGACAGCAGGCGTGCCCTTTACCAAAAAACTGGCACTGTATGGACAGAGCTCTTCAGTCTTAAAAAATGTAGTCTGCAAAGCATCCTAAAACGAGATCTGCCCGAACTCAAGTGTATGGTGAGCTGTGTGCTCAGCAGGTGCTACAGGGCATTCGAGGTTGAGGATACTCAGATGTGTGTGTTGCCTCCAAAGAATTTGCGAGACGGCTGCGGCAGGAAGACCATGCCTGCCAAAACGGTCCAGAAATCATGAGAAAGCACCTCCAAGAAATGAGACACACAGAGAAGCAATCGGTCAAATGCCGATGACTTCTGAACCCACCCTCCAACCCCACCTCAGCCCCACCCCCATGCACCTGGAAAGAGACGCTTGGGGATCTGCTACTGAAAGGTCACAGCTTTGACCCCCGGTGGAAGATCGATTCTACTCAGAATCACAGGGAATGCCAGGCAATTCAATGGCAGGCAAGTCTTTGTTTTTATTCTTGATCTGGGAAGCATGAAGGCATCGCCTCTCCCATCCTGGGCCCCAGCCATCATCTCTAAACGGTCTGGGTCACGGGAAAGGGCTTTGCTCCATCCCTGCGACTGGAACTGAAGTGTGGCTGAACCTAGTTGGGTCCCTGCATGTGGGGCGTGTTTTGTGAAGCCCCAAGGACGAGAGTAGCTACGGACAGAAGGAAGGAAAGGACAGGACACTGTCTCCCGACTTTCTCTGGAGGGAAGGGGAAGCGGCTGCGATGGGACTTGAACTCTTGCTGGAGGCTCAGTGTTGGTGACAAGGTTTCAGACGTGGGGCCCGGAATCCTACCCAATTGCTCATTGATGATGCTGGGATGTCACGTTGATGCATCTTATATGTTGGCCAACTGGAATAGAAGCTGAGGGCTTTGACTCAGTGTGAATTGCTCTACGCCTTCAGAAAAGGGAGCGAGAGCAATGGATAAACTTTCCAAGAAACTAATTATCCCACAGACAGTCCATGCTATCATTTTAATCCAGACAGAATGCCTTAATGGACACAGGGTTCAGAGACAGCCCATCAGGACACAAAGTAGACCCGTTTCATCATCTCTCTCTGGCAGATAACGAAGCTGCTTCATTTTATTTTGTTTTATATCATATCAGCCTCCCCAGGCCCAGTGAGTAAAAAGCTGGCATCTTGCCAGAGCGGGCAAGAAGGCTGAGAGATGGAGAGAGACCGTGAATCTCTGGAAGGAGATTCCCCACACCTGGCCTTCATCATCGCAGGATAAAAATCTGAGATAAGCAATGGGTTGTGGGAAAGGGATCCTCCCACCATTTTCAAAAGGTAATGAGAATGTCAGGTTGAAGAACCACTCGTGGCCTTGTGTACATCAGTCAGAAAGATGACTTGCTTTGTCACTGGGTCGTAAACGTGCTGGGCACAGGATTTTCTTGGCTGGCCTGACTCAATCGTCCAGGCTGGGAGCTGACAGCCTTCTGCAAAGGAGGGCCTGTGCTGGGGACCAGGTCCAGAGCTGGCAGACTGGCTCCACCAGGCTCTCAATTTCTCTGGGACTGCTCCGGGCATTCTTCTGTCTTATCTCCCGCATAGACTGCCCTTCCATGAGCCCCCTTCCTTCCCACCTGCTTCCGCTTTACGGCTCCTCTGGCAGCTGCTGGCTCTGAGCGTCACTGTCCTCATGTAGAGATGGAGACAGTTAAGTCTACTTCACAGGTTGCTGGGAGGCTTCCATGAGATAAACCACCCACCATGCCTTGTCGGGAGCCCACGATGAGTGCTCAGGAAGGGCTATGTGTTATGGTAATAGCCACCCAAGGACCAACCCCCACCCCCCCAAAAAAAAACCACTGCCACCGTGTCAATTTCAACTCATAACAACTGTATGAAGGGTTTCCAAGGCTTCACAAATCTTTATGGGAGCAGACAGCCTCATCTTTCTCCCTTGGGCCATCTGATGCGTTTGAACCACAGACCTCGTAACCATCACTTTCCTGACAGGACCTCCGAGCTCCTGATTCCCAAGGACAGCACCTCCTAACTAAGCACTCTTCCTCCAGACTCCCTGAGGCCAACGCTTAGTGGATCTTTCACCTTCGTTATTTATGTGGAAGTAGGCACAGAGCCTACCGAACGCCTACCAGATCAGGTCCGCAGATTCAAAAGCTTGCTTCCACAGTCCTGGCTCTGCCTTGCCAGCCTCTTCGCTCCTGACCACAGAATACAAAGCTCTTGCGCATGTCATCCAGGGTCCTTACTCTTCCACTCTCACGCCAGCCTGTTTGTTACCTGTTAGAGCAGTCCATGCAAGCAGCCCTCAATTCCTCTTGAATACACTGATAGAGGCAATAGAATCCATATGCATTTTGTTTTCCTTATTAACAAAGGATATCATACATGGCTGAAAGGATGGCATCAAGTTAATATTTATTGAGCAACTATGAGGTGCCAGTTACCGGATAAGGACGTATGAATGAAGCTGAACTGAAGGGAACCAGGCTGCCTGGAGGGCGTATAAAGGGGATGCTTCGTGCTGGTACCTCCCATCAACTAATCATGCATGAAACCATCTCTTGGTCTCATGGGTTCTTGGCAGTCCTGCTTGTTCACACGAAACACAGATGCCAAGACACACGTGGTTGCACATGGAAGCCCGAGTGCACACAGTCAATGCGGCAAAAATTACTCCCCAGAGATGAGTAGGTTCCAAGTGGCCCTGTCCTGTAAGGCTGGATGACAACTCCTTGAAGCACTGAGTCGGTTACCCTTCACAGGCCACTGGGCAGCTTGCAGTGAAACACACGGCTGCTTTTGGTTTGCTTTGATTCCCTGGTCCTCGCCCTCACCATGGCGGTTTGGGCCTCACACCTCTCCCTTGGTCCTCTGTCCCAACTTCCTGCTCCACTCTCAGGTCTCCAGATCTTCCAGCCTGTTATATCAATGGTAAAGAAGAGGAAGACTAGGCTCTGCCTTCATAGCATCTCTATTTCCCCCTAGTAGCACTACCTTTGGGTGGGTGGCTGCCTGATTCAAAAACAACTTCCCCAGTAGGCCATGGGGTAGCCCAGCTTCTCACAATTTGGGAGGAAGGGGACAAGAGTGAGCTACAGTGGACTGGCCCTTAATGCACGGGTTCTCCTGTCCTAGGGGGTTAGCAGTGTGAGGGTGGGTGGGTGGGTCGGCTAATGGTGGATTCACGGACGTGCCACACTTTATGGTCCATCACAGTAGACCTTCAGCCTCCATCACAGTGAGGCAGAGGATCAAGTTTGCTGCCCCCAATAAGCTGGAGAACAGTGAAGTCTGGCATGGAGCCAGACAGACTCAAGTGTGACCTTGGACCTGTCACCTGACCTCTCTGAGCTCCACTGCATCATCTTTAAAATGAAAATGATCACATTACAAGGATGCTACTGAAGAAATGCATGTGAAAGACCAGAGTTTAACACCTGGCACCCAGTTGATGCTCAAAAAAATGTTTGCATGTAGCTCTGATAATTCCTTCCCTGCCTACATTGTAGGATTGTTGAGAAAATAAAATTATATATATATATATATATATATATATATATATATATATATACACACACACACACACAATCCCTGTACACCAAGTATATAAAGATGGGGAGGTGCTATTGTGCTAAAATACCCCAACCAAACCCCCTGCCATTGAGTCAATTCCAACTCATAGCAACCCTATAAAGCAGAGAAGCCTTGTTCTGTAGGGTTTCCAAAACTAAAAATGTTCACAGAATCAGAATGATTCATCTTTCTCCTGAAGAGTGGTTGGTGGGTTCAAACACTGCCAAACACTTAACCCTCTGCACCACCACCACTCCTTATGTCACCACAGGGGTCTGAAAATATTGTGTGCAAAGAACCAGACAATAACTAGTTTGGGATTGTGCGTCAGCCTCTATTGCCACTACTCACTCTTCTAGTGGAGCAAACGGAAAGCAGCTATAGACAGAAAGTCAATCCATGGGCATGACTTGTTCTGATACAATTATGAACAAAAATAGGCAGCAAACTTGGTTTGGTCTGTGGGGCCTGGTTTACTGAATCCACATTAGAAAGTGGGCGTGGATGGTAGGACTCCTCAGCCTAAGTATCTCAGGCTTGTGGTAGTTACATAATATTTGATCAATTTGAGTCTTAGGAGTGAAGGGGTGGGGTTTAACCTGTCAATCAGGTCGCAGCTGATGACCTCATTTGGAGGTGCTAAAGAGATAAATAGCTCACTGGAGGCGGGACACATGCTCACTCTCTGTGACACATGCTTGCTGACAAGACACATGGAGCTACGCTACAGCCCTGGAGCTGAGGCGCCACATGGAGACCCCTGCCAGGGTTGAGATGCTTACAATGCCACTGGATCCACAAGACTTTCTACCCACTTGTCAGTGGTCTTCCTTCATTCAGCATTATTACATGGCTGTGTGAGTCAAAGAGGAAATTATGGACTAGAATTGGACATTCGGGCTAATATTGGACATGTGGACTTGATCTGGACTGGGCTGGGATGTTTTCTTAATGTACAATTACTCTTTGATATAAAACTCTCTCTTACACACTTATGAGTGTCTATGAATTTGTTTCTCTAGCCTACCCAGACTAACGTAGGCCTTTGCAGTTCTACATTGAGTATTTGGTCTGGATCATCTTGAGACCCCAATATTCATGAACTTCAATTCACAGCAGGACACATGGACCCAGATAACAAGCACTAAAGTGACAGACTCCTGCTTCACAGCCTCCTAGTGAGTCTGCAGAGCTGGAATAGAAGAGTCAAGTCTTCCGAGGACTTCCTTGCAGCAGGAACCCGCCTTGAGCAGAGTTGCACAGATATCTACTGGGGCAGAGTGGATCAGTAAAGTAACTGCAGGCTTTGTGCGCAGCCCAAACTGTCTTTTGTTTCCCACTGTTCCGTGTGCTGAGCAAACATCAGTGCAAGCTTGTTAATAAAGGGCAACTGATATTCAGGTCAAAGAGAGACTGAGATGGATGGGACAAATGATGGCCCCTGTAAAGGGGGAACCTACCACCTGCCCGACACTTCATGGTTTGCATGTTGCTCGGTTGCTATCATGCTGGAGGCTTTGCTCCAATATTTAAAATACTAACATAGTTACACATGACGGAAAGCTTCACCAGAGCGTGCAAACAAAAATGGACCGGAAGAAAGGCCTGGGGATCTACTTCAGGAAATTAGCCAAATAAATAGTATGGATCCGAATAGAACCTTGTCTGATTAGCTTGACCAGGAGGGGTCGATCACTAGAGGAGGAGGTCATGCTTGGTGAAGTTGAGGGCTATCGAGAGTGAAAAGGGCCCTTGGTGAGATGGATTGGCACAATATCCACAACAATAGACTCAAATATGCCAGCAGATGTAAGGATAATACAGGACTATGAAATGGTTCATTTGTTGTCATAAAGTAGCCATGAGTTAGAGTCAAGTGGATGGCAGCTATACCTGTCAATCTATCTATCTATCTATCTATCTATCTATCTATCTATCTATCTATCTATCATCTATCTGTCCATCCATCCATCTGCCTACTCAGACATTCACCCACTCACTAGATATCTGTCTATCTACTTATCCAGCCATCCTTCTGCCTATCCATCCATCCACCTATTTATCCAGCTATCTATCTAAAGGCAAGGTGTGTGGGGTGGGGTGGGGGTGGAGCTGCTACTTAGCTCCTACTAAATGTTGCTATTTGGGAATTCCAGGTCATTGTTAATGATTTTTTCATTTCCTGGACAAGCTATAAATCAAGATTTCTTTCAAAATCTCCTGACTTTAAACAATGCAGCTAACAAGCAGGTGAACACTCTAAGGAGATCATTTTGTTCTTCTAAGCCTCCAGAACCTTAGAAACAGAAGCATCTCGACTTGCCCTAGAGATTACTGGGCAGTGCAAGGAAGGGTTCTCAGAAGAAGCCTGGGGATTTTCCATATCCAGAGTTTCTCAACATTGGCACTGTTGACTATCTTTATGCATTGTACGATGTTTACCAACATCCCTGATCCCTGTCTACTAATTGCTAGTAGCACCCTTCCCCAGCTGTGACAACCCAAAATGTCTCCAAGTACTGCCGAATGTGCCTTCAAAGCACCAAAGCCACCTCCAGTTGAGACCCCAGAGTTGATCACTCCAGGGATGGAGAGAATTGGCCAGGACACGACAATGTTGAGATGCTGACTTGCCAGATGATGGGGCTTCAGCAACAATTGCTGGGAAAATGCATTTAAATGAACAAATTTTAATGTAGACTTTAATCTCTACTATTGCCTGAAGCTCAAGGAAAATTGGTGACCGTTTAAAAATATTAATTGGAGCCTGCTATGAATCAGCGGAGGGTGAAAAGCCGGAAAGGTATGGCTAATGAGAAGGCCTGGCGCCTGTGGCATGGAGGAGCAGAGAAGGTGGGGCACCAGCTGGAGACAGATGGATGAGAAGCTATGGCTTCCCAAGAACAAGGAGCCCTGCCAGGGAGTTTGTGGGCCTTGGGAAGCAACTCAGCCTCAGCCACCTGGGACCCAGAGGCAAGCTGAGTGTCCAGGCCTTGAAAGGTCAGGTTGACAAACAGATTACTGTTAAAGTCGATGCTGATGGACACTTTGTTTCATATCATCGATTGCAGTGCCCACAATTTAAGATCACTGGTTCTACTTCTCCCCTTTCTTTCCCGTTTCCCTCTTTCTTAACCTTCCTGAACATGCCGCCCATTCTGTCTCAAGCAGCTGATTATTCTAAAGGGTGTGAACTGCTGCAGTACTATTGTTCCCCTTACAGACCTATTGGTTGCCTGAAAATTGAGCCGGTTCATTTTCAGACTTGAAAGATGACTGTGGTCTTTGCCTTGAGGGCTCCACCAGTCTCTACCTGACAAGTATGCCGGGTCTCTTTCGTGATTTTGGATTTCTGCAAACCATTTGAGCGGACAGATGCGTTCTCCTCTCCTATTAGACTCACAGTCATAATAAACACGGTGATCCTTTAGACAATGACTTAAGTTCTGAATGCCGTTCAGGTTAAACTCTGGTTATCGACACTGGAAGTCCGAAAACATGGAGGAAGCGGTGTCAGGATTCAAGGGAGGTCTGGGATGATGGAGATACTGAAAGGCTTAGGGGGCCCCTGAGAGGAGCGGTGATCAGAGGGTCTTTGAGGAGGGAGATAGAGCTGAAAAGGATCCATCGGAGAACAAGTCAGTAGTCAGAGGGGTGGCCCCGAGGGCTCTCGATGGAGGCACCGGCGCTGCAGGAAGACATCTCTATGGGGAGGAGCTGTGGCCTCAAGCCTCCCCTGAGCTTTGAAGCCAAGTAAGAAAAAACCCCAGGGCTTTCCACCTATTCATTTCCACCAATTCGACTTTCCTCCCAGATATACTGAGTCCACATGGACAGTTCAGCAAGATCCCCAGGCCTTTTTCAACTGTAGATTTTGATTGAGTGTATCTGTAAGGAGGTGTGTGTGTGTGTGTGTGTGTGTGTGTGTGTGTGCAAATTCTCAAAAGGAGGTCAGGTCAGAAGGAAGTGGTCCCAAGCCTTGGTTGTGAAAACAACGCACCTGTGGCAGCAGGCCCTTCCTCATGCGTGGCGACCCTGTATTTCCAGAGTGGGTCTGTGCTGCGTGGGCTTTTCCCGACAATAACCTTTGCAAAACCAACAGGCCTCTCCTGCACCACCCACTCCTGGGCTATTAGATTCGTGTAAACAATTTGGACCATGCAGGGTGTGAAATGAGCCTCTAAGTTGAGGTTTCTCATTTTCAGTTCCTCAGGCCAGAAGACAAGATGGCAGTTTGCTAAGCGAGGGACCTCACTGAGGGCTGGCCACCAGAGCTCCCCAGGGAGCGGGGAGAGGAGGCAAGGCCTGAGTCCTGGCCACGTGTCTGTGTCTAGGGTCTCAGCAGCCATGGATACCTGCTGAAGGCAATGTGTGTGCATGTGGGGTGTGTGTAAGCCACAGCTCCAACCCTCTAAACAGGTGGGGTGAGAGAGAAAGATGAGACTTTCTATTTCCGTAAAGAGCTACAGTCTCAGAAATCTACCGGGGCAGTTCTACCCTGTCCTCTAAGGTTGCTGCAGGGCAGAACCGACTCAATGGTGGTAGTTTGGCTTTGGTTTTTGAAGCAGGTAGGTCAGTGGCTAGCAGTCCCATATGATGACTAAAGAAACTGAGATGTGAGAAGTATCAACTCATTCAAGGTCAGGTCGCCAAGATCGCAACCTAGGGGTCACTCCCTAGTCCCAGTCATGGGTTCTTTGCACATCTCATGTTGCTTGTTTTATGAGAGTGTGTCTCTGGGGGTAGCATCAATGAGACAAGAAGAGCCCAACCTCAGAATTGCTACCTGTGAGGAGCACCTGCATTGCACTGGGCCCCCGCCATCTATCTAGATGAGACTGCTCGGGATCTCAGTTGACAAGCCTCACACCACCACCCCCAGCCCAGCCTCCACCAGGCGTGCACTGACCTCATTTCCCTTTGATGAGGCCCGTGCGGTCTTCAATAACGCAGTCCCCCACCTTGTACTGAAGAGGCCTGTCACCCCAAATAACTTGAAAGCAGACAGAGGGAGTCAGATCAGCATTCAAAATCATTTATTTATAGCGCAGAGCATAAAGCCTGCAAAGAGACTACAGGCAAGCGACAGCCACAGCACCCCTTGAGGGCAGTTGGGGGGCTCTGCCACCCCCACGAGCTGCTGCAGAAACATGCCTTCAGATGTAGCGCCCAGAGATGGTGCTAGGGAGGAATGCAGAAGGGGCTGGAGTAAGGTATCAAGATGGGGAGAGAAGAGAAAGAGCAAATGCATGACCTCAGTTAGTGTGAGGTTAGGGAACGTCTGCAGAGCTTGCTGGAAGACCTGAAGATGTCCCTCACTGGAGGGCTTACCTAGAGTCTGGGACCCACCCCATTATGGCTGTGTTTGCTATTGTTGATGTTCGATGTCTCCTAATGGGTTCTGATTCAAAGTCACCCAACAAGTATGAGTCACAGTCAAACCCTGCCTAGTCCTGACTTGCCCCTCCTCACCATCATTGCTATAGCTGAGACCACCATGTTGCCCTTCATCCATCTCCGGGGACAGGTCCCTCCTGATAACTTGACCAAAGTATGTGGAACAAAGTCTCACCATCCTCACCTCTAAGAAGCATTCTGGCTGAACAGGGCGCTTCAAAATGCTCGTGGAAGAGTGGAATTGAAAAACAATGGCATTCGCACATGGACTTTGAACTTCCCCTGCGATGTGTTCGTTCCTCTGGCAGTCCCTGCTCTATTCAGTCCCCCTCACAAACACCACAGTTCAGAGTAACAATGCTTCCGTTTCCCTTCTTTACTGGCCAGCTTTCATATACATATGAGGCGACTGGAAAAGACTGGGGGCAGGCCCACCTTGGTCTTCAACATGACATCATGGCGTTTTTAATGCTGTGTGGGTAGAATTTCTGAATGGACCTACATCTATGAGGGGACAAGTGTTCTCTAACTCTCAGGCTAGAGCTGAGCTAGACTATGGTCCCTGCGTGGCATGGTTTGTTCTCCACGACTGGCTAAAAGGTTGGCAGTTCAAAACCACCCAGTGGTGCCACGGAATTCGGGCTTGGCAATCTGTGTCTGTAAGGACTGTAGCCAGCCTCCACTTCATTCCTTCGGGGGCGTAGAGAAAGCGGTGGCTCAAGCCCTCTTGTATGCCTGCTCTTCCCCAGGTCCCTGCCACCCAGGTCAGTCTGCAATATGTATAGGACACTGCACCAGACAATCTCGAAGTCCCCTTTCAACTCGGAGCCCTGGTTCTGTAATGTCCCCTGCGAGCAGTACTATCTTTAGAAAAGAAGCATCTACAAATTGCGCTACATAAACAAGTATTTCAAAGGGACATCAAAAAAGGGAGCGGAAGAAGATAAGAGCACTTCAGGCTCACACTAACAGGATTCTTGCTGCGGGGATTTCAATAATAACACACTGCTATCAAGTCGATGCCGACTCACAGCAGCCCTGTAGGACAGGGCAGAACTGCCCCTGTGTTTCCGAAGCCGTGCCTCTTTACAGGAGCAGAAAGCCCTGTCTTTCTCCCTTCGATCATAAAGGTGCTCTATATCTCAGAACCCCACAGGAGCAGTGCTCCCTGTCCTTCGGGGCCACGTGAGGCGGGATGACGGGAGTGAGTGAGCACAGCTCAGAACGTGCACTTCGCTATTGAGGGCCAAAAAGAAGAAGCTGGCTGATCACAACTGTCACCGTAAGTGCCACAGAATTCTTTGGGGGTTTTAAAATCCTTTTATTGGGGATTCTTACTACTCCTATCACAATCCATCCATCGTGTCAAGCACATCTATACATATGTTGCCATCATCATTCTCAAAACATTTTCTTTCTACTTGAGTCCTTGGTATCAACTCCTCATTTTCCCCTCCTTCCCTGTACCCCCTGAACCCTTGATAAACTATAAATTATTATTATTTTGTCATGTCTTACGCTGTCCAATGTCTCCTTTCACCCACTTTTCTGTTGTCTGTCCCCCAGGGAGGGAGTTATATTCAGATCGTTGTGATCAGTTCCCGCTTTCTACTCCACCTTCCCCTTACCCTCCTGGTATCTCTACACTCATTATTGGCTCTGAGGGGTTTATCTGTCCTGGATTCCCTGTGTTTCCAGCTCTGATCTGTACCAGCGTACATCCTCTGGTCTAGCTGGATATGTAGGGTATAATTGGGATCATGATAGTGAGGTGGGGAAGCATTAAAGAACTAGAGGAAAGTTGTATGTTTCATCGGTGCTGCTACACTGCACCCTGACTGGTTCATCTCCTCCCTGAGACACTTCTGTAAGGGGATGCCCAGTTGCCTACAGATGGGTTTGAGTATCCACTCCACACTCCCCCTCATTCACAAGGATATGATTTTTTGTTCTTTGATGCCTGATACCTGATCCTATTGAGTGTCACTGAATTCTGAAGAGCACATCAGTCCAGATCCAAGTCAGCACCATTCTGTCTGCCCATCCAAGTGGCAGGTAGCATGGGTCTCAGCCCTAGAAGGTCAGCCTGTGCGTGCAAGGCTGCTGGCCCATGCAGCTCTGAGGCAGAACAGTTCTATATTGCTCACTGCCGGCTCCTTCTTTTGCTCCTGCTGATCGTTCCTGATGGCAGTCGTGGTCAAACCAATAGTGATCTGCGATGGCAATTTGTAATCCCTCACTTGATCAATCATGTTACATCCAATGCAATCCATGAGCACTTGCAAAGAGGAAAGAAAACCACGAACTCCTTCCGGCTCGTCGCTGTGCATTTCCACTATGACCTGCCTGCCTGGGCACCTCATGCGGTGCCAGGGGAAACAGGCAGCAGAGTGGAAGGCAGCCTTATTTTCAATGAACCACAAATCTCCTTGGGGGAGAAAAATTATGATTAGGTTACTCATTTTTCCCTGCATTTAAAAATAATTTGCTTTGAAATAATGCCAAACCTAATGAAGAATAAGAACAGCACAAAGAATCCCCATACCTACCCTCACGCACATTCCCCTTCCCTGGTTGTTTACTATTTCACGGCATTTGTGAGCAATCGCTCTCTCACGTTTCTATTTATAGACACCCATTATCACTGGGCTTTTTCTCTGCCATTTAAGAATGAGCTGCAGCTTAGGTCCTATCACTTCCAAGTACTCCAGTGTGTACTTCCCCCAAACAAGGACATGAACATACCCAGCACACAACGCCGCATGGCAGAAAATCAGCATGGATACGCCAACACCACCCACTTCACACATCCCATTCAAATTTCACTAACTGTCCTGACAATGACCTTTCCTTCTAGTCTAAGACGCCATCAAGAAACAGGCCTGCTTTCTATGAATCTATCTTTTTTAGACTCAGCTTTTTATCACCCATGTCCTCATCTGCTCTACATGCCTGGGGCTGGCCCTCAACCTGGCTGGTCTGCTGTTCCACCTGGCGTTCCTGGAATACCAGGAGGACTTCAGAAATGACACCTTGCTTCCCTCAGTGCATTGCATCAAGGGACACACAATGGCTGTCTTGACATTGGTTGACTCTCTGGTCATATTACCAGGCTTCTCCACCTAATGTCACCATTTCCTTTCACTTTTATTACTGTTATGTATTATGTCATTATCCTGCCCTTCATCTAACCTTGACCCAGAAACCTTAGCTGCCATGGATGACTCCCATCTGAAGCAAACGCTACTAGATTCTATCATCATTTGTTTGGCATTATACCATAAGGGAGAGTATTTCCCTATTCTCTCTCTCTCTCTCTCTCTCTCTCTCTCTCTCTCTCTCTCTCTCTCTCTCTCTCTCTCTCTCTCTCTCTCGTGCGCGCGCGCGCGCGCGCTCTCGCTCTCTCCATCCCACTCCAGACATATGAATTCCTATTTTATTCCGTGGATTATGTCTGCTATTATCATTGTACCCTCTTCTCACTCATCAATATAGAGTGAATTCCAGAGACCAGGTTGAAATAATATTATGCAAAAATGGAGGATTTTCCTTGTTACCAGACCTCTATATGTCCAATTTTTAATTCAGAAAACACGATTCTGGAGATAAGAGCAGCTAAGGTGGGTCGCCGCTCATCATGGCAAGTGCTGGTATGGTTTCTTCCCCTGCAATCCAGAGGCATAGAGGAGACAACGCTGCATAAAGCCAAGAGGTGTGACCCCTCCCCTTCCTCCTGTGCTGGGTCAGATTTCCTTCTTGGAGCCGCTGCCAGGACTCCACGCCCACCGCGGCAAGCCTGGCAGCCATGGCTCCAGAGCTGGCTCTGCCCCGTGCATCTGTTGAGCTTACCTGGCAAGCACCTGCCAGGGGACCAGGAGCCTGGCTACAGATGTGGCCCCGCTGAGGCAGAGGGTTCAGTCCCAGTTTGGCTCACTTTGGGATATAATTAAACTCACACACATTTGGGCAGAAGACATAAATGGACAATTCACCAAAGATGACATCCAGGCGACCAACAAACATGGAAAGAAACGCCCGTGATGACTAGCCATTGAAGACCTGCACGTCACAACAACAAAGAAATATCATCTCACAACTGCACCAATTGCTCAGTGTAAAACAAGACAAAACGGAAAATGAAAAATGCCGGCGAGCCCGGTGGGATCTCATGTTCTGCTGGTAGGATCGGAAAACTGTCTGGCCACGGTGCAAAGGGGTGCAGTACTTCCTCGAACAAACGTGAATAGAAGCACCCTCTCACCGAGCAATCTCTCTACTCTAAATGTACCCCAAAGAAATAAAGAGCAAGACGCCAACCGATAAATGCGCGCCCATGCTGACTGCAGCGTTATCCACAATCGCAGGAAGATGGAAATCGCCAAAATGCCCGTCGGTGGAGGGACGGATGGATGAACACTGGAGCAGACACCCGTGGAATGCTTTGCATCCCTGAAGAAAAACAAACTGTCAACCATCTCATGGCATGGATGAAGTTGGAAGACATCATGCTGGCTGAAGTGAGTCAATCTCATGAAAACAAATACTGTGTGAGACCACTGTTATTTTCTAAAATGGGTTTCACACCCAAAGGAGCAGACTTTGATGGTTGTGGAGAAGCCAGGAGGAGGGAGGAGGGAAAGAAAATAAATAATAACAATTTAGTTTAAAAGACAGATACACAGAAACACACAGACACTCAGGTAAATAGAAAACAACATAAATTATGTATATGTGTATATAAATGTATATGTTCTGTATGTTAATATAGATATTATCTCTATTATACACACACACATTTCTTCCAGACAGTCTGTCCAGTACACCCATGTACCTTTCTTTCCAGACTCCGCTCCCATCCCACTCCACAGCAATTTTGAGCTTTAAGGCCCGAGGCCACATGGGAGCTGAGCTAGTCACCCAGAACAGTACTCACTGGCTTAGTGCTGCTGGCCTGTCCACCCAGAGGGTCTGGCCATGGAGGAGGCTGCCCCGCTTGACAGGTGGACACAGCATGCCCATGATACAAGTGAGCAGTGGACACAGGACTCGCATGTTCTAGCTGCCCAGAGGCTGCCTGGACACCCTCGTCCAGGGCAGGGATGCTCCACAGTCATGGCTCTAAGGCCCGCCGCCTCTAAAGTGTGCAAACTATTGGACAAGAGGGGTTTATTTATTGCTGTCAGAAGTGCAAGGTGTTGTACAATGAGATAGTTGACAAGTAAGTAGTAGGTGCTCAAATTGTCCCATGTTGGACTGGTGGGAAATCATGGCAGTTTTTGTGTCTTTTTAATGTGTTCCCATCAGGTTTTTTCCCCAGTAGCATGACCTTATTTTCTGACACAGAAGGTGCTGCAGGATAACCTTGCGCTTCCCTTGCCCTGCCCTGAGACCGCTCATTTTTCCGAGTAGTGCTGCTTTGTTTCAGTGACGGATGGGACAGACTCCAAGACACTAAACAGACACCGAGACCTAAACCTGTGGTATGCTTCCAGGCTGTCTCCGCAGGCAGAGTGAAGACATCCCTGAACGTGGGCACACACACAGCACAAATGTCGAAAGTTATTTGCATATGTCTGTGTATAGAGAAGCCTTGGTGACATAGGAGGTTACGCATTGGATGTGAATGGCAAGGTCAGTGTTTGAAATCACCCCAGGGGGGAGATGAGGTCTTCTACAGGTTTACAATCTCAGAAACCCACAGGTCCAGTTCGCCTCTATCCTATAGGTTGGCTATGAGGCAGAATCCACTCAATGGCGGTGAGTTTTAAGTTTTCTGTATGTAAAATGAGTTCATACTGATTCTTCCAATTCTAACCCAACACCTTAAGGTTCTTCCTAACCCTCTGCCTTTCAATAATGAGTGCCTTTCCCCAAAATTAGAAACTTGGCTCCCATTACCCTTAATATATATACTTAGTTGCTAAAGGTAATCCGTCTCCCAAGCATGCTGGCTAGGCCTGCTACCTCCGCCCAGTCCACTCCTCACCGCCTCACCCCCTTGGATGCCAGACGGACACTGACTCCCTTCTCCTACCCCTCTTCAGTCTCACCACAGGTGACAGCTGGCCGGGAAGGGTTCTGTGCTGGGGAGAAGCGAATGGGAAAAGAAAGCAGAGGAGATGGAACCAGGCTGTTGCTGTTGCTGCTGCTAGGTTCCATCAAGTCGGTTTCCGCTCACAGCGACCCCACTCTATAGAAACAGAAACAGCGCCTGGTCCTGCGCGGCCCCACAGTTGTTAGCTGTGAGCCCCGTGTTGCAGCCACTGCGTCAATCTAGCTCACTGGGGGCCTTCCTCATTTTTTCACGGCCTCTCTCTGCTTCCAAGCATGATGTTCTTTTCCGGGGACTGGTCTCCCCTGATACTATGTCCAAAGTATGTGAGATGACGTGCCACCAACCTTGCCTCCAAGGAGCACTCTGGCCTCACTTCTTCCAAGACAGACTTTTTGGGTTTTAGGTAGCCCATGGTCCTTTTGATATTTTTCACAGGCACCATGATACAAATTGAATGATTCTTTTGTGCTCTTCCTTATTCAATGTCCAACTTTCACATGACTGTGAGAGGACTGAAAGTACCATGACTTGACTCAAGCTAACCTTAGTCCTCAAAATGACATCCTTGGTTTTCGACATTTGAGAGTTATTATGCAGCAGATTTGCCCAATGCGGGACGTCTTTTGATTTCTAGACTGCTGTTTCCATGAGCACTGATTGTGAATCCATGAGAGGAAATCCTTGACAACTCCAGTCCTTTCTCCATTTACATGATGGTCCAACGTGAGGATTTGGGTCTTCTTTACATCGAGTTGCACTCCACACTGAAGGCTGCAATCCTTGATCTTCCTCAGCAAGTGCTCTAAGTCCTCCTCACTTGCAGCAAGTCAGGTGTGTCGTCCGCATATTGCAGGTTGTTAATAAGCTTTCCTCCCATCCTGATGCAGCATTCTTCTTCATGCAATCCAGGTTCTTTGAGGGTTTGCTCAGTATACGGAATGAAAAATTTGGTGAAAGGATACAACCCTAATACACACTTCTCTTGATTTGAAACCAAGCACAATCCCCTTATTATTTTCACACAGCTGCCTTTTGATCTATGTACAGGTATCACATGAGCACAATAAAATGTTCTGGAGTTCCCATTTTTCTTAAGGCTACCCATAGCTAATTATGATCCACATGCTCAAGTAAAACACAACTGAACATCTTTCTGGTATTCTCTGCTTTCCTCCAATAACCATCTGACATCAGTAAGGATATCCTTTGTGCCAAGTCCTCTTATGAATCTGACCTGAACCTCTGGAAAATATCTGTCAGTGCACTACTGCAACCATTGTTGGATGATATACAGAAAAATTTTACTTGCATGTGGTAGTAATGATATTGTGCTATAATTAAACATTTTGTTGAGCCACCTTCTTTTTGAATGAGTACAAATATGGATCTCTTCTAGTCAGGTGACCAAGCAACTGTCTTTCAAATGTCCTGGCATGGACGAGTGAGTCCTTCCAGGGCTTCATCAGATCGTTGAACATTTCAATTGGTATTCCATCAATTCCTGGAGTCTTATTTTTGACAAATGTTAAATGTTAAACTTTTCCTTCGGTATCACTGCTTCTCTGTTACATCTTGAAATGGTGGGATGTCGACTAGTTCTTTTTGGTACAGTGGCTCTGTGTATTCCTCCCATCTTCTTTTGCTACTTCTGGCATCATTCAGTATTTTGTCCATAGTATCTTTCAATATTGCAACTTGAGGCTTGATTTTCTTTAGGACTTCCAGTGTAGGAGCCCTGGTGGCATAGTTAAGAGTGGAGCTCTTATCTGTCAGGTCAGCAGTTTGGAACCACCAGCCGCTCTGAGGGAGCAAGGGGAAGTTTGTCTTTTCTTAAAGAGTTACTATGTTTAAGAGTGGGTTTTATAGTTTATTCTGACATCCACTATGACATTTTCTTTCTTTCCTGCTTTTTTAATGCCCCTTTGCTTTCTTCATGAATCACATTTACGATGTCATCCCACAGTTCATCAACTCTTCTGTCATTGATTAATGAATCAAATCTGTTCTTGAGATATTCTTGAAATTCAGGTGGGTTGTACTCAAGGTCATATTTGGGCTCTGGTAGACTTGTTTCAATTTTCTTTAGCTTCAAGCTTGTTTCAATTTTCTTCAGCTTCAACCTGAACTTACATTGGAGCAATTGATGACCTGTTCCACACTTAGCCCATGACCTAGTGCTGCTGGGATTGGGCTTCTCCAATCTCTTTTCCTATAGATGTAGTCCATTTGATTTCTGTGTATACCGTCTGGAGAAGTCCATGTGTGTAGTTTCCATTTGTGCGCTTGAAAAAAAGTATTTGTGATGAAGAAGCCATTGGTCTCACACACTTCTATCATGTCATCTCCAGCTTTGTTTCTATCACCACCAACACCGTATTTTCCAACTACTGTTCCTTCCTCTTTGTTTCCAACGTTTGTATTCTTATCACCAAAAATTATCAATGCATCTTGATTGCATGATTGATAAATTTCCTACTAAAGTCGGTAGAATTTTTCAATTACTTCATGACTAGCTTTCAGGTTGGTGCACAAATTTGAATAAATGTACTTATTGGATTTCTTCCTATGAAGATATATATTATCCTATCACCGACAGCATTGTACTTCAAGATAGGTCTTCCAAAGCATTTATTGTTCTCCCTATGGATCAAAAAAATGGGAAGTTTTTATTCTATACTTAGAGAAAGCTACTCTAAAGTTGAATTGAATATTAAACCTTATGGAGAAAAGACTAGAATTAAAATCCTGTCTGAGGCATAAGTGTGTCAAGCCTAACTCAATCTTTCAAAATCCAGATGCACTTATGTATTTTTCATAATAAAAATGTCAGTATATGATAGAACCCGGGGGTGGGGGGGTTGCACACAACCCTGCCTGATCACCTGGCTGAGAGGGTTGATACCTTAGCACACCAGTTACGAAGCTCTAGTCTAATGACATTTCTAGTAAGTAGAGTCACTTATACCCTAAGTAATAACTAAAGTACAAAAGTAATGTTTAGGTACAAAATATATCACATCAATAAGTATTGTTGCTGCTAGGCGCCATGGAGTTAGAGCTGACCCAGGGCGACCCTGTGCACAGCAGGAGGAAGCGCTGCATCGTCCTGAGCCCTCCTCCCAATCGTCCCGAAGCCGATCCCAGAGAGGCAGCCTGTGCCAATCCATCTTGTGGGGGCCTTCCTCTTGTCGCTGCCCTCCCACTTTACCAAACATGATGTCCTTCCCGAGGGACTAGTCTCTCCTGACAATATGTCCAAAGTATGTGAGACAAAGACGTTGCCATCCTTGCCTCTGAGGAGCACTTTGACCTTACTTTCAAGATTCGTCTCCAGCCCTGCAATTCAAATGCATCGAGTCTTCACGGTCTTCCTTCCTCAATGTCCAGCTCTCACATGCATCTGATGCCGTGGAGAACGCCATGGCTTGGGTCAGGCCCACCTCAGTCCTCACCTTAGTTCCTGCCATCCCTCTCCTGAACGCACACCGCAAAGAAGCGAAGAATAAGCATGGACCGACGTATGCACACCACGGTTTATGGTCACAATTTCCATAGAGTAAAAACATAGAAACAACCAAAAACGGTGCTTATAGAGGAATGGGTAAACAAACGCTGACACATTCACACAATGGCATGGCATGCATCGATCAAAAACAATGAGGAATCAGTTAAGCACCCCATGACATGGAAAAGACAGAGAACATTATGCTTAGCAGACTCAGTCCACCGTGTAAAGACACATATTCAACGGCATCGTTATTAGAAGGAAAAACACAGGGGAAAAAGTGTTTTTCACACTAAAGAGAAAACCTTTAAAAGTACGAAGAGGCCAGGGACGAGGCTGAGAGCAGAGAGGGAATTACAGAGAGAGGGAGGGAGGGAGGGAGGGAGGGAGGGAGGGAGGGAGGAGGACAGGACTGGAGGGGGGAAGAGAAGCACATTTATGGGCAGGGCAGCAGGGGGTCATGGGCTAGTTTCAGTTTGTTTGTTGAGATGAACTGTGCAGCTACATAGAATGCGCTTCTTTACAAACCAAATAAATAGATGAAAAAGCACACAGCCTTAACATCCCTAAAGATTCCTTACCTTTTGGATGTAAATATTGCTCTGAGCGGCTTAAAAACAAAGGAGCAAAGAAAAACTGCTGTGGAGCTGGAGCCTTTAGTGGGAAGTTCATTTCAAACATATGAAAAGATATACATGTTTGTGCAGTGTTTCAGCGTAAAGTCTTTATGCTTCTTATTGTGCATTGGGTAAAAGTGTAGAGAGCAGGTCGGGCTTCAGGGCAACAATTCCTGCCGATTCGTATCAAGCCACTGATGGCAATCCTCACCCCTGAAGTCGCCCACAAGAGGAGCCCGCTGCCCCTGTGTCTCCTGTCCCCGTGCCTCCTGCTCCCCTAGCCCTTCTGAGTTTTCTCCTGCGCACATGCTGCCCTTTGGATCGCAAATGGTTGATCAGTCTAAGGTGTGCATACCTTTGCCGCATTACCATTTTAATAACAATACCCCTGTGCTTATTAATATCAACCAGATAACTTTTCACAGGCCCAGCTTCTGTGTATGAATGTGCCCACAAGGCAACAGCTCTCCGCTAGTTCCCTTTTGAAACTTCTCAGTGCATTCCGCTCAGAGCTGTCCTCATTCCCCAGGCTCCACATGAAGTCATGCGACCGCCTCTGAACATGCTACTACGGGATTTAAGGGATCGTTTTAATGTTGCCAGTTGTCGATGCCACCACTACTGCCATACGGTCTGTGATATACGGGGATTACGCGACAATTCCTGGGGAACATTGGTACAACAAAAGGATTATGTATGGCCTGGAACCAAAGGAGGTCCACGACGGGGACAGGGGGGCACTTGAGTTACCAGACAGGGTACCACTGACCTTGGTGAAGCCATTGTCTCTCCGGCCTCATCCACAGCCCGCCCCCTCGCTGCATGGCGCTCTCAAAGGTGCCACGCTCGTTCCCTGCTCAGGGCCATCCAGCCTGGGCCACTTGCTACTGCTCTTCCCTTGGCTCGTCCTTCCCTTCCCTCGTGTCTCTGCTTAGCATTCAGCTCCTCGGAGATTTCTTCACTCTGCCTGCAACCTCCCGGACGATGAGGGAGAGACTTCTCTCTGGCTTACTCCTGTTCTGCTGCACACAGTCGTTGCTAGGTGCCGTGGAGTCGGCTCTGATTTCGGAGACAGTACCTGGAGCAGAATGCTGCATTGCCTGGTCCTATGCCACCTCCAGGATCCTTGCTTTGTTTGAGACCATTGTTGTGGCTATGGGCCCAGCCATTTCATTCTGGGTCTCCTTTGTTTCCAAGACCCTCTGCCAAGTGTGATGTCCTTTGCAGATGATTGGCCTTTCTCAATGATTGTGTTAAAAGAAAGCACAGTATTGTTGTTGTTGCCGTGCTGACTTAGAGTGACTCCCTGTATGACAGAGTAGAACTACTCCGTAGGACTATTTGGGGACTGTCATCTTAGTGGAGTTAGATTCACTCGGCCAATCTTCCCCGATGCTGATAAGTGAATTTGAATTAACAACCTTTAAGTTGTTGGTCAAATGCAAACTGTCAGAATGAGTTAATAAGTTCCAAGTGAAAAAGAAACATAGGGTCTCTTTCTTAGGGTAAAGGGGGAAAAGACAGAGGAGATATTTCAAAATGTACTAAGATACGATTTCCCAAAGTGACACCTTTGTTAATGTGAGAAGAAAGATAACCAGTAAACTTCATGGAAGGACATAGGAAAGTGATCTAGGAAAACTTAATGGCAAAAGTGGCCCCTGAAGGCCAGGATGGATTTCCACACCCAGAGAAGGGGAGGTAAAGTTATACTAGGTGACGGGGAATGCCAGGGCTTTCCTGCTTGGCTCAGAGCACAGAGCCCATCGTGGAAACAGCCAGGGAGGTATCCTGGAGTCTCAGCTAAGAGGTCAGAGGAGATCTTTGAAAGGACTATGAAGGATGAAAGGAACCTGTCGTGGAGGGCCTTCTGAGGCACAAGCTAGGAAATCTCACATTTGGCATTAGAACAAGGGCCCATAATCATTCAAAAACGGCGTTCTGGGGAGTGCCCCCAGCATGGAGCTGCAGGACGGATAGGGAGGGGAGAGGCTTGTCGTCGGGAGAGCAGTCAGGAAGCAAGGAAAAGGCAGACCCAAGGGCCATTACAAAGGCGGCGTTTATGATACACAGTTAACTATGTAAAGACATTCCATAAACACACACACATGCACAGGCCTATTAGGTACCCAGCGGAGCTGTCCAGCAGGCAGTAGGAGCAATTTGTGGGCAGCAGAGGAAGGGAAGTGGACCCTCCCTTCTCAGCAGGGCTGCCGGGCTCCGTTCCTGCACAAAGAGGCCGGTCGCCTGGCGTTTACCTGCCCAGGGTCGTCTGAGAGCTTCAAGCTATTGCTTCCAGCTGGGGCCGGGGTGTCCACCGGTGGGACTAGATGCAGGGGCGTCAGCTCAATGAGTCCCTAGCACGGTGCTAGATGCTGTGTAAGGAAGACCCAGCTCTGTCTTCAAGACATGTCCTATAGAGTCAGAGAGATCAAATAAGGCATGGGACCAAAAAAGGCCTCTGTTTTTACTGAGTCGACTCCCAGGTCTTCATATGATGAGAGAATGGAGGAGACAAAGAAGGCTGGCGTACTCCGCTGGACTCAAGCAGGCCCCAAGGGATGGGGAGATTGTCCGAACTGCTGGGATAGGAGCACACACCAGGATGTGTGCCCAGGATCACGAAGCTACCCAAAATAGCGATATTGAACTGGTCCTGTAAAATGTCCGAGGCATACATGTGTCTGGGCACTTACATGTTTCACCCACATGATAACCATAGCTACAGACATGACCGTCCTCCCATTTTACAGAGGCGGGGACTGATGGATCCGGCCCCACATGAGTGATGGAGAGGGAGTTCTGGTGCAGGCAGCTGTTAGGTAAAATGCAGTCAGCGAGTGGTCAGCCTGTGATCAGCGGGGGGCAGAGGAGCGTGGGCCCCCAGAGAGCTCTCTGAGGAGTTTTGTCTTCCAAGATAAATGAGAACACCACCAGCCACACTCGCCCCGGAAGTCGGAAAGGCCGCTGCTGCTGCCCACAGTGCTAGATCCGTGCTGGGACTCTGGGCTCTGAATCATCATTTTTGAAAACCACCCATTTTTTAAAAGAAGAAATGAACTTGCTCAGTTTTATTCCCCGCTTTTGGATAACATACAGAAGCCACTTAGGGCTTAATATTAACACTGTACATCAATGTCGGCCCTGCTCTAAGTGGCGCATGTCACATTTCAGCCATCTGCAAACTCTGAATGTTAGATGAGGTTGACTCCTCCGGAGTAGGAGAAGCTAGGAAATTTACGAGAAGCCCCTTTGATCTTTTTGGCTCTGTGTGTCTCTCTGGAGGGATGCCAGAGAGCCTGTCCCTGCCCGCCTCCCTGACCCTGAGGAACCACAAGCATTAGCCCTGCAGCTTTGCAAAACCTTGTTATGTGTCTTGGGCGAATCCCCCTGATAGGTCAATGCCACGCAGACCTCTGTCCTTAAGACGATGAAGAGGTGGTATGAAGGATCTTAAAGAGTCCTTGGTGGTGAACTGGTGAGTGAGCCCGGCTGCTAACGGAAAGGTTGGAAGTTCAAGGTTCAATGGCTGGAGGCACCTTGGAAGCAAAGCTTGGCAAGCTACTTCTGAAACATCGGCCGCGGAAAACCCTACGGAGCACAGTTGCAGTCGGATACCTGTGGCCTTGCCACGGGGTGCACGTGACTCCTGCTGATTGGTTTCAAGGTCTGCTGACATCTCAGGCCAAGCTGCCACTTCCTCAAAGTGGCCGGAGGGGAAATAGAATGCAAAGCCGGGCTGTGTGCAGGTCGACAGCATGCCATTCGCACTGGCCGTGTGTGCTGAGGCCTCTCCGCCCTCTGCTCTTTGCTTCCTCTCTCCGTCCTGGTCTCTGCATGGCTGGCATCTCAGGTTGGCCTCCATCATCTGTCATCTGTCTAGTTCTTTCTCTCTCTCTCTCTCTCTCTCTCTCTCTCTCTCTCTCTCTCTCTCTCTCTCTATCTCTCTCTGTCTCTCTCTCTCTCACACACACACACACACACACACACACACACCCTGCGCTCCACCCAGCTCTGACAGTGCCCTCACAGGCCTGGAACCATTTCTGTTCTCTTTTGTGATTATTTTTTTACTGAGGTATAACTCACATATGGTAGCATGCACACATCTTCATGGGCAGCTCGTGAACGCTGGTATATGGGGAAGACTTGGACACATCTCCAGGGCTCCATGTGCTCCCTCCCTCCCTCCCTCCCTGCTGCTCTGAGTCCTGTCACCATTCCTGGGCTTCATCTAAGTGGAATCCTGGAGCCTGTCATTAGCAGCTCCTCGCTTACAAAGGGAGTGGGGCCATGGTCTTCCCGCTCCACCCCTTTTCCCCTCAGTCCAGAGCAGTCTCACCCGCCCTCATGACCTGGTTCATGGGCTGTGCTGGGAAAGGCGAACTGGGTCTGAACCTCCAGGCACCTTGTGATTGTGGCTATGGTCCTGGGGAGGTTCTGTTCACATCCACGACAATCCCTGCTCCACCCAGGCGACCTCAGCTTCCCTTCTAATATGATCTTAGAAAACAACCGCAGGAGAAGTGTCTGCCTGCTTTTGAAAAGGAGAAAAAGAAAACCCGGAGAGAAGTCTCACATCCTACTGGAGTCCGAGCTGCTGGCTCCGTCCTGCTGTCTGCCCCAGCATTCTCCTTCCCTTACCGGCAAGCTCCCTTCCCCTGGTCCTTCCAGCCGACCTCAGACTTCGTTCCTCCCCGGCCGATTTAGCGTTTGCAGTTACCTTCCTGAGAGTGGAGAAGAAGAATCAACAGTCTTGGTTAAGTTGATTCTGCCCATGGCCGACTGTGCTGCAGAGTGTTGTGAATGGCTGTTTTTATGGGTGTTAGTAGATCACCAGGCCCCTCTTCCAAGCACCTCAGGTGGACAAGAAGCCCCACTTTTCTGGTTAGGGCCACAGTGCACTGGCCACTTGTCCCAACCAGGCATGGCACAGAATAAAGGACACCCGGGGATGACGACCGCTATAGTTAAGTTGAAATTTAAAATATGTCATTTGTTTTCCCTTTTTGCATTTTTTAATATGTTGTCACTTCTATTATTGTCTGCTTTCTCTCGGATCGAGGTTTTTCTGTGTTGCGTGTTGTTGTCATTTTGGGTACGATTTTCTTGATAGGAAATCCAGATAGGCCAGTCTCTAGCGACAGTAACTAGAGTGTTCTTTCCTTACGGCTATGGCAGGGGAGGTTGGTGTGTGGTAACAAAGAGTTAGTCATAATGGGTGCGAGACGGAAGAAAATGTTCTACAATTGATTGTGGCGGTGATTGCACACTGCTTTGTAATATACTCAAACCATTAAATTGTATGGTACATGAATTATCTGTCAATAGAGGGTGAGTGGGTTTGAAAGGGGGAACCGATTACAAGGATGTACATGTGACCTCCTCCCTGGGGGATGGACAACAGAGAAGGGGGTGAAGGGAGATGCCGGATAGGGCAAGATATGACAAAATAATAATTTATAAATTATCAAGGCCTCATGAGGGAGGGGGGATACGGGGGAGGGGAAAAAAGAGGACTTGATGCAAAGGGCTTAAGTGGAGAGCAAATGCTTTGAAGATGATGAGGGCAAAGAATGTACGGATGTGCTTTATACAATTGAGGCATGTATATGTATGGATTGTGATAAGAGTTGTATGAGTCCCTAATAAAATGTTAAAAAAAATTAAACAAATTTCCATCAGACAAAAAAAAAAAGAAGAATAGATACCCCTCCTCAAAAATGTACTTCTTCTTCCTGGTCCTGACACCCAAGAGGCCTGTCCTCGGGGGCCGGGTCTTCCCCAGAGTCAAGAGAAGGAGCTTAGCTACAACCCCTAGGGCAGGAAACACATTCACTTTGCACATCTGAGCCTGGTGGCAGAGTGACTAAATACTCCGAGGTTTGAACCCATCCGTTGTTCTGCGGGAGAAAGACAGGGTTGTCTGCTTCCAGAAAGATTACAGCCTCTGGGGTCAGTTCTACTCCATTCTGCAGGGTTTTTTGAGCCGGAACCGACTGGACAGCAATGGATGTGGGTTACACGATTTGCAAACAATGGCTATCTGTTCAGAAACTGTACAAGGCCTGCCTGCCACCTGTTGACATCAATGCTTTATTTGGAGTCCCTTTGAACAGGAGGGCGGGGAAGAGCCAGATGGATGACCTGGAGATGGGGAACTTAGAGTGAGCATCCTCGAAGTGGGAGGACCCCAAATGCCACAATTCTGCCAGAGCAGACACTTTCCCTCGGCCTCCTGCAGATCCACGTGGGTGGAGTCATTGTCACAGAGCTCCTGAGAGCCAGTAACACACACAGCAGATGCGGGCTGGGCTGGGGAGCGGCCTACCTCACGGAGCAGTCTAGTACTCAATACCACCTCCTCCCCTCTGTCCTGTGTGACAAGCTCTGCCACCGAGGAGCTGACATCTGATAGGTGACTTCAGGTCATGGAGTGTGACATACGCAGGACAATGAGCTCATGTTCACCCAAAAGTACGTGGGGCCCCTTCGCAGGCAAGGCCTGTGGGAGAGATTTTAACCGCCCTCACTGACCAGGCCGAGGCTAATTCAACTCTCCCTCTAGAGAAAAACCTATCTTTGCTCCCCACTTAGGGGGAGACTAGGTGTGACCCCACCCTCCTTCATCTCCTCAGTGCCTTTCCCACCCGCGTCCTGCCCCCTGGCAGAAACTCTGCCTGCTCTGTCCTGCCCCCTCTGACAGCTCACAACAAGCGTCTCTGGGTCCTCACATGTCCCTCGCCAGCTCCTGAGACAAAATCAGACAAAATGCCACGTAACTCCTGTTGCCCACAGATGCCGTGGCAAAGGAGTGATGGGGCTGAGTCTGAGGGGGAGCCTTGGTGAGTAGTCAGGAGTGGGCTTATGGGAAGACACGGTGAATCTGTGGTGTGGGGGCCCCTTGAATGCCAGGCACTGTCCTCTACAGGATGGGATGAGTTTGGCCCTTTAAGACCATGTCCTGGTTGGGCAGCATTGCTTAGGCTTTGGCTTGGCTGGGTGCACCCTGTCAGTGTCGTTATGGCCCTTCTAGCCACAGTCCTCCGTCTGGTGCGATGCTGTAAATCCTAGGCTCTACTGCCGTGGTGATCGTCCCATTTCAGAGAGCATGATCTGTTATGCTACTGAGGTAGAATTAAGGTGAAATATATCCCGTCAAGTCATCACTGTGACTTTCCTTAGGGCTAAGATCTGTAGATTAGACATCTTGACCATTACTGAGCAATGGTCAGTCAAAAAGTAAAACTTTTTTTTGGAAAGTTTACTTCCTTGCTCCGGATCCTTTGTCTGGCTTGCCTCCACTGGCCCACGAGTTCTTGGAACTTGCGCTTACTGGACCTTGTGAATCAGCAGTGTCTGATTTGAAGAGAATGAGGAGAATCCTCGTGGCGGCATCTGAACTAGGATTTGGGAATTGCCAGCCTCCTCTGCCTCATGAGCCCGTCCTTTAAGAGTTCGTGGGTCATGTGAGCTATTGCAGGGAGTTGTGGGAGCCCAGGAAGCGAGGGAAAGGGACACCAATGGGGCTATGTGGGATACTGGAGTGGTGGCACGCTTTGAAACAGAATGGACCTCTAGGACAGCCTTAAGCTCCGCCTCATAGGAGCGAGCCTTTTACTAACCCTTCTAACGCATTCCTTTTGCAGGCATCCAAGCTGCTGTCGGAAGTTTCATGTGGGGACAAGATTGAGATGTGTGTGGCTGGAGGGAGTTTTGTGGAGAGGGACTTACAGAAAGAGGAAACGGAACAAGAGAACGTTGGGGTGGTCTCTGTCGGGAGAGCAAATCTGAGAAGCAGGCAAAGAGAAACCATCTTCATTTCTTGGCACTGTGGTAGCAGACATACCATGAATGGGCGGCTTTAGAGAGCAGAAGCTTATTTCTGCACAGTTCACGAGTCATCTGGCTCTAGCGGGAGGCTCTCTCTGTCCACCCTCAGGGGCTGAGAGGGGAATCCTGTCTCAGCATCCTGAGCACTTTTCTTGACATTTCTCAACTCCAAGGCATCTATCACTTCCCATATGCATGTGCAAGTTGGACATTAAATAAGGAAGACCAAAGAAGAATCGATGCCCTTGAATTGTGCCGGAGAAGGATACCACAAGTGCCTGGGCTGCTGAAAGGACAAACTGATTTGTCTTGAGAGAAGTACAGCCAGAGTGCTCCTTAGAGGCAAGAATGGCCAGACTTCATCTTATATACTTTCAACATGTTGTCAGCAGAGTCCAGTCCTTTGAGAAGGACGTCAGGCTTGGTAAAGTGAGGGGCAGCGAGAAAGAGGAAGGCCTTCAGTGAGATGGATGGCCACGGTGGCTGCAGCGATGCCATAAAGTTTAGGAACCATTGTGGGGATGGCACAGGACAGGACAGTGTTTCATTCTGTTGTGCACAGGGTCATTGTGGACCTAGGCTTGATAGCACCTAACAACAACAACAATCTTTTCCCATTTGTGCTAGCTCCTCCTCGCTGTGTCTAACCTGCTCCTTTTACATCTCAAAAAGCCATTATGTTTAAGACACACCCTATGTGGGCGTGGCTTCGTCAACACACCAAAGGTTTTCTAGGCTATAATCTTTTGAGAAGCAGATTGCCAGATCTTTTCTTCCGTGGGCTAGCTGGTGGGTTTGAACCACTGCCCTTTAGGTTAGCAGGCAAGGACTCAAACATTGTACCACCAGGGCTCTTTTTGAAAATTGGCCAATGGAAATAGCAAAGTCCCTATTTCCAAATAGTCTCTATTTCCACTAGTGTAAGAGTTGGTATTCCATCACATTTTTTTTCAGGGGATGGTGGGGCACAATTCAGTACATAACCAAATGGCAAAGTTGAAAAGCCTTGGCAATATTGGCCTCTCGTGTATGATACAATTGCCTCTGTCTTCCCATGAAGCCTTCCAGAACAACTACCCTGCTCATCAATGCTTTTAGAGATGTGGGGGGTGGGAGGGGACCTTCGGGAGGCAATATTGACTGCAATTAGCCTCACAGCGGAGCCGTGGATGTGCAGGGGTATCCCAGAGGGTCCAGGAACATGAAAGGTTACATATGAGGCAGGATTCTCACCTGAAGTCTGCAATAAGCTTTCCCCAGGCTCAGGAGCCACCCTCAACCTGCCCAGGACTTGTTGAAACCACCTGCCTGTGTTCTGACCCTTTGGAGCATCATCTGACACTCCCCTGCAGGTCCAGGTGGAGGTGAGGCCTGCAAAGTATCCAGGAGGGTGGTCTGAAGCATTGAGCAAGATCAGACTGAAAGAGAGATGAGTGAGGAGCAAGGAGGTCAAGCTCCTGGCCTGGGATTTGCTGGTTTCTCATCAGCTTTGAAGGTGGGGAAGAGGCAAAGCAGATTTTCCTCTCCCTCCTCTTTCCAATAAGCACTGGAAACACTCGGAGCTTGAGTATAATCCTTATTGACTCCATCTGCCGGTGTGGGGAGAGAGAAGACGTTCAGGGAGCCCAGCCCTCTCTGAGCCCTTTCTCTGCCTCCTGATCTCCCCTAAACCACGGGGACAGGCTAAAACGGTCTCCAAACTGCTGGCTCTCTAAGTGGGAGGGAGGAATGGGAAGCAGGCTGCAGGGCCAGGCTGAGGGGCGGCCAGTTGGAGGGGAGCCCGGTCCTGTTTGCCTTCCCCTCGTCTTGGCCCAAAGCCAGAGATGGAGCTAGTGGAGATGAGGGACTTGAAAGAGAGCCCTGGAGCCAAGAACTTCAAACAATTGCTGAAAAAGGAAACCACAGTTTTAATTATTGCCCCCAAATTAAGGCCTTTCTTTGTACTCTTATCTCTATTCTTGGCTCCCAAAATTTTAAAATAAAAAAAATTTTTTTTGGACAAAATGCAGAAGTGAGCAAGGGCTCTGTAGAAAGAAGCCTGGAGGACATCTAGCACAAGGCCAGGTCTTGAAGCTCCCAGCCTGCCCTACACCTGCCCTAGGCTGTCCACTCTCCTGCTGCCCATGACTCTGCAATTCCATCTCCCTGTGTTCTTACTCTCTGGGGCATCATCTGACACACTCCTCTGGAGGTACAGGACTAGATGAGGTCTGGAGGTCATCAGAGCCCAGCCCAGCATGCTCATGCCATTGCTACTCGAGAGGAGGGAGGCTGGTAAGAAGCAGCAGATGGACACCGGGCCTCTATTCAAGTACTCCCTCAATGAAAGAACATGTTGTTCTATTAAACTGGCATTCCATGATGCTCACCTTCCCTACTCGATCTCTGAAGACAAATGGGTGCATAAGCAAATGTGGTGAAGAAAGCTGATGGTGCCCAGCTATCAAAAGATATAGCGTCTGGGGTCTTAAAGGCTTGAAGATAAACAAGCAGCCATCTAACTCAGAAGCAACAAAGCCCTCATGGAAGAAGTACATGAGCCTGTGTAATCATGAGGTGTCGATGAGAACAGGTATCAGGCATCAAAGAACAAAAATTCATATCCTTGTGAGTGAGAGGGAGTGCGGAGTAGAGACCCAAAGCCCATCTGTAGGCAACTAGACACCGCCTTACAGAAGGGCCTCGGCAAAGAGATGAGCCAGTCAGGGTGCAGTATAGCACTTATGAAACATACTACTTTCCTCTAGTTATTTAATGCTTCCTCCCCAGCCCCCTCCACTATCATGACCCCAATTCTACCTTACAAATCCAGCTAGACCAGAGGATTGGTACAGATCAGAGCTAGAAACACAGGGAATCCAGGACAGATAAACCCCTCAGGAGCAATAATGAGAGTAGTGATATCAGGAGGGGAAGGGGAAGGTGGGGTAGAGAGGGGAAACTGATCACAAGGATCTACATATAACTCCCTTCCTGGGGGACGGACAACAGAAAAGTGGGTGAAGGGAGACATCGGACAGTGTAAGACATGACAAAATAATTTATAAATTATCAAGTGTTTGGGAGGACAGGGAGGGAGGAGAAAAATGAGGAGCTGATACCAAGGGCTCAAGTAGAAAGAAAATGTTTTGAGAATGGTGATGGCAACAAATGTACAAATGTGCCTGACACAATGGATGGATGGATGGATTGTGATAAGAGTTGTATGAGCCCCCCAATAGAATGATTTTTTTAATGTAGTATCGAGGTTCATGGAGGGAGGGGGGGGAAAGAGGAGCTGATACCAAGGACTCAAGTAGAAAGCAAATGTTTTGAAAATGATGAGGGCACCAAATGTACAAATGCTTGACACGATGGATGGATGGGTTGTGATAAGAGTTGGACGAACCCCCAATAAAATGATTTTTCTTTAAAGCACAGAGATGGGCCCCTCAGTCGACCTGCAGGGCAGGACTTGTTTCAGCTACTGGGAGTATTGTCAGCTCTTTAGCAATTGCCACAGTTGCACGAGCTGCTTTGCCCAATGCCAACACTCACCTGTGTGACAGGGGCCTGTAAAAGCCAGCTCCTTTGGCCAGATGCAGGACTTTTCCCCTCTGGGTGTCTTGGGGTCAACCAAGGCTCTGTGGTTCCTGCATCATTTGCATCGCTGCTTCTTCCTGCTTTCTTCCCTTGCCTGCTGCTGGCCTGAAGCCCAAGGGCTCTCTCTTAATAAACACCCTGCAAGCTGAACTCTAACTCAGAGTTTTGCTTCCTAGAGAGCCTACCTACCAAACTACATGAGATAACCAGAGCTTGTGATAAGCATGTGGAAGGAAATAAGCAAGGCTATGCTGAGTCACCACGATTCTGCTTGTCATGCTGTAGGGGCTGCTGGCATGTTCATGTGATGCAGGAGGCTGCGCCACCAGGGTTCCCAATACTAGCACCCCTGTGGACAAGGGACAGCAGAGCTTCCAGACTACAGCAGGCAAAGAAGAAAGATCTTCTTCTGAAAATTACTGTTTCTGTTGTCACGTGCCATGGAGTCTACTCCAACTCAGAGTCACCCTGGCAGAGTAGAACTGTCCCTTAAGGTTTTCTAGACTGCTGGACGTGGTTTGCCAGATCATTTCTCCCGTGGAATAGTTGGTATGTTTGAACCACTGACATGTAGGTTAGCAGTCAAGTACTTAAACATTGCATCATCAGAGCCACTTTCTGAAAATTAGTCCATGAAAAATTTATGGATCACAACTGAAAACGATCCGTATGTGGTGCTGGAATGTGAAACCTGCCTTAGCTGTCTAGCACTGCTACACCAGATATACCACAAGTGGATCATTCTTAAAAACAGGTGTGTATTCTCTCACAGTTCAGGGCGCTCGTTATTGTTAGGTGTCACTGAGTCCACTCCAACTCAGCGACAATGCTCTACTGCAATAGAACAATACATTGCTTGGCCCTGTGCCATCCTCACAAGTGGTATGTTAAGCTGCTTGTTTCAGCCCCTGTGCATCCAGCTCCTTGAAGTCCCTCTCTTTTGCTTCACTCACTCCCTGCCATGGAGTCGTTCTGACCCATAGTGACCCTGGTGATGTAACGGGTTTCCTGCTGGGCTGCTAAGCACAAAGCCAGCAGTTTGAAACCACCAGCTGCTTTGGAGGCGAAAACCGAGACTTTCTGTTACCATAAAGATTTTGTCTCAGAATCCCACAGGCAGCGGTTCTACTTTGTCCTACAGGGTAACTAGGAGTCTTTTGGTTTAGCAAGCTGAAAGTCGTCATCCAGGATACCATCTCTAGGGGAAGACTCTCTCTGTGTCACTTCAAAGGGATGGTTCTTATTGACTTTCAACATCTGTGGGCCAAGTGTTCCTTGAAGATTGCCTACGCTTTGTCATCAGTCTTCATCTGGGTCTAGGAGGTTCTCAGTCCCGGGACTTCTGTGTCCACTCCCTGCTCTTCTTTCTTGATGGTAGTTGGTCCCCCTGATTGGTGCTAGCTTGTTTAATCTCTTCTATATCCCAAAAGAGATTGGCCAAAGATACGATCTAATTCTGTAGAACTGTGTCCTACCTCATTGAGATAACTGCCTCCAACCTTGCCTGATGAACATCATTTTGTCGTTTTTCGCTGCTGTTGAACAGTTTCTGACTCATAGCAATCCTGGGTACTCCAGAACGAAACACTGCCTGGGCCGGCACTGTCATCGCAATGGTTGTTATGCTTGAGGCCATTGCTATGTCCACTGTGTCAACCCATCTCCTGAGGGCCTTCTTCTTTTTACAAATACCTCTACTTTACCAAATATGTCCTTTTCCAAGGGACTAGTCTCTGATAACGTGTCCAAATACGTTAGTCAGAGATCTCACTTCTAAGAAGTGTGCTTCTCAGGCAGATCTGCTTGTTCTCCGGCAGGGCACGGCACTGCCAGCATTCCTTACCAACACTACTCCTCAAGCGCACCAATTATTTCTCAGTCTTCTTTATTCATTGTCCAACTTTCATGTGCATGTTAGGTGATGGCAAATCCCATGGCTTGGTCAGGGGTACCTTAGTCCTCAGAGTAATATCTTGCTTCTTCAGCACTTCAAAGCCCTCTTGTGTAACAGATGTCCCAAGTGGAATACATGTTAGTGAGATTTCGTGATGGCTACTTCCATGAGGATTCATTGTAGATTCAAGAAAATGAAATCCTTGACAACTTCAGTCTTTCCTCTGTGTATCATGATGTTAATCTGTCCAGCTGTGAGATTTTTATTTTCTTTACATTGGGTTACAATCTATACTGAAGGCTTTGATTTTCATCAGTAAGTTTTTCAAATTCTCCTTGCTTTCAGCAAACAAGGTTGCATCATCCGCTTCACAGGTTGTTGATAAGCCTTTCTCTGAGTCTGATGCTTTGTTCTTCTTCATATAATGCGACCTCTCAAATTATTTGCTTGGCATACAGATTGGATAAATATAGTGAAAGGATTCCTTTCCTGATTTTAAACCACGCAGTATTCACTTGTTCTGTTTAAACCTGTGCTTCCTGTTCTATGTGCAGCTTCCTCCAGAATTAAGTATTCTGGAATCCCCATTATTCCAAACATTACCCACAGTTTGTTAAGGACCTTGCAGTCAGATAATGCCTTTGCGTAATCAACAAAAGACACGTACACATCTTTCTGGTATTCTCTGCTTTCAACAAAGATGCATCTGACATCAGCAACAATATCTCTTATTTCATTTCCTCTTCTGGATCAGGCTTGAATTTCTGGCAATCCCTTCTTGATGAACTGCTGCAATGGATTTTTAATTATTTTCAGCAAAAGTTTACTTCATGGATTGTCATTGCTCGTGTTTGATGACTTACACATTCTTTAAGGCCACCTCTCTTTGGAATGGGCGCGAATAAGGAGATCTTAGAGTAGGCTAGCCAGCTCACTGTCTTCCAAACTTCTTGGCACAGATGAGTGAGTGCTTCCAGTTTCGCTTCAGTTATTTTAAACATTTGAGTTCATATTGTGTCGGTTCCTGGGACCCTGCTTTTTGCTAATGCCTCCAGTGCAGCTTGGGCTACGTCCTGCCGTGCCTTCAGCTCGGGGTCATGTGCTGTCTTCGAAATGATTGAACATCAACTAATTCTGTGTGCTACCCTCTGCCTTCCCCCCATTTCCTTTTGATGTTTCCTGTATCTTGTCATATTTTGCATACAGAATCCTTCACTATTAAAACTCAAGGGTGACATTTTTCTTCATGTCTTTCCGTTTGAGATATGCTGAGGTGTTCTTCTTGTGGGATTTCTAATTCCAGCATCTGTACATTTCCCACAGAGGTAGTCCATTTGTTCCCTGTGTACACCATCTGGCAAAATCCAGTTGTAAAGGCACTATTTACGTTGTTGGAAAGGGATGTTTGCAATGAAGTCAATGGTCTTGTAAAATTCCATCATGCTGTCTTCAGCTTCATTTCTATCACTAAGATCATATTTTCAAACTACTCGTGTGGCACTGCCGGGCAAGTGTTGGATTGCTACGTGCAAGGTCAGAGGTTCAAACCCACCAGCGGTCCTCGGGAAAAGGAAGAAGCCATCTGTGTCTTAAAGATTTACAGCCTCGGAAATCCTATAAACGGCCACTGGGTGTTGAAATGGCCTCTGTGGCTATAAGTTTATGGAATCCTTGTCTTCGTTTCCAATTGTCAGCTTTTATCAACCTATTTATTGCATGCCTGATCAATTTCAGACTGAAAAAGTTGGTAGAACTCCTCAGGTTCTTCATCATAGCTTCAGCGGTTGGTGCATACATTTGAATAATGTTTGTATTAACTGGTCTTCCTTGTAGGTGTTTATAATTATTCTTTCCCTGACAGCACTGTCCTTCACAATAGATCTTGAGATGTTCTTTCTGATGATGAATGCCATGTCATTCCTCTTGGATCTGTCATTCCTAGCACAATAAACCATAGGATCATGTGACTCAAAATGACCAACACCTGTTCATTTTAGATCACTAATGCCCAGTATATAAATCTTTATGAGTTTCATTGTATTGCTGGTGACTTCCAAATTTCCTAAGCCCATATTTTGTGCATTTCATGTTCAATGATTAATGGATGCTTGTGGTTGTTTCTACTCGTTCTGATGCATGCCCATTGGCAGTTGAAGTTCTGGGGAGCGTCACTCTACTGCACCAGTGCTATGTGGAAGAGGCAGCTCTTCTTCAATCGCGCTTGGAGGGCCCTCCGGTCTGAGGGGCTCGCCTCCTAGCACTGGCTCTCACGATGTGTCTCTGCTACTCAGACCTTTTCAGTGGCTTATCTGTCTGCAATGGACAGCCCATAGTACGTCTTCCTAGTGTCTTCTTAGTCTACTCCAGCGGCTCTCAACCTGTGGGTTGCAACCCCTTTGGGGGTCAAACGACCCTTTCACAGGGATCACCTAATTCATCACAGTAGCAAAATTACAGTTATGAATTAGCAACAAAAATAATTTTATGGTTCGCAGGTGGGGTCACCACAACATGAGGAACTGTATGAAAGGGTCGCCGCATTAGGAAGGTTGAGAGCCGCTGGTCTACACTCTGTTGAAACCTATTCACATGGGTGACCAGGCTGGGTTTTAAGTCCTGGGGTCACAATTGTCAGCAACATAGAAGTTCCCCCAGTATGGCACTGTCAGAGGAGAGGTGGCGCTAACATTGTAAAGGTTAAGGTTGGCAATACATAAGCTAATTACGTCAGATCGCAAAGATGGAGGCTAATTATATCATCTTGAGAATAGTGGCATGGCCAAGTTGACTATATTTGGGGATGATACAATTCCATCCATAGCAAGCTCTCTAGTATGAACTCAAGCCTAACAATGATCGCGAATGCAAGCCCAGCAGTATGTTACTCTCTTGTCCATCAGCTCACCAGGAATTGGAGCCAACTTGGAGGCAGCTAACAACAACAATGTGATATAGAGGGACTACAGAGGGAAGAGAAGAGGGAAGAGTTACTCTAGACTGAATGACTGTGACCTTGGGGTTGACCCCAGAGAAAGAATGAATCCTGGGAAGAGTGGAAGCAAATCTGTTCTAGGCAGAGGCTACAGCTAAAACTCTTCGAAGTAACAAAAATCCAAACCAGACTTACTGCCATCAAATCAATTCTGACTCATAAAAATCCTATAAGAGAGGGTCCAACTGCCTGTGTGGGTTTCTGAGACTGTAATTCTTTATGTAAGTAGATAGATAGCTTCGTCTTTCTCCCAAGGAGCAGCTGGTGGTTTCAACCTGCTGACCTTGTGGGCAGCAGCCCAGTGTGTACTCACTTCACACTGGGACTCCTTTCAAGGTAGCAAAGAGTCTGACATATACACGTGTTCCTCTGAGTGAGACTGTAGAAGGAGATAGGCCATAGGCCACAGAAAGCTCCTTAATGGAGGGTCCTGTGAGTACAGCCTTGACATTGAATTAGTTATTAGAGGAAAATATCTTAAGCCAAAGGCCAACATTTTAAAAAAAAGGCTGAGGTGAAAAAGAAATCCACTGGTACTAGAAAGTATAATTTATTGGCAGGAATGAAGAAAATGGGAATGAGAAGATAGGGTGGAACAGACTTCATGACTGTGAAGGCATTTGTACTTTTCTTTTTAGCGTGATGAATGTTCTGAAAGCGAAACAAAGAGCCTTGTTGGTGTAAGATGGCAGGCAGAGCAACTGACACAGCTTGAACCACTGGTGGTCTGGGGAAGTGTCTTTGGAAATGAGACTAGAGTACTGGTGGGAGAGATGGAAAAGGAAATCCATCTGAGGAATCATTTACGGAACCTGGCTAGAAAGTGGCTGGTTAAATCTGAGGAGAGAAGTAGGAAATGAGTGTTCCTGGATTGGTGACTAATTGCCTGATGTGTCCATAGCCAAGGCAGAGGGGCTAGAAAGGGAGAAGCGGTGTGGAGTAGAGAGAAGGAAAATATGAGTTTCATTATGTGCAAGAGTCCGTATGACGATGGGTAGAGGGGGTTCTGAACAGAAGGGAGTACTCGCGATGATGAGCTGGTGCTCCTTGCTATCTGAGGCCGTGAGGGGAAGTGAGGTCCCTCAGGAGAGAGGGGGCAGGGGAAGAGTAGAGAGCATGCAGACCCGGGCCAGCAGATAAACCGCAGAGGGAAAGATGATGACTAGGACGCCCAGAAACAAGGGAGGGAATCCAGAAGAAGGAGGCATGAAGATCCCAACTCGGTTACCCCAGAAAAGACAAGTAGAATAGAAGCAGAGAAGAAGCCGCAATAGAAGTATGATAAATAAAAAGACATGCATGGCTTTGATGAGATGAACGTCATTACAAAGCAGCGTGCTAGGGAAGTGGAGGCAGGGCTAGACTGCAAATGATTGAGAGTTGAATAGAAGATAAAAAGCAGAAGCACAGAGTTTTATTATTCTTCTGAGCTAACACTGAGCGCCTACTATGTGCCAGAGTATATGCTAGGCTTTTTTCACATTTAATCTCCAACTAAAACTATGTTCATCTATGTTAATAGATTATTATTAATATATGTTAATGGATTATCATTAATAAATTAAACTATGTTAATAGAAAACTACGTTAATCTAATTTCATTTCTAATCCCTAAACAATCTCACTTAATTCTCAACGTTCTTGGGATATTTGAACATCATTTTACAGATGAGAACGCAAGCTCAGCGAGATTACAAAGCTAGTTAAAGGTCATCCAGTTGCCTTGTAGAGCTGAGAATCCCACCCTCACTTCCCGCTTCCCAGCCTCATGCTCTTTCCACCGTCCCATGCTGCCTCTCATCTGGAGAACGGGAGAGGAAACAGTCCAGTTGGCAGCTGGAGGAGAGAGCAAGGTCAAGAAACAATGCTTGGAATTTTAGGATTAGAGGAATTCGATATGTTTATGGACTGTCGGGAAAGAACCAGAAAAGTACAAGGTGTACTATATAAGAGTGGGGAAATATGGATGGTGACGATGGAGCCAAATGCTTCGAAAAGCAGAATCAAGTCCATGCGATGAGCCCGGCGAAAGACGGGTAATAGCTTCCTTTGACCTGAGAGCTGGGAGGCGATCAGAATAGAAACAAATGTGTGCTGAGACCATAGGATGGAGTTTCTACCTTTTTATCGAAGTAGGAGATGAGGTTATTTGCTGGATCTATTCAACAGTGAAGGGCTAGATTACTACATCTGATCGTTTAAATGCACCAGCAGTTCTGTGTGTGAAAAATTCTGGTGATTTGGGTCCATAAAGGTTTACGGCCTGGAACACTCCCATGGGGACATTCTCCGCTGTCATACAGGGTCGGAATGAATCGGAAATGGACTTGACAGTACCTAACAATAGCACCCCATAAGTGTGTTTGTGTAGGACAGAAACCTATAGTATAAGTGCAAGTTGGGGGGGGCTTTATTAACGGAACAGCCAGTATCTCACAAACAAACCACAGTGGGAGGTTGTGCTCCCCATCTCTCTAGGCCACGTGGTGCTCCATCTCTGCTCCTCTTTGTGCACCTGCCTCTATCTGCTGATGATTTGTCTCCAGGAACCAACAGGAATGAATCAAAGCTTCTGTGTCCTGGTTTCTAATTTTCAGGATCTGGAGTTTTCAACCCGGAATAGGTGCCACTCTTGATTCAATGAGATGTCATCAGGGCTTGGGGGTCCCTGAATCCAATTGGGGTGCCAGGCTCAAGGCAATAGAGCATAGACTTATGCCAACGAAGAGCCACGAGCAAGGGCAGAAGCCATGTCAGAGGTGAAAAGAGCACTGAAGGCTTAAAGCCACCAGCTGCCAGCTGACAAAGCAGCTCTTGGATCTGACTGAGGTTGAGAAGTCTTGATTCATAATGAAACTCATCAGCATTGATGTGAAGTTTTTCTCAAGCAACTTTCTGTAGTTTGGAAGCAGAAGGGAACACAAGCTTGGCTGTTCCATTGCTCTGTGGGTGGAGGGGCTTGGGGAGGTTTGTAGCAGGAAGGTCATGAAAGCAAGGGAGCTGGTGCTGGTCCTTTTTCAACAGCTAAATTTTGTAATTAGATTGCCAGACCTTTTTTCTGAGGCCCCTCTAGGTGGACTTGAACCTTCAACCTTTCTGTAACAGCTGAGATTGTTAATCATTTGAACCACCCAGGGAATCAATCTCTCTCTCTCTCTCTCTCTCTCTCTCTCTCTCTCTCTCTCTCTCTCTCTCGCTTGCTCTCGCTCTCTCTCCACAAGACCAATTTGTTGGGCTTCCCTTTTCTTCAAGAAGCAGACGTGACACACAAGTTGGGTGCAATACAGTCTTCCCTGATAACTCTGTAGCACGGAGAGAGAGAAACAAGATCATTATCGCTCTGTATTACCCTCTGAAGCGCGGAGACCATCCATCACCCAGAGAAATAGCAATTTGCCTGCCCTCTTCTCATCAACAGGAGTTTTACACATTTTCATGTTTAAAGTCTTTACTCGCCGGGAGAAAGCCACGGCTTGAGCCCTCGGTTTTTCTCTCTGTCTGACACTGACTTCTCTCCTGCCCCTCAGAGCACACAGGCTGGAACTAGAAAGTCCCAGGGCTCAGCGGCAACCACTCAGGAGAAGCACATGAGCCGAAACCTCCCTTCTCCCCTGTTCTTCACTGCAAAGCCACCTGATCTACAACAGAGGGAGGACATGGAACTGCTAGAAAGACAAGGCTGGCTAGCTCCGGAGCCCCATCCTCTAGATATTTTGGACACAAACAAAGGTCTAAATTCTCCCCTATAGATTATAAGTTTCCGAAGCAAAACACTCGGTCTGACTTGATTGCCTCCATACCCTTGGCAGCTGGCCAGTGCCTGCCCAAGGCTTTGTTTAGCAACACGGTGCAAACAATGGATAAAACACTGCATGTTGAGCCATGAAGTCCATGACAGATCTGTCTGGAAGCCGGTGGTCAGACTGAAAGACCTCATGAGTCTTCTCCCACCCTCTACTTTCAACCTGCATTTAGAGGTTAGCTTTGGACAGGAAGTGGGGGTGCTCTGCAGGTTACGGCTGAAGAATTAGGACCCCCATCGGCAAACACACCATCTCTGGCCCAGAGTCATTTTCTCCACCTGGATCTAGAGGGTACCCTCTTATTGTAGGGGAACTTGCTCTTTCTTAAGGTTAGCTGTGGGCGGATGGCCCAAACCCAGATGGAACAAACCTGGCCTTCCTTGAGTAGATTGTTTCTTAATAGATCGAGATTCTAGTTTTTCCCATCATGAACTCATTGATTGATTGATTCAAACATTTGATTGAGAAGCCTCTGTGGGCCAAGCATTAGTCAGGATTCTCAGAAAAACAATGATGGACAAAAAAGAACAGAGTTCTTCTCAGGGGACTTCCAGTCAGGTCTGGAAAACTTTCTGGGTGAAAAAGGAAAACCTCACTCAAAACTGGATCTAACAATAAAGGGGGGACTTGTTGGAAGGGTGCAAGCATATTTATGCCCTTAGAGAATAAGAAGTGCATCCACACCCCAGGAAGATGAACCTGCACATCAGTCAAAAGGATGCTCTTGGGCTCTGCTGCCCCACCCTGCATCTCTCCTCAAGCTGGCTCCACTGTCTGCAGCCTCTCCTTCGGCAAGGGTTGGGCAGGAAGTGGCTGCCCGAGCCCTGGTCCAGCAGGATCTTCCAGCATCGAGACCCAACATCCATCCCCTCAGCCTCTGTCCTCCTACTTAGCCTTTTGAGTTCAGACATCTATCTCTGACCCAGTTAGCTATGGTTTGAGATGACAAGGTCTGCCCACTAAGAGATTGTGTGGTAGTAGTGGGTGGGAAAGGAGGAGGAGCCGGGAGCAAATGACTGATATATTCATGCATCTTCCCATTTGATTTCTAACTCAGTCCATGAGAGTTGGGGGGTGGGTATTCCTGTGGTGAGACCTGCCTCTCCTCTGACCCCACCAGAGGAGAAGCCAGTGACCACCTCCACCAGACAATGGCAGGATGAGGCCCTTCCTCCTGCTTTCAGCCGGGGAATTGTTCCATAATTAAGGGGAAAATGATGAATGCAGAGCCTGGGAAGTCCCCATACTTCATCCTTATTGCCATTGAATTAACAGCGTAACACATCATGTTTTATTATAACTTCATAATAATTACTGATATTACTGAATTCATGTATATAGAAAAGGCAGAAACTTCATTACTGTATTAATTCGTGAGGCCCTTCAATGGGATTTATTAGGCAATAAGTGAATTCCAGCCTCCTGGCATGAAACAGAAGCCTGTTACCAATACAGAACTCTATCAGCTACATTAAACACAACACCTGGGAGCAAATCTCTTCCGTTGTCTTCCTCTTCCTCCATGCAGTCTACCCTGATTGAGAGCACTGTGTCTGTGAAGATTTCCACTTTTCCCATAGCAGAACTAGCACCCACACTCTCCTCACCCGTCTCAAAGGGCACAAGTGTCAGCCACGTGTGGAGATAGATCTTTCACATTTGCACAGGGCTTTAGAGTTTTCCAAACATGATCACCAACATAACCTTTCTGTTTGAAAGGCCAACCGGAAAACGCTTTTGCAAATAGAGATATACGGGCATAGGAGCCATCAATAAATTTTGCTTTTGAGGGGTTTTTTTCCCCATTTCTTCTTCTTCTTTTTACAAATTACTTGATGCAAGAATCTAGACCCTCTTTAAGAGATTACTAAACCCTTGGCAATGGCTACATATAGCCTGCCTGTCCCAGGGGGCACCTGCTGGTCGCTGTTGTTGCTAATTGCTGTCAATTTGGCCCCCAAACTCACGGTGGCCCCATGCACAAAAGAAGAAAAGGTGGCCTGGCCCTGTGTCATCCCGACAGTTAGTGGTAAATCAGGCTATTGTGACTTTAGAGTTTTCATACGGGCCAGGCGGTGGAGTGGGCTCTGAGCTGGGCTGCTAGCCACAAGGTCAGCAGTTAGAAACCTCGGGCTGCTCCACTGGAGTAAGATGAGACATCTACTCCTGTACTGCTTGATAATCTTGGAAACCCACCGGGACAACTTTGCTCTGCCCTGTAGTGTCACTCTGAGTCAGAGTCAACTGGCAGTGAGCTTGGCTTGGGGGGTTCCAATGACTAATTTTTGGAAGTAGATAACCAGGCCTTTGTTCCTAGTCTGTCTTATTCTCGAGACTCTGCTAAAATCTGTTCAGCATTTTAACATCATCCAAGCCTGGACTGGCAGTTGGAAGAGTCATGAGATGGATTGATTGGGAATCAAACCTGAGCTTCCTGCACAGAAGGCTGGGGTTCAACCACTGAGCCACTAATGTTGGCTAACCTAATTCACTTCCATGTTTTATTCATAGGGACCCAGCAGGATAGAATAGGACAGCCTCTGAGGGTGTCCAGGGTGTAAATCTTTATGGGAGTAGTTTGCCTCAAATCTCTCCCATGGGGTGGCTGGTGGATTCAAACTGCTGACCTTGTAGTCAGCAGCCCGACATGTCACATACCACATTACTGGGACTCCTTCCAGTGTTGCCTGGGACTCTACAAAGGAGGAGAAAAGACTAGGGCAAAGACAACGGCATATGCAATGGCAAAACTCCAAAATTTAACTCAGAAGACTTGGGAGGAAAAAGACAACCATCGAATACCTGAAAGGGTGTTTTCTGTGGGAAGGGAAAGATTGGTCCTCCGGGCTCAGGGAGGAAGGCCTGGGGCAGAGTTGGGATATAGAGAGAAGATGCCAAGTGACAGATCTAGTTTGACTTCAAACAGAACTTTCTGGCAGGGAAGAAGAATCTAGCTGCCAACAGAACAGCTTCCGTGGTGTTGGGCTCCCTGCCTCAATGTCATCGTGTGTACAATGAGGATGTCAGCACCTGCATTCCATATGGTTCTGAGGATGAAACAAAACAACATTTAAAAAATCATACATGGAACAATAGGCAATCATATGAACAGAATGAGACGTGGTTTAAAATCAAGACATGGTGCATCAGGTTTATGTCCTTTGACTTACTTAACTCAATTCAACATCGTGGGGGGAAAACACGAAGTTGTCAATGAATTCATTTTGCTTGAATCTAGTCAATACTCATAGAACCAACAACCAAGAAATCTAACTAAGGTGTGTTTCATTGGGCAAACCTGCTGCACACAACCTCTTTAAAGAGAGAAAGAGAGAGAGTGGAGCTCATCCTGGCCCATCAAGCCTTTAGGTAGACATTCCTGCTTGCAGCAGCCAATGCACGAAGAGGGCCATAGGGCCAGCCCTACCACGAGAAAGTGCGCCCCTCACTGACCCACAGTGCTACAGGGGACAGCACTGGAGACCCAGTGCAGGAGCAGTGCCCTGTCTGAACACACACACACACACACACACACACACACACACGGGTGAAATACAAAGGGAGCACAACAGAGCAGCAGTAAGGGGAGCAAAGCAACGAAGTCCCTGAGGAATCCTGAAAATAGACTTCTGACTCCAGAGCAGGGCTTGGCACCTCATCAGTCCCGATCAGAAAACATTCACAGGGGTCAGCACACAGACCTGGAGCTATTCATAGGCCTCCCCCCACCCATGTCTATCTATTTTAAATTGGCAGGATTATTTACAATCCTGTGGAGAAAACAACATGACTAACTGTTCCAGGGGGACATGGGAGAGGAAGAGGTGGGGAAAAGGGAGGGGGGAGCCAACAAACCCAGGGACAGGGAAACAACAAGTGATCTAAACTCGATGACGAGAACAATGTAGAATGCCTGGTGGGGTTTGAGCAAGTGCAATGTAGCCGAGAGGAATTACTGAGAGCCGTACATGATGGTGGGACAGGAGGAAAGTAAAAGGAAATAGAGGAAAGAAGTAGGAGGCAAAAGACATTTATAGAGGCATAAATAAAAGCATGTGTCTATGTAAATATATTAATATATAATGATAGGGATATAGGTCTATGTGAATATATTTATATGTTAAGTATCAGGTAGCAGATGGACTTTGGGCCTCTACTCAAGTCCTCCCTCAACACAAGAACACTTTGTTCTAATAACCTGGCATTCTTTGATGTTCGCCCTCCCCACATGATCACTGAAGACAAAATGGGTGCATACCATAAGCAAATGTGGTGAAGAAAGCTGATAGTGCCTGGCATTACAAGATTTAGTGTCTGGGGCCTTAAAGGCTTGAAGTTAAATAAGTGGCCATCTAGCAGGGCAGCAACAATACCCACATGGAAGAAGTACACCAGCCTGTGTGGTAACGAGGCGTTGATGGAATCAGGTATCGGGCACCTGAAGACCCCAAACAACAACCATATCAATGAGAACAAGGTGAGTCGGAGTGGAGACACGAAGCCCATCTACAGACAATTGGACATCCCATCACAGATGGGTCATAAGGAAGGAACAAGCCAGCCAGGGTGCAGTATGGCACCGATGAAACACATAACATTGCTCTAGTTCAGTGGTTCTCAACCTTCCTAATGCCGCGACCCTTTAATACAGTTCCTTGTGTTGGGGTGACCCTTCACCATGAAATTATTTCCATTGCTACTTCATAACTATAATTTTGCTGCTGTTATGAATTGAGCAACCCCTGTGAAAGGGTTGTTTGACCCCCAAAGAGGTCCTGACCCACAGGTTGAGAACTGCTGCTCGAGTTCTTTAATACTCCCCCCGCTATCGTGACCCTAGTGCCTTACAGATCCGGCTAGATCAGAGCATGCACACTGGTACAAATAAGAGCTCTCGACACATGGAACCAGGACAGATAAAGCCTGGGAGTAGCAATGCCATCAGGGTAGGGTGAAGGTGGGAGGAGAAGGGAGAGGAAAAGGGAACGGATAGCAATGATCGATGTTTTAACACCCCACCAAGGGGGATGAACAACAGAAACATAAATGAAGGGAGACAGTGTAAAAGAGTGGACAGTATAAAAGATGAAAATATTAATAATCTATCATTTATCAAGGGTTTGGGGGGCGGGGAGCTGATACCAAGGGCTGAAGCAGAAAGAAAATGTTTTGAAAAGGATGATGGCAACATATGCACAAATGTGCTTGATACAAATGATGAATGGATTGTTGTAAGAGCCCCCAATAAAATGAATAAATAACATGTTGAAGAGCAGGGATGTTACTTTGAGGATTTAGGTGCACTTGGCCCCAAGCCGTGGTATTTTTAATCACCTCATATACGTGTGAAGATTGGACAATGAATAAGGAAGACCGAGGAAGAACCAATGCATTGGAATCATGGTGTCGCAAAGAATATTAAAAATACTGTGACTGCCAGAAGACAAACAAATCTGTCTTGGAAGAAGTACAACCAGAATACTTCTTGGAACTGAGGATAGCAGACTTCATGTCATGTACTTAGGACTTGTTATCAGGAGAGATAAGTCCCTGGAAAAAGACATCCTGCTTGGTGTGCTAATTACATAATCTGTTGTCAATTTGAGGTTTAAGAGTGAAGAGGTGGGGATTAGCCTGTCAATCGGGTTGCAGCTTGATGACTTCATTTGGAGGCACTAAGGAAATAAATAGCTCATTGGAGGAGGGACACAGACTGACTCCCTGAGAGATATTGCAACTGACAAGACACATGGAGACAGGCCAAAGGCAGCAAGAGCCTCGGAGCTGGGGGAGCCACGTGGAGACCCCTGCCAGCGCTGAGATGCTGACACCGCCACTGGATTCACAGGACTTCCCACCCTGTAGCCTGTGATCTTTCTGCATTCGGCGTCATTGCATGTGTTTTGTGAGTCTGAAGAGGACTTTATAGATTGGTAGTGGACATAATGGGCTAATGTCGGACTTATGGACTTGATGTGACCTGGGCTGGGATGTTTTCTTAATATACAATTACTCTTTATATAAAGCTCTTTCTTATACACATATGTGTCTCCCTGGATTTGGTTCTCTTGTCTACCTGGACTAACACACTTGGTAAAGGGGAGGGTCAGTAAAGAAGAGGAGGGCTATCGGGGAGATGGGTTGACACAATGACTGTAACAATGGGCACAGACATGGCAGTGATTGGGAGAAGGGAGCGCTGTCGCATTCTGTTGTACATAGGATACTTGTGAGTCGGAACCAACTCAACGGCACCTAGCAAAAACAACAGAGAGAGAGAGAGCCCCATACTCTGTTCATAAATATTTCATAAATTGAACATAACCAGGATCCAGAATAAGAAACAACATTACTGGCACCTCAAAAACCTTGAGGTGTAAATAAAGTAACTTCCCTGACCCACCCACTGCTGTCAAGTTGATTCCAAGCGAAGTGTTTAATACCATTTTTGACACATGTGTCAGACATTCAGTCATGCCTACTTCCTTCCATTATCTCCATTTCATTTTCAACCCTAACCTACCACCACCACCCCGGCAAAACCCCCATCAGTACGCAGGTTGCACAGTCCCCGGGGAGACCTATTGCCTTCACAAGCACCTTCTCTTCCACCAAAGTCAAGGAACTTGTCCAAAGTCACACAGCCAGAACATGTGGCTCCGAAGCTGGTGTTCTCCATCACCCCACATTGTCCCTGAGACTGGGCACAGGATCGCTCACAGGTCCCTCATCTCAAGCCCACACAGGCCACACTCACACTTGCTCACAATGTCACTCCTAGAATGGAGCAATGAGATGAAGGAGGATGGGTGGTTACAAAGATCACTAAGGACAACGTGTCCCTAAAGAGGGCGAGGCAGGCGTTGGCGGCTCTAACCCGCCCAGCAGACCTGGCAATCAGCCTTCATAAAGGCAGCAAGTACAGCCAAGAAAAGCCTGCGGGGCAGGTCTACTCTACAACACAGGGAGCTGCCCTGCCGTGAGTCAGAATGGGCCAGATGATGATGGCCAGGTCCTCAAAGGAGCTCGTGGTCTAGGAGGGGAGGCAGGCACAGGTGCAATAGTTCAAGGCTGTGTGCATAGCCCGTATGGAACCTGTCAACCTCCCAGTTCCAGGAGCTCGGGAGAAACGTTAAGGGCCTGCGGTGGAGAGAGGCCAGATCTGAGCTAGTTCTCTTTGAACCCCTTTGTGCTCTGAGCTGCTGCCTAAGTGGCGGATGGTCTCCGCATCCGTGAAGGCATCGCAGGGTGGCATGACTGGATTAATTAGGCTTTATTAATAGGCGAGCACTTCATGAACTGTAATTAAGCAGACATGCATCTGGTGGCAGTGGTGGCTGAGGGTGGGAAGGAGAGGTTCCGGAAGGCACTGAAGTACCATTAAATATGAATACCCTGGCACAGGGGACAGGGAGAACCTTGTCCGTGCGCAGTTGTTAAACACACTGCTTGAGGGCCTGGTCCCTGAGACCCTGACTGATGCAGGATGTTTGTCCTGTGTCTACTATGCACTTCACTATTCTGAGTGAGGCAGAGTTTGGGGGGGGGGGGTGGCGGATGCAGAGGGTAGAAGAACCAAGTCACCGTGCTTTTAGGAACCAAGGAGGTGATGAGGATGCTGGCGTGTAAACAGCTAATCTGCAGGCTGCTAACAGATAGGCTGGTGGTCTGCATCTGCCCAAGGTACCTCAGAAACAGGCCTGGGAGTCCCCTGAGAAATCATCCACTGCAACGCTATGAGGAGAACATCATTCATTCTCCTCACTGGGGACACACATGGAGTCGCAGGGTGTCAGCTCAATGGGACTCGATGGGAATTGGCAGGAATACAGACAGGAGCTTAGGACTATGGAGCAATCATGCATTATGTGCATCAGCAAGTGGTGAATCTCACCCTTTCCCCCACTTTCTCTTGGCCTGTGTGTGCATGCGTGCATACCTGTCTCCTTCTCGACTTTCTATTGAAGTTTGCTGGGCCTTGAATGTCTCAGGGCCAGAGAAGCTTGACTTCCAGGGACTGGGAAGGGTTGAGCAACAGGGGCTCCCAGGGCCACCCTGGCAGAGCGCCGAGGAGGCGGGGGCAGACGTGGTTGGTGCTGGGCCAACACCTCCCCAAGGGGGCAGCAGCCTGGGAGATGGAGATCATGGGTCGCTAGGCCGAGAGAGGGGTCTGGAACCAAGTGTTTAGACAGAGGAGGCATGTTTAGTTTATGGAAAAACAAAGTGAAGAATGATAAAGTGGACGATGGAAAAAGGTCTGAACAATGGAATCCTCCCCCAGGGCTCGCAGTCCTGACACCGGGACAGATAGGAAGATAAACTTGCATCTGACCTGTTCTAAACCCATCCTGATTTTCCATTTGGCCTCAAAGAAATATCCCAGAATCTCTTGTTGAACCTTTTTTGGAACTTCAGGATGTTTGAAATCTATCTCCATTCTGCCTCATCAATGCTCATCTCCGTGGATCCTGCAAGCAGTCTGTGAGCCTCCCATTCTGGCCCCGTGAATGTTCTCTCTCCCTCTTAAAGTGGTCTTTTCACTTCCCCCACCGATTCAACGTGCTCATCTACTAAAGTTCAATTCATCGGAGCCCCCTTGAAGAAGATTTGTTGGAAACCCCCATTCAGAATGAACGGCAACTCCCTCTCCTTTCCTGGGTTGTAAAAAAAAAGAACAAGGCCCGGGCATCAAGGGCAGTTGTCCGCACAAGTCCCACCTCTGCATTCCTTGGGCAGCAAGCTGTAGGAAGGGGCTTGGCCTCAATTTTATTGTCTGCAGAATGGGCTGATGGTAGCAACTTCCTCAAGCAAAGATGGATGGAGACACAGCTTGAGAAGAAGCTTTCTAAATTGCAAAGCGCGAGCAGCCACCAGAGCCTATTTCGTACTTCTCCTTCGTTGGCCATTTGCCTGATTCTCTGGTCCCGTGGGAAGTCCCAGGTCTCATTTCTCTCTGAGTCCCCAGCAGCCCACATAGTAGGTGTGTTAATGAAATCGGTAGACCCGGCAGAAGATGTATGCTGGAAACTAGCTGGCTGTGCACAGCTTCCTTCTGCAGGATCTTGGGAGCCTGGGGTCTGGCTGAGGATTCGCCCCAGGCAGAGACAAGAGAAGTGAAATGTTTGGGGTGGCAGAGAGTGTGTGGCAACCTCACAGGCCCGTGTGTTTTAATTAGTATAATTAATGATGGCACCAACTGGCTCATTACCTGATGGGATTAATGGGGATCATTTGTCTCCCTAAAGCAGCCTTTCTGTCTGGTGGAAGCTGTTGGGGAGACAGGGAGACAGAATGCATTCTCTGCCCGGGGATGGATCCCCAAGTCTCTATTAGAGCGTTCTGCTCTTTGAAAGCCTGATCCCTGTCTCCAGGGTCAGAATCCCCCGCCCAGGGGCCTTACCACCATCCCAGCTCCGAGCTTGGCTTGGCTTAAGCACGACATGTTAGAGAATTAAAACACACCCAGGCCGGCTGCAGAATATCTAAATCTCCCCCGTGCCCCTGCCCTCACCCATGTCCAGGGTCACTGTGGCTCCTCCCATGTACTCCCTGGACTTATCTCTTCCCTGTGACCCTCTGGGAAGCCACCAGGGACCCATCAGAAGAGAAGTTTGTCTCTGGCTGCTAAAGACCACTTTAGTGGCAAAGCAATTGGGCACAGAGACATGAGAGCCCATGATGAGTTGCAGGGCTGTCTCCTCATCCCCAACAGCAGATCCTCCCTGGTTCCAAGTACTCCTCCCTTCTGACAGTAAAGAATTACCTTCCCCCAGCAGGCGTCTGCATTCTACCTTCCTTATCTGGGAGCAGAATCAGAGTGCCTGGACCCATCTCCTTTTGGAGCAGCCCAGCCTTCAGAGCACACAGCTGTGGGCAGTCGCTCCCCCACTCTGGGCCTCTCTAAGGGAATGCGCGGGGCAGAGAGGACAGGGCCCCGTGGGGAGCCAGGCACCGTCCCATAAATCACCCTACAAAAGCACTCAACTGGCCCTGCGTGCTTCAAACCATCAAGGGTCGGCCACCCAGAAAGGAATGCCTACCACAGAGCTATAATGAAAAAATTATGGGATAGACCTAATTCTGGCATAGTCAAAGCATATTTACAGCCCAAGAACATTGCACCTGGGGGATGTGTTTGCATGGGTCCCTGGAGATGTCTTTTTGAGCGTGTACATTGAGTTCATGTACAAGCAGGTGTCTATCTGGAGGTAGCTGTGACGTAGCTGCGTGCTGCCTGGGGATCGCGTGCCTGCTTGTCCACAGGGGTGTGCTCCTGCAGAGGGTGGCTGTCTCATGGACTGTGTGTGCACTACAGAAAAGGGATCATCTTTCTGTGTGGGCGTCTGTGTCTGTCTTTGCGTGGTACGTGTGTATACTTTCTGCTTGAGTCTCTGTGTGAGCGACTGATATGAATAGTGAAGATACAAAGCATCGGAGGAGCGGAGAGTAAATCCCCACTCGCCTTTCACTGGATCTGTAAGCCCAAGGGATCGACCATTGCCTCCGTTCATCCACTCATATACCGCAGTGCTATGACGGCAGGAAGTCATAGACTGGGAGTAGCAGGGTGATGGCAGAGGTCTGCTGGGAGTCCATGTGTGTGTGTGTGTGTACACGATGGGGTCGGGAAGAGTCCACTGTGGTGCTTATTAGAGCAGAAGCTGTCCGTGTGGACCATTTTATGCATGAATTGCGCCAACAGCAACAACCCTGGGGGCCTACAGGACCTAGAGCAGCTCTGGGGAAGGCAGAGACACCAGGGATGTGTGTGTGTGTGTGCGCGTGTGTGCGCGCGTGTGTGTACATAATCGAATCCACCATGTTGCCTATCTCCAGAAGCACATTTGCTGTGCATCCTGCTGAATTCTCCGAGGTGCCGTCCACGCAGAACGTGAGTGGCTCCCCCCTGGAGTTGTGCAAGAGGAGGGCCGGCTCTGGAGTCCTTCCACCATGTCCCTGGCCCCAGTGCCGGCTCAGAAAACCACTTCCTTGTGGGGAAGAGTATGCTGTGGGGGAGCTTCCTCACTGGCCGAGCATTTCCCCAGCCCTTTCTTGCTGCGGCTCCTTGAGCCACAGCTGGGGCAGGGCAAGGCCCAGAGAATTAGGCCCAGAGCCTGACTCCGGACCCCCAGGATGTGGGAGGCCAGTCAGAAGCGGAGTGCAGCCCCTGGAAGGCTGCAGGGACTTGTAAGAAAAGGCTTTTGCTCTTCAAATGGGGAAAGAAATCAGATAGAAAGGAGGGAGAGAAGTTTTTGGGTTTTATTGAAAGAAAGAAAGAAGGAAAACTGATTTTGCTTTGGAAAGGTCAGAGGCGGCAATCTGCTTCCTCGGCAGCACTGAGTTGGAACTAGGGCCAGCAGCCCTCCCTCAGATCAATATGACACTGATCGCCTCATAAAATGGTGTGGAGGTGGCAGGGGCTAGGGTGGGGGCTGCTGGAGGGGGCTGGCTGGGCACTGTGCTCCAGGCGATGAGCCCCCTGGGGGACAGGAGTGTCCTCTGAGCCCCCTGGTGCTCCCCAATCTGCACCTGCCCAAGACCCCCCCACTCCCTGGGAGGAGCCCCGGACACCCACTCCTATTTTCAAGGTCCTCCGCTTCACAGAGGCTGAATGCTACCTTGGCATGTTATCGTGAGTCTGGGAGCCCCCTCTGTGGTGAGGTCACCGCCTTCCTCCCTCAAGGTTCCAGTCACTGATGAGTTGAGTATGAGTGACCCCAGGGAGGACTGGAGTTCCAGGTGACCCCCCAGGAGGATTGGAGGCACAGGTGACACACTCCCCCCTCACCCTGCCAGCAGGACTTAAGCTCCAGGGGCAAAACGGGCCATGGCTTTGTGTTCGGGGTGGGGAGGGGGGAGCCAAGGGCTTCATTTTAGAATCATCTGTGCACATGTTTGCACTGCATGCGGGCCATCTGGCAAACCCCTTTGCACCCACTTGCACATCTTGGGAGCAATGCACAACTTTGACATCTTCAGCCAGCCCTAGCCATAAGGCACAGGGAAGAATGGCCCAGAGGCTCGGGGATGAGAGGGGCAGGACAGGAGGACAGCGACACTTTCAGAGAATGGAGGACGCTGTTAACATGTCAGTCCAATTATGGTAATGTGCGGGGTAATTGGGCCTCCAAGGGCGCAGGGGATGCACAGGAGGATGGTAATTGCGGGTTCACTTTGCTCTGCGTTCTCTATCCTGCTTTGGGGACTAATTATTAGTATTTAGCAAGTGGATATTGTCATCTTCGAAGCAGGTGCAGCTGGGGTTCAGGGGCTAGAGCTGGGGCCAGCTAAAGGTCAGCTTCTGCTGGGGGATAATTAATTTGTCTTTTATGGATCTGAAATGTGCTTCGAGCTTGTCTCTTCCTTTCTGCTTACAAACAAACAAACAAACAAACCAAGGGAGGGAGACTATGCCTTGCAGTTCATTAATGGAAAGTGGTCTCTTCCATTAAATGGCCAGAATCTATAATGGGGGCAAGTGATCGGAAGCGGTGGTGTTTGTTTCTCCATTCTTTCTAGGGAAAGAGCCAGAAATGACTCCCCCAGACCCAGTGCCCACGTGAGGAGAGATGCCAAACGTCTGAGGTAACCATCAACAGGTGGGTACAGTCTATATGCTGCTGACACCCTACCTGTTTGTTTACCACTTACTGGCTGGACATCAAGAGAGTCTCTCCTGAGAAGGATTCACATGTTGGAAACCCGAAAGGAAGAGGAAGAACAACAGTCAATAGCGATCGGCCGACTATGGCATTCCTGAAAAACATGCTCATGCGTATTAAATGCTTACTCCACTGAATCCTCATGACAAATTTAGCAAATGGGAACTGTGCGTGGCCCCATTTTACAGCTGAGAAACTGAGGTGCAGAGCGATGAAATCGGTTGCTCAAAGTAACAGAATGGACGATCAATCCCTGCCTTATCAGATGATCTCTGGTCATGTAGTGGTACATGTTGAACTGCCAACCTCAAGGTCAGCTGTTCCAAACCCCTTCGGCACTCCATGAGACAAAGGTAGGCACAAAGACTTCTGGTCTCAGAACCCATGGGGGAAGCTCTGCCCTGTCCTACAGGTTCCCTGTGAGTCAGAATGGGCCCGAGGGCACTGTTTTGGAACAAAACCCAATTACTTAGCACCGTGCAAGGGGAGCCTTCCCTAACTTCGATGTGTGGGAACCAAGAGTCCAACTTCTTCTCGCACCCCAGAACCCCAACATTGGTAGTAAACCTTACCCCATGGTGTCATGCTTAGGATCCTTTTATCAGAGCTGAAATAGAAACCAGTGCCGGTGGAGCATCAGAAAAGGAAATGATCCCATTCAAACCCCTGCTGCTTCCACAGAGTCACCCCCACCTTCCCGGACCGTTGTGGAGCCGTGTCGTCCCACAGCTGCCCTCGTGCCCCACTCCAACGCTGGCTCTGTGCCGTGCCCATTCATTTTCAGGCACAACGGAATGCTCCCACAAGGATCCAAATGACTCAAGCTCAGAGCACTGGGCACATGTTCTTCCACTGCCCCCAGGGTCCTTGGCTCTGCCCTGGGCACACAGCACGTGCCCCGTAACTCTTGACTGGGTCAAACGGAGGGAGAATGACCAAGGTGGTCTGGATGGCAAAGGGCGGGCCTTCCTTTCATGCTGGCTGACTTAGCAGAGCGAGGGGGTGGGCGGGCAATCCCTCACACGCATACATTCTGAATTCGGAGGAGGGTTTGGGTGGTTTCTGGGAACTTTCCTAGGAGGCCCCTGCCTCGTAACAAAGGGACTCACGATTACACTGGCTCAGTAAGGAGAACCTGGCAGACTGGAAGGGGCGAGCAGAGAGAAGAGACACGCAGGGGAGGGGAGCAGGTGCTTCGGGAGTTTAGGTGGATGTCCCTTGGCCAGGCGGCGGGATCTTACTCTGTGGTTTTGCTGCAGCCTACATATTGATGCAGCCGAATGAATTCCCTTCTTTGCAACCTGACCTCCTTCTTACTGTGAAATGATCTCATTTCAAGACTAACCACAAGAGGTTTGGCTGGGCACCCGGTATGCCGTGTGCCTGGCGTCTTCAAATCTTCATGCAAAGTGCAAAGTTTTTTTTTTTCCTTCCTTAAGATAGTAAATAAATCCTGTCCAGAGAAGTCTTGGAAAGGTCTGCTCTCAGCCACGAGGTGAAAAGAAAAGCCGTCACTCTCCCCACCCTCCCCTCCATTATCTGCTGCTCGTCTCCAATGGTAAGGCTTAAGTCGCTTTTAATTTTAGATCAGGAACAATCTGATTTGGGGCCAAGGTCTTTTTTTTTTTTCATTGTCCTTCAAAATGTATTAGGCTGTGGTGTTTTTCCACCTCCAGCCTGCTCTGTTTCACTCTCTGGAGTGCCCACAGCTAACGCTCCACCAAGAATCCGACTCTGAAGGCCAGGAGGCAGTGAGCCCAGTCCTGCCGAAAAAGCATCCCCTTCCTGCAGGCAGCAGGAAGCCCGGCAGCTTCGAGAGTGAGAGCCAGAGGAAGGGCTGGAGCGAGAGTGAGCGCAAGGGTAAAAGAGACAGGGAGAGAGGGAGACAGACGGACTCGTCTTCTGCCTGGGAGGGGGGTGGTGGTGCATATCCCTTTCTCTGGTAAAGTACAGCAATACCCTACCCGGCAGCCCAGGCAAATGACTAGAAAGGAAGCCATGAGATCGAGGCTCAGGTGCTGCTGCTCACTTCTTTTCAGCCTAATTCCTCTGCCCCGCCTTCGCCAATTCTTACATTATCAGAGAGCAACGCAGGCCCCTCCCAGACCGGCTCTTCCCCAGTCCGTGGCATCCTGTTTCCAAGCTCTTGCACCATTGGAAGACCATGGAGCAAACGATACCGTCGTCCTGGCAAACACCACAAGGTGAACCATGGGTCTATCCTGGACCTCACTTTAGGTTGTGTAGGCAGAAGCCCTGCTGCTCATTCAGCCTGACTCACGGGGTCCTGGGATGAGGTGTGCAGACAGGGGAGGGCTGAGACACAGAGGGAAAGAGCCCATTTCTCCAAGTTGGCTCTGCCTCGATGGTTGACATCAGCGTGCTGTTTGTCTGACATCAAGGCAAAGTCTTGCTACTTCGAGGTCTTCTCCAGCTCAGTTGGCGAAGCGGATTTCAGACCTGGGCCTCTTCTAGACGCGCCCATCTGCAAGGACTAGGCCAGGTTCCAAGATAAGACCACAAGGAGCTCCAGCTCAACAGCATGACCTTGGCCTCTAACCGATGGAGAAGAAGACTTTGAAAATAGAACTGTCTCTGCAGCAAGCTGGGTAAAAATCTGTTGCATTTATCAATGGAAACATCCCCCCATGCTCTCTCTAGACCCGACAAGAGAAGGTGGGGTGGGGGTGGGGTGGAGAAAGAGTTAACTGGAAAAAATTTAACTCCAAGCTACTGCTGGGTCTCTTGGGAACTCAGGCTCCAGGGAGTTAGGAAAATGACACAATATTTATGTTTTCTACTTCTCTCAGCCCTGGCATTCCTTGGGAACATCTGCCAGGGTGGCTTGGGAACAAGCGCATCCAGTGTGCTGCCAGACATGCTGGCAAGGGGCTAAGGGGGCAGCACAGCATGCCTGGCTCTTGCCCAGGTAGCATGCCTCCCTGTCATTCCTGCCTGGTCCAGGCTGCCCGCTGAGGAGACAACCAGCCTCTGAAGAGAGAGGCCTGTCTCTCCGCGGCGCGACATGCTCTGGGCCGACCTGGATGCGGTTTGGAAGATGAGGTCCATGTGAGATCAGTACGGGAGTGGAGTGGTTTTCCTAAACGTCTGACCAGATCTGGGTTTGCGTCAGGATCATTGAGTGTTTGAGGAGACTTCGGTAACGTGTCCTGTTGCAAAGAGGTCATTGGAGATGCAAACGTCTGACCAAATGCAGTGTACCTAGACCATTCAGGAGAGGGAGGCATTGGACCAAGTTAAAAGTCAGCCATCTCGCCACCCTCATGGCCATCGAACTTATTCCGACTCAGTGACCCTAGAGGACAGGGTAGACTTGCCCTTGTGGGTTTCCAAGACTGTAACTCTTTACGGGAGTAGAAAGCCCCATCTTCCTCACACTGAGTAGTTTCGAACTGCTGACCTTGCATTTACTAGAGTAGAAAGCCGTGTCTTGAACTGCTGACCTTGTGGTCAGCAGCCCAACGAGTAACCACTATGCCACCATGACCCCTTGACCTTGTGTTTAGTAGGCCAACACATAACTCACTATATCACTAGGTAGGGAATACTCTATCCACAGTTACAGCGCAACAAGGGCAGGGGAGGTAGAAATAGTGAACAAACACTACCATTCATTGCAGTAGAGTGGCTTCTTCTGTAAAGGTTACAAGTTCATGTCACTCTCCGGTTAGGGGCTGTTGTGTACACTTCAGCTCCTGGCAACCCACGTGACCGAGCCTAACTGCTCCGCGGGGTTTTCTAGGCTGTAATCTTTCCAGGGGGAGAAAGAGTTCGTGTCTTAGAACCCCCCAGGGGCAGTTCTACCCTGCCCTATAGGGTGGCGACGAGTCAGCATGGACTCGATGGCAGTGGGTTTGGTTTCTGGTTTTTAATCTTTCCTGGAGCAAATCACCAGGTCTTGCCCTGACTGGGGTCAAACCACCCAGCTTTCAGTTAGCAGCTGAGGACTTCCCCATCGTGCCACCAGGGCTCCTTAAGGTGGAGACAGATGTTACACATGCCAAGTGTACACTGAGTGGTCTGGAGCAGGCCTCAGTGAAGTGATGTTCTCTAAGCTGATGTTGGAAGCATGAAAATGCGTCAACCATGCAGAGAAGGGCGAATAACTCTGCAGTCAGTAGGAGGGGCTTCTGCAAAGACCCTAAGAGGCAACAATTTTGGTGTGGTTGAAGAACCCAAGTAAGACCCAGTGTGGCTAGAATACAGTAAAACAATTGCCCTTTAATCAGTTCCAACTCCGAAAGGAAGACCTGTGTGTCAGAGTGAATTGTGCTCTGTAAGGTACTCACTGGCTGCTTTGGAGGAAATAGCGCATCAGGTCTTTCGTGCGTGCCTCTGAGTAGACTCAAACTTCCAACCTTTCAGTTAACCAGGTTAGCTGTGCACATCATCGATGGACTCCAGGACATAGGAAGGGAGGGGAAAAAACGGTAAAAGCTAAGATGAAGATGCCCGCTATGCCACAATTCTCCCACAAATCTGCCAAAAATGTCGTCACCGTTAATTAAATGGCACTGAGGAAAAACTACTCCATCACCCGCTTAATGTCTCCTTGAGTTGATATTCTTCCATGAAACAAAAACAAAACCAATTACAGAAGCCTTTAGTCTGTACATGGCAGCAACGGGTGCTGCTCTGGGATCGGGATAGACTCGGGACTGGTGAAGGTCCTGCCCTGAAAGAAAAGAACACGAAGACTCGAGGTGTCTCCTAGCTGAGAGTCAGCTAAAAAGAGAGGAAAGTGGGCCTGCTGGGGTGGCGTCTGATCACAAAATTACCAGAAGGCACATTTCTGAAAACAGCTTTTTAGCTGGCCCTGACCTCTGCCCTGGCATCAGAACACTTTCAGAGTGACGGAAAAGTCCTACGCTTGATTAGAGACGGATAAGATGGGTTTGCCATTTTGCAAAACTCAGTGTGCCCTACGCTTTAAAGGGATGCATTTTGTTGTATATAAATTATACCTCCATAAAGTTGATTTTAAAGGTGAAAAATAGAGCAACGCACTAAAAGGAGGCCATATAGAAAGCAAAATAAAGTAAAAACAAAACCAAAACCTGACTGGCCCACCTTCTTGTGTTCCTGCCAAGCTGGCCATCAATAAAGAGAGGAAAAGCTTCCAGTGCCTCCTAAGACACTAAGCTCTCTTTGGAATGAGATTGCGACTCGCAGGGACCCAAGGGGGGAAAGGGGACACTTGCTCTCTTTGTCAAGAGGCAGGGGCCACTCTGCAGCTGGGATGGTAGCTGGGTGGTGAGTGGCATCCTGCAGATAATTGGTGGTCATGCTCAGGGAAAATTTGAGATCCTAATGAGAGGGCAGCGATCCTGCCACGCTGCACGGAAGGCAGGGGTGAAACCAAGACTCGGAAATTGACACAAAACCAATTTGAGATGTTTCCATCAATGGATGCAGTGTTTGAAGCCTTCGCTCATCTGTGCCAAGAACTCTGGTAAGCACCTGGGTAGTTCCCTAGACGAAATCCATGCGTTTTGCCCCTTCCAAAAAAAAAGTGATTCAATAGAATACAGAAACGAGTGAACAAACTCATTGATATCACACATCGGTAAACATTTGCTGAAAATCCTTCAAACACAGTGGTAGCCATGCATCACCAGGAACCTTCCAGAAACTCAAGCTAAATTCAGAAGATGTCGAATGTTGAAAGCATTGTGAACTGCGAGGAGAACAAACAAATACGTCTTGAAAGAGGTGCAGGTGGGTTGCTCCTGATGGATAAACTTCGACTCAAGTACTTTGGGACGTTATCCGGAGAGCCAGTCCCTGGAGAAGGACCTTGTGTGCGGTAAGGTAGAGGATCGGCCAAAGAGAGGATGGCCTGTCAATTCATCAGTGAGATGAATTGACATAGTGGATAAAGCCATGCGCTCCAGCATGGTAACTCTTGAGAGGACAGCGCAGAGAGATCTGGGCAGGGTTTCACTCTGTTGTACAAAGCGTGACTGAGAACCAGCTAACCATAGCAACAGCAGTGACAGTGACATCATGGGACAGTAGGAGAAGGAAGCGGCAGCAGGGAGTACCTGGTCCACAGGCTGATGAGAAATGACATTGTCTGGGGCGGTGCTGTTCAACAGAAATAGCACACCCACTCTTCTAGTGGCCACATCAAAATGTGTGACAAGAAATGGGTGCAATTAATTCATGCCACTATCTCAAAAAAAATCATGTTTTTGTCGAGTCAATTTGGTTACGCGCTTGTCTAGTAACTGAGAGCTGGGTAGTTCAAATCCGCCCAGAGGCTCGGTCTAAGAAAGGCCTGGCCCTCTCCTTTCAAAAGAACAGCAGCCCTTGGAAACCCGCCAGAGCAGGGTTCAACTCAAACTCACGAATGGGAACCACCGCGGTCGCAATTTGTTGTTTGATTAAGATCACAAAATATTTTTATGTCAGCATGGAATCAAGATGAAAATCAGCACTGAGATGATTTTACATTTCTTGTATAAAGTTTTTGAAATCCAGTGTGCATTTCACACTACGATACACTCAATTTGGATTAGTCACATTGCAATGGCTATCGTTCTGGAAAGCGTGGGTCTGTGAAAAGAACAGTGCGGCCAAATGTATGGTGAGTACGGGAGGCCTCTCCCCACCCTGCTCCACCCCCCCCACTCAGGAAACAAGCCAGCACATGACACTGTTCACAAAGACAACGCTCTACATCCTACTGTGACGAGTGGCAACAGGGGTCTTTAAACTTGATAGCAGTCATCCATAATGCAATGGTTGGTCCCTTCCCATCCAGAAGAGCAATCAAAGCCAAAACAGATATAGAAATACTTAGCCCAGTGGACTAATGGACCACACAAACAGCAGTCTCCAGAAGAACTAGATGGTGTCAGGCTACCATGGTCAACTACTCTGAAAAAAGCATCACATCATAAAGTCCTGAATGGAATGGGAGGAAACTGTCTAATAAAACTCAAGATCATAAAAGAGACCAGGTTTACAGGTCAGACACAGATGGTTGGGACCCCTGACTCTTCGTCGCCCTTCAGTTCTGGAAGTGAATCCATCTCATGTTAGAAGAATCAATGATTTAAGATCCAAAGGTCAACATTTACCCAAGAACAGAGTTCCAAGGATGGGGAACGAAGGAGGAATGGAAACAGGAAAGCAGGCTGACGTGGGACCAAGGATGGTCCAGCGAAGGGACTGCAGTGGCTGAGTTGAACCAAACTGTGCATGCATGTTTGGATGTAAAAATGATGATCTGCTCTATCAACCATTGACAAATTCACAAGAAAAACTTTAAAACCAGAAAAAAAAGTCAACCCGTAGGAGAGCCTCCAGCAATACCAAGGAGGAGGGAGGAACTCCCCAGGGGATGAAGGCGCTCCCGAAGCTGGTGGGGGAGCGAACAAGAGAGATGTGAGCTGGTACCGCGAGTGAGAGCGCTTGTGCCCAGGAGCTTAAATAGCATATGTATTCTTACAAGTCATGTTCTGTGTAGGAGCTTAAGTGTTCTTTTAACTTTATGCATCAAACAAACAAACAAACAAAACAATTTTATCTTCTCAATTGGTCTTCTGTTTACTTGTAGGATGAATAGTGCGTTCCTCTGTCTTTTTTTGTGATTAAACCACCTACAATTCTTTCTTATTCTACCTTCTGGCTTTCTCCACTACCCACTCCCCTAAAAAAAAAAACTAGCTGCGAAGAAGATAATAAAGCTTAATTTCCATCGTCTGTATTGCAAAAACAGCTGGTATATTGAATCCGTTTTCTTACTATAGCTACTCTCCCTCGGTGAGGGGATCCCTCTCCCACCTTGTTCAGAGTGATAACTTTTACTTGATTGAAAAGCACTTAGAGAACCACAGAGTAGCACTTCGCAGCGGGGAGTCATTGGTTCACACCTCTGGTTGTTAGGTGCCATTAAGTTGCCTTCGACTCATAACAGCGCTTTGTGCAATAGAATGAATCACTGTCTGGTCCCGCACTGTCCTCTCAAGAGTTGCTGTGCTTGAGCTAGGTGCCGTCTCCATCCATCTCCTTGAGGCACTTCCTCTTTTTCACTGAGCCCCGACCTTACCAAGTGCGATGTCTAGGACTGTTAAGTTGTAGGTCACCTTGAGTGGCCCTGGATTCTCTCTCCCACGATATGATCTGATACAGTGTGGCCAACTCCAGGATGGGATCTTCTGTAAAGCAGCCAAACAGATCGTCTGGTCACAAGCTCCATCCAATCAGGGAGGTAATTGGGGATGTGGCCTACTCTTTGTACAGACTGACAGTGTGTGAATGCTAGCTAGCTCACTTCAACTACTACAGCTGGATCCTGCATCCGGTTCATCGACCTCCTATTGTATCACCGACCACAATAGTTTCTTTGTTTATCATGATCCTGTTTATTGGTCCAGTTGTGAGGATTTTTGCTTTATTTAACATGGAATTGTGCTCCACACTGAAGACCGCAGTCTTGGATCTTCATCTTCAGGTGCTTCTAGCTCTCTTAGCTTTTCGGAAACCAGCTTGTGTTATCTGCATATCCCAGTTCTTAATGCACCTTCCTCTAACCCTAGAGCCATGTTCTTTTTCATATCATCCGGAAGGGCAGATGATTTGCTCAACTGACAGGTTGGATAAGTGTGCAAAAGAACACAACCATGACACACACATTTCCTGGTTTCAAGCCATGCAGTGTCCCCAGGCTTTGTTCAAATGACTGCCTCTTGGCCTTTGTACAGGTTCCCCGGGAGCATGATGGAGCATTCTGGAATGCCAGTCTTTGCAGCATTGCCCTTAACTTATTATTATTTACACAATAAAATGCTCTTGCACAGCCAATGAAATGCATCGAGCAACTTTCTGATATTCTCTGCTTTCAGCCAAGATTCATCTGAGTTAGCAATGATAGCTCTCAGTCTATATCTTCTTCTGAATTCAACTTTAACTTCTGATAGTTTCCTGTTGATGTGCTGCTGCAACCATATTTAAAACTATATTCAGTAGAGTTCTACTTGCAAAGGATACTAATGATACTGTTTGATTATTTCTTCATGCTCTTGGGTCACTTTTCTTTGGACCGGGCAGAAATATGAATGCATGCATATGAGGTGATGGAAAATACTATGGCTTGGGTCAGACACATCCTAATCCTCAGATAATATATTTACTGTAACACTTCAAAGAGGGTTTTTTTACATCCAGTGTGGGGGTATGGGTCCCCCACAGCCAAACAGGATTTTAGGAGCGACTTTGTGATTGTGGAAAATGATAAAGACAGACAGATAGGCAGTGCAGCACAGGGGATCCTTGCCCCTATGTCAGGACTAAAAGAGTGAATGTATTCTCCAATGGGTGTATATAATGGGGCTTACTGATCTTTCATAAGCCGTGTATGTCATACAGCAAACATGTGTATTACATAGTCAATGGGTAATATCATAAGCAGATAACATAACAAACAACGAGGTGCGTCATGTTGACCTAGTGCTGGTTGACCTCAGACAGCCCTGGGCTATGATCCTTTCCAGCAAGAGATTGTCAGAACAGGGTTGCTACATTTTACAGCAGGTTTGGCTATAGAACTTGGTCACTCTTATCTACAGATAGCCTTCAGGCACAGAGAATAGCCAGACTCAGGTATGAGACATCTTTTATAGTAGCTGCTAAATACAAATTCCTTTATTTGGGGGGAGTTATTGGAGGGACTATGTTCAGTCATGAGAATGTGTATTAAGATGTATGTATATCTCATAACCCTGAGAGTCTTCCCCCACAGGGGTTGGCTTTCCAGACTCATAATTATGAGCATAGGGAATTGTGCTGCACTGCATTCTCATCCAGTCCCTCCGTTGACCACAAGCCAGTTTGCCCAGTGCAGTACATCATTTGGTTTCTTAACTGTGGCTGCCATGGGCATTGCTCATGGATCCAAGCAAAATGAAGCTCTAAGAGTTTCTTCATTTATTGGTCCAGTGTTAGGGATTTTTATTTTCTTTATGTTGTGGTAGAATCCATACTGTAATATTTACTCATCATCAATACGGATGTAACGTCTTCTTTGCTCACAGTAAGCAAGGTTGAGTCATATTAGATGTTGTTCATGTGCCTCCTTTGGATCTTTCATATCGTTCAGCTACTTGGATCCTTTGCTCAAATTAAATAAGTATGATAAAAAGATGCAACCCTGACCATACATTTTCTGATTTTAAACCATGTAGTGCCTCTTGATCTATGTACAGGTTTTATACAAGCCCAGTTCTTCTCCGTTTTATTCACAATTTGTTATGGTCCACATAGTCTATGCCTTGCATAGTCAATGAAACACAGGCAACCATCTTTGGTATTCTCTGCTTTTAGCCAAGTCCCCTCTGTCATCAACAATGATATTCCTTATTCCACATCCTCTTCTGAATTCAACTTGAATTTCTGGTAGTTTCCCATTGATGAATCGCTGCAACATGTTTTTAATTGTAAAGTAAAATTTTACTTGTGCGTGATATTAATGATAGTGCTTGATGATGTTGGTATTATGTTCAATCACTTCTCTTTGGCATGGGCATGTAGAGAGACCTCCTCATCAGTTACAGTTATCCAAGTAGTTGTCTTTTAAACTTCTTGGCCTAGGCAAGTGAGAGTGCTCAGCATTGTGTCTGTTAGCTGAAGCATTTCCGTCGGCGTACTGTCACTTCCTGAAACCAAGATTCTTGCCAAGACCTCTGCGCTGCTTGAGCTTCTTCCTTTAACGTCGTAAGTTCCTGAACACATGCTGCCTCCTAAAACGGCTGAATGTTGACCACATCTTTTTGGTACAGGGACTCTGCCTCCTCTTTTGTTGCTTCCTGCATCATCCAGCAGTTTCTCGTAGAATCCTTCAATATTGAGGCTTGCATTTTTTCTCCAGTTCTTTAAGAAATGTGGCGCATACGCTTCCCTTTTGGCTTTCTAATTCCAGCTCTCTCCACGTGTTATGGTAATGCTTTCTTTTGTCTTCTTCAGTCACCCTTTTGAAATCTCCAGTCATTGTTTTGCTTCATCATTTCTTCAGTTCACTTTAGCTACGTTACACTGAGGAGCAAGTTTTAGAGTCTCTGCTGACATTGATTTTGGTCTTTCATTCTGAATTTTAATGCCCTTGGGTTTTCCTTATGGATGGTGTCATTGATGTAACCCCACACTTGTCTGGGTTCACGTGTTAAGTGTTCAAGGCATAATTTATATCTTTGAGATAGTCTCTAAATTCAGATGGGCTGTACTCACAATTATACTTTGGTTCCCTTGGACTTGGTTTAATATTTTTCCCAGCTTGACTTGAATTTGCATATGAGTAATGGATGGTCTATTCCACAGTCAGCCCCTGGCCTTGCTCTGACTGATGATGTTGGGTTTCTCCATTATCTCTCTTCACAAATATAATCAATTTCATTGCAATTGATTCCATCTGATTAGGTTCATGTGTATAGTTGGCATTTATGTTGTTAAAGAAAAAATAGGGGAATTTCCAATCAATAAATGATTGGTCTTGTCGAATTCTATCGTGAAATCCCAGTGTCATTTCTGTCACCCAAACTGTATTTTTGAACCATTGGTCCTTCTTCATTTCCAACGTTTGCATCCCAATCCCTAGGGATTATTAATGCATCCTTATTGTATGTCTGATCCATTTCCAACTGAAGAAGTTGGCAGCCATCTTTAATCTTTTCCTCTTTAGCATTAGTAGTTGGTGTATAAATGTGCATAATAGTTGCACTCACTCATCTTCCCTGTAGAAGTATGGACGTTAGCCTATCACTTACAGTGTTGTACTTCAGGACAGACTTCCACCTTCTTTTAGCACTTTTTATAGTAAATGAATCGATATAAATCTTAGAACAATGCCTGGCATAGAAAGAGCGTTCGAACGTGTTGGCTGTAAGTAGCACAAACAGTTTGTACTCAACTTCTAACCTAAAGGTTGGTGGTTTGAACCCACTCCACAGTACCATAGTAGTGCTGGTGCTCTACTTCAGTTAAAGGTTATAGGAGGGCAGGAGATGCTATGCAGCACTGCTGCTCTGTAATGCATGGTGTCCTCAAGATTCAAAATCGGCTGCAGGACAGAAACAGCACTAACTACGACAACTTAAAAAAAATCTAAACACAACAACAAGAACAGTTGGCACTGGGTAAATTCTGACTCCTAGAAGCCCTGTGTGTGACGACGTAGAAGTGTGTTCTCTAGCACTTTCTTGGCTGTGGTTCCTGTCAGTGTCTGTACACGTCCCTATTGGCACCTCCCAGGAACTCCATCGCACTATTAGACCTTAGTAATTGAACAAGCCCCTTCATCAGTTTCTCCTCCCCACCCCACCCCATGCACTGTTAGAAAAAGGGGTGGATTCAAACCGGTTTTGTCCGTCAGGGAGCTACTAGCCTAGATGGGAAGATAGAGAACAATAAACACCATAAATAAGTCGACAATATGTTAAAGATGGGAAGTGCTGGGACTAAAAGCAAAAGTAGAGCAAAACAAGAGAATGGTGACGAGAGAGTGTGAGGCAGGTGGCATATTGCAGAGTCTGCCAGGGCATTCAGTGTTCATGGAGAAGAGATCGATGGAGATGAGTGGATTCGTCCAGAGGAAAAGCCCATTGGGAGGCCTGAGGGATAGGGGTACCTGGTGTGCTTGATGCGTAGCAAGAAGACACGTGTGGCTGGGAAAGAGAGTGTACTGGAAAACATGACCAGAAAAGGAGCAGAGAAGCAGAGCAATGACGGGTCACAGAGAGTGCTCTAGGGCCTCCAAGTCCTCAAGCCTTCGCAAGGATTTCAGCCTTCTCGCTGAGAAATGGGGAGGCATTGCGCACTTCAGGGCAGGATCAGATTTCCACTGGAAATGGCGGACTCTGACTGCTGTGTTGAGAGTTGACTGCGGTGTGGTGTGCCGTGGTGTGCAGACAAGAGTTGGAGTAGGGAGACCAGAGATGGGGTGCTGCAGTGCTTCAAGCAGGAGATCGTAGTGGCTCAAACTGGGGGTTAGCAGAGGAGAGGTAAGGAATGTCCTCCCCACCTGATCTTCAGCTCACCACATCTGTGTGGCCAGACTGACGGTAACTGGTGGTCAGGCAAACGCTGGCCTTGCCTCCTTTGTGCTCTCCTCGGTCATAGATATTGTTCACTAAGTTGCTAGCTAAAGCAAGTGGGAGATGCAGCTCTCAAGAAGGTGCCATTCAGAAAGTGTCTTGGGTGTATTCGACTTACCAGAAAATGGCAGGCAAAGCCGCCTGTCTGTAAGGGGAAAGGCCATCTGAACGTGTTCGTGGGGCACTTGGAAGGACTCACAGTTTCTTAGACAAAAGAGCAGCATCCGGGGGAGAGACAGACCGAGACTGAGACTAGAGAATGTGGTTCAGCTGTGTCCTTCACCAGCCTGTACAGCGGTTCTCAACCTGTGGGTCGTGACCCCTTTGGGAGTTGAATGGCCCTTTCACAGGGGCCGCCCAATTCATAACAGTAGCAAAATGACAGTGATGAAGTAGCAACAAAAATAATGCTACGGTTGGGGGGTCACCACAACATGAGGAACTGTATGAAAGGGTCGCAGCATTAGGAAGTTTGAGAACCACTGCAGAAAATTCTGTTCACGCTTGAGAAGAATCTTGAGTTAAATCAGAAAGTTGGACCTAGCTTGGACTTGCAAAACTGTGAAATAAAGAATCAGGATACGCTAGAAGACTCAAAAAAGGAGGTTAAGAAATCTGTTTTGATTAAATCAGTAGTTATGTAGGGACTAGTAGAGACAATAAATTGTACTGGATGATATTTTTTAAGTTTACTTTGCAAGGTGTATTCTTTTATCTTTTGATGCTGTGTTGGGGTTTTCTGGGTTTTTAAGAGTAGCATTATATGGGGGCAGGCGGGAAAGCACAATGGAGGCACTTGCTGCCATCAGGATTTCTGGCTGTTGAGCTCTGTCCTCTCATGAATTATTTGTGTCATTTCAACTTGCTGGGGCTCAGTTTTCTTATCTATGAAACTAGGATACCAGGGTGAGTGGACTTCTCTGGATTTACTATTATGTGATTTTTTCAATCAAGTGGAAAATGCATCCATTCTTAACATCCCGAATGGAGTGCCTAAGACACTGGGGCAGTGCAAGCAGTTTGCACTTGACTACTAAGTTACAGGCTGGTGGTTCGAACCCCCCTATCAGATCTTGAAGGACAATCACAGACGGCTCACCTGATGATCTGCTTCCATAAAGATTAGAGCCCAAACACCACTGCCACCAACACCAACCAACCAACAAAACACTCTTCTGGAGGTCAGCTCTACCCTGGAACACACAGGGTTGCCTGGAGTCAGAATCAAGCCGGAGGCAACAGACCACCTAATCGTGTGAAAGCCTGGGTCGAAGCAAGGACCATCTTACCTACTGGTGGTAGGTTCTGACTGCCGGCCCACAGAAGGTCTGAATCCAGCAAACAGAAGCCATAATGTGACTAGAAGCATCTCCTCATCTCCTTCAAGCTTTCAGGGAACATTGTGACCCCTTAGCCTCTCGACAGTCACCTGATCCCGAGTGAGCACCTTGGAGCACCTAGCCACATGCCATGAGCTGGGGTCCCACGGAGAACAAGCCTCATGCAGTCCCTGTCTAGTGCTGTGCACAGCCTGATGGGGAAACAGACGCTAAACAACAGCTATGAATAATTTATGATAAGATTCTGAGCACGCAAAGTGCTATGAAAAAGAAATACTGGGAACGACAGCAGCATTAAACAGAGGAACCGAATTGAGGTCCGCAGGGTGTAGGAGTGGTGTGTAAATTGACCCCTGAAGGATGAGAGGGAGTCCGGCGAGGGGAGGGGAGCATATTCTGAGTGGAGGGAAGCACTGGGAGAAGAGAACAGAACCCCTTTTGTGGATGTGCCTGCTAAGCCCACTGCCTCCTTTGGGTTCCTTACAGCAGTGGGGATTCACGGGGATAATGGTGCTCATTCATTTTTCCATTCATTAAAATCGACTGTGTGTCTATTACATGCTAGAATGTAGCCAGGAACAAGCAGAAGAAAAATGAGTATGCCCTAGTAGAATTTGTATTCGACTAAAGGAGACGAGTAATAAATAAACATAAAAGTAGCATGTGGTGGTAATCAATATGGAAAAGAAAATGCAGGAAAGGGGCACGGGGGTGTCAGTCCTGGGGTGGGTCATCACCTTTACACATATGATGTGGTTAGGAAACGCCTTGGTGGGAAAAAATGACACAGAAACATAAAGAGTTGAGGGGGTCAGCATTGCTATACCCGGGGAAAACATCTCCTGTTTCGGGATTAGAACTTGCAAAGGCCGTCGGGAGGGTTGCATTCTTGAGGAATCACAAGGAGGACAGTATGGCCAGAACAGAGTGGAGAAGGAGGAAGGGATGGGGGAGACTAAACCAGAGAAGTCATGAACCAAGTCTTTATATGACCTGAGAGGCCACTGTAAGGACTTGAACTTTCCCTCGGGGAGAACCTTGAGCCTGTGATCCGGCATGCAGTTCAGAATAACTGGCTGGTGTGGACAGTAGACTGTAGGGTTGGTATAAAGGTGGAACCAGGAAAAAGCATCAAGCCTGATGGCCGGGTCTAGGGCAGCAGAGATGAAGGTAGGAAGAACTATTGGGTTCCAGTAGGATCGTGAAGGAAGAGTCCCTAGAATTTGCTGACGGATTAGACATGGAGTCAAAGAAAGAGGAAAGAGCAGGCAAACAGAACACGACAGTTTTTTAGCTTGAGTATCTAGCAAAATGAAACGACCATTTACTGAGATGTCAGAGACGAAGTGTTGGGCATCCAACAGGTGTGCGAGATAAGAGTTCAGGGAAGAGTCTTGGTGGGGGGGGGGAGTGAGAAAACATTGGGGTTTTCAGCTAGGTAGGGTCTATATGAGGTTGCAGCAGTACATTGACAGGGAGCTGCCAGAGGATCAAGCCAGATGCAGAAGAGGACGTGGAACAAGGGATACCCTTGCTGATGTCAGATGGATCTTGGCTGAAAGCAGAGAATACCAGAAAGATGTCGGCCTACGGTTTTACTGGCGAGGCAAAGGCATTCGACTGTGTGGAGCATAACAAACTGGATAGACGTGAAGGAATAAGACTCCCAGAATACTTCATCGTGCTCATGCGGATTCTGCACGTGGACCAAGAGGCGCTGGGGTGAGCAGAACAAGAGAATATTGCACGCTCTAAAATCAAGAAAGGTGCTTCAAGGTTGTATCCTCTCACCACACTTAATCCACCTGTGTGCTGAATAAATTACCCAAAGTGGAACCAAGTCAAAGCACCTAAAAACAACCACATGGGGTCACCTTGGCCAAAAAATGGCAGACTGGAGTGGGGAGCTGTCCAGAGAGGGAGTGCTGGTACCCTACAACGCTGCGGGGAGTGGCGGGGGGAAGAGGGATATGACCAGAAAGACTGCCAGAACTGCCCTGATCCAAGTGGCCTTGAATGGGTCAACCCTTCTTCACCCTCGCCTCTTCCCCACCCAATCAGTGACACACGGGCACATCCCTTCACATGCATGAGCCTACCGTCACAGCCATGGACACCATTGTTTGTCTCTATCTTGGAGAAGAGTCAGAAGCGTATGGGGCCCCTTCCCCAGCCAGACTCCATGAGGAGCAGGTTGGACAGGAGCCTGCTGTCTCCCAGGAAGCTGGGCTGTGATTTTTATCTTCTTTCCTTGCTGTTGATCCCACTGATCATGGATAACCCTGTTCTGTCCACAGAAAGGCTATAATGAGAAGAACTTTCCTATAGAAACTCGTGGCAATGAGAATTTGGAAAATAGTGCTGGATTTCAAATACCTGAACACTTTTAAAACCCTCCCACCAGAAGAATGAGTCATTTCATCCATCTCCCTGCCTCTGGGGACAGCAACGCCTGCCAGTGAGCCAGGTTGCTATTAGTTTGCGTCCCATTCCTCAAAGTGCCAAAAGAAGTCCGGCAGGAAAGTCAGGGGGTCCTGCCCTTGCGGCAACCGCTGGCCAGATCTGTGGACACCTTCCCGCTCACATCAAAAGAGTTAAACCAAGCTTCTCCTGCTTTACAACTCCAAACTCAGCACCATGGCTCAGTGCCAACTGTTTCATAGAGAAAACATCCCAGTCCATATCATGTCCATAAGTCCGATATTAGCCCTATCTCTGATACTACTCTATAAAGTCCTCTTCAGACTCACAAGATACATGCAATGACGCCAAATGCGGGGAGATCACAAGCCAGTGGGTAGGACGTTTTATGGATTCAGTGGTGGTGTAAACATCTCAGCACTGGCAGGGATCTCCACATGGCTTCTCCTGGTCCGAGGATCTGGCCGCCATCAGCCTGTCTCCATGTGTCTTGTTAGCTGCAAAGTGAGCCTGCGTCCTGCTTCTAGTGAACTATTTATCTCCTTAGCGCCTCCAAATGAGGTCATCAACCTTGGACCTGATTGACAGGATACAATAAACTCCACCCCTTCCCTCTTATTACTCTCAAATTGACAACAGATGATGTAACTACCATTCCAATTCATAGGGTCCCTGCAGGTTAGGGTAGAATGCCCTTGTGAGTTTCTGAGACTGAAACTCTTTACAAGAGTAGAAAGCTCCGTCTTATTGAAAGTACCAGGGACTATCAAAAGGGCAAAGAAGTCTATCTTGGAAGAAGTATGAAGCATGGCCAGAATGCTCCTCAGAGGCATGGACAGCAAGACTTTATCTTATATACTTTGGACATGTTGTCAGGAGAGACCAGGCCCTGGAGAAGGACATCGTGCTTGGTGAAGTGGAGGGGCGGTGAAAGAGAGGAAGGCCCTCATCGAGATGGATGGACACCGTGGCTGCAACAAGGGGACAATTGTGAGCCTGGTGCAGGACTGGCAGTGTTGCTTTGTGTTGTGCACTGGGTCGCTATGGGTCAGAACTGACTCAGTGGCACTTGGCAACAAAAACATCCTCTAATACAGCGGGTCTCAACCTTTAGGTCACGACCCCTTTGGGGGTTGAATGGTCCTTTCACAGGGGTCGCCCGATTCATCACAGTAGCAAAATTACAGTTATGAAGTAGCAACGAAAGTAATTTTATGGTTGGGGGGGGTCACCACCACATGAGGAACTCTATCAAAGGGTCGCGGCATTAGGAAAGTTGAGAGCCACTGCTCTATTACAAAGAACCTGTTGGGTGGTGAGTGGCTCATCCTGTCTTCCCCCAGCCTGACAGGCTGATCTCCCCTGTGGGGCGCAGACTGGACATCGCCCCCTCTCCTGGGGTTGGCCTGATGCCCTCCATTCCCAGCAGCGCAAGCGCGAACAAGTGAAGAGGGGACAGGCAATTCTGTGCCCAGTGATGTGACGAGCTGATATGGAGAGCCCGGCCTAATTGTCAAACCACCCCCTTGAGAAGCTGAGGGTGACTGGCAAGGGGAGGGGGACCTGAAAGCAGAAAGAAAAATACCCTGCTCCCTCCCCCAGGAGAAACCACAGCCACACGCGCCCAAAGGAACCCCAGAGGGTGGAGAGACCGAATTAATACGTTGTATGATTCCATGAAAGTCCGACACAGTGAAAAATGAGCAGCCAGGGAGCCCAGATGCTAGCATTCCGACGCTCCATTAGAGGCCCCATTTTTGCACACCCACCGTATGTCTGTAACGCGGGGGGTTGGGGAGCAGAGAGCAGCTGACGGAGGTGTCAATAAGCCAATTTGTGGCTTGTTAGAGTGTTACACTTGTTTATTGGCATTTAACGAGACAAGACATTGATGTTAACACAGTGGGAGGGAAGTTGCCTGGACCAATAGGATCCCTTGCTGAAAATTAATTTAAACCCTCTCTTCTTTGTGCCAGAAATGGTAGAGCTAATTCATTACCAAAGTGTTGAAATGCCACTGCAAATGAGCTAGGGTACTAGGGACAAGACATCAGCAAGTGAGCACAATCCCAATTTAGCTTTCTTTGGGTAACCTCTCGTAAATGAGACATCGTGAAATAATATGCTTGATGGCAGGGAAGAAAACAACCAGGGTTGATTTAATTTGGGGGTGGGGCAGGCTGCCGGGCTATGAAGTTTCCCCACACAGATTTCTTAAATGCGGGGAGCTGCTGTCACCACAGCTGCGTTCACAGCCAGTCTGCGCGGGCCGGTGGAACCTGCACAGTCGGCGCTTTAGATCCATAGGCTGGAGGAGTCCAGGGTGCTGGCAAGGCCACGCTCTTTTGTCATCTTTGGTGACAGCGTTGTTGGATCACTGTAACATCCTGGCCCCCGTGAACTAGTCTCTGGTTGAGGCTGGGCATGATATTACTCAGCGGGTACATACCCCCCTTTATCAGGAACAGGGTCACGTTCCTGTAGCTTCTCTCCTTGATGCTTATTCCTTTGCCTTTGTATTTCTCAGAAAAGTCAGGCCTGAAAACTGCGGACCCTGGAGACATAATCACTACCGAGAGGCTCACTAGGAGCACTGAGTCCCATCTGGGGCCGTCTCTGCCCTCTAACAGCAAGGGGAAGATGGGCAGGGAATCAGGAGGCCAAGACTATGGGCTTGTTGGATGCTCCTCAGAGGTCCCTTGTCGTCTCATCCACCTCTTGGTTCCCCGGAGAAGGCTCCTAGCCTGGCCTCAAGCAACTGGGGATCAGACGAGGGGGGTCTCTGCAAGGGCTTCAAGGGGGAAGCCTGATTCTGACATCTTAACTGGGCCAGACGGATGTAGACCTTTAGCCCAAAGTCGTCACCCATCTCTGCTCCTGCCTTTGGCCTTGCAAGTTTGCAGGTCTTCCCCTAAAAGAGTGGAGTGTATTTTCCCACCCTTCATCTTTGTGTTTGTCCAGGTGACTCACCTGGGCCAGTAGAATAAGGTAGAGGTGATTCTGGACCTGCGTGTCTAGAGTGGCTGCTGCTTCTGCTCATCAGCTGCTGTTCTGCCATCTCTCTGAGAACATAACGTGGGCTAGGCCACTGGCCTCTGGAGGAGGGTGCGAGCTGTATGCCCCTGCCCAGCCAAGTCAGACCCAGATCAGGTGGCCCACAGAGCTATGGGCGTGATACATTATTATATTCCACTGAGCTTTGGTGGTGGTTTGATAGGCAGCGATAACAAATGATACCTGCCCCCAAGGACACCAGGAAAGAGATGCTTATGTACAAGTACACCCGTCCTCTGGAGGGAAAGCTGATCGCTACTTGAGCAATTTTCTAAAATTGGGGACTTGAGATATGTTTCCCAGGCCGAGATGCCCTCCTCAGAGTGAGCTAGGCCATTATACCCTCCCCAAGGCCTCCTTCATGCTCCTTCTACCTGGACCACGCAAGGAGTCCTGGTGGCATAGTGGGTTGCACATTAGGCTGGTAACTGCAAGGGGGCAGTTCAAAACCACTAGGGGCTCTGCGGGAGAGATGTGAGGCTTTCTGCTCCGGTAAAGACTGACAGCATTAGAAACCCAAAGGGGACAGTGCTACTCTGTCCTGTAGTAACTATGGGTTGGAACCAACTCTGTGACAGTGGTTTGAGGTTGCTTAGGGACCCAGATTGCTGACTAAAAGCCCCTATAGGAGTTCCCTGTAGGACTCTTCTTGAGTCAGTACTGGTTTGGCCCCTTCCTTCCATTATATCCAAAGATAAAAAGCAACCTTCTGTCTGTTAGGGATCCAGTCCAGCAATGATTCTGGGACCCTGTGCTGGTGCTGGCATGTAAGCATTGGATTGCTAACCACAACGTTGATAGTTCACACCAACCTACCAGGCAGCAGGCGAAAATGAGGCTCTCTGTTCCTGCAAAGATTGACAGGCTTAGCAATCCTATAAAATGTCACTATGAGTCAGAATGGACTCAGTGCAGTGGTTTTTGTTTTCAGACTTCTTAAGGAGTCTTGGTGCTGTACTGGGTTATGCACTGAAGTGCTCACTGCAAAATCAGCAGTTCCAGCCCATCGGCTGCTTCTCGGGAGAAAGATGAGGCTGCCTGCTCCCATAAAGATGTCAGTCTTGTAAATCCAAAAGGGCAGTTCCACTCTGTCCTATTGCATCACTATGAGGCAGAATCAACGATGGTAAAAAGGTGGCTTCCAGCTCCCAAGACCAAGGGCCCAAGACATGGAAGATTTTTTGTTCAGGAGCTTCCCAGTGTCCTTCTAAGTCAGTGGTTCTCAATCTTAAGGCCACAACCCTTTAATACAGTTCTTCATGTTGAGGTGACCCCCCCCAACCAGAAAATTATTCTAGTTGCTACTTCACGACTGTAATTGTGCTACTGTTATGACTCTGGCGACCCCTGTGAAAGGGTCATTGAACCCCCAAAGGGGTCGCGATCCACAGGTCGAGAACCACTGTTAAGCTGCCCAGTCTACTAACAGAGCTGAGGATGCAGGCCAGCATCCCCACTGGTCCTGGAGGGTGATAAGTCTTTGTCAATGCCTTTATAGTCTGCGCACAAGTCCCAAACACTGAGCTATGACTTGTTTAGGGATAAGTACCTGGAAAATTCACCCTTTCTGTTCACAAAGGGTCACTGGTTCCTACATGCCCGCTAAGCATGGCTAGCAAACAGCACGGAGCCTTATTTTCCCTCATGTTTACATAAATGAACTCACCCTGCCCAGGCTCCCTGCTGTAAATGTGTGATTAGAGGATTATAAAGGTGATGGAAATAGTAATCATGTCTGTTTTCAAACAGAGCCTTCCCTTAAGGGGCCCCGAGTGGCCGTGCTCTTATTCGTGCCGGTAGGAGAAAGGATCCGAGGGAGGATTTCATAGATGGACCAACAGGGCCTCAGAAAGGTAGCATGACACGTTGTCTGAGGCCTCAGTTTCTTCCGTGGATCTCGGGGGTGCTAACCAAACAAGAGTTGTCTGCCTGCAGATAACTAGGCCATCCAGGCTGACCCTGGCCGTGGAGCAGATCCACTGGGGTGGGGAAGCAACTCAAGGGCAGACCCAGCAGCATGCAGCCCAGGAGGCCGAGAGGATTCTTTGGGAAACATACCATGAGGTGGTCACCATAAGAGAGGCCCGGAGAAGGATGACTTAACTGATCAACTGAACACAGTCAAGGGCACCTAGACACCAGTGCGGGGCCATGATTCCAGGTGAAGGTCCCGGGAGAACAGATTGAAGTTGTCTAGGATTTCGTTTTGCTAGGATTCACAATCAATGCATGGAAGCAGCGGTCGATACATCAAATGACGCATTGCACTGGGCAAATCCGCTGCACAAGTGTTGAAGAGCAAGACTATTCTTTCTAGGGCGCTAGTGCGTCTGACTCAAGCCATGGTAGCTGTCATGGCCTCATCTGCATGTAACCGTTGGACAATGACGGAGGATGACAGGAAGAAAGAATGCATTTCGAAGGCATGCATGGCGTTGGTAAAGCCTATCAAAAGTGCCTTCAACTGTCAGAGAACCAAACAAATCTGCATTGGGAGACGTACACTCAGGATGCTCCTTGGAAGCAGTAAAACTTGATCTCCCATACTCTCGGGAGATAGCAGTCCCCGGGACAAAGGACATCACGCTTGGTACCATCGAGGACCTGTGGAAAAGAGGAAACCTGACACAGGGGCTGCAAGACGGGCTCAGACACAGCAACCAGTATGAGGCTGCTGGGGCACCTTTCCCTTCTCTTGTACTGAGTCACTTTGAGTCAGAATCCAAAGATAGGCTCAAGAGCACCCAGCCTAAGCACCGCAATGAGGCTGATTTGCCTTGACTGGATAGTTGGAGGACTTTATGGTTGGTTTGCTTCTTTTTCCTGGCCTTCCGCTCTTTCTTGCCCACCTCCCCCCCCTTGCAGCATCTTCAGCCACCTTAAAAAGCTATAGAGTCAGTATATAAGGACTGATGGGGAGCCAGGAGTCACATGGTCAACCATTTCATTTCGGAGACATGGGCACTAACAGGTACGGGGGAGATGCTACCTGCCCGATGTCATACCGTTAGTTAGTGGCTGAGCCAGAAAGCACGGGGCCTGGCACACAGGCTACGGCAGCCGGTACTCTCCAGTGGAATACCATGCTTTCATAAAGCAATCTTTTTAATGAGTAGCGAATTTGGGAATTACAGAGGAGGAGGAAGAAAAGAATAACTAATGTTACAAAGGACATTTGCAGGTTGTCGACTTTCAGCTTGAAGTTTCTTCTTCCAGGCAGGCAAAGCCCTCCTCGTGGCCTCATGAGATCGCTTTGTGGGTTGTCCTTAACCCATCCTGCTGAATTGAAATCGCCTCTTCACTTGCTGTTCCTCGTTTCTAAACAACAGTTTCTTGTGGAAATAGGAATAGGAATTGGGGCTTCCCAAAGTGGGATCCAAGACGAGACTCCCCACATGTAGAACACAGGAAGCTGTGTCTTTGACTACAGTTCCGTAACATGTCTGCTGTTTACTAGACACGAGATCCTGCTGGCTCCTGTGAGCTCCCATGCCCACGGGGCCAGAGAGGCTTGGGCCAAGAATGGACAATCCTGGCTGCTCATCCCAGCTACTTTACTGTACATTCTACGTCACTCTAATCGCGCCACCTCACCCTCTTTAGGCTTCCCTTGGATCATCTCTGAAGAATAAGGCATCCGTGGAATGTGATTTGTCACATTTACAAATGAATACACCTTTGATCAAGCAATTCCTCTCCTAGAAACTCATTTACAGATGTACTCACAGGCATCCCGCAAGCCTTCCTGCTCACAGGTGATTCCCTACAGCCTTAACAAGACTCAGTAGGGAGGGGGAGAGGGGGATGTGAGGTGCACAACCATGTGTAAAGTAAGGTTTCAGCTTGTGTCAAAGGAGCACAGAATGTGTGTGTGTGCATTTGCTCACACAGACACAAAAGACCTCTGGAAGGTAACTCAAGGAACTGGTGGCATTTGGGGACACGGAGGGGAGAGCCGAGGATGGCGAGACGGAAAGGAAGAGAGAAACCTCTCACTGTAGAAAGCGCAGCAGCTCCTGAATCAGAACATATGAAGGTAAATAATGTGCTTCAAGAGAGTGCCAGAATGAACGGGCAAAGAATAAAGGACTCAACCCACTCCCTCGGCATCTGTCATGAGACGCCCATGCGCCGGTGGCTGTGAAGGTGCCCTGTCAGCGGAACGACGTGCCAACAGTGGGCAGAGCAAGGGTGGGGGAATTGCCACTCTAGGCTTGCTTCGCCCTTGCCTCTGAATTGGACATACTCTTCTTCTCCTCTGGAGGTCCTGTCCTGAAAACCTAGGCAGATGCACGGCACCACTCTCCGGCAACACTGAGATCAGCTACTACTCTCACTGCCAGCGTTCATTGGTAAGGTGTGGGACGGAGCAGGGTTCTCCCCAGAGATGGAGAAGCAGCCTTGTGTACCAAGGCTAGCGGCCAACTGGCTGGTGTTACCCTTCTTCCCTGTCTTGTGGTGACCAGGATGATGCGGGCCTCACAGCTTTCATGCGTATACAGATTGTGACAACTCAACCCCAGATGACCCCACTAACGACTCTCCCAGTAGTTAGGAGGGCTTTCTTTGCCATCTTATCTCCTTGCTAGGTTTCTTCTTAAGGTTTTGTTGCTTTTCGAGTTCAGAGGGAAAGGGTCAGCTACGATTCTAGTAATTGACTATCCAACGGATAGCAAAATAGCCTATTAAGCTCCAGTCTCCTTCCCCATACTCTTGTTGCTGCTGTTACCTGCCATTGACTTGGCTCTGACTCAGCGGTTCCATGTGTGCTGAGTGAAATGGCTCCTCAGAGTGGCCAAACTGTGGCCTTTTGAAGAAAATCCCCAGGCCTGTTGTCCAAAGCGGGGTTCAAACCACCCACCTTTCAACTGATAATCAAGTGCTGGATTTTTTGCGTCAATCAGGGCCAAGCATCCCATAGATGCTTGAAATTCCTCTCTTAGCCACTGATGCCTTAAGCACGGTCCTCCTTTTACATTTAGAACTGCCTGGGAAGGGAAATAGTTTCCCCAAAATTAGCTGAGAAGAATATTCATTCATTCAATGATCATTGCGTGTTTATTCAAGCCAGACACTCTCCCAAGTACTGGGACACACAGACAATCACTAACTTCAGTAATCAACACAGCAGGAACAACAGTGACGATGATGATGGTTACAACCTTCTGAGAGCTTATTATGTGCTGGGTACTGTTCTCGGCCCTTTGCATGCATTTGCATGGAATTTTCTAGCTACGCTGAATGAAGAAACTGAGGCTAAGAGAGGTTAATCAACTCATTCAAAGTCCCCCAGCAGATAAGTAGCTTGGTAGGGGTATGATTTTTAAAAAAATAATGTTTAATCTAACAAATGTTTTTAAACCTAACATCCAGGAGTTGAGGGCCTAAGGGCCGTCTCCTTGTGGTGTGAAGAGGGAGAAATGACTAAGGAGACCCAGATGCTCCTCAGGCTAATCCCTGCCCTGGTGATGTTGGGGAAGAACTCCTGACTGCTCCAGAATTTTGCAGAAGCAAGAGAGAAGGACAAATCAGACTAGCAGGGAAGCGCAGGGAGACCCGCCAGGGTGACTGGTGTGTTTCATAAACAGGAGTTAGGATCTCCAGGATAGCATGCTTCATCTGAAAGCATGATGAGGCCTGGGGCCCATGCATCCCAGAGGCCAAGAAAAGGATCTGTCTTTGTTGCAGCTGCGTGGAAGCTGAGCAAGCCAGGAGGGAAAGGCAGGGTGACCCCGAGGATCTGTCTGCCTGAGGAGCCCGCCAAAATGGGAGCGAGACAGAAAGAGCTCGCAAAAGCCTCCGTCTGAATAGTTCAAAGTCCAGTCCAACACAGTTGAAAGGAACTGAGAGCAGGAGGCTTTGTGCCTGGTGTTGTACATTCCCGGACTCTTCTTAAGGCGCTCAGAGTTGCAGTGAGGGGTCGGCTAGAGAGCCAGCTGAGCACACATTGAATTCAAACTGGACAAGGGGTGCTTTTCCAGCCCCCTCCCTTCCTCCCTGTGCAAATGCTGGATGTGTTTCAAAAGGGGAGCTTGCTCCTTCCTAAAGCACTCCCTGAGACATGGCATTGAGCCTTGAATAATAACTTCATTGGCTTTCTAAGTCCCCTGCCAGTTCTCTCCTGCGCAAATGGAAGCTGTGTGCTTGCACAAGAAAATCCAGGCTCCCGCTGGCTGGTTCTTCTAGGAACTGGGCACAGGGGGTGAGGGTTGAGGGGTGGGAAGTAGGGTTGGGGGGGGATGGGCAGCTGCAACAATGAAAGCAGGAAGATGCTGGCGATTTGGAGATTAGAGCTACAAAGGATTCACCTGTTCCCAAGGCACACTCAGAGCCAGGCTGTGACACTCATTTGGGGCCTAAGGATGGAGACGTGAATAGATGAGCGTTAGTCTGTTCTAGAAGAAAATGAAGATTGGCTTTTTGCCCCCTCCCTGATTAGCATTTTTATTGCGTCCCTCCTATTTGCTCTGCCTGCTCATAATTAAATACTGCCCATGGTGTCTCGTCTATCTTGGTAATGTTCACTGGGACACCAATGAATTGGATTTTCTTTATGGACTCGCTCCAGTGACAAGGAAAAAGGCCCACAGTTTGAGCCTCCCCTGGCAGGGTGAGTCAGTCTCAGGAGGGTGCCCTGCAGGGAGTTCAGGGGGCTCCTCAGAGAGTTGTTGGAGTATCTGATCTGGGATCTTGAAAGGAAAATGAAGAAGCACCAGATCCCATTGTCCTCAGAGCAGCCCTGGAGAGAGATGGCCCAGGGTTGAAGGCAGCTGCCTCCTTTCTGCTTGGGAATTCCCCAAACCCAGGAGCTGAGAATGGCCCTAGAAGACTGAAGGAGGGGAGAGGGGCTTTGGAAAGGTTCCAGAAACTCTATAACCCTACTCCTATAGACCAAGACTCCATACTGGGCCATGACTGGTTCTAATCTTCATACTCCTCTCTGCCTACCAACTCACTGTGGCCTGCTTATTTGACTCACAGTCACGCCGTAGCTGTAGCCCCCAAGTCACCCCTCCTCTGTGTCATCACACTCTGAGCCTTGCATCTATTCCATTGGCAAGGAGCTGCCTCGGTTCTCCACCTTTTCTTCCACTCCTGCTGACCTCCTCTCAGCATGTGCAACTTGGGCCATGACCCGGAGTGGTGAACGTGAGCCATCTCAGGTGTAGGTGTCTCCAACTAGACCAGTGATTCTCAACCTGTCAACCTACAGTCAGGTCAGAAATGCCAATTCCCAGACCCCAACAGCAAAACAAAGCCTATGGCTGGAGAGTCGATTCCGACACATAGCAGTCCTAGAGGATATGGTAGAACTGCCCCCCACCCCGATGTTTCCAAGCTGTCATCTATGGAAGCAGCTGATTGATTAAAATAGTCAACCGTTCAGGGTTAGCAGCCGAGTGCATCAACAGTGCACCACCAGGGCTCCTCTGGGGCCTACCCCGGAACTACTGAAAAAATGGGGTCCAGGAAGCTGTGCTTTGGCAAGACCTGTGGACAACACTGATACTTGCTACCAGTTGAGAGCGGCCGCAGCTTACCCTCTGCAGTGCCTCCATCTACCAGCCATTGCCCCCGGGGAAGATGCGGGTCTCCCCTTCCTCTGACCACTATCCAAGAAGTTGTGCTTGCCCTCCTCTTGTCATTCCTACTCTGGGCCCTGTCCCTTCGTCTTTTTGAATGGCATCAGCTGTCAGCTCTCTGTCGGCAATCCCCGTAGCCATATCCCTTAATGAGCAACTCTCTCCTGAGATCTAGAAATGCACTTCCTCTGCCTGGCAGGCATCTGACTTTGACTCACCCATCCCAAACTCTCTGCCAAGAGACTTCTCTGACTCTTCCATTGCCTTGGACACTTGGCTCCCATCACTCCCCCCCCACCCCCGCACACACTCCCACAGCCAACTAGTCACTCCATCCCATGGGTTTTGCTTCTCTTTTCTGGGCTGGCTCTCTTCTTCACTCCTCATCCAACAGCTCTTGTTCAGGGCCCTTTGATCTCCCACTTCTGCCCCCCATGCCCACTCCCCACAGCCCACCAGGGTTATTTTGCTAAAACGCATTTCTGACCACGGCAGTCCCTCATTGCCTGGAAAAGGGAACTGGTCATCTGGCCTTTGTGGCTGCTCCCTTTGCTCAAGCCTGCACTTCCACTAGACATGCTGCTCGCTTGCCCACCTCTGGGCCTCTGCTCGGGCTCTGGTCTCGGCACAGAAGGACTTTCTACCGAGAGAACGCCTTCTCAGATGCAACCTACTATGCCCCACCGGTGTGAAGGCTGCCCAGCCTCCCCTTCCCTCTTCTCCAAGCATTGGGCAAGCAGAGTACCTACGTGGTCTTGCCCTGATGACAGGGCACCGTCTCTTGCGTTCCTCTTGTTATCCTTCCCAGAGATTGGCATCCTTGCACCCCCAGCTCATAGCCCAATTGCAGTTCATCAGTAAAACCAGTCGTCATCAGCAGGGGGTGGGGTGGCACTGGGACAACCCAGGAAGGGGGGGGGCGGGCTTCAAAAGCAGAGATCTACATTTACACTGTATTATGAGCCCTAAAGGTTTTAATTACCAGGGGAGGCACCGAGTAAGGTTTTTTCTCCTGAAAATGCAGTGGAAGGCCAAATAAATGCGGGAGCTTGTGCATTCTCTCATCCGGTGACTCTTCGCATGTACGACAATAGCAAAACCCTGCTTGATCATTCACGTCTGTGCCTGGCAATAACGAATGCCAACGTGCTGGCTGTGATGACCAAGGCTGTGTGTCAACGTGGCTGAATCCTGTTCAGCATTTCTGTGCTTCGGCATTGATGTGGTGATGGAATTTGGCAATTCTGCATGAGGTCATTGGGCAGTTCTGTCATGATGCAATCTGACACTTTTGTTGTGCTGTAATAGGCCACCCACCTCCATTTCCTGGCCTGATTTGGCCATCCTCCCTTCTCACATAGCATGAGTTTTCACAACAGGACTTGGTCTTTGGAATCTAACTATGGGGATAAGTGAAGAATGGGTGGATTACTGAAAGAGTGAGACATGTAGTCACCTATCATATCCTGTACTAGTCTTTGCCCCTTCCTAAACAAAGTGATGGGTGGTAGAGAGGATCCATCTTTCCCAAATAGCCCCAGGTAGCTCTTTGAAACTGGCCTGAACCTGTCTCAGTGCATCCTGCATTCGAATAGTGGAGGGAATAAGTACTATTTGCCCAGTGCCCACTGTTCCATCTGCTTCTGCTCAGTCTTGAGACCCTCTGCTCCCTCAGAAGCTATAGGGCGGCTCTGGACTTCCCTCCAACAGAGAAGAAGAAGAAAGGAATTTCTGACCATCTCCAAACTCCCTGCCTTGGTCTGATCCTGACTGGCCATTCTGAAACCTCCGTGTGATGATCACACAGAAAGCATTCCCAGGGGGGCATTTCCTGTGGCCCTCCATCCTGAGTGGCCCCAGAGATATCCCTGTGTCTAGCAATATCTAGAAGTATTTGTTGACTAAGCAACAAAAGACTGGGGGGCAGAGGTGCTCTCAGAGGGGTCTTCCACTGGTACCAGCCCCTGCCTTGCCAGTCTGTTTACTTCCAGAGACTCCTTCTAGCGCAGTGGTCCTCCACCTTCCTAATATCTTGGCCCTTTAATACAGTTCCTTTTGTTGCTACTTCATACATAACTGTAATTTTGCTACTGTTATGAATCATAATGTAAAGATCTGATGTGCAGGATGCATTTTCATTGTTACAAATTGAACATCATTAAAGTATAGTGATTCATCACAAAACAATATGCAATTATACTTTGTGAAATATTTATGTGTTTTCCGATGGTCTTAATCGACCTCTGTGAAAGGGTCATTCAACCCCCAAAGGGGTAGCGGCCCACAGGTTGAGAACTGCTGCTCTAGGAAGGATGGAGAGGAAAGAGGACAGAAAGAGACTCGGGAGGAATATTTCTACGTGGTTCTCTCCTCCGTGGACCTCTGAGGAATTGGGTCAGGCAAAACACAAAGGTTTACCAGGCCCCCAGACCCTCCTTCTTGCCCTCAGGCCTGAGCTTCTGCCCTTTCAGGCTGCAGGCAGAAAGAGGTAGATGGACCAGCTTGGAGACAACTTTAAGTGGATTCAATTACCATAGCAACCAAGAGCACCAGAATGGAGATTAGGCTCCAGACAGTCATGATCCAGGCCTCTGAGAGAGGCAGCAGTCAGAAACCCTGGACCATCCTGGTAAGATGAGAGGAGGCAGACTCGCTCATCTACCAGCACCCCCAGATTCACCTGTACGTTCTGAGACTCAACAGACAGTGTTTAACCTGCCACAGAGCAGGCATCGTCATGGCTGCGGATCGAAGAGGCCTGGAAAGGGGATGAAGGAAGCTGACAATAAGCAGCTGCTGGCATTCTGCTGGCTTGTTGTCCATGGGTGGTCAAGACAATGGCCAACTTCTGCCGCTCCCTGCAGCAAAGCCCTTGACGGCAGAGGTGCTGTAGTCGACAAATGCATTTCAAATCCTGGTCCTGTTGCTTAACTTCTCAGTGCCTCTGGTTTATCATCTGAAAAATGAGGGTGCTAGTGTGTACCTCATGAGAGTGTTATCTAGATTCATAAATACTAATATCATCTTGTCATAAGATTCATCATTATTCTATTCATTTGATGATGATGATGATGATGATGATGATGATGACGGTCCTAGACCTCAGCTCATACTGGTCTTTTTTTGTTATTTCCCAAATTACAAGCATCACTTTTGTCTGGCAGAGGCATCAAGCCAGAATCAGGCAGAAAAGATTTGCAGGAGTGAAAGGCAGGTTCCGAGGGCAGAGTTCCTCCTGCTCCGGAAGTCAGCCAGAAATCCTGAGGCGCACACAGGCCACCAGGCAAGTGGACTAGAGGCCCAGCAGCTGTGGTTGGTCATGGGAACCTCTGTAGATGGTCACATTCATCTCCCCCGTGGCTGTGCAGCCCGTCCAGGGTTATTTCACTCCAAAGAAGCACTGCCTCCCCTCAAGGTGGAACCTTGACCCTATAAAAAATCGAGGTGAAAATAAGTCTCTCTCTTTTTTTAAATTTCTGAGAAATAACAGGTTAGCTCAGGTAGAATTGAAGGGGGAATCTAGACACACCTATCTGGTCTTGCCCCATGTGCGTAAGCTTCCAAGGGCAGAGGTGAGCTCTAATACTGCCAATGACTAGGAGCCAGGGATATAGTAGTTACATAATTTCATGTCAACTTGATAAATAAAGTGTAGGGGTGGAGGTTAGCCTGTCAATCAGGTCACAGCTTGATGATCTTATTTGGATGAGCAACCAAGATACATGGCTTTCTGGAGGCTGACCCCTCTCTGGCCAGCCACCTGGAGACCTGCTTGGGACCTGCGCATATCCTGGAGATGCATCCACTGTCATTGAAGCCACAAGACTTTTCACCCACCGGCCTGTGATCGTTCTGCATTCTGCATCATTGCATGTGACTGGGTGAGTCTCAAAAGGGATGTATGGACTAGTATCTGACTTATGGACGTGATCTGCACTGGGTTGGGATGGTTTTTTGATATCCAAGGGTCCCTTGATATAAATATCTCTCTTACACATACTGAGTGTCATTGGATTTGCTCATCTACTCAACCCCGCCTAACACACAGGGCTAACCAAAACCCAGTTGCTGGAGCTGACTGACTCCTGGTGACCCCGAGTCTTTGAAAGCAGGGCGGTTCTCTTTTTTCCAAGGCACCTCTCGGGGAAGTCCGACCACCAGCCTTGCAGTTAGTTGTCAAGCACCGGTGCCTTGTCTGTCTTGGGCCTTTCTTCGGTGCCCAGCTGAACTCCTGATGTCTTCTTTACCTTCCCATCCTGAGGAGGGGTACAGGACTTGCTTTATCCTTGGTTAGTGCTCAAAATATGTTTGGGGGATGAGCAAGCGTATGCCAAGCAGGTGGATGAGAATGTAGTTGCCTCAGGAAATGTGAGCCATTCAGGGACTCTTCCACTCAGTGCCATCGAGTCAGTTCTGAATTCTTGGGGCCCTGTAGGATGGAGTTGAACTGCTCCTGTGAGATTCCGAGACTGTAACTCTATGGAGTTCCAGCCTCATCTTTCTTTTGAAGAGTGTCTGGTGGTTTTGAACTTCTGACCTTGGAGTTAGCAGCCCAATGACGCCACTTGGGCTCCTAGAAAGGACACCAGGGGCGGGGCTATTTGAGATGAGGAGTGGGTGGTGAGGCTACCTGGGGCAGAGCAAGAGGGCGGGGAGTCCAAGAGGACTCTCATCTGGTTTGGGCCCAAGGAGGAATAAAACCTTTCCTGGCCGACAGAGAAGCGGGAAGGGCTCTGCAGGCAGAGAGAACAGCAGGTGCAAAGAGGGAGTGTGAAAGGGCCCGTTGTGTTTGGGGGAAGGTGAGAAGTTTAGGGAGGATAAGGCGTCCCGTGTGTGTGCATGCAAGCATGTGGTGGGGATGATAAGGGGTGACAAGGAACGGAGATAGCAGGGGATGAGACCCAAGAGTTAATCTCTCCTCTTATCCCACCGCCGATCAGTAACGCTATAAGCCTCTAGATACTACGCTGGGATTTGTTCAGCCTTATTTGGAAAATTCATTCCTCTGTAACTAAAGGAGTAGTTGAGCTTGTTTTAGGGAAAAGATCAGCCTATTTCCTTGGATCTGCATTACTCTCCTGTCTTGTATGTCCTTATAATATCCCACTGCCATATAAACAGTTCTGGCCAGAGAAAGACCGTGAGCAAGGATTATGACCACCCTCTCTCCGGGAAAGGCTATGCCTACACCCACAGTCAGTTCTGTCCGGCACTCCAGTGCCTGGGAATGGCGCCATCGTCAACGCGGGCAGCACAGCTTGCTCGGAGAGCCCTCTGGTGCTGTTGCACATCCCACCAATCGGAGGCCTGATCATTTCTACCTCAAACATATTTCCCTCATGCCCTGTCTCCTCCACCCCCAATACCAGGGCCCTAGTTGAGCCCTCGTCTTCTCTCGCCTGGAATACTGCAATAGCCTGCTAATTGGTCCCCCTGCTTCCCATCTGGTCCTCTTCAAATCCATCCTCCACGTTGCTGGGCACAGCGGTTGCTCTCGGGCATAGATTTGGCTTCATCGTGTACTTCCCTCTGGTGGCTTCCCGTCGCCTGCAGGATGGATTCCGGCTCTTTGGCACGCATGACCATCATAAGCAGGGCCTCCATGAGCGGTGCCTCTAGCCTCGGTCTCTCTCATGCCCTGCCGCTGGCTGCCCCTCCAGCCACACAGAAGAACCTGGCACACACCAAGCTTCTCTTGGGTCTGTCATTCATTTGGCTCATTCTTGCTCTCCCTCCTGACTTAGCTCAGGTGCCATCTCCTCCGGGCATCTTTCTTGGCCCGTCAGGCTGGACAGTGCCTCCTGGGTGTGTTTCCATAGCTCCCTGTATAGCTCTCTATCACAATTACCGGCTGCGGCACCACCAGCTGCCGTGTGATCCTTGCCTCCGATTCTTCATCTGAACATGCGAATAAAAATAGATGTGCCACTGCTAAGTGAAAGAAGCCCATCCGGAAACAAAGCCAAACTCCATGCTGTCTGCTTCCAACTCTGTGACCAACTCTGTGACCTTCTTAAGAAGGCAGAAGAAGGAATCCTAGAGCAGGTTGGTGCTGGCCCGTGGGGTTGGGGGGGGACAGGGGGAACGCATCGGTGGAGCGTGAGGCATTCTGAGGGGAGGGAAACTACTCTGGGTGATACTGTCACGGTGGACACACAACATGGATTTGTCAAAGCGCATTGGACCGTAGAACTCGGAGTGAGCCCTAATGGGAACAAGGGGCTCCAGATAAGAATGTAGCCACAGTGGTCAGCAACGCTGGCAACTGTCCCAGCGGGACATGCTAGTAGGAGGTGCTAGTAGGAGAACCGGTGTGCCCGAAAGACATAAACAAGGGAAACGGGGATCTTCCTTTGGGGGATGTTTGGAGAATTAACTGAGAGGATGCTGATAAAGTTGACTTCTTCACTGCCACCTGCCCTACCACCAACCCCGGAGAGGTTCAGGAAGTCTCCCACTACACACACACACACACACACACACACACACACACCCGTCGAGTGGATTCCAGTGCAGAGTATCCCAGGGGGCAGAGTAGAACCGCCCTGTGAGTTTCTGAGATGGACTCTTCACGTGAGTAGAAAGCGCCGGTCTTTCTCCCTCAAAGAGGCTAATGGTTTCCGACTGCTGACCTTGAAGTGAGCAGCCCATGTGTAACGACTGCACCACCAGGCCGCCGAAGCCCAAGCCCCACATTTAACACTTGAAATGTCTTTCTCGATTTCTGTCTTTCGCTCTATGCCTGGAGCTTCAAGACAACAGGGCCTGCACCAGTCTTGCTCACCACCCTGTGCCCAGAGCAGCAACTAGTGGGCACTCAGTAAGTACGGATTGAAGGCATGGCTGCGCGTTTGCTGAACTAACAACATAGGTAGATCCAGATCGACTCGATTACCATGCTTATGCAATGTCAGGCTCTGGGATAGGACGCTATGTTGATATTTAGATGGGATAGGAAGGTGGAGCTAAAACCTGGCCCAAATAGGGAACCTTGAGTTGAACTTCAAAAATACCAGTCAAAACCAACTGACCCCAAGAAAACGCCAGCTCACAGCAATCCTGTGTGTCAGTGTAGAACTGTGGGGTTCCAATAGCTGATTGTGCTGACGCAGATCACCAGGCCTTTCTTCCACGGAGCCTCGGAAACCTTCATGCTCAGACTGACGCCTTTACATTTCGGCAAACAGTGCAATGTGTGAGCAGTTTGCCTCTGCCAAGGTGAAAGGGATGCCCAAGGAATCTTCTAAGGAATGACGGTCCGCAGCGTGCTCCCGCTCACGCACCCCATTCGCCATCCTGACACGGCAGACATGGCTGTCATTCACTGAGAAGGCTGGAGCGTCTCTCTTTTGTTATCTACTTCAGGACCCTGTGGTGAAGAGCGAGCCTGCTAACACTGACCCTTGATTTGCAGAATTGATTCCGGCATTAGTTAAGATGTCAGGAGCTTGTCACTTTGGGGATTCCAGTCTGCCTGGCTGGGAAGAGGTCCCCACAGAGCCATCAGGGAATGGATCCACTCTACTTAACCGAAAAGACCAAGGGACTTTTTCCCTTAACATCCTTAAGTCTGTAGTTGTGTGCGTGTTGGGGTGGCAGCTATTTTATTTTTTCCTACTGAGCCTGACTGTCTCCATTCTTTACGACTTTGGGTATGATTTAACACATACACTTAAAAGATGAAAGAACAACTTCTTAAGTTTACAGTAAATGTATTGTTCAATAGAGTTGATTTACTAGTTATGAGGCATAGAAGAGCAGCCATGGTGATTTATCGAGATGTTGTCTCGGGCGGTGGAGTCCACTGCCTCTATCTGCTCTGATCCCCATAAAAATAATCCAATGAAGAGAAGACCCATCATGCATTTTGGGACCTGCGTGGGCTGCAGCGACCACACCCTCTTCTGTATATCAGATTCACATGCCACAGCTTCCAGATGAGAATGTGGTGGCTGGGGTGGAGGGGGCAGGGGGAAGCACATGTCTCATAGATTTAATGGCATTTGTTCTGGGCAGCTGGTTGGGGTCAAGGATCAGAGGTTGCTGGCATCGAAGCTTGTGACAGATTTACACGGACCCACTTGCCTCCTTGGTGACTCTGCAGAGAAATTAAGTGGATGGAAAACCTATGTGCTGCAGGGGGTAGTGGGAAGAGGGAGGGGAGGAAAGGACCAAGACTTATAATTCATAAGGATTCAGAAGAGTCGGTGGCTTGAGAAAAAATTCTACAAGGCGGTCTCGACTTTCGGTTCTTGGAGAAACTTGTCATGTCTGCTCTCTGGTAGGGGTGGCGTCTGTCCAACAGCAAGGTGAGAGCAGAGAGCAGGAGACAGAGGAGGGAGGAACACTTAGGCAGGAGGGAGGAGTGTGGAAGGCTGAAGGGCAAGTGAGGCCTCCAGAGAAAAGTGTTTGCAAACTGACCTTGGGGTCGGGGGTAACCTAAGGGAGGTGAGCAAGAAGGGCAGAGTCTGCCACAGCAAACAGAGCCAAACCTGATGCTGGGGGGCTGGTTCTGCCTCAGGGAAAGCCCGGGAGTTCAACTTCTTCCTAGGGTTTTGTAAGCTTGTTTGGGGTTGGTTTCCAGGGGTGGAGGGTGGTTTCCCACAGTCACCCTTTAGGTTCGTGTTCTTCCTCGGTGCTGGGCATTGATTCTAACCCATCACAACCCTGTGTGACGGGGAGAACTGTCACCTGGAGTTTCTAGATGGGGACTTCGAGAGGAGCACATCATCAGGTCTTTCTCCCTTGGAGCCACTGGGTGGACTTGAACCTCGAACCTTGGAGTTGGCAGCTAATTGCTTACCCATTGCACTGCCAAGGCTCCCTGTGCTGTGCTCTAGGTCTCTCACACCTTTCCATGCAGCCGGTAGATGAGGGAATGAAGAGAGAGTGAACGACTCCCCGGGATGACTATTGGGGGGCACAGCGGCAGTGGCACAATCCATTTTGCGTGTGTTAATTTGTCATATGACCAAACCAACATGCCAAGGAGCCTGTGGAGTGGAATCAAGGGGTGCCCAGAGAAAAGGTGAAATGAGTTTGCTTCGCATTGAGTCAGTCTCTGCTACAGGCAGCTTAGAGCTGTGTGACCTGCTAGACGGTCTCTTGGTTTTCTTATGTGAAAAAGGGGGGGAGTGAAATAAAAATGAGTGTGAACAAATGGAATAATGCATGTGGGAAGTGGTGAGTCTGGTGGGGACTCACGCCTGGGATCCTTGTTTCTCAGCCTGGTTCACACCACAGCAATTGGTCAACAAACAGGTGCGTGCACACACACACACACACACACGAGCTTACAGATGGAGGCACCTCTGGCATTATGCATACCCCTTCCCCAACCAAAGCCCAGAGCAGACTAGCCAGAACCCAGTAAGTCCTCACACTGTCCTAGCCCAGGGCGCAGCCATGGCACTGGGCCAACATTCTGAGCACCGTGGGGATAATGGGGGAAGGGTTTCTCCTCTTGCCAGATGAATTTGTTAGCCCCAAAGAGGAGTCAAGTGCTGGCTTAGTCACAGACACAGGATACAATGCTTTGGATTTGCTGCAGAATTTTTTAAGGGAGGGGAATTTTGAGGGGTCGGTGAAAACATGGTTGGCCGTGAGTTTCCAAAAGCCAGAAGCAGATGATGATGTGTTTTATACAAGGCTATCTTCTGCTCTATATGTCTTAAATTCTCCATAATAAGAGGGTTCTTTCCCCAAGGGTCATGAGGACCCTCCCTGAAAGAGCTTTTTGCAAAGAGATCCAGAATCCGCTCAGGACCTTGCAGGCTTGGGACAAGAGCTAGACCAACTTTTACTTGTTGCCTCGCCAAGGCAATGACTGGTTTTGCAGCTGGGTCTCCCAGCAACCCCGTGAGATGAAACCCTCCCCTCCAACCTAGAGTCCTGAAGAAGAAACGCATCTGAATATGAGCATCACAGAGGCACACCGCTGGAAGGGGCTTGGTGTGCACACGCTTCGTGCACACACACACACCCTGATTAAATATGGGGAGTTTTCTTTTTTCCTGAAAAGGCTGGTGAGTTGGTTTTTAACCCTCAGAATTCCACAGCTGCCCACCCTGCTGCCTATCCAAGAGTCCGATTTTAGGAGTGGGCAGAGACTAGGGAGGCAGGAAGCACCTCCGGTTTCCCCAAGACTCCTATTACTTTGGTGGGTGGAATCCCACCTACAGCACTCCATGGCCTGGCGTGAGGCTCTGTCCTATGCAAGGGTAGGTGCTGGGTCTCTGGAGAGGATCATCACTTACACATGAATGCCAATGATTTTTATCAACTCTTGCTGCTGAGGAAGGAATGGGAAGAAAGGGACTCACGAAGCTTAAGGCTGGATATATGGGGTACCTTTTGGGGAGAGGGGCCACTGAATTAAAAGTACGTAGAGTCAAACTTCTCTTGTTTGCATGCATCCTGAGTTCTCAGTATGAATAAGAATGACATGAGATGAATCCAGATGACCTTTCCAAGCCTCTCCATCGGCAAGCATTGGAGCAAGCTGTGCCCAGGGCTTCAAGGTGCTGGGTGCAGCCACATGTAGACTCAGTTGCAATATTATGAGAGTGAACCGCATCTTAAGCTTCTTTTCCTAAGAAATCTGTTATATACATGATTGAATTCCATCTTCAACAGTTCTGTGCCACCACCATGGTCTCCATTTTACAGGTGAAGCATCCTAAACAGAAAGTAACTTGTCCATGGTCACGCAGCTGGCAGGTGGGAGAGCCAAGATCTGAAGCCAGGTGTAGCGGCGTTCTCGCCACGAAGCCTCCACAGTCCCAGTTTCCGGAGGTAGTTTTCGTGCATTCCTAGACTTACAATCAAGCAAGATTTGGTCTTGTCCTATTGTGGAGCCAAGCCAGGGGTTGGCTAATGGGCTTTTGACAGGCCCCCATGCCAATTTTTATGGCAAGCACAGCCCCAGCTGTAGGCAACCCATTGACCGAATCCCAGCTGTTGCCAAGAAGGTGATATTCTGGGGATGTGATTGACATTATGCCAGAGATTTAAGAGAGAGCTCCGGCCAGATCTCTGCAGGCAGCACTGAGCACTGACCGGGGCTTACTCTGTAGATCCAAAATGCCTTTTCTTCTCTCCTCTGTGGAGGAGGAGGCCTTTGGGCTCTTTTCATCTAGGATCGGCTGAAAATCGAACACCTTTCTGTCCTATGTCAGTGCTTCACATCAGTCAGACAGCACCCGGAGACTGGCCGCTTGACAAACGGATTGCAGAGTCTCAGTTGCACATACTTAAGAGAGCCATGCGAATGAAAGCGAATATAAATTCATCCTGCAAATTTCCTGAGCATTTGCAATGTTCTAAGCACTAAGCTAGGATTCTAAGCTTAGTGGACATCATCCTAAACATCGCCCTTGCCTTAAACGAAAGACCACATGAGTCATAAGAACCATATTTGAGATATGCAGGGAGGCTTGTGGAAACCCAACCTGTGGACTGGCTCCTGGGCTGTGGCGGGAGAAGTCAGCAGCACCTCTTATGTGCTGTGCACTCCAGGCTTGAGGAGGAGTGAACGCTGGCCAGGAAGACAGAGGGAAACAGGAAGTGGTGGAGGACATGTCTGGAAGAAAGTATGCAAGGTAGAAGAGCAAGACGCTGTGTGGGGAGGGACATACGATTTGTTTTTGGAACAAAGGATATGTGCATGAGCTAGTAAGAAAGATATATGTGGATGGTTGGATGGATGGATGGATGGATGGATTAAGGTAAGGCCAGAAATGAATAACGGAGATGACATGATGAGAACAGGGTTTTCAGAGGGGAGTAAAAAGTCTATTGCATACGAATGAGAAGAAGTTGAAACGTGACTATATAAACATTGAGATATAGTTAGGGCTCAGGGCAGAGGTCAATGGGCTATGATGATAATTTCTCCAAGGAAAAAGACAGCTAGAGAAGCAAAAAAAGCCAAGGAGGAAGTCCTGGGAAACATCAGTATACAAGCTCCCAGCTCCCTCTTTTTTACACTTACCTTCCTCTTCTCTCCTTTCCCTGCTCCTAGCATCTCTCTCTAAGCAGAAAGTCCTCCCTGGGGACTCTGCCTCCCCAGGTCCTGCCTTGGTCAGAGCAAATATCAGGTTGGCAGAAGATCTGCAGTAACGGCTGACTTTGGGTACTCCACTGCATCTAACAAACGTCAATGACTCTTCATTTGCTGTGACTGGTCTACATGTGGGAGTTTAAGCCTTCACTATTAACTGAAAGGTTGGGGCAACACATGGGGTCAAAGTAAGTCAACAGTGACTCAATGGCAACTAGTGGTGGTGGTATAGGGGTACTGGCTAAAATAAGATGACCATGCAGACAACTGTTGCCTCCCAAATGCAATCAGGGCTGCTGGAAATGAGGGTTTCCTCATTCCTCCAGGAAGGTATCAAAGCATCTGATGGTTGAAAGGGTTTAACTATGAAGACCACCACTGTTGAGCAGCACATCCAGGTACCTGACAGGCAAACTCCGGACCTTAAGGGACTGAGCAAAGTTCCTTGCCATTGCAAGACTGCCACCAACCTCATCTTGGAAAATGAGAGGAAGTCCACTCACCACTAACCTTTGGAACTACCCAGGCAGACTTCATCCTGAAGAAGATTCAGAGGGTGCAGCCCCAACACAGACACACTGGCCTCACCTTCCTACCAGCTGTGGATGCCAAACACAGACAGGTCAATGGAACCAAGTCAAGACTGATACAATGGAGCAGGCCTTCTGACAGAGGGATCTACTCTAGTTAAAAATCTGGAAGCCTGAGCTAGTAACAAGAAGGTAAGTTCAGAGCATCATTCTAGCTATATAGCTTGGTACACATCTCTACTCATCAGCTATGTTCGATTTCTCTATCTACAAGTGATGGGAACAACTACCAACCCAGATAACTGGAGACCTAGCAAGAAGCTGAGCAGATGGCATTTCTCCACTGAAGGTTGCTAAGCCTGATACAAAGCCAGGACCTGTGATGGAGGGTGACTTGAAGGCCTTGGACTACACTCAACCTTTAGAGTTCCCTTATTGTGTTAGTGTCCTTCTGGGTCTCCGACTGCTTCCCTTAGCTGCTGAAGGACCAAGGTTGTTGTGAGTAAATGTCCAGCCTGGGATTAAGAAATGGGAGCACGTTCAACATGAGTGGGCCTCAAGCCTAAGAGGGAACGACTTAAGCAGAATGAGCATTCGCCCCCACTGAGTTCCTGTCTGCAGCACTTTCATAAACCCAAACTCACTGACTCACTGTCACTGAGTGGAGGCCAACTCACTTTGAACCTATAGGACAGGGTAGAACTGCCCCTGTGAGTTTCTGAGACTATAACTCTTTAGGGGAACAGAAAGCTTCACCTTTGGGCAGAGTGGCTGGTGGTTTTGAACTGTGGACCTTATGGTTTGAAGTCCAATGCATAACCACTTAGCTACTAGGGCTCTTTTGTACAGTTTCACCAGGTAAGTAAAGGAGGCTGGGTCCATATGGATAGGCAGGGTCCTGGAACTCACTCTGCAAGCACAAAATTGGCCAAGAAACCCGGGTGGTGCAGTGGTTACGCCCTTGGCTGACTCAATCTTATCAACTGCTCCCTGAGAGAAAGAAAGAAAGAAAGAAAGAAAGAATCCAAATTTTAAAAATTCACATTCTTTTCAAGTCCCCATGGCACATATTCGAAGATAGACCACATGCTGGGGCATAAGGCAAATCTACATAAATTTAAGCACATTGAAATAATACAGACCTCTCTCTCTGACCACTGTGCCATAAGACTGGAAATCAACAAAAAGAAGACAAAGAAAATAAGAGCAAATAATTGGAGGATGAATAACTCTCTACTGAAAAAGGAGTGCATACTGGTAAAGATCAGAGATGAAATCAGGAAATTTCTAGAAACCAACGAAAATGAGCACACAGCATACCAAAACTTATGGGACACAGCAAAGGCAGTCATCAGAGGAAGGTTCATAGCAATACAAGCAACCTAAGAAAGGAAGAGAATCATGATGGATACGCTGACACAAAATTTACAAATACTAGAGCAGAGTCAGCAGGACAACCCTACTAATAGCAAAAGAAAAGAAATTATAAAAATCAGGGCTGAGATTCAGGAGAGGGAAAATAAGAAAACTTTCGAAAAACGTAATGCTGCTAAAAGTTGGTTTTTTGAAAGGATAAACAGGATCGATAGATCATTGGCAAACCTAACCAAAGAAAGGAGGGAACAAATCTCAATAGCAAGAATAAGGGATGAAAGAGGGGTCATTACAACAGACCCGAATGAAATCAAAAGGATAGTTACACAGTACTATGAAGGATTGTACTCTAATGAATTAAACAATTTGGAAGACATGGACAAATTCCTGGAAAAACAATCCCTCCCTAGACTATCCTCGGCGGACATCAAGAATCTCAACAGAACCATAGCAATAGAAGAAATAGAAAAGGTTATCAAGGGATTACCAACAAAAAAATCCCCTGGACCAGATGGCTACACTGGAGAATTCTACCAAGCATTCAGGGAAGAACTAATACCAATCCTACACAAACTTTTCCAGAACATAGAAAAAGATGGCAAACTCCCAAACTCCTTCTATGAAGCTAGTATAACTCTGATACCCAAACCAGGCAAGGATCCCACAAGAATCGAGAACTACAGACCAATATACCTAATGAACATTGATGCAAAAATCCTTAACAAAATACTAGCCAACAGAATACAAAAGTATATAAAACAAATAATTCACATGACCAAGTGGGATTCATACCAGGCATGCAGGGATGGTTCAACATACGAAAGACCATTAGTATTATTCGTCACATTGACATGAAAAAAGTATAAGAATCACATGATTATATCAATAGACGCAGAAAAAGCATTCGACAACATCCAACACAAATTCCTATTTAAGACACTAGCGAATATAGGAATGGAAGGAAAGTTCCTCAAGACAATACAAGCTATATATGAAAAACCAACAGCCAAAGTGGTAGTCAATGGAGAAAAGACTAACACAATCCCACTGAAAAAGGGGACCAGACAAGGATGCCCCTTGTCCCCACTCCAATTTAATATCGTGCTGGAGGTTTTAGCTAACAGCATAAGGCAAAGAAGTGACATCAAAGGTATACGTCTGGGGAAGGAAGAGGTAAAACTATTGTTATTTGCAGATGATATGATTCTATATATGGAAAATCCCAAAAGTTCCACAAGGGGAGTCCTGGAAGCAATAGAGGAGTTTGGCAGAGTGGCAGGATACAAGATCAACAAACAGAAGTCCATCGGACTGTTATACACATCAGATAAGACCACAGAAGAAGAGATAAAAAAGGTGGTACCCTTCACAATAGCCAAACACAAATTGAAATATTTAGGGATACATCTGACTGAAAAAACAAAAGATCTATATAGGGAAAACTATAGAACACTATTACAAGAAACCAAGAGCGACCTCAACAAATGGAAGAATATTCCATGCTCTTGGATTGGGAGACTTAATATAGTTAAGATGTCAGTTCTGCCAAAAGCACTAAATAAGTTTAATGCCATCCTGATACAATTACCATCATCTTTCTTCAAAGAAATGGAAAAACTGATTACCAACTTCATATGGAGAGGGAAGAAACCCAGAATTAGCAGAGAACTCCTCAAGAAGAAGGACACCGTGGGAGGGCTTGCTTTACCTGACTTTGGCGCATACTATGCAGCCACAGTTCTCAAAACTGCATGGTATTGGTACAATGACAGATACTCAGACCAATGGAAAAGAACTGAAAACCCAGAAATAAAAGCATCAGCATACAAACAGCTGATCTTTGATAAGGGCCCCAAATATATCAAATGGGAAGCCAATGCCCTCTTTAACAAGTGGTGCTGGAAAAAAATGGATATCCACATGCAGAAAAATGAAGCAAGACCCTTATCTCACTCCATGCACAAGAATAAACTCAAGGTAGATCACAGACCTTGAAGTTAAACCCGAAACTATTAGGGCTATCAACGAGGGAATTGGGACCAACTTGAGAACTTTGGCGCAGGGAATACACAGGCTATCAGAAATAGGGAAGGACACAAACACAGAGGAGGCACAAATTGATAAATGGGATATACTGAAGATAAAACACTTGTGTACATCTAAAGAATTCACCAAGAGAGTAATAAGAGAGTCCACAGACTGGGAAAACATCTTTAGCAATGACACATCAGACAAAGGCCTTATTACTAAAATCTACAATACTCTGCTAGCTTCCAAAAAGAAAAAAAAAAACCAATAGCCCACTTGAAAGGTGGGCAAAGGACTTGAACAAAAATTTTACAGGGACAGAAATCCGAATGGCCAACAAACATATGAGAAAATGTTCCTGATCTTTAGCCATAAGAGAAATGCAAATTAAAACAACAATGAAGTACCACCTGACACCCTCAAAGGTAGCCCAATTCAAAAAATCAGAAAGCAACAAGTGTTGGAGGGGCTGTGGGGAGACAGGGACTCTCATCCACTGCTGGTGGACCTGTAAGTACGTACAGCCACTATGGAAATCAATCTGGCGATACCTAAAGCAGATGGAAATAGAGTTACCATATGACCCAGCAATCCCCCTACTGGGCATATACCCAGAAGAGGCAAGGAACAAACCAAGACCAGACATCTGTGCTGCACTGTTCATTGCGGCACAGTTCACAATTGCAAAGAACTGGAAGCAACCCAAATTTCCATCAACTGACGATTGTATTAAAAACCTGGTATATACATACAATGGAGTACTACGCATCACTAAAAAGCAGTGATGAACGTATGAGGCACATAGCGGCATGGGAAGAACTGGAGGAAATCATGCTAAACGAAGTAAGTCAGGCACAAAAGGACAAGTACAACATGAGCCCACTGAGGTAAGTATTAAAAAAATTTTTTTTTAATTTTTTAATGCAAAAGTGGCATAGGGGAAAAAGCTACTGTAGACAAACATTTCTGGGGTGAAGACTGTGTAGTATGGCAGAGACCAGATCAAAACCAGGGATGCACATGGTAGACAACAGTGGAGGAGGTGGGGAAAGGAAAATAAAAGGATGAATATAAGGAAGAAAAGGGGAGTGGGGGCATGGGGCACTAATCCACCCAAGGGGAGGGTGTTGTTTATATCTCCACAGGGAAAGTGGGACCAGACTTCAACCCAGTGCTTCAAGGTGTGAATGCAATATCCCGGCGTGGAGTAGGGAACCAGTGGAGAGGTCTGGGAGGCTGGCCCCAGCACCAAAAATTAAGTGGATTCCTGCCCCTCCCCCAAAAAGAATTTGTTTCAAAGGATGACATTGCTTCTGCAGCTCCGGGAGATGGACATATCTGATCAGAGCACACGGGAGCAGATGAAGGGGCAGGAGGAGACAGTGGAACACAGCCTGGCCCACCAGGCCGTGAGGATGATGTTCCTGAGTAGAGCAGCCAGTCCACAGAGAGAACAACATGGCTGGCCCTACTATGAGACATGATGCCCCTCAGTGACTAAGGACGATACAGGGAACAGCACCGGAGACACAGTGTGGGAATTGCACCTGACCTGATCCCACCACACCGAGGCAAAGCACTGGGGGAGTACAGCGGAACAGCAAGGGAATGGAGTGGCAAGGTCCCCAGGGAATGCTGAAAGTGGACTTTGGGGCCAGGGCGTGGTGCCCCAACAGACTGGACTGGAAAACGCTCCTAAGGGCCAGCAAACGATCCCTGAACTAACTACAAGCCTTCCTTTTGTGAAGTGTTTTGTTTTGTTCTTTGCCAGTGGTTTGTTTTTGTTGTTTTGTTGTCTGGTTGTACACTGTTGCTTTGTTTTCCTCTGTCTTGTTTTCATGCATGTTAGTGTCTCCACAGGTCTGTCTGAATAGGACAGGCTGGATGAACTATCTGGAGGAAAAACAATGGGACAGACAGTTCCGGGGGGACAGACAGTTCCGGGTGGGGAAGGGGGAGGAGGGTAAGGAAGTGGTGTTAATAAACACAGGAATAAGGGAACAACATGGGACCCAAAATGGTAGTGAGGGGGTAGTGGCAGGCCTGATGGGGAACGATCAAGGGTAAGGTTGCATAGAGAAGAGGTATAGCTGTAGCCCAGGTGGGGACGGAGCATGGTAGTGGGGCAGGAGGAAAGTCAAGGGAGATGGAGGAAGGAGCTGGGAGTCAAGGGGCATTTATGGAGGTCTAGACAAAGACATGTACATGCAAACATATATATGAGGATAGGGAAATAGATCTAAGTGTCTACATTTGTAGGTTTAATATTAAGGTGGCGGAAGGACCTTGGCCCTCTACTCAAGCACTCCCTCAATGCATGAATACTTTCTTCTATTAAATTGGCATTCTATGATGCTCACTCTCCCGACACAACTGCTGAAGCCAAAGTGGGTGAACAAGTAAATGTGGTGAAGAAAGCTGATGGTGCCCGGCTATCAAAAGAGATAGTGACTGGGGTCTTAAAGGCTTGAAGATAAACAAGCGGCCATCTAGCTCAGAAGCAACAAAGCCCACATGGAAGAACACACCAGCCTGGGTGATCGAGTGGTCTCGAAGGGATCAGTTACCAGCCATCAAAGAACAAAAAATCATCATATCATTGGCTGCACACCTCCATGATAGGATCGCTGAAGACAAATGGGTGCATAAGCAAATGTGGCGAAGAAAGCAGATGGTGCCCGGCTATCAAAAGAGATAGTGTCTGGGGTCCTAAAGGCTTGAAGGTGAACAAGCGGCCATCTAGCTCAGAAGCAAAAAAGCCCACATGGAAGAAGCACACCAGCCAGTGTGATCACGAGGTGCCCAAGGGACCAGGTATAAGGCATCATGCAAAAAAAAAAAAGAATATATGTATGTGTGTATATATATATGTATATATATACCATATTGAATGAAGGGGGGAGTGCAGAGTGGAGACCCAAGGCCCAAGTGTCAGCCACTGGAGACCCCCTCATAGAGGGGTTTAGGAGAGGAGATGGGTCAGTCAGGGTGCGAGGTATTACCGATAAAGAACACAGCTTTCCCCCAGACCCTGGATGCTTCCTCCCCGCAACTACCATGATCCGAATTCTACCTTGCAGGACTGGATAGGGCACAGGTTGTACACTGGTACGTATGAGGGCTAGAGGCACAGGGAATCCAGGGTGGATGATACCTTCAGGACCAAGGGTGTGAGGGACGATGCTGGGAGAGTGTAGGGTGAGTGGGTTGGAAAGGGGGAACTGATTACAAGGATACACATGTGACCTCCTCCCTGGGAGAGGGACGGCAGAGAAGGGGGGGAAGGGAGACTCCGGATAGAGCAAGATATGACAAAATAACGATGTATAAATTACCAAGGGCACATGAGGGAGGGGGGAGCGGGGAGGGAGGGAAAAAAAAGAGGACCTGATGCAAAGGGCTTAAGTGGAGAGCAAATGCTTTGAGAATGATTGGGGCAGGGAATGTATGGATATGCTTTATACAATTGATGTATGTATATGTATGGCTTGTGATAAGAGTTGTATGAGTCCCTAATAAAATGTAAAAAAAGAAAAGAAAATGATTAGGGCAAAGAATGTACAGATGTGCTTTATACAATTGATGTATGCATATGTATGGACTGTGATAAGAGTTGTATGAGCCCCTAATAAAACGTTTTAAGAAAGAAAGAAAGAAAGAAAGAAAGAAAGAAAGAAAGAAAGAAAGAAAGAAAGAAAGAAAGAGCAGTCTGCTGCCATAGTTTCATAGCGGCAGACTCTATGGGGTGGTCCTCCCCTGTCCATGGGTCAGAATCAACCCCATGGCACTGGGTAGACAATGCCCATGGGCTTTTGATGTGTTCCAATTTCTCCCTTAAGTCCTACTTCAGGGAGTTAGCCTCTCAACTGTGCGACCTGAGGCCACTGGAGGCTGTGGCCTGGCCTTTTCATTGTGATTGATATGCCTCTGTGTGTGTGTGTCTTTGTGTACAGTCCACAAGTCCATCTTCAGCTTTTTATCAAAACCCCTCCATTCCTACCCTCAACAGCAACCAAACCCCACAATCACATTGTACTTCTCAGGTTCCGGGCACTGTTGTAAGTGCTTTGTTTGTGAGTTCATTTGCTCTTTGCAATGACTCCACGAAGTAGATTGTATTACTTATTGTCGTTTTGGAGATGAGGAAATCTAGGAACAGAGAGGGTAAGGAGCTTCCCCAAGGTCACACAGCTAGTAAACTGAAAAAGCTGGTCCAAACCCAGGCAGTCTGGCCTCCGAGCCTGTGCCATGTACCTTCAACTTACAGTTCCCGGAATGCAGAAAGCCAAAACACCCAGAGGTGTAGTAGCCCCATCCCCCCAAACTCCTGCCCCGCTGGGGGTAGATTATTGAAGTAGGGCAGCTACAGCAGTGAGGGCAGGAGCAACTCTTCAGGAGACTCTGAGGCGCAGCTGCAAAGTGAACCTGAGCAGAAAAGAGCCCTAGGAAGCAGCCACACACACACCCAGCCTGGCATGTCAGCAAAGAGACTGCCGCTTTTGAGCTGGGCTGCCTCTTAACCTCAGAGTCCATACAGTGACAAGCTCTGCAAATAGCGGGCAGAGCCACAGGACGCAAGAGGAATCCTCATGTGTGCACAGCTTGGAAAGACACACACGCACACACAGAACAGTCGTCCACGGCGCACTGTCTTTAAATAGAAAAGATAGCCCGAAATACATCCTGAGCTGCACGCTCCCTCTCATGCATACACACAGACACACAGACACATGGGGCTGGGGCTGGGGCCAGAGCAGTGGCTGAGCCAGAGCCTCAGCTGTGCTGGTGGCAAGGAGAAGAAATCTAGTGCCCTGGCAGCTCCTGACTTTCAGTTCCTATTTAAAATGTCTGAATTGGGAGCATCGACAAGCTCCCAAATTAGCTTTTTAAATAGAAGCTGAGAGTTAAAGGAAAAGCGGCCGTGTCATGGGGGAAAAGCAAGTGAAAATCCCGGCCAGGCAGGGCCAGAGGCGGAGACTGGTGGGGGTGGGGGGCGGAGAAGGTAGGCAGTGCTTGGAAGATGCACTGCAGGGCGCCCCCCTCACACACACAGAGGGACAGCCTCTTCCAGACAGCAGGTTGTGGTGGGTACCACCTGATCCAGGAACCAAGGGGCCTCCTTTGCTCTCCATCACTTGCTTTCTTCTTTTCCAGGTCACCTTGTTGTGAGAAGAGCTAGTAAGCAAAAACCGTACTAGCCTGGACTAGAAAGTCAAGTCGACCACAGTCTCCCCTAGACCTTCTGACCCCAAAGGAGTACCCTCTGGCTAGTGTACTTAAGCCACGAGATGGTGAGCCTTGGCAGAGCGCAGGGGTGGTGGTGGGGGCGGGCATCTGAGTTGGTCCTCAAACAGGGCTAACACCAGACCTCCAAGGCCATAGTTGTCCCATTAGTTTTTTCCTCCAAGAAAGGAACAATATCCCTGGCTAACTGTCCCTGGAAGGCTCCAAGTTCCGGGGAAGATCCAGTCCCTGAGCTCCCCACAAGATGCAAAACAAAGGCTTTCAAAGCTGGACAGAAATATTGGGTCTTAAGGCACCCAAGTTGGATGTGGAAACGGAGGGTTGTTCCTTTTCCCAGTCCTGCCTACTCACAAGTCAGAGGCATCTTCTCCCAAGGGTCAAAGCCGTGGCCCACAGGAGGCTGGCAGTTGGGAAGGAAAAAGAAAACTCTTCCCCAGAGGGAAGGGAGGAGGGAGATGGGAGCAGAGCCAGGGCCTTCCCTGAATTCTTCCCCTGTCTGCCAGGGAGTGGCAGTGTTGTTAATCATTATTACTGTATGCAAATCAGCATGTAAATCCCACACAGCCCAGGGACTCCTGGCAAACACTAATGGAACCCACGCCCACCTCTTGAAGGAAGGACCAATTGTACACCTTTCAGACTGGCGCACTTAAGAGGGGCTCTGGGAAGATGTGTAGGTGATTAAGGGGCTCTCCACTACCAGGTACCCATGGGGGGCCTTATTTTGAATAGGACCAGGGGTTCTGACAAGCCAGATGCTCCATGTTTGACTTGGGGCCCTGGAGAAGCTGGGCTAGACCTGCTGTTTCCAATGCGCACTGCCCATCTGCACACCTATGAATTTGTTTTCTCTTAGGAGGACACATCTCTGGGCACCCAAAATTCCACTAAACTCACTGCAATCGAGCAGATGCAAATTCCTAATGACCCTTTAGGACAGAGTAGAACTGTCCCTGTGGGTTTCAGAGACTGACACTCTTTATGAAGGGTAGGAAAACCGCAGAGCAGCTGGTGGTTTCTAACTGCTGACCTTGAGATGAACCACCCAATGCGTAACCACTACCGCACCAGGTCTCCAGACCCATAAAATCATTCTAATGGCTCTTGCCAAGCGCTCCAGCCGCAGCTGAGGCATGGTGATGCCTTGCCTTTGGAAAGCCAGGCCAGATCCCAAATCCTGGGAACAGAGACACAGGGCAAGGCAAGCAGGAGGTCTGGGGGAGCCTGCAGTCCGAGGATTCGCCCTCTGCACTCCAGAGCCGGACCTCACTCTCTCTGGGATGTTTCAGGGACCCACCAGCTCAGGGCTGTGACACATTCAGACTTCTTGCTCCTCGTCCTGGGCGGAGGCACAGGACTGTGGGAATTTTGGGGCTTCTGGGAAGGAAGGAAGACTTGAGTCGGTTCCAGTGAGGAGACGGGTGTGAGGGTGTGTTCACGTTTTCAAGTCCCGACTGTCCATTCTGAGTACTTGGTACACAGGACGCACTGGGAGGGCGCGTCCCGACCTTTCCAGTGGTGGCCCCTCTCGCACTCTGGGGCCAGAGCGGCTCTTAGGTAGCTTAAAAGCAGCTGTGGGTGCCTGCTCTGGGACCACTCCGGGCACCAGGAGCGGAACGGAGCCGGGAAAAGAGCTTGGAGGAGGAGGCTGGCTCCACGTCTCCAGGTAGCCGGCTCGGTCTCTAGCAGGTGCTGCTGCCGCGTGGCCAGTCTGTGAGAAGGAGACACCAGCAGGTCTACACAAACCCGCGCGCACAACGCTGGCGCTTCCTACCCCCTCTCCCCGGGTTCTCGGTCCACACGCCCCCAGCCCACACTCACGCGGTACTCTCCACCGCCGCCCTCTCCCCAAGCGGACTCACCTTGCCAGGCTTACCCCCGTGCCCACCCTGGGGGGCACCCTCCACCACCTCCTGGCACACCCTAGGATTCTTCCACTCGACAGCCTGGGGCCTCGACTTCCAGCCCTCCGGCCCCCCCCGCCCCCACTCCGCGTCTCCCCTCTCCCCCTCCCGCCCCGTTCACACACGCGCCCCTACACACACACACACACACACACACACACAACACACACCCTCTCACGCGGAGTCACTCCCCCTTGCACGCCCTGGGCACCCTCCCGCAGCCGGTTCTACATCCTCCTTATCTCTCCCTCGGCTGCCAGGCGGCTCCGCACTCTCCAAGCCGGCCTGGGGCCGCTCAGCGGCGGCGGGGGGGAGCTGTAGGGAGCCGAGGGCGCAGCCTCGCCGCCTCCCCCGGACTCTCCTCTCGCCCCGCCCGCGCCGCGCCCCCACCGCCTCCCCCTCGGGAGAAGGACCTCGCAGGCAGCCAGCCGGTGGCCCTCTGGGCTCCGCTCCGCGAGGCTTCGGCAGCGGCGGGGGCAGGGAGCGAGCGAGGGAGCCGCGAGCCCGCGAGCCAAGCGGCGAGGAGGGGAGGGGACGCGCTGCCCATCCGGCGCTGGAGCGGTGGCGGCGGGGGAGGGAGGGACCCACGGACGGACGGACGCAAGAACAGACCCATCGAGGGAGGGAGTGAGCGAGACTTCGCTGGCAAGGAGGAGTCGCGCGAGCGGCCGCGGCTTGGCGCTTCCCCGCACGGCTGGGCGCTCGGCGCCTCCGCGGCCCCCGGCTCCCGGCTCCCGGCTCCCGGCCGCAGCTTCCTCGTGCGCGCGGGGCGCGGGGCGCGGGGCGCGGGGCCGGGGCTTTCTTCGCTAAAGGTAAGAGGGACGCGACCGAGCCTTTTAGAACCAGGAAGTGCGCGGAGCTCGGCTCCCACGCCTGTTGCTCCAGCTGCCCACGCGGCACCCTCCCACCCCCACGCCTGGGTGGGTGGGCGCTAGGGCGCTGGAAGGATTGGGGGTGGGGCCGACGCCTTGGGGGGGGGGGGGAAGCAGCCAGCCGGCCCGGGGGCGTCGGTTCCCTCTGGCAAGGGAACCACCTCCAGATGGCTGAGAGCTGTGAGGTTTGGGGGTGGGGTGTGAACCTCTGCCCTTTTTCCATTGGCCTTCCTATCCTGGGGGCTGCAAGAGGCTGCGCCCCGGGATCCAGCGGCAGGTGGCGAAGGCTTGCTCCATTCCCCTCTTTATGAGGAGAGGACAGCAATGGCTGTGGGAGCGAGCTGAGGTGCTTCGCAAAGTTCTCCAGCCGGGCAAACCTGGGATGTGCCTGCCAGAGACTGCCCCCCCCTCCACTAATCTGGTCTTGCTGGACGCCACTTCTACCCCCATAGCTTTGGGCCAGGTCTCTAAATGACATCGAGGCAGATGAGGCCTGGGGGAAGGGGTTCAACACTCACTCTGAGGTGTTTATACTGGGGGGGTGGGGACAGGCGGAAAGGGTTGGGCAGAGAAGTTACCTGGAATCAACTAAATTCCTGCTCTTGCTTAGTGTTGACATTTGAATCTAGTCCAAGACATCTGCTTTTATCCCGGGCAGCCCCCATATGTCTGCAACAGGCTGAGGTTCCCGATCTGGAATCTTAGAGCTAGGGGAAAGCTCCGTTTCATTTCTTAAGAGGGCGTCTGAACTTTCTTGTGGTCCTAGGCACGATGTGGACTGTTTGTAAGACCTTGGATGCTTTGTTTCATGGTGCATGTTGGTAGTCTGCATGAATACCCCTGATGGTGAAATGTACGCCTTCTAGACAGATTACCTTTCTTCAATGGAGCCTGGCCATTTAATGTCTGTGAAGGGTGCTGGGCACGCACGGATTGGATGCAAAGTATGTGTACATGGCCAACCCCATGTGGACAATTAATATGTTAGATTTTTTTCTTTTTTCTGCTGCTTCAATGCAACAAAATGCAAGTACACGGGGGAGCCTGTTAGGGAGGAAGGAGGAGGGCTGGGGAATGCGTAGCTTGTTCCTTTGTGTAGTTGTGGAGGATGGAGAAAGAGTTCAGAGAAGTGCCCCGGCCAGCCTAAGAGTGGCACTGTGGGAGGTGAGGATCTGCATGTGTGCCCCAGGCCTGTGGGTCGCCCTGTCCATTTCATGCTTGTTTATGCAAACACTTGGGGCTGGAGAAAAGCCCCGTGGATCCTCCTGGCCCTCCCCTGCACCAAGACTGATTCCACCCTGGGTTCAGGGAAGTAGGATCATGGAGAGAAAAAGTTTCCAGAGACTCTGGACCCCGTCACTTGGCTGAGGTCATTGAAGGGCAAAGAGTGGTCCTGAGGTGGTTTGTTGCCTGGTGCTTATGCTCAGGTGAGGTGATAAGCTCCGTGTAGGCTAGCTGGTCACTCTGCCCACTTTCAGCCCGCGCCCTCCACACCTGACTCTTTCCAGCAGTGGGGTAGGGAGGGGGCGGGGCTTCATTTCCTAAGGTGTTTCACCTTGATCCTTTCCAAACTCACCTGTTTCAAATGCCTCTTCCCAGCCTCCCCCAACACCTTTCCCACTGTCAACCCCTTCTGCCCAAAACAAAAATAGCTTCAGATATTTCATTTGTAAGGCGTCCACGTCCCAGTAAAACCTTGGCATTTGAGGCATGTGCTGTGCCATTGGCTGGAAATGGGGCCGCACTGCTGGGCCTGTTGCAGGAATTTATACCCAGGCCGGCTCCAGGAGGAGTCGCTGCCTGCCGGGTGAGCACCGCCATGTGGAACCATTGGCCGAGCCCCACTTGAACCGGGTCATGCCTGCAGAACTGTGGGGAGGGTGTGGGGTGACTTTGGCCATTTTATGGAATGGGACACTTTCCCTCCCCACCCTCTTCCGAGGATCCCACCCCCATGTACACACAGAGTGGCCAATGGGGCCATTGCTCCCTCGTTGGTATCCTTTAGCAGGGCCTGGGCCTCTGGGGAAAGACTAGTACTAGCCTAGCCTGCTTTGGGCAGATTGTCCTGGGTTAATAAAGACGGGAACGAGTTGGCCTTGGAACCAGAGGCTTTTCACTGATAAACAGGGGGTGCCTATTTTTTTCTTGCCTGGAGCTCTCAAATGTTCGTCAGAAATCAGTTTGTGCAATACTCTGGGCCCTTGGAGAAAAGAAGATTGGCGTGGGGTGGAGAGGGTCAGGCCATGGGGTTCGGCTTGGCAGGGCCGTAGCAGGCATCGAGCTTTGAGTCAGAGAAGAGAGACAGCAAGAGAAAGGTAAAAGGTATGGGCCTACTAGGTGCTGAGCTAGGTGCCTGGCCCAAGCAAGGTGCTGCAATTTAAGTCCTGGCTCGGTAGTAGGTTTCTTTCTCTTTGCCACTTGAACCTCATCAAGGTCTTGACTTACTGAGCTCTGCTTATGGGTGGGATGAAAAAGGGACAGGTAAGCCTGAGAAGGTAGGGGTGGTCCCATGAAAGAATTCTCATCTTTCATGTCCGACATGTAGGTTCAGGTCCTAACTGGTGAACCTCAAGCATAACCACCACCCACCCGTTCCACAGAGGAGGCTTGTGCATTGCTGTGATGCCGAACAGGTTTGGGGAGCATCAAGACCGTGGCAACCTAGTAAGAAAGACCTGGCAATCTGCTTCCAGAAAGCAGCCAGTGAAAGCCCCAGACTGTTCCTGGGCTCAGCATGAGTCGGAACGATTCAACCCCAGCTAACAATAACAAGGGCCAGAGGCCAGGAGTCTGGCCCTCTCGTCACTTCAGGAGGATGGCCAGGGCTTCTGTGGGTGGACCAGGTTCCTAATTGCTGTAGGTGCTGAGTGAGACAGGCTGTGTCCATCACCCTGGGCACCAGCCTCATCCACAATTAATTCCCAGAACTCACTTTGCGAAGGTGTGGGTGCAGGCTCATTCCGTCCCACAGCGGCATGACCAAGTGCTGCCTTCCCATTTTGCACGGGTCACTGCTCCGAAGAGAAGCCAAGCCCAGGGCGATCGCCCGCATATCCAGGATCCTGAATAGGCAGGGATTATTTGAGCCAAAGGGCTCTTGGCTATAGAAAGCATCATTCCGTTGTCTTCCAGTATTTGAGAGGACAGTGCTCCCGCTTTATAGATGAGGCTCTGAAATCCAAGAGTGACAGTGCCTCGCTTTCACAAGCCTGGGAAGGAGCCGAGGCCTGCATTCGCCTGACTCCTTGCCCAGTGCTCTTTGCTGTCTGGGGAAGCGGAGTCTGTGCATCGTGTCCCTCTGTCAGGAACACTGGCCACACTGTTCGGTGAACCGAGCAATTACAGGTGGTTGCCAGTTGCCATCGAGTGAATTTTGACTCATAGCAATCCCACCTACATACGCAGAGCAAGGCTTTCGAGACTAGGATGTTTCAGAAGCAAGTCATTAGGAATTTCATCTAAAGCATCTCTGGGGTGCGTTGGAACCACCAACCTGTGGGTTAGGAGTTGAGCGTTTCAGCATGGAGCCTTGAAGCCCGCCCAGAGACTCCAATGGGATTACAGCCGACTCCTATAGCCATGGGATTGAGTCATTCTGAAGCAACCTGTCTGAGCGAGTCTCAGTCCTTTATCTGAAAGCTGCAGGCAGCGCCACCTCCATCGTAAGGTCTTGAAAGGACACACTGAGTGGGAACGTGCCTAGGAGGGGGCCCCAAGCATGTGCATAGCTGTGCAAATGTTAATTAGATCTGAGTTGGAGTTGTCTGTGACTAATTTTTTAATGATGGACTTGCTTCCCCAACTTCCCTTGCCATATAATGCTGAGGGATTACAAACTCAAGTAACGTAAAGAATGTAGAGGGAATGCTGGTGCTGCTCTGTCTGAGTGAATGAACCACTGGCCACCCAAGCCCCCAGGTGCTCCTCGGGAGAAAGAAGAGGTTTTCTTCTTCTGTCAGGATTTGCAGCCTCAGGCACGCTGCATAGGTGGCTATGAGTCAGCATCGACTCACTGGCAGTGGGCTTGGGCGTTTTGATTAGAGGTCATGTAATCTGTTAACTTTAAGGGTCAATCTCCTGAACGGAGATTGAGAAGGTGCAGAATGTGCCCCCACTCCTTCTATCAGTGGCACGTGGATTACCTGCCACTGTGCGTCCCCTGGCTCCTCTAGTGTTCCGGTTCTATGACTGTGACTTTTGTGAGGGGCGCCATTGTCTTTCCTCTGGTCTCTGGGACATCTGCGTGGGAGCGCAGGAATCTGCGATTATTCCTCTTCTCTTAGCATGCGAATGGGAAAACGGAGGCAGAGATTGGCTCCACGAGAAAACTGACTGAGATCACTGTCAGTCCCAGAGGAAGAGATGCTTGAATTTGGCCGCTTCTGGTCCAGACCCATCTTCAGATTTTATTGTCCGTTTGGAGAGGGAAGTCCCAGGCTAGTCAACTCCTGGACAACATGAGCCAGGAGGAGTCAAGTGGATGGGATGCAAATGGAGCCTATCAAAGCATGATTCTTAGTTGGAGCACCTGGTGATGCAGTACACTGGGCTGCCACTGGGGTTGGGAAAATCAAGGCATCCAGGCCTTGGTTCTTTGAGGGCTTGTGTGGGGCAGGGAAATCGGGAAGATGGCACTGGCCCAGGCAGCTCTCAATAGATATCAGCTCTTCTCATTGCCAGGGAGACCTGGAGGGGGCGGGGGGACAAACGGAGTTGCAGTTCCTGTAGCGCTCTTATGGGTTGGCCCACTGCTACATTTCCACAAGCCTTGGTTTTCCTTACCTGTGAAATGGGATGTGATCAAATCTTCCTCCTGGAGTTGCTGTGGAGGCACTGAGTACCTTGCTTAGCACACAGTAAAGGTTCCCTTTGGTTTTGCCATCATTTTTAAGAAGATATTGCTCTATCTGTAGTATCAGCCAGCGTACTTCATGCCTACCTACTGTCCATCTGTCGTTGGAGCCTGGAGGGTTACCGTGATGTTGACCAGGTTTCCCTGGAGCTAAGGCAGGCTGAGAAGAAAGGTCTGAGCACTGGCCAATGAAGGCCCTGTGGGTCACAACAGTCCAGACTGTAACCAATTATGGGGAAGGGACAGGACTGAGCTGCGTTTTGTTCTCTTGTGTCTGGGTTGCCATGAGTCAGGGCTGACTCAACACCAGCTGACAACAACAACAACAACAACAACAACACTTCAGGCCAGAGGGTGGCAGGGGCTAGAGAAGAGACCCAAATGCAGTGCCACAGTAAGGCATGCAGTCCATGGAGGGGAGGGGAAGGGGCTATCCTAGATAGAGGAGCTTCCTGATGAACAGGTAGGATTCAGACAGGCAGAGTGAAGGGGAAGAAAATTGGAGACCAGAGGAAGAGACAGACAGCCACAGATTCTGTGCACGCACAAGTCTAGAGTCATGTTGCTGTAGACCAAGACGTGTGCAGGGGACAGGGGCTCTGGAGAGTTAAGCCAGGGGCAAGTAATGGCGGGCCAAGGAGTTTGAGTTTGTTGGCTGGTGGAGGGTGGGGGCCACACAGTCAGAAGCTTTCTTTAGGGAATGAATGTCAGTGGAACTGGAAAAATGGGGTGGAGGTGAGTAGGGAACCAGTAGGTTGCTAGAAGACCTGAGGGAATTTAGGCCTGAAGGAGGGTGGCAGGGGGCATTCCTTGCCTCATTCTTTGGCAAGAACGATGAGGAAGATGGCCAGAGTGACAGGTCAGCCATACCAGCTAGCAGTGAAGAGTGCCTTATTGCCAGGAGGTTGATTTTATTTAGACCTGTGCTGTTTCAGAGGCAGCCGGGTGGGAAAGTCCAGTGACGACTCAGGAGTGAGTGGAGGACAGACTAGTAGGAGAGTTTAGAGAAACATCTAGAGCAGCAGTTCCCAACCTGTGGGTCTCGACCCCTTAGAGGGTCGAATGACCCTTTCACAGAGGTCGCCTTAGACCATCTGAAAACACATATTTCCGATGATCTTAGGAAATGAGACACTGCTCCTCTGTCTCCCACCTGCAGACATGCTGATCTGGTGAGAAGGAAGCTATCTCAACCTTGGCACTGACGTTGGCTTTTTATGCATACTGTCCCAAAGTGTAGCAATGTAGTTTACTGTTGTTATATTAAGACTGTTACCCATACTACACCATGCTTCAAGACAAAAATTCATTTATTTGTAATTAGAAATAAATATTTCACAATATATAATTACATATTGTTTTGTGAATAATCACTATGCTTTCATTAAGCTGCCTATCAGTTATTTACATGATGATTCATAGCAGTAGCAAAATGACAGTTATGAAGTAGCAACAAAAATAATTTGATGGTTGGGGGTCACCACAACCTGAGGAATTGTATGAAAGGGTCGCGGCCTGAGGAAGGTTGAGAACCACTGCTCTAGAGAGGATGGGACTCAGAAAATAGTGGTGGGGTTTAGAGTGGAAGATGAAGGTCAAAGCCCATTGAAAGTCTTTATGAAACAGAATAAAATCCCAGGACTCACCTCTACCTCAAACACTTAAACATAGAGTCAGTCAACTCAACTGAATTTCAGAGAGTCCGTGTAATTCTGAGTTAAGGCTTGGTCTGAGTGATCCATTTAGGATTGGTAGAAAAGTATTCTATCAACCCCAAGCCAGTTCCCATTGCTGTTACATGTGTTTCTGAGTCAGATGGCATACATTCGGGACTGCAGAGTCATTTGACTATGATCTTTAAAAAGCCAGATTTGGGCAGATAAATCTATTTCTTAAAGCAAGATGTACTGTTCCCTCTTGTGTACCAAGGTGGAGAAGGGTGTGCATCTTCTGGTTTGGAGACCTGGCATGGAGGGCAAGGTTGGCCCAGCTCTAGAGGAATCTTCGAGGGTGGTGTGGGGTCAGGTAAGAGAAGCTGGCACAGGAGGGAGAAGAAGGCGTGTTACATAACCCCGGGGAGCTACACATGGTGGACAGATGGAGACAGGAGGTGAGGATCTGGAGATGAGAGGGGAGCCTGGATCGGCTTCCTCTGGGGAAGGAGAGGGACGGAGCATGGGAGTGTGGTGAACAAGGCAAACCAAGACCCTGCCCAGAGGCGGAAGGGCGGGATGCCTACCCTCACAGCCTCAGCTGTGCCTGCCCTTCTAGGCTCTGTGGGTAGCAGTTGGATGCACATTGGCAGGTCAAGGAGGTGGAGACCAAGTGTCCCGCAGAATGGCATTGCACCAGGGACAGCTGGGGCATTGAGGGCAGAGTATCAACTTGCCTGGGCTCACTGACCCACCTTCCATCTTAGAGAATGTTCTAGAGTGGGCAGCCCCAGCCTCCTCCGGGCCAGTGGGGACAAGAGTTAAAGAGTGTGCTTTACTTACCTGATCGTCTTCAGCCACTCACCCACCCCTGATTGCCCTGGTGGGTGAAGAGAAATAAAAATTAGCATGTTTATTCCACTTTTAAATTCGTTTAATGAGAACTCATTTACCCTCTCCCAATTTAAATTCGTAATAGCGCCATAACCTTTGAGAGTTGATTATTACCTGCGTCTTCCCAGATCTTCCTGCTAAAGAGGCTTTCCCTCCAAATGCTCGCGAGCCCTCTTGGAACTTGACAATTTGTCAGGAAGTCAACAACATCTGGTGATCCCAAGCTGCACACCCTGCCTCCTGCCTGTGAGGTGCGCTCCCCATGTAGGGAGGATGGAAAGAACAGGAGCCAAGGTTTGCTTGCAGGGGTGGCGATTTTTCAGCGTAGCTCTTCCACCTAGGAGACTGGCTGCCAGGGACCATTTCTTGGGTCTCCTTTGCCGCCTGCAGACCAATCAAGGACTCACCCCCTTCTCTGCTCTTTCCTCCTGTCCCCCAGGGGTGACTGAACTGACTCCAAGCTGCGGTGCCAAGAGTCTGACGGGTTGCCGGCCCAAGAGCTGGAGTCACCATGGCGGCCGGAGTTGCGGCCTGGCTGCCCTTTGCCCGGGCTGCGGCCATTGGGTGGATGCCAGTGGCCAACTGCCCCATGCCCCTCGCCCCTGCCGACAAGAACAAGCGGCAGGATGAGCTGATCATCCTCAACGTGAGCGGGCGGCGCTTCCAGACCTGGCGGACCACGCTGGAGCGCTACCCGGACACGCTGCTGGGCAGCACGGAGAAGGAGTTCTTCTTCAACGAGGACACCAAGGAGTACTTCTTTGACCGGGACCCAGAAGTGTTCCGCTGCGTGCTCAACTTCTACCGCACGGGCAAGCTGCACTACCCGCGGTACGAGTGCATCTCGGCCTACGACGACGAGCTGGCCTTCTACGGCATCCTGCCCGAGATCATCGGTGACTGCTGCTACGAGGAGTACAAGGACCGCAAGCGCGAGAACGCCGAGCGGCTCATGGACGACAACGACTCGGAGAACAACCAGGAGTCCATGCCCTCGCTCAGCTTCCGCCAGACCATGTGGCGGGCCTTCGAGAACCCGCACACCAGCACGCTGGCCTTGGTCTTCTACTACGTGACGGGCTTCTTCATCGCCGTCTCGGTCATCACCAACGTGGTGGAGACGGTCCCGTGCGGCACGGTGCCGGGCAGCAAGGAGCTGCCGTGCGGCGAGCGCTACTCGGTGGCCTTCTTCTGCCTGGACACCGCCTGCGTCATGATCTTCACGGTGGAGTACCTGCTGCGGCTCTTCGCGGCGCCCAGCCGCTACCGGTTCATTCGCAGCGTGATGAGCATCATCGACGTGGTGGCCATCATGCCCTACTACATCGGTCTGGTCATGACCAACAACGAGGACGTGTCCGGCGCCTTCGTCACGCTGCGCGTCTTCCGCGTCTTCCGCATCTTCAAGTTCTCGCGCCACTCCCAGGGCCTGCGCATCCTGGGCTACACGCTCAAGAGCTGTGCCTCCGAACTCGGCTTTCTGCTCTTCTCGCTCACCATGGCCATCATCATCTTCGCCACTGTGATGTTTTATGCGGAGAAGGGCTCGTCGGCCAGCAAGTTCACGAGCATCCCTGCCTCCTTCTGGTACACCATCGTCACCATGACCACGCTGGGGTAGGTGCTCCGCACACGTGGACCCGAGCGGGGAAGTGGAGATTGTGGGGCAACCTGTAGATTCAAGGGTAGGGTGCCGCAATCAGGGAGGGAGGGTGGAGTTCCTTACCCAGGTCTGGGAGCCTGGCAAGTGGTTCTGCCGTCAGTCCGTAGAGGAATTCGCGGGAGTGGTTTGCTGGGGGGCGGGAGCTTGCCATGAATGGACTTCTCTTTGTGAGGTGGCACATGCGCTTTCCAAAACTTGCGCAATGAACTCACTGTTACTTTGTGAGCCATGCTTTCCTTGTGTGAAGGTGGGTGTGTGGAGGGGGTTGGGGGTGGAGGATGGCTGCATTCTTCCCTCTCGGTGGGTGGGGAGGAAGAGGCTGGAGCAGGGATGGATGGCCCTGAACAGAAGTCCGCAGAGAGCACACCTGCGCCTGCCTGAGTTTCCTCTCTGCCATCTATTTGCAGGCTGTTTTCCCTCTCGCCACAGATGCTCAAGGGGATCGAAGTGACTTTGAACTTGGGTTTCCCCCGAGCTGTGAGGCACCTGATTTGCTTTTGCTCCCCGAAGGAGGGCTGGTCTGTGATTGAATGACCCAGCGTACCTGGGCAGTAGTGAGAAGGTCAGAATGCGTCCTGTGGTCAGACACAGCGGCAGCAGTACCATCCGCAGGAGGGAGGGGCGCTGGGGGAGGTCACACTGGCTCCGGCTCCTCCATCTCTCCGGGGCCTTCCCTCCAGCTGAGGTCACGGAAACGTGTTTATAGGGCTGGGATGCGAAGCTTTTCATCACAAGCTGGGGGCTCAGGGAGGAGATTACAGTCTTCACCCTAACAGGATTAGAGCCAATAAAGGGAGCTCTGTGGAGACATGCGTTTCTTAGGGGTTTCTCTGTCAGGCCTTCGGAAGACATTGGAGGCTTCACAATTCATATGCTGGGTCTGTATTTGCTTAGGCTGGGAAGCGTTATATTCCTGATGGAGAATTCATGACGCTTTTTATTTGGTTTTTGACAATTCAGTTGGTGGCATCCTGGTGATTCGATTTTTTTCCCGTGGCAGCGGAGGTGGGTTTTTCATAGTGCTGCATGTGTTTATTGGGGATGATTGAGCAGGTGAGGGGACCCCTTAAGGGGATTACATTCAGAATTCGGCCATTCTGAGGGCAAGGAAGAACCCTAGATGGGACTGACCATTTGTAGGGCACCCTTCTTGCACCCCACACACCTTCTTCAAATGGCTGCTCAGCCAAGGTGGGCATGTGCGTGCGTCGTCGCTGGACTTTGTCCCTAGGGGCTCAGGTGGCAGATGTGGGCTTTTGGCACAACAGCATGGCATATGTGGAATGAAGCGGGGTGGGGGTGGCCGCAGGTGGCAGGAGAAGGCGGCCCCTTTGCCCCTTCCAGCTGACCTGGACTATCTCTTCACCTTCCTGAAGGAGCCCTTCTCCACGGCCAGCCCCTCGCTGTGACTGCCCAGGGCCCTCAAGTATTGCTTGCCGGGCCTAATGCCCTCAGTGAAGCACCTCAGGATCGCCGTCGGGAGAGATTGGTGGAACTCACAGTGACAACAGGGTCATTTCTAGGGAGTGATGGGAACCTCGGCGGCCACCTGCCCATTCCTTTCTTTTGATCCTTCGTCTAGGCGTATGTCCATACCTACTATGTGCCGTTTACCTTTGCATGCGTCATCTCTCTGTGTCTTCCCAGCAACCCTGCAAAGTAGGGAAAGAGTGGATGGATCTTAAAGATGCACCAATTGAGCCATAGTAGGTTAAATACAGTTCCCATAGCTGATATATATATATATATATATATATATATATATATATATATATATATATATATATATATATATCTGATTGGATGGGCACACGAGGGTGAAATGAAATGGGATAGGGCCCTGCAGGCAGCGGGATGGTATTTGAAAACCACCTCTACCCCTTATCAGCTATGGGAACTGTATTTAACCTACTATGGCTCAATTGGTGCAGAATATATATATATATTCTCACAACATTGACCATTTCAACTATCTTCATACATACAATTCAATGGCATTACTGATGTTCTCCAGGCTGCCCTGACACCCTTAGCAGAAGCTCAGCATCCTGTAGGCACCGTGTCTTCCTGTTCCTTTCCCACTAACCCAGCGGTTCTCAACCTTCCTAATGCCATGACCCTTTCATACAGTCCCTCATGTTGGGGTGACCCCCCAACCACAAAATTATTTTCGTTGCTACTTCATAACTGTAATTTTGCTACTGGTATGAATCGGCGACCCCTGTGAAAGGGTCGTTCGACCCCCAAAGGGGTCGCGACCCACAGGTTGAGAACTGCTGCGTCTAACCTGACCCTAGTAAGCACTACTAAATGCGGTGCTCTATACACTGGCCTATTAGCGATCGTTCCTAGAAGTGGGATCACGCACATTTTGTCCTTCTGTAACTGACAGTCCACTCAGCATAATATTGTCAGAGTTCATCTATCTCATAGCGTGGAATTTGCTTGTTTGGATTTTTTTAAACAACAGTCTCCAAATGCCCAGTGCTTACGTAGTCAAAGTACCAGCCTACTGAGTATGGTGTAGCGGGCAGCGTCCTACACAAATGGCGTACTGCGTTCTGGCTCATTTAAACACTGCCTTAGAAATCAGTGGCACTTTCTCATAGCAAGACCCAGGGCTTTACGGCCACTGTGGAGCGCACCGGTTTCCCCTGGCATTGACTCTATAGATCACTGGGTCACATCTGGGTGTGGGGTAGACAGTCTTGGTTGGGGGCAGAGGGGATGGAGCAGGAGAAGAGGACCCACCCCCATGCCAAGGTGAAGAGGAAGGGAAAAATGCTTGTGTTGGAGAGGGGCGTCCTTTCTGGGTTCCCCCCCTTTTGTGGGGTGCAAGAGGTTTCCGCACCCCACACCTGGGATGCATCAGAACATTGAGCCTCTGGAAGGAGAAGCAAACGTTCAAGGAAGGAACTGTCCAGTGGTTGTTCTGGGGTAGATTGTACTACTCTCCCCCACGTCCCCCCTGCCCCTCCCCCAGAGATATGTAACATCTGAACTGCCAGTACCTATGAATGTGACCTTGTTTGGAAACAGACTCTTTGAAGATGCTATTAGTTAACATAAGGTTATGACTGAAGGAAGGGGGCCCTAATCCAATGCGATGAATGGTGGCCTTATAAGAAGAAGAGACGGGCCAGAGGGGGTTGGGAGGAGGGCCGGGAAATGGCCTTGTGAAGATGGAGGCAGAGATTGGATGATACGACATCAAGCCAAGGAACACTGTGACCCTTTAGAGAGAGCATGGCCCGGCTAACACGTGATGCCAAACTTCTAGCCTCCAGAGCTGTGAGAGAATACACTTCTATTGTTGTAAGCTGCCCCGGGAAACGCATGCAGCAGCGTCTTCGTTATATCCTCCAAGAACTAATGGGAAAGCAGACTCTGTCCCCTCTTCTTGGCTGCTGTACTGAATGCTGGCTTGGCCTTCTTTGACTTTGACCTGAGCCGGCAGTTGGCACCATCGCCAGGCTCATTGCCTGGCTATATGAAGCAGGTCCTTGGCACAGTGCTTTTTAATGGACGGGTCCGTGCCAATGGGGCGCCTTCTCCATTTGTCTGGTAGAATATTGTCCTTAGTCCCTTCTCGTTCTGCCTGTTCTTTCTTTGATATGGACCCAGTCTGCCCCCACATGCTCCTAAGTCCTGAGATGTGTAGCCTCCTTGGCTTTGTGTGTTCTGCCCAAGCTTTGGGCCTCCTAGTGGGGCGGGGGGGGGGGGGGAAGCAACTTCCACTTAGTGGCTAATCCCTCCCCTGGGATCCTCGCTGGGTTTGTGTGGTGGTCTCTTTGGCCCACCCTGGAGGTCTCTAGGACTCAGTCCAGGAAACCTTCTCCTCTCCCGACCTTGTTTCTGTCTGGAAGCACACTCAATACTTAGTCACAGGCTTGAGCCACCCAGTCAAGAAAGCCAGTGTTGCTCTACACTGGCAAGTCACTCTTCTCCCCCAAGTGACCATGGAGAGCCAAGGCCAATATTGGCCCCGTTCCGGTCCTTCCAATGACTTCCAGCCTTTAATGGTGTCCCTATTTCCAATCTGGAGAGAGACCATTTTCAGCTCCTTGACCCATGGAGCAATCTCTGAGTGGCTCGGATTGCCATCTCTGCCCTCTTGCCAGGTCCTCGCTGATGAGGAACTCGGGTGTTCTCTGGGAAGGGAGATCTAGGAGGAAATCAACGTCATTTATTTAATATATCAAAATATAAGCGCACAAGCAGCCTAACAGCCTGATTACCAGCAGGACTGCAGGCTGGCTTCCCTGGCCCCTCCTGCGTGGTGACAAAGGGCCCGGGCGTGGGCCCACCTCCATTTTCCCTTTGATAAGTGAACTCGCAGACCCACCTTTAGGTATCCATTTCTGTGCCCTAATTGATTCCAAAATAAAATCCATTCTCCACGATCTCAGTTAATTTGGAAAAGGAAAACACGGAACAGCCAATAGTCAAAGCAACTGACACATCTAGTTTGGAAATGTCTTCTGAGTCTCTAAGGAACCCTGGGTAGGCGCTTGGCCCACTCACTGAAAGGTTGGCGCTTTGAACCTGTGGAGGAGAAAGAGCTGCTGTCACTTTCTATAAAAATGATAGCCAAGAAAAGCCTGCTCTTTCCCGTGGGCTCCCCAAGAGTCAGGACTGACTAGACAGACAAATGGCACCCTGCGATAGCAACATACGACATCAGCTTTTCCCAAGTAGATTTCTCTTCTTACTTTTGTTTGACTTGGGTGGTGTGATGACCGGCCTTGCCAGCCTGAGCTGCATCTGTCTGGGAAGCTCCGGTGGGGAGTGGGGAAGAGGTGAGCAAGCCGGGGGCAGGCCCTGCGAGTGAGCCACCATCTGAGCCTAGCTGGCCAGCTCCAGGCCTGGCTGCAGGAAGGGGCTCTCGGGAAGGGAAATTGGGTTTAGGAAAGGCCCAGGGAAGCGTGGCTCCTGACGAGAGAGCCGGCTGCTGCCTGGTTGGCTCAGGTATGTAATTGAGGCCGGCAGCCTATCTGTCACCCTTTGCCCTGAGATGAGAGAGCTTTTGACGGTGTTCAAAAATCACTTTAATGAAAACAGAATTGATTTTCACTTTTCCCAAGCATGAAGCAGACTCCAGGTGATTTGCATTTTCCTTTAAAATCCAGTACTGGAAGAGGCCTGCCTGCGGCCCCAGGAGGCCAGAGGACTGGGATAGGGGAAGACAATACAGAAATGTCAAAGAATGGGGTACTTTATGGGGCTCCCCCACAGCTCTAGTAACAGTAGAGCCTAACAGAGTGGCTTTTTGTTAACCCCTCAATTTCTGACTGCAAGATTTTTTTACTATCTATGGGAACCTACCTCCTCCCAACTACTGGCCGGGGCCACTGGCTAAGAGGACCCACCTGAATGGGCCTCTTGCCCAGGGGACTCTGATCTTCATGTACTTTCCGGGAATGAATGACCCCAGGTCTTGTCTTTGTCGGCCTTTCTACCTGGACTCTCTGGTGCTGAGAGTCCTAAGAGGGAACACAGAGGCCTCTAAGCATCTCAACACGGAATCTTCATTCATATAATGTTGAGTGCCATGGCGAGACTTGACCTCACAAAGGTAGGATGTGTTACCAGGAGGGCCCTTGGTGAAGGACATCATGCCTAATAACGTAGAAGGGCAACAAAGAAGAAGGGCCTCAGTGAGATGGATTGGCCCAGTGGCTGCAACCACAGTCACCAGCCTAACAAGTGAGAGGCCGGTGCAAGACTGGGCCGGGTTCCGTTCGTCCTTCATAGGATGGCTACGAGTCAGAACCACTCAACGGCTCGGAGTACACAATAGCCGTGTCCCAGGCAGAGCGGTGAGTTCTGAGAATGCTCAGACACGACTGCACATCAGCCCAGCAGGAGGTACAGACAGAATGAACGGAATGATAATCGGTCTCTTCCTTCCAACCCATCCAAGGAATGGGGGGAAAGCAGTGGGCCAAAAGAAGCCTTATGCTCCTACCTCTGCACCCACATCTGGCTAACTTTTGTCATCCTTCACACCTCAGCCCTGCTGTGTCATCTCCCCAGGAGGCCTCCCCTGACCCTCCAGAAGAGCAGGTCACCCTCCCCAGGGCTCCCACTGCAGCCTTTGTGTCCTCTGTCTCACCACGTGCCACCACATCCCATTAAATCCGTCTGCGGACGTGGCCTTTCTCCGGGCTGTGAATGTCTTAAAGGCAGGGTCTCTGTTCCAAAGATAGGACCTATCCTTAGTGCCCAGCACAGGGCATGAGATAGACGGAGCCTCAGTGCGTACAAAGAGGCCTCAAAAAGTGGACACAAAAATTCATGATCTTTCTTGTCCAGGATTTTATTTTTACTTATTTTGTATCAGTTCTCTTGGTCTATAATTCACACATCATGCGGTTCAATAGTTCGATCACGTCAAGAAGCGCCCGTACAATCACCACCACGATCCGTTTCGGAACATTTCCTTCATTCTTGTGCACATCGCTATTGGCTCCCTGTTAATCCAGTTACTGTCTCTATAGATTTGCCAATCCTGGACAAAAATTCATTATCTTTTAATTTCATTCTTTTTAATGAACTCTTTGAAGCTCCCTCATGGTGCCCACCTTCCCTTTCCTCATCTGCCAAGCGTCTCCTGGCCCTGATGAAAACCAACATTAGCACTGGTCTGCCGTCAGCTGTAGGTGCTTTGTCCTCCCTGTCAGACACAACACGTTGGGGAAGGGCTCGCCCAGGGTGACCAAGCCTGCCTTCAGTCTCGGCAGGAGCGGGCTGGCCTGCCCGGGAAAGCTTACACCCAGACTTGTTGTTCACTCCTCTTGGCTGCTTGGCCTGCTCCCCCACAGACTCTGGCACCATGAAAGTACAGGAAGGGAGCCACGGCGGAACGAACGTCCCTCCCTCCCCACGGTACCTCTCTCCCCTCAGCTACTTGTTCAACACATATTTACTGGATGCCTCCTTCGCCCTGGGGCTACCGCAGTGGAGAGAGCCTCTGATCCTGTGCAGGTTACATCCAAGTGCAGGGGGATCTGACAGCAAGCAAACCAATAACTGCCTCGTCCTTAGCAGGCGGCAGGCCGGGGCGTAGAGGAAAGCCAAGGGCGGGATGAGAGCTACGGTGTGCCGGGTGTGTATAGGACAAGGTGCGGTGGGGGCTGGCATTTGAGATCCAGGGGTCAGGAGAAAGGGATGCTTGATGAGAGGCCTGGGGCTGGTGAGCAAGCGGGGTTTGTGGGTAGCTCAGGGAGGAGCGCCCCAGGAGGTTGTTGGGTGCCATCGAGTGAGTTTGGACTGGCAGGGACGCCGTGCGAAACAGAATGAAACGCTACCCAGTTCTGCGCCATCCTCGCCCTTGCCGCTATGTTGGAGCTTGTCGCAGCCAAGGTGTCAGCCCGTCTCGTGGAGGTGCTTCCTCCTGTTCTGCTGACCGTCCCCCCTGGCAGCGGGGACAGCAAATGCATCTGGCAGGAGGGCCTCAGTGTGTGCTCAAGGGACAGCAAGAAGCCCCTGTGGCCGAGCCATGCCAGAAGGGTCCTGGTTGATGAGACCAGGAAGGTAGTGAAGGCAGCGCTCGTGCGTGGCCCTCGTGAGCGCCGTGTCGGGGCTACCTCTGCTTAGAAGGAGCAGAATGTGCGGGTGTGGAGCGGAGGAACGCCACAACCTGGCATATGTTCCGAAAAGTACCACTCCGCACCAACTGCCTTGCCGGCAAGCCAGCTCTGTCTCACAGTGGCCCTGTAGGGCCAAGGAGAATTTCCCCATGCGGTTTCCCGGACTGTAATCTTTACAGAAACAGACTGCCTCCTTCTCCCATGCAGGGGCCGGTGAGTTCGAACCACTGACCTTGCCGATCACGAGCACTTCCACCACAGCACCCCCGGGGCGCTCACTGTTAGGCATTTGGCTTACCCAGTACAGAAGGTCTGCTTTGAGCATGGTGGTCTTTCAAAGAGCATTGGAAGCAGTCTGTTTGAGATCCAGGTGACAACAGCACCTGGAGAGGGCAGGCGGGACGGACGCTTAGGGGACAGTGAATTTAGGTCCATGGGGGAAGAGCGGTTTGGAAAGGGGTAGTGTGAGTAGGCCTGCACAACTCAAAGAGGAGAGGAATTGTGGGTGTAGACATTGTGGAATTGGTGTCGGTTTGGCTGTGTAGCTTTTCGACAACAGAAAGAAAAGAGATGGTTGATGAAAGGTTCAAACCCTTCCTCTGGCTACTAGGAGCAGAAGCTACACACTTTCCAGGCATGGGAGGCCCGGGGCTGTGACACCAAGGGCTGTGACCAAAGGTGGGTGCAGCAGAGGTGGAAGGGAGAGTGAGCTCTTAGACAGCACCACCAATAGGAAGGCTTTCCAGGAAATGCCAGCTGGGACAGCTCAGCACCACCACCACCCCGCCCCGCTCCCCCCTGCCCATTCCCAGACTCAAGTTTCACCAGCTTCCAGAGTAGGGGACTGGCACGGGAATTCGCAGTCCAAACAACTTTCTCCACCCCAGGGGAAAGCGTTTTCTGAGACAGAGCATCAAGGCTGTGCAGGAGGACTCCAAGGCCCCGGGCTCTGGGACCTCAGCCGGGAACTCGTACACAAAGGCACTGGCCCAGTGCTTCCCGCCCTGGGGGAGCCAGCTTGGACTCCGAAATGGATCCATTGCTCCACAGGGATTTCTAGGCTGCCCTCCTCACGAAGACAGATCACCAGACCTTTCTTCCACCGAGCTGCCCAGAGAACTTGAAGCCACCTGGGGGGCCTGGAACCCTCAAAGGGCCAGACTCTACCTAGTGGCTCATAGGAGGACTGGTAAGCAGCCCCAGGGGGCTGTGGGAGATGGAGAGATGATGGGGTCTAGGCCTTTTCAGGGATTTACCATTGGAGCGGCCTGGTAGGTTCCTTTTGAACTCCAGCAATTCAAATGGCTTACTGGAAAGGAATTTCCCGACTGGTGCCCATCCCACAGCTCCCTCTGGAATCCCTCAGACTCTGTGTGTGTGGTTTTGTTTGGGTTTCCCCTCTGTAAACACACCCGTAAACACAAACATGATTTTTCCTGAGGAGCAGCAATTATTCTGCCTCAAAACAGGGTAAATACAAAGCAGCCTAGCCCCCTCCTCCCGGAGGAGGAGGAAGATCCGGTGGGTAAGTGTGAGCGCCTCCGTTCCACTCAGTCAGGAGGCGCCCTGGTCTCAAGCCTTTGCGGGGCCTTTCACTCCCCTGTGCTCTCTTGGAGGTGGGGGAGGCGGGGCGTGCGCACGCCTGGGGAGGGGAGCCTAGATGTAGAGCCCTGAGTTCATCGGCCCCTGTCCTCAGGAAGGGGGCTCACCAGTGCCAGGACACTGACCCTCTCTGGGTGTCACAGCATATCGATAGACACCCAGGTTGCTTCTCCTGTGATGGCCCTGCAGGTTTTCTTTTCTGGGCAGCAGGGGGCCCTGCAACTATTTTGGATAGTGTTGACCCCAAGGTAGCTCCTGGTGGAGGCTTGTGGGTGACCAGGAGGCCGGCGCTAGCAAATTGCCTTTGTTGCTGTGGGTGGGTTCTATGGAGTCCATTCTGACTCAGAGTGACCCATGGGACAGAGGACTGTCACCCTCTGGGTTCCCCAGGGTTCTCTAGGTTGTGATCTTCATGGGAGCAGGTTGCCAGGTCTTCCTCTTCAAGAGTGGGTTTGAGCTGTCAACCTTTCGGTCAGCAGCCAAGCACTTGAACCATTATACCACCGAGATCTTCACACTGCCTCTGGATACCCCACATTCTCAGCTCAACTGCTCAGGCAGGTCTGGTGGCATCCAGGTTGGGTCCAGTGTCCTACCTGTGTCCGGCCTCTTGGTCTCCAGCCAGAAGGTAGACCTCTTGTCTCATCACCGCCCCCACTCCCCAGCCCACCCCTGCCAGCCCAGTTCAAGTGGTAGGCTGTTGAGCAGGTGGGGGCTAGAAGGGAAGCTCACGGAGCCTCTGCTGACCATGACTGGATGGAGGAAGATTGCATTTAGCTCATGTAATCATATTCTGGGTGTCATTAAACGGAATCAGAAAAATCGTTTTAATATGAGTGCCACCTCACCCACAAGCTAGTTGATGGAGAGATGGATGAGGCTGGGGACGCCTCCTTTGTAATGTGATGCTGTAAAATCCCATCACCTTCATTATTTCCCACCGAGCCAACGCATCATAATACCCATGAGTGGCAGAACAGCTTGAATTTAATATACAGAAAGTCCAATCAAACAATAAATGGATGGAACTATATAAAGAAACCATTTTCTGGGAGGCCGGCTCCATTCTCTGGGATTCAGCTCCCTGACACATGAAATGTGCATCAATTTTCCCCAACAAATGCAGCTGCCGAACCCCCACATGTGATATTTGTTTGCTTCAGAAGTGGAAATGGAGAACCCCTCCACCCCAAAAAACATTATCGGGCTCTCAGTGCAAAATCGCAAATCTCGTTGTCTTTGATCTGCATCCGGTGTGTCCCAGGAGCACAGCAAGGCTCCGACCTGAATGCCAACCGGACTGGGAGCTCAGCCCTCCCTCGGTGCCAGCAGCTCACTGGGCCCCAGTGCCATGCAGGATTCACAATGTCGCCGCTAAACATAGACCAAGCTGGCCACCAGAGTCACTGGTGTAGGGGTTGGGAAGCCGCTACTCTCCTCACTTCCCCGAGAGAAACTGTCCAAGCCGTGGGGCGTGGTGACAAGTCCGGGGCTGGCGTGTGGCGATCATCCAGTCAGGGCCTCGCCTTGGAGATTATTAATGAAACAAAGCCCAAACCCCATTGCAGTTGAGCCAGTTGCAGCTCCCGGGAGCCCGGTGTGCTACAGTGTGCTCCATGGGGTGTGCTTGGCTGTCATCTTTAGGGAAGCAGGTAACTAGAATTTTTTTCCCCAGAACAACTGGGTGCCTTCGAACTGCCCACCTTCACCGTTGGTGATGCCAAAAGACCTATGAGGTTGTAGAGAGTAAGCACCTCATTTCAGTCTGGCTTCCTCTCGCCAGTAGAGTCCTGAGTCTCCCCTTGCACACTTCCCACCCAGCCTGACGCTGGTACGCTGTAAATCCAAGTAGCAACCGGAACTAAAGAGACAAATCTGCTCCCTAGTAATTATACAATACATATCAAGGACCAATGGAAGTGAGGATTTTATGTTCATGGGGTGGGATTCTCTCCAACACTGTTTTTCCAGTGGCATGGATAACTGAGAGTTAACCATAATTATAGGCTTATAGCTCCTGAGCAGTATCATTAGTTTATTTTTACTTCTTCCTGGACACGCATACTTAAGCAGGAAAAAAAAACAACCTAGAAAAATTAAACCAAATGATGTCAAAATCACGGTCTGCATAAATCTTGATTTGGTTCAGCAAATATTATTGAACATCTCGTATTTGCGAGGCACACGATTAGGCGGTGTGGGGGATGCAGAGATGAATAAAACATGGGCCCTGCCCTGAAGAAGTTTACAGTATAGCTAGGATCCGAGTATGTTCACAAGAGTGAGCGTGCGGGGCAGGAGGGGGTGTGCGCTGAAATGATCAGAAAGGGCCAGGCACAGAACACGCGCCTAATCAATGTTTGCCAATGTAAGAATGATTGGCTTCATGAGAAAGGTGGCCTTTCAGCTAGACCAACAAAGGTGGGTAGCATTTTGATATGTGGACATAGGAAATCGAAGTAAATTACAAAGGGCATGGCGTTTGGGGAACTTAACTAATAGGCTGGTTTGCTCATGTTTCAGGTGAATGAGGAGGGCGATGGCCAGGGGTAAACAGGAAGGGAACGTTTGATGGAGTCGTTGATATTGATGTTAGGTGCTCTTGACTGGCTTTGAAATATGAGGGCAGAGTGTCTCTTTGGGAGGCATTGGGGAGACACGGGTGCTTTGTGGACGTGCTGGACTGCTAAGCAAACGACTGGGCGCTTGAATCTCCGTGCAGCTCTGCAGCAGAAAAGACGTGGCGACCTGGTCCCCATAAAACGATGCCTTGGACTGGAATCGACTTGAAGATGCACCCCACCACAGCCCAACTCCTGCCACGGAGCCTGACCCACTCCCAGGGACCCTGTAGATGAAGGGGGAACTGTTCACCCCCAGCCCCGACCCCCACTGTGGGTTTCCGAGACTGTAACTCTTCATGGGCGTAGAAAGCCTTGCCTTTCTCCTACAGGGCAGCTGGTGGTTTCAAACTGCTGGCCTTGTGGTTGCAGCTCAGTGTGTAACCACTGGGCCGCCAGGGTTCTTCAGCACTGCAGCAGGGGACCAATAAAGGTGTCCCGGTGACAGGCGTCTCACCGTGAGTCTGTTCTGACTTATGGCAATCCTGTGGGTTCTCGAGGGGTGATTTTATGGAAGTGGACCCCCAGGACTTTTCTTCCTGGTGCTTCAAGGGTGGAGAGAATGGCCAGGCTTTCGAGTACTGATGAGGAAGATGTTTTGGGCAGCCCTCTTCTGGATGAGGACTAGCCATGAGCCCCTGGAAGCAGGACCATCCGCCAGAGACTGATGCAGAAGAGAGAGAAGGAAGGCCTGGCCCAGGGTGGCTGTAAGGAAGGGAGGGAGAGGACTGGAGCCCAAAGACTCCAGAGCAGCTCTGAGAGGGCACGGCTAGATGATAAGAGGCGCCGAGTTGGCCAATGGAGGGGGAGGAGCAGGTTGGCAGACAATTAAGGGGAAGGTAGAGACCGTGAGCTTGGATTTGAACCTCTGGTGCTTGCAGCTGGCTCTGGGTGCCCTTGCAGCGGCCAGGGGACCGGAGGAAAGGTGAGTCCCCGGCGTAGCAGGAAGAAGGGGCTCAGGAGGCAGTTTCTGGAATAATCAGTGATGAACTGAGGCAGGAAGGACAGAAGAGGTTGCTCAGGAAGAAGGAAGAGAAGTGGATTTGGGAAACATTTGCTCCCCATGCTCCCCTCCCTGAGCCCCCTGCCCCACCTCGCAGGGTCCCCTCCCCCCTCCCAGGGTCCCCTTTCCCCGCTGTGGGGGTCTTGGTGCCACCTGTGACGATCTTTGTTGCAGCAGCCATTCCATCTCTCCTCTCAGCCTGTCCAAGTCCCCGTTGGCCCTGCGTTTCTGCCAGAGCTAAAAGGTCATATTGGTTTTCTGAGTAAAACAAGGTTATTTTTAGTCTCCTACAATGATAATTGAATCCACGGCGCCCACCCAGGAAAACATAAAATTTATTTATGAGCTGTGCTGAAAATAAATAAATAAAGGGACCCTTCCACTGGCATGGAGATGGGAGATGCCGTCAGAACGGGCACAGGCAGAGCACGGTCGGTGCCTGGCCCAGGGTGATGCTGATTCATGGCTGCGGTGCCACGTGGCTGGTGGGGCCAGACCCTTGGACAGAGCTTCTAGGGGCTAAGGCACCACTACATTAGTGCCTCCCCACCTTCTCCTCGGAGAAAATGTCAGGCACACTTCCCGGGGTCACTGGGAGTATCCTCCGACCTGCCTTCTCTAGGAGATGCCTGTCTGGGAAACTGTCAGCTCATTCATTCAACAAACATGCATCAGGTTCTCATAATGTGCAAGGCACAGTCGTCATTGATGTGGGGGTGGGGGCTGCAAAGAGAAAGAGGGCTAGGGACTCAATCTTGTGAGTCTGGGGCTTTGGCCAAGCACACTTGTGGTAGCAGCCGTGCTAAATTCCGACAGGACTTTGGGCCCCACAAGAGCCCACTCGCTTCATGTTGTGGTAGTTGTGAAGTGCCACCAAGTGGGTTCCGACCCATAGCGACTTTATGCACAGTAGAAGGAAACCGTGCCTGATCCTGTGTGCCCTCCTCACAATTGTTCCTATGCTGAGTCCAACGGGCCTCAGAACGAACCTCCACGGAATACTGTCTGAGATAGTGCGGACAGAGGAGCGGCCAGGCTGGAAAGCATTCACCAATGGGTTCAAACAGAAGACTGAAGATGGTGTCGGATCAAGCGGTGCTTTGTTTGTAGATAAGGTTGCCATGAGTCAGAGCCAACCCGGTGGCAACTAACCACCAGAAGAGCCCACTGGCTTCAGTCCACTAACAGAGATGTCCTGGAGGCACTGAGCCCTGTTTCAGGTCTGAACAAGAGAAGAGGATCAATAAGGGCAGCAAAGTGTGAGGAGAAGGTGGGGGAGGTTAGTAATCAGGGAGGACTTCTTGGAGGAGGTGATGTTTCAACTGGCCCCAGAAAGATCAGAGAAGCAAGGCGCAATGTGGGTATTCATTTGATGATTCACGTCTATCTATTATGTGCCCGCTGCTAAGGATGCACAGAATGGAATCTCTGGAGCTAACCTTCTAGTAAGGGCAGGAGGCAACAAACAAATGGATGCCTGCAATGTGGATGGGAAGGTGAAGTCAAGGCTATGAGAAAAAATAATGCTGGGGAGGGATGAGGGGGTTACAACACAAAGGTATAAAGGGGCAGCCTCTCTGACCTCTCCTGAAGTGACGGCTCTGTGCACTGTGGGTGAGATTGGAAGTCGGGGGGTGGGCTGGGGGCAAGCTGGCCTCAGGACAGAAATGACGATTTAATAACTATGCTCAGTCTCTAGTGCTGTCACCCAGAAGGCGGAGAAGCAGCTGCCGGCCATCTCTGCTGAAGACGGAATGGGTAGAAATAGGTTCACGCTGACATGTGAGGGATTACTGTCATTACCCTTAACAACAATGACGACGACGACAATAATAATAGCTACTAACGTTATTCAGCCTTTGCAATGTTCCAGGTACTGCACTAAGTATAAAGGGCGTGTATGCATTTCCAGGAATCCTCCGGGTAGCTCTAGGAGGTTAGTGCTTTGTACATGAGGAAACAGACCTGAGTAGATGGAGAAGCTGGGATTCAAACTCACCTTGGTCTGACCAATGTCTCCCTTAACATATCATGAAAACATAACATTTAAAAACCACTCGTGGTCAAGTTGATTCCGAGGCATAGCACCCTGTTGCTATTAGAGTCGGGTTGGTCTCTAGGGTTTTCTGTGGCTGATTTTTCTGAGCTCGACCAGCCAGGCCTGTCTTCCAGGGTACCTCTGGGTGGTCTTGAACCATCAGTGTTTCGGTTAGCTGCTGAGTGTGTCACGGGGCTCCAGGCTGTCACTGTGGTTCTTGGGTGCCATGGAGTCATTTCTAAGCCAGGCACCCTGTGAAAGTCAGAGTGCCGTGCGGAGCAGTTCTTGGCCGCCCTCGCCCTGACTGCCATGTTTGAGCCCATCATTGCAGTCGCACTCTCAGTCATCTTACTGGGGGGCTTCCTCTTGTCCACGGACCCTCTGCTTGACCGGGCGTGGCGGTCTTCCCCAAGGACGCGTCTCCTGGTAACGTGCGCGAAGGCCGTGAGCCCTAGTCACCTTCACTTGTAAGGAGTGCGTGTTCTTTCCCGGCAGACTTGTCTGTTCTTCTTGAAGTGCGTGGCACCTTCAATATTCTTCCCCAGCACGAGGATTCAAAGGTATCGATTCTTTTTCGGTCTTCCGTCTTCATTGCCTAGCTTCGGCTTGTGTACAAGGTGGGTGAAAATACTTAGGGCGGGGTACCTTAGCCCTCACAGTGAGTCTCTGCTTTCTTTAAAGAGATCCCGGGCTACAGATTCGCCCAGTGCATTGCATCCTGACCGCTGCTTCCAGGGCTGGTGATAGTGGATCCAAATAAAGTGAAACCCTTGGCAACCTTCCACGTGTTCTCTCTTGGTCATGATGTTGCTCGTGGTTTAGTTGTGAAGCTTTCATCTGTCCCTCTGTTGAGGTGTAATCTATACTGAAGGGGGCAGTCTTCTGTCTTCATCAATAAAGGCTGTAAGTCTGTTTGACTTTCAGCAAGCAGATCGTAGGTTGTGAATGAGTCCTCCTCCGCTCTGATGCTGTGTGCTTTGTACAGTCCCACGTTTACTGCCATAGAATTGACTCGGGCTCACAGTGACCATATAGGGTAGAGCAGAACCGCCCTTGTGAGTTTCTGAGGCTGTAAATCTGTATTGGAGCAGAAAACCTCATTTTTTTTCTCATGGAGCACGGATGGGTTTGAACCGCTGAACTTGTAGTTAGCAGCCCAACTCATAACCCACTATACCACGCGGGCTCCTTCATACAGTCCAGCTTCTTATATGATTTCATCAGCATGCAATTGAGTAAGGATAGTGAAAGAATACAACCTTGACTTACACTTTTCTTGATTTTAAACCCCACACTGTCTATCCTTTTGTGTTTGAAAAACTGCCTGTTGGTCCGTGTGCAGGTTCCTGCATGAGTACAATTCTTATTCTTTGCAATGTAATCCATAAGTTGTTATGATCCACACAGTCTAATGGCGTTGTAGAATCAATAAAACACAGGTACACATCTTTCTGGCATTTTCTGCTTTCAGCCACGATCCATCCGACAATAACATATTCCTCCTTCTGAATCTGGCTGTAATTTCTGGCAGTTCCCTGTTGATATGCTGCTATAACTGTTTTTGAATTATCTTCAGCAAAATTGTACCCTTGTATGATCGTAAGGCTAATCTTTGATACCCTCCACATTCTGTCGAGTCACCTTATTTTGGAATGGACACAACTATGGATTTCTTCCAGTAAGTTGGCTAGGTAGCTGTCTTCCAAATGTATTGTCATAGGCTGGTGAGCACTTCCGGCATTGCATCTGTTTGTTGAAAAATCGCAATTGGGATTTGATCAATTCCTGTAGCCTCTTTTGTTCCCAGTTCTTTAAGTACAGCTTGAACTTCTTTCAGTACCATCAGGTCTTAATCATATGCTACCTCTTGAAATGGTTGAATGCCAACCAGTTCTTTTTGGAGCAGTGACCTTGTATATTCCTGCCAACTTCTTTGGATGGTTCCTACATTGTTCAATATTTTGCCCAGAGAATCTTCAATATTTCAAATCAGGCTTTGACACCCTCCACCCCACCCCCCACTTTAGTTCTTTCAGCTTAAGAAATGCTAAGCATGCTCTACCCTTTTGGTTTTCTAACCCATCACTAGCTACCCAGATTTGGGGACACTTATAAGCCTGAAATATGTTGGGGGTTTTTTTTGGGGGGGTGATGAAGGGGAAGTAGAGAAATCTTTCTATAGCCTATTTTGGGCAGCAAAACACAGCTCCTCTCTCTCCTAATGTGTCAAGACCAAGGGGGTCTGTTGGCCAAGGGTATGAAGGTGAAGAGTGGACACAGGGTGATGATGAAGTGAAGGTCAAGGTCTAGGGAGAGAAGGTGGACATGACCACAAGTGCCTCATCAAGGCTGTCTGGGACAGCAGAGATTGGAGGATGAGGAAGGCGGAGGGGGACTTCACCAACAGACAAAGCATGCGTCAGTGCCAAGGCGAGAAGGCGGAGAAAGAGATGGGACATTTCTGTTTAATGTAAACTGGTGAGTGTGCAGCACGATGTAAGTGCAGGAGAGGTTAAACAGTAAATATGCATACTATGCATATATCTTTTTTCATCGCTTTTAAAAACACTCACAGCATCTTCATGTCTGGAGAGATTCAGGTCCCAGATGGTTTTGTTGCTAATGTTTCAAACCTAGGCATGGGCAGTGCCGCCGCCCCTCAGCAGACCCCTGGCACAGGTGCGGGAAGGCCAAGCCTCTCTGAGCCTGTTGCCCTCTCCCCTTCCTCTCCAGCCTGCGAGAAAGGTTGTAGCTCAGTCGGAAGGCCAGTCCTCACAGTTCAGGAATCAGGGAAAGCAGTTCTGATGGGGGAGCCTGCCAGTCCTCCACCCTCTGTGAAGGGTGTGATCTGTGGCCCCTTCCGACTTCAGAGGATGGGCCAGGTGGGGGCTGCGGAGACTCCTGGGTAACGTCACCCCTGAGATCGCACAGTTGCTGCCCAACCCCTCCTTGAAGAATCGCAGTCCGGAAGTACAGCTCTCCTTCATGAGGTGCGAGCCGAGCCTCTCCCTGTGGGGCTTCTCTGATGTCGTGGCCATTGGGTTCATTCTAGCTTCCCGTGCCATTTCCACATGGGTGAGATGAAGAGGGACAAATGCCCATTGTGTTCCTAGACTTCTTTTTTCCCATCTCCCCTGGCCCGTTTCTCACTAGCTGTTCCTCTGCCCCCATGAACTGCCGGGCGTTCTACTGGGTTAACTGTTGGCATGTGAGGGCTTGTGTAACTATCTTTTCAGCCAGAGGCCCCCTCCCCTTCCTGCCCCACCCCCCACCCCTTCCAGCAGAGGCTTCTCTGGGCAAGGGATTTGTGCTGCTTAATAAAACAGTTTCCTGCAGCCTGACTTGCATGCCCAGAGCTTGGGCAGGGCTTACAGGGAGCTTATGAAGAGTTATGCCCACCCTACCTTCCACGCACACCCCAAGCTCGCTTTCTTAATATTTCCATGTAAGGTCAGGTTCTCCTCAGGGGAGCAGAGGCGGCGGCAGCTTCTATGCCTTGAGCTCTGTGCGTTATGCCTGTGCGCTGGCTCCCGGCGGTTGGCGGAGCCCTTCAGCTGGGGCACAGTGGGATGGGAAATCAGGAGATGTGGGTTTGGGTGCCAGCTTGGACTGACCATGTGACCTTGGACAAGTCACTTCCTCCGCTTGGTCCTTGGGCTCCCTTCGAAGCGATGAGGGGATTGGACTTTAAGAATTCTCGCTCCCTATCCAGTCTCTCACCCCATAGATCGCTCATTCTCCCAAGGGGAAGCTGGGCATTCCCCTGGAGAACCAGCGCTCGCATGGTGGAGCATGAGAACCTTCCTGTTCTGCATCTCCCCCTGCACAGAGGCAGAGGTGAAGAGGCCTCTCCCTGGCTGCCCTTAGAAATGCAAATCTGCAGAAAGGCCTGGGAGGCCCTAACCAGACACTTCCCAGAGAATGCCAGTGAGTTCAAAGGTGAGCCCTTAAGACAAGTTCAAGGGCAACAACAGCGGTGTTTGGAGACAGTGGACTATTGTGAGCTCATTGAGCTGGGTGAGGAGAGGCATAAGACGTTAGCCAAGAGGTTTTTCAAGGATGAGGTCAGACAACCATTTAGACCGGGGTGGGGAACCTTTGACCTGTCAAAGGCCAGTTGGGTATTTATAACATCATTCGAGGGGCACACTGGTCAGACGTTTCCTCAACTCACCCTGAATGTGATGGCTGGAGCGGTTTTCTATGGTGACTCTAGCTGGTGTTGATGATCTCAAGGCCCTTACACGGCCCATGGACTAGACAACTCTCCCCTAACCCCCACCCCCACACATTTAAACCCTAAGAATCTCAGATTTAGACAAGTCCAGTTCACTAGCCCCTATGGTGTTTAAGACTCCTGTCAGTACCCCCCCCCCCAACAGATAGCAGTAGGCTCTGGACATTTCCAGGGACAGGAAGTCGACCTTTTTCTGATGTCATCTCTTCTATTGCTAGAGAGGGTTAGTGAGAAAACCCCATCTTTGGAGTTAGCCTACACTCCAGAAGAAGGTGGTTCTGAGAACCCAGATGGTTCTGTTGGGGCCGAGTCCTGAGAAGCAGGCTTATGATCAAGAAGGACTTGAGACATCTGCTGTGATTCAGACAGGGAAGAGCTCTGACAGAAGCCAGTGTGGCAGGAATGGAAACTTCCTGAAGGAACCAGCTCTCGATAGAGTCCTCCACAGTAAACAGCCAAGGGCCTAGGGGCATGCTGGACAGGTCTGGGGTAAGTGGAGTCTGCACCCTTGCTATTGTGCCTCTACCCCACCTCCTGAGACACTGCTACCAGGGCCTGCTTTTCCACTCGCCGTGCTTCCCTTCAGCGTCCGTCTCTGTCTCTGCTAGCCCCTTGTCTGCAAAAGGCCCTTCACCTCCCTGGCCTCGCTATTTGGTCACGTGCGTTCCCACAGGGGTGGAAGGGAATCCATGTATTGCTATTAGCGGCCATGTGGGCAGCGTGGCTTACATTAGGGCTATAGATTGAATCGTGTCCCCCCAAAATAGATAACGAAGACAATTAGCTTGAGTTATTTGAATGAACTGAACCATTAAATGATCACCGAGGACTGGGGAAAGAGTGAGCATGGCTCTTGCCGGCTTTCTTGCTAACGTTCAGTGAAGATGAGGACCGAAGAACAGCAGGCAAGCGAGCGGAAGGTAAATGCACCTTCTTCCAGCCTCCTAGTCTCCACCACCTGAAAGCCTGGATGCATAAGCCCAGTTTGCACATGAAGCCCTTGCTCCAAAAATCCAGGGACTGTGGCTCCGGAATCAAGCTCTACCTGCGTACCCATTGCACAGACGAGGCACACCGAAGGGCACATCACTGCTCCCTCAAACTTCTGCCAGGTTGCTTCACAGTGAGAAGTGCACTTAAATAGATGCACGGGCTAAACAAGCGGAGCGGTGTGATTTTCCCCAGTGAGGATTGTGTGAAGAGGCCAGGCAGTGAGGCACCTGCACTTCATAACATGCAGCGAGGATTTGCACAAAGCTGGGATTGCTGTTGTCAATTGCTGTGCGGTGGAACCCGATTCAGGGTGACCCCATGCATCTCGGAGTAGAACTGCCCCCGTGGGTTTGGGACCTTTCAGAAGCAGATCACCAAGTCTGCCTTCTAAGACACCTCTCCGTGGACTCAAACCACTGACCTCTTGACTAGTAGTTGAGCACGTGACCATTTGCCCCACTCATAGATGGTGCAATGAGTTAAGTAAGGGCTGGACTGCTCACGAGAATGTTGGTGATTGGAGTCTACCCAGAAGTACCTCCGAAGAAAGAGCTGGTAAAAAGCCAGCCATTCAGAACTCTGTGGGACTGAGTTCTGCCTTGTCCGCTGGGGTGCCTTGAGTTGAGTTGACTTGATGGCTGTAGGACCTTCTCTGTACTCAAAATAAGAACAATTGTAAGGATGCTGAGTATCTGGTAGCATTTCATTCTGTTGAACACAGGGTCGCCGTGAGTTGGATCTGACTCTCTGATACCTAACAACAACAGGACGTTCTCTGCCTGTATAGGGATCATAAGATCGACTCCACCTGGAGATGCCTCAGAAGAGAAACAACTTGTAATAGTGCACGATTCATGCCAGAGAGTTCTTTTGGAAAACTAGAAAAGGAAAGAGCTCCAGGCAGCAGGGAAAGTTAGAGGAGAGACTCTGAAACAGGCTCGTGTGTGTGTGTGTGTGTGTGTGTGAGAGAGAGAGAGAGAGAGAGAGAGAGAGAGAGAGAGAGAGAGAGAGAGAGAGAGAGAGAGAGAGAGGAGAGACAGACACACAGAGGAGACAACAAGGAGAGAGAGACATAGAAGAAGAGAGAGGCACAGAGAAAAGGGGAGAGACAAAGACAAAAGCAGAGAGAAGGAAAAAGAGAGAAGAGAGAGACCCAGAGAGAAGGAGAGAGAGAGACACACATATAGAGAGGACAGGGACAGACACAAACCAAGAGAGGGGAATAGAGGCGCACACACACACACGCACACGCACAGACAGAGAAAAGGAGTAAAAACAGCGAGCGAGCGAGAGAGAGACGGAGAGAGAGAAAGAGAAAGAGAGAGAGAGAAGCCCTCCTGGAAGGGAGGGAGGGGACATTCTCAGTAGAACCCTGGACTGCAGCTGACATTGGGGAACTTCCAGGTATTCATTCATTCTTGGTGCTGCCCCGAGCCTCTCTCTTCTTGGAAGACTGGCCCGCTATGAAGGAAGCCTCCTTCCCCCACTGGAAGCGTGGTCCTGACCCCGGCCTGGCCTCTGCTCTCTAGACGAGCCAGTCAGCACACACCATTTTTTCCCAGAAAACAGCTCTGTGGGTAGGGAATCAATCCGGAGACATGTCCTGGAAGACTTTTCCTGAGCCAGCCAGATTCAGCAGTCCTGGGCTCAGCAGTGCTGTTTCCACAGATGGGGACACAGCGTTGGGCAGCAGAGCTCCCCACTATAGATGCAGGTTTGAATCTGCTACTGCCTGGGTGCATTGCTGGCTCAACAGACATTCCTAGCAGGCCGACTTGCCCCATGTTCCTGCTCTTTAAAAACAAAAACAAATAAACAAATCAGAAACCATTGCCAATCCCACCTCCTGGTGACCCCACGTGTGCAGAGTAGAACTTTTCCATGGGGCGTTCTTGCCTGTGACCGCGAGGAAATACATCACCGGCCTGTCTTCAAACGTCCCCCAGAGGAGAGTTGAACCCCCAACTTTTGGGTTAATAGTTGAGTCACAAGCCATTTGCACCACCCAGGGACTACTTAGAGAGATGAAAATTTTGCCCAGTGTGGTCACCAGACACAGAACATGAACGTGGTGGACTAGAATAACACCTAGCATGACGTCCCTTGGCAGCGTTCAAGACTGTGGCCTTTGGAGATGGGGAGAGGGTGGTTGCCGCCTCCTGTCCAGGGACCTGTCCCTATGGGATTCCTCTCTCAGCCACGGTGGGAAGGCTGAGGGCCCCTCCTTCCAACCACTTTGCAGAGGAATTTTCAGCTCTGTTCGGCACCCACCTGCTCTTGTATCTGCCTCCTAATGGCAGCTAGGATTTTCAAAATATACACTCTGACTGTTCCACGTGGTACGCCTCTGAATCTGCACCGCCTTCCCCAATCTAAATCGATGCATCCGTCCCTGTAGGACTTTGCTTGCCAGCATGGTCACCTGGCTGTGTTGTCGACTTTCCTCCAAGAGGAGGAAAGCACAGCCAGTCTGCTGAGGGAGAAGGATCTTGACCAGGGTTCTGTGGGTTCACCCACCCACCCACCCACCAGCCTCAGGGACTGAGGGATCTGCCGCCCCCACCGCCTGCCTGCAGCCCACTCTTCCCTTCTAGCGTGCCACAGATGGCCATGGGGAAACTTGAAGGTTCCGGGTGTTCTTGGTGGGTCACATATCCCTGTGTCAGAGAGTCTCCCCTACCTTCTCCCCTCCCCTGCCTTCTGACTATTGGCTGAGCCATCGTTTGGGGCAACTGGCTCTGGCTCAGTTCAGGGTACCAAGTCAGGGAAGACGCCAAGTACAAAGACCCCAAACGATTGTTGCTCTGAGTGCCCACCTAGCCTGCTCTGGCTTGTGACATGCCGCCTGGCCCTGGTCCATCTGTGTGATGGTCAGCATGTTGGAGTCCGTGGTTGTGATGAGTGTGTTAATGCATCGCACGGAGGGTGTCCCCTCGTTTTCACTGAGCCTCCACTGTCCCCAACTCTGCTTGTCCTTTTCTAGCATTTCAATTCGTCTCTCCTGGTGACTTGCCTAAAGCGAGTGAGTCCAAGTCTCCCCAGCCTCACTTCTAAGGAGCACGCTGGTTGTGTGGTTTCTAAGCCCAGTGTTTTTCTTCTTCTGGAGTGTACCGGATACATCATACTCTTCGTGACACCACGGTCAGAAAGCACTGTTCTGTCTTCCCTTCGCCAGGCACATGAGGCTATTTAAAAGAATATGGGCTTGCGTCGGGAGAACCTAAGTCCTCAAAGTGACATCTTCGGTTTTTAAAACTTTAAAGCGAGCCTTTGCTGCAGATTTGCATAATGCAGTGTGGCACTTTATTGCTTAACTGTTGCTTCCATGGGCCCTGGTTGTTGGGAGCCCCAGAACTGTGGTCTAGGCAGACCCTTGGCCCATGCTTCTTCCCTGCCTGACTCTGCCTGGAATCCCAGGCACACGGTATAAATACATATAGTCATAGGAAGGGCCCTTGGTGGTGCTGTGGGTTAGATGTTGGGCTGCTATCTGCAAGGTCAGCAGTTCAACCCCCCCAGCTATTTGGAGGGAGAACACTGAGCCTATCTTCTTCTAAAGAAGTTTATCTTCTCATAGGTGTAGAGGCTAGAAGTCCATATCAGGCTCTTGGCTCTGGCTGTTCCATCCTGGTTGGCAGCTCTGCTGTCCCCTGCTTCCTAGATGATCCTCATAGGACATCCGTCTCCCCCCATGTGTGCACCTGTGTGTCTCTGTGGCCACTGGCTCTTTTTATAACACAGATGTGATTAGGTTTGGGATCTACCCTGCACAGGCATGACTTCAACTGACAGTGTGATTCGATTCGATTCGATTCCATCCATACCTGTAGGGTTTAGGATTACAATACATACCTTATGGGGGATACAGTTCAACACATAACAGGGACTTGTTTTCTGGCCGATTAATCTATTCTTCTGCGGTACTCTGTATCAGTTAGCCTTAGCTAGGTAACAAGCCACCCCCAAAATCGAGTGGGTTAAACCACTAACTTGTCTTGTGTCTCTCGATTCTGTGGATGGGCTGGGCAGTTCTTTTGATTAGGGATGGCTCCACTGAGCTCTCTCGCCACCTAGAGATGGATAGCTCAGGACAGCCTCACTTGCATTCCTGGAGCTAGTTCAAGCACAGCTGGGACAACAGGGAGGGTTCCACTTTATGTCTGTCTCTATCCAGCAGGTTAGTGTAGATCTTCAGTTGGCGTCAGGCTCAGGGTTCCCAAGACCAGTAAGAGGAGTCAAAGCCAGTGCCCAGTGCTTCGGGGCTCGCTGTAAAGGAGTCCGACTGTAAAGGGATAGGAAGAACTTGCCGTCATGGTGGTAATCCACCGCAGGGTGCGTTCTATGATCCATGCGTAGTACACTTCATAGGAATGGGATGGTACGAGTAGGCTGGCGATCCCTGTGAACCGTAGGTGGGTCAAAGTCATGCTATTTCCATGGAGGCGCTAAGGCCCACATAAAGGCACTGACTTCAAGGCCAATACCTGTGGGCTGTAATGGAGTGATGTCACTATTTCAGTTGCAATTAGGGAAGGCAGGGAATAGAATGACTGATTTCTTCCTGGCTCGAGGCCTTGTGCGCCTGTTCCAGGCCTCTAGGCCTGGAATGGTGATGGAAGCGGGAGCTGGGCGGTTCCCCCCACCTGCCTGGCTGGGCCACGCCTGCCTCTTCACGGGGGCCTCTACGGGACAGTGGGGTGAGTGCATGGGTGCTGAAGGCAGGCAGAGTGGAGGTCTGCCCCCAGCCTGCCCCTTTTTGTAGCGGAACCCACACAAATCCTTCTGCTTTTTATGTTTGAACCCTCGTTTTTTTCATTTAGCTAATGAGATTGAAAAAAATATGGCATCCGTGGAGTGCCAGCCCAGTACCTGGCACATAGTAAGTGCCCACTACGAACAAGCCACCCTTGAGGCTGGGATGAGTGTTCCTGCCCCTTTGCATGGGCGGCACAGCCAGATGAACAGAGCTGTCACTGGTAAATAACTCTTGGCTCGCCCAGGAATGCCAGATGGCGTGCCAGCAACTCGGGCCAGGGAAACTCGGGGCAGAAGCTGCAGGGAGAACAGAAGTGGGACTGTAGCTACCCAGGGGCTCCGATCTGTGAGTCTCTCTCCCACAGGCCTGGCGCTGGAAGAGATCTGCTGAAACCCCCCGTCTCAGTCATAACAAAGCGGAGGTGACAGCCCCAAGATCTCACAGCCAGGTAGTGACCTCGGTAGGACTGGCACACGGATCACAGATTTCCTCTGTGAGATCTTCAAATACCTCCCTTCAGACTGCACTCAAAAATACCTCGTTGCCCAGGCCCCCATCCTATTGGGCCCCCAGGCCATGATGCACATCTTCAGCTTAGGACAGTCCGGAGAAGATCATCAGAGAGTGCGTGCATAGGGAGGTAGCCGGGTGGAGAGCTACTACTGAGGAGAAGGGCCTGTGCCGAGCAGAGGTCGCTCCGGGCTCTCAGACTTCAAGGAAACAAAGGAGGAGCTGTCCCATGCAGCCAGCCTCCGCCCACTTTCACCTCGAGCTGCCCAGCGTGAGCGAGGAAACAATTCTTTATCAGGGATGAGTTGGTCAGGAAATTGGACACATTCACAAAAGACCAGGAAACATAGTGCCAACTGGGTCTGATGGGGGTGACAAACTGCTCGGAGCACAATGGCCTTGCCGGCTTCCATGTGTGCTTTCTGAGGGACAGCTGAGGACGTCCCCTGCATGTGACATGAGTGCAGGTGGACAGGCTCCACTGTGGCCAGCCAGCATCCTGGCTGCCGGGCCCTGGCATGCAAGCCCGAGAGGAGCAAAGCAGGCCAGGCTGTAGCCCAGGCCCCGGACAGGGAGCCGCACTTCCTTCTGTGAAAACCCCTCCCTCCAGGCCTAGGTCTCCTCATCAAAGGCCCCTCGCCAGACCCCGAGCAGACACCCCATGCTTTGGTGTGGACGTGGGGGGGGGGGGAGTAGAAAGTAGAAAGGTAGATGCTAAGATGGTGTGTGTCTCAATCTCTCACTTAGCTCCCCCACTAACTGCCAACGCCCCAGGTTCCCCTCGGGTTCCTCATTATGGATTAGAGAGCCAGCACTGATGGGGAAAGTGCTCCTCCTCCGGAAACAGGCTGTTCTGTTCTCTCCCCATCCCGTCCCTGTCGTCCCCGGAGATGCACGCTCAGTCCTGCCTCCCCGGGAGAAAGGCTTTGAGAGGGTGTGTCTGCCCCCGGGAAGGCAGTTTTGCAGACCGTGACTGGGGTGCCTGAGTCAGCACCTCCCTCAGCCTGGGAGGGAGGTTGCTTGACAGGGTGTGCTTTCCCCAGCCCACCCCTCTGCTCACGTGGTTCCCAAGAATCTTCAAGCACAGTGGTTCTCGACCTTCCTAATGCCGCGACCCTTTCATACAGTTCCTCATGTTGTGGTGACCCCCAACCATAACACTATTTTCATTGATACTTCATAACTGTCATTTTGCTCCTGTGATGAATCGTCATGTAAAGATCCGATATGCAGGATATATTCTCAGTGTTACAAATGGAACATAATTAAACATAATTGAAACATTGTGATTGATCACAAAACAATATGTAATTATATCTATTGTGGAATATGTGTGTGTTTTCCGATGGTCTTTGGCGACCCCCGTGAAAGGGGTCTCCACCCACAGGTTGAGGACCACTGTTCTAGTGTGTTACACCTGACAAGTCTTTGGGCTACAGGAGGGGACTGTGGAGACCCATGGCCTTGGGTACCCTGCTGGGCCTGAGCCATTCCCTGGCCAGTGGAGTGCCCTTCCGCCCAGGGGCGCTAAGTGGGATGTCAGCAAGCACTCAAAGGACTTTGGGTTAGTTCTTGTGGATCCAGCTTTAAAGTCCTTAGTGTGGACTGGAAGGGCCCTGGGAGATTGGCTTGGTGCTGACTGTGAAGGCAACTCGGGTTGAGGAGCCAGGCCCAAACAGTGGGCCCAAGGAGGGTTAGTCCAAGATGGGCAACGGAGAGGTTCCTAGGATGTGTGACCCTTGGACAGTGGGACTCTCACACCTAACCATTTCCTGCACCTCAGGGCTCTGGGCGAGAAGCTTTCTGTTGACATTCTCCTGCGGACCTACTGTGTGTCCTTCCAGGCAGATGTTACCATCTGTTCATCACAAGGGTTCATCACAGTTCTCAGCAGCACCTGCTGGCCCCGGGAAGCAAGAGTCAGCGAGCCAGTGACTGAAGCTAACCTGCTTGCAGCTTAATCCACAGAAACCCCTGGAAGCATCCGATCCCCTGTGGTCTCAGCCAGTCCTGCCTTTTGAGGGTGGGAAGTGAGTGGAGTGAGCCACCTGGAGCGAGGGAAAGAATGCAGAGACCCAGGCTGGCAGGTGGCCGGAGGGAAGGACTGTCAGTAAGCCTCTGGCCGCTCTGTAGCAAAGCACTCAAATACCATGGAATAACTTGCTGCCTCCTCAGTTTGTGGTTGCCGGTTGTCCCTGGGAAGAAACTCTCACCTCCAGAATAAGTGCAGCCTAGGAGGCTGGGGGTTGTGTGGGGCTTGGGGAGGGAGTGGGTGAACATGGGATGGCCCAGCCCACTGCCGGCTGCTTCCCTGCAATCCTCAGAGGCAATAACTGTGGACGCGGCGCATTATCTATTTTGGCAAGTGGACAGAGTTCGGTGCTTGGAATTTCAGAGTAATCACTCTGCCTACCCATTATGCAGCCTGGCTCGCTCCATGAGTGTGTGTGTGTATGTGTGTGTGTGCAGCCTGGCTCGCTCCATGAGTGTGTGTGTGTGTGTGTGTGTGCAGCCTGGCTCACTCCATGAGTGTTTGTGTGTGTGTATGTGTGTGTGTGTGTGAGAGAGAGAGAGAGAGAGAGAGAGAGAGAGAGAGAGAGAGAGAGAGAGGGCTCGCGAGCGGGAGTGTGTGTTTCCCCTCTCCAGTATGGATCTGTCATTGGGTGATAAAATAGAACATGATGAGTGTCATTCTAAAGCAATTACAAGCAAGATGCATAATGGCAGAGCCGGAGAACACGGCATATGGCCTCCGGCAGCCGCCTTGTGAGAACTAATCGGGAGATTTTGTGTCCTCCCCTACCCCCCACCCCCCACCCCCACTGCCCTGAAAAGCCAGATCGGGCCTCATGTTGAGGAAGAGAAGAGGATGGAAGCATCCAGGGGCAGCTGAAGACTCTGGGGCAGAGACATACCATCAGGCCAGAGAGAGGAGCCAGCCGGCACCAGGGGCTATAGACTAGTGGGGAACAACCCAAGCACCCCCAGAAGTCCAGAGCTGAGCAGGCCAGGCCGAAGAGCATTGAGGAGCTTTGGGGAACACATGGAATGAAGGCCAAATGACTGATTTTATGTCATCCATTCTGCCAGCCTGTTTGCCCGCATCAAGCCCAGATGCCTCCTGAGCCGCACTTCTCTGGAAGCTCAGCTGCGCTGTCCAGATTCTAGGAGCTTGGCTGCCATCCTGCTCTGCTTGTCAGAGTGGCCAGCTTGTCCTGCCCATGGATGACCCTGCTGCCAAATTCTGCTGACCCTGGGCCCGAGGCTCTCTCCTCTCCTGGCCTCAGCTCAGGCTCTACAGCAGATTGGGGAAGTTTTCTAATGCAAGTTAAGTGTAGGACCCCCATAGGATGGTCAAGTGAGATGCCTTTATGCAAGTTCAATCAGGACCCCTTCTAAGCTTATGAGTACTAACCATAAGGTCAGTGGTTCAAATCCACCAGCTGCTCTATGGGAAAAAGATGAGTCTGTCTTCCATAAAGATTTACAACCTCAGAAACCTTATGAAGTGGTTCTTCCCTGCCCTATAGGGTTACTCTGAGTCAGAATCAGCTCAGTGGTGGCAGGTAAGTTGGTCTCTGTCATAGACTTGGAGTGAAAAGATTTTATTGCCTGTGTTAGACTGGGTTGACTAGAGAAACAAATCCAGAGATGCTCATATATGTGTAAGAGAGAACGTTATATCAAGAAGTAATTATGCATCAATAAAACACCCCAACCCAGTCCAGATCAAGTCCATAAATTCGATACTTGTCCATAAGTCTAATATTAGCCCACGAATTCCTTTTCAGACTTATACACATGCAATGATGCCAAATGCAAGAAGATCACAGGCCAGTGGATGGAAAGTCCTGTGGGTCCAGTGGCGGTGGAAGCATCTCCAGGACTCTGGCTGTCGTCAGCATGGCTCCATTTTGCTTGTCAACAGGAATGTGTAGCAGAGAGAGTGTGTCCCACTTCCAGGGAGGAAGAGAGGCATCAGAAAGCCACACCCATAAGGAGGCATCAGGCTGTGACCTGATTGACAGGCTAGACTCCACCCCTTCATTAAGTTGACATGAAATTGTATAACCACCACACTGCCCTCCTCCATTCTGTGTCTCTATGCATATTGAGCAATTTGGGGACAGCCTGTCTCCAGGCTGCCAGGTCACTGGGAAGAGCTTCCAGGGGCTCAAGGATCTTTCCCTCTGTTCCCTGGAAAAGTACAGGTAACCCCTGCTATAGCCTTGGTTTTCTATTCCATGGAGAATCAGCAGTCTGCTGTGCCTGGGATCTCCCCACACACTTGACCACCCTCTCCCAGGACAGCCCTTTCCTCCCCCGCCCATCCCCACGTACACACTGAGCAGGCTGGCAACTAGACCTTAACGATCCTGAAAGTCAGTATGTTAGTTACGAAGGCCACCATTCTCGACTGCAACCCCTCCCCTCGGTCATTCTGCCGAAGAAACCGGGGGAACTTCCAAACCCACCCGGCAGATTCCACTCTGTTCATCCCATTCTTTTCATAAGTCTTTGAAGCCCACTCTGGGCTGTGCTCTAAATCTGTTGGCAAAAGATGGATCAGACTTGCCCTGAAGAGAGAAGGGCTTGACTTCAAGGCTTGCCCTCTACAGAACCCCCTCCATTATGATCTGAGACACACCTTGGCGGCTTAGACTTGGCTCATCCATGCTCCCAACATGCCACACGCGTGTACGTCCCCTTTGATCTCAAAATGCTGCAACTAAATTGAGCCTTCAGAGTCTTTTTATTTGGACTATTTATTTTACAGCAGACAGGAACCCTGCTCGTCCTGCCCGTACGTGTCAGGCTGCTGACTGTAAGGTCGGCGATTCCAACCCATCAGCTGCTGGGTTGGAGGACGATGAGACTAGCTGCTCTCTTAGACATCTGCAGCCTTGGGAACCCGATACAGAGTTGCTGTGTGTCCACAGGGACTAGATGGCCGTGGACTTGATTTGATACATGAGCGAGGAAAGTGAAGGCCTTGAGAAGAAGGAAAGCTCTTTGCCAAAGACCACGCAGCTGGCAGGTGGCTGAGGTGGGAAAGCCCATTCCCTTCTGTCCCACCGTCTTTGCTCCCACCCCATCCGCCCCAAGCGTGGAGCCCGGTGCCACAGACCAGAACATCAGGAAGTCACGGATTGGTCTGAGCAGAAACTTCTTCTGTGTGGTTCGTGGTTGTGGGTGTCTTCTGGGGTGGTGGGAATATTCCTGAAGGAAGGGCCCTGGTTCCTTTCAGTCAAGTGACTCAGACAGAGAGGTGCCCAGTTGCAGGGGAGAAGTCATTCCCACCAGGTACTTTGTCTATCTGTGTGAAAATGCGTTGGGCGGCGCATAACCCATGTCGTTTGTTCTAGACGCTCCAACCCCCTGCGGTGTGACCTCGGGGCTTGGGAGCTCCAGGCCCCTCTTGCTCTAGTCTTCCACTTGGCATTGAGCACAGGAAACAAGATCTGTAATCATTTGTTGAAGGAGGGCAGGAGAGGGCATGCCAGTTGTATGTGCGTTTCTTCTCCAGAGACGCTGCTAGCAGGACCCTCACTTGTCTAGGGCTCGGTTTGGTTTTCTTCTTGGTCCACCCTGGAGGGAGGCAGGGCTCATGTCCTCAGTGCACAGAGAGGAGGCTCAGGAGGCGAGGCCAGGTGTCCTGGCTTCCTCGGCTCTGCTTCTGATGTTTTCCTTGGGACCGCTGAGCCAAGGGGAGCATGTCCCTAGCTTCAGCTGGAATGGGGTGAGGGGCTGGCGGGTTGGGAAAAGGAACTGAACCCAAGCCTGGCATTTGGCTGCACCTGCCCTTGAAATTCAGAATGCTGTGTGTCAGGGAGAGAAAAGTGGGACCCGAGAGCCCAGGCCGGGCCTGGAAACGCTCCCGGAGGATGCTGAGCTCACAGCCTAGACCCTCCAATCAATAGGGCAGGGCTATTTATAGCATCAGCCCGAGAGAAACTTAATTATGATCAAAAGGAGCTATTTAATACCATGCTTGCCAAAGACGCAACCTCTTGTCAGTGGAAATTAATCAGCGGCTGCTGTGGGCTCCTACCCCCTCAGGCTCTGGGACTGGGGAGGCACCTGGAGGGGGGCTGGAGAACCGGCTGCCTCAGGAGCACTGATGGGGTGGGCGCCCTCATAGTCATGGAAGGAGCAGTGGTCTGTTTTCCCCAGGGCTCAGGCACAGGGTGGGCGAAAGTGGGGGTGGGGGAGTGGGGAGGGCACCATGATTCGGAGTAGCCCAGGAGCAAAGACTAAGGTAAGGGGAACTCAGCTCAGCTCCCATTCTGCACCGCCTCCCTGCCGCCCCCCGCTTAGCACATTCGCTGTCAACCCCAGCTCCCAAGCATGTGCAGTCTGCTCTACCTCTTTCCCACCTGGGCTTGGACCCAGTGAGCCACTTCCTAGCCGAGTAGTTCTAAACTTGAGTTTCCTCATCGGTCCAACAGCGATGACAGCATGTCCTCATAGGACGGGGAGGATGCAAAGGTGTCACCACTTTGTAAGTCCCTTGGAACCATGCCTGGCACACCACACACATTCAATAAGCTGCTATTACTACGACTCCCACAACTACTGGTAGTATTTGAGTGTGTTACCTCACTCTCCTCGGCCACATGACGAGCCCTTCAGGGGAGAAAAATGACACCTTTCTTCTCAAGGTCAGCGTTGAACCCTGGCAAGGGTATTTAATATAGGTTGAATGAAAGGTGTGGGTGGAGAGAGGCAGAAATGTCCGTTTGATGCCTGAGGTGTGCCTGGCTCAAGCCACGGTCTTTTTGCAAGCCCCAGATGCCCAAGAAAGGCAGATACAGAAATGGGCGATAGAAAATGGAAGGATGCCTTTGGACTGCGGTGTAGCAAAGAACATTGAATCTACCATCAACTGCCAGAAGGATGAACACATAAGTCAGTATCACGAGAAATACAACCGAGAATGTTCCTTAGAAGCGAGGCTATTTGGACGTCAGCCTGCTTCCTTTGGGCACGTCACAGGGAAAGAGCCAGGGCTCAAAAAGGCCATCATGGCCGACAAAGTAGGAAGCTAGTGAAAATTCCGCGAGATGAATGGAAATGATGGCCACAATAAGGGGCAGTGTCTCATCTGGGTACACCTAAGGCTGCCACGGATGGAAGCCAACTCGACAGCCACTAATAGCAACAATTCAGTTCATTGGGTTCAAACGTGAACGGAATTCATTGAGTCACTGACGGATGGATTCATTAATCTAGTCTGAACACCTCTACTGGACCTGCCACTGGACACTGAAGATGCGAAGCGTCAGAAGCGCAGTTGAGCTCTCTGCTGCACTGCGCTGCGCCCTGCCTGGCAGGAAGACCCGTGTGCAAATGGATCGTCCTCCTGAAATGCCAGCGCAGTAGCAGAATTGTCGCCAAGACAGCGCAGAAGCACGAGGCAGGGTGAGCTATCCATCCTGGGAAGCCAAGGAAGACTTCTTGGAGGAGAGTGGACGTAGGGCGGGTTTGAAGGGAAACTGCAGGAAGTGAAGGGCGTATGGAGGTAGAAGGTGAGACATGGCCAAAGAAAGGCCCGGAATTGTGAGAAGAACCATGGGGGCCCCGCAGGAGAGCCCTGTCCAGTGGAGCGTGAGTCGCAGAGTAGCAATGAGAGGAGGAAGAGGAGGAGCACCCTTGTCACAAACCACACTCCATATACGAGCCTGTGCTCTGGCTCAAAGGACACAGAGCCATTTTCTCCACGGGAATGCCCCCACAGGATGGCTTTGGGCACCTGAATGAAGGCTGCTGACGACATCTGTGCTCTCTTTCTTGGCCTGGACATTGAAGATTAAAGAGCTTCTCACCTCTACGGTAGCCAGCCGATGAGACACTGGATAGAATGGTGGTCAGAACGCGGGCTCTGTAGGCAGACACCTGGGCTGGGCTCCCAGCCCGGGCCCTTTTGAGACTGGCTTTTGGACACTGAGTAAGTGCAACGGTCTTCTCCCAGTGTCCCTGTGAATTCATTCAGTGCCGTCAGACTGCTGCTGCCTTGGATGAAATCAGACAGGTCTGAGACTTTTCAGGTCCCTTGTAGGTAACAGTCTCGGTTCCATATTTATGATGCTCAGTCTAGTTCAATGATCACAACTTCAAACTCCACTCAAGTCTCAGCCGCCTCTGGGCCCTGCAGATAGAAATGGGGTAGGAAAGGGACATGGCTGACTTCTTTCCTCTTCTCCCAGGAAGTCAGAGTCCCAGCAAGAAGCAGTTGGCTCACAAAAGCTGGGGCATTTAAGGGGAGTTTAATCAGAGGACTATTTTCAAAGGTATGAGCCTGTGAGTACAAAGCGGGGAGAAGTCACTAGGACCAAGAGAAGGACGCGATATGGAGAAGGTTATGTCTTCAGGAGAGGATGAAGCCACCCAGGCGTGTGACCCAGATGGAGGAAAGTCGAGGGTGATTGGGACCTTACTCCTCCTCTCAGGCTGGTTAGCCCACAAGGACCTCTCCTTGGAAGGCCAGGGAGCCCTTTGCTGTGTTCACTAGGGGTCAGCCGCCCAGTCCCAGCTGGCCAAGGGCAGTGAAAACACCCTCACTCGGGGTTGGAGCACTGCAGAGAAGAGCCAGGAGCACAGACAGTCTTACTTGAGTGATGCCGCCCTAAGCTGGGACCAAGCTTCTTGGGCCTGGCAGATGTGTCGAGCTGACTCTGCTCCTGGAGAGACAGCTTTGAGGGTTCTTTGGAGATCCTTGTCCCCTGCCCCCCGCTGTCCCCACCCGATTACTCAGGATTAGAACAGTGCCTGACACATAGTTGGTGTTCAATAAAATATGGCTATTGGTAGTATTTCTTTCTTTTACGTCGGAATGAGGAAATGGCTTGGCGAGGGCGTCTCCCCCAGCAGAAGCCAGAAAGCCCCCTCTTGCTCTCCACTCCGTCAGCTGATGGAGTCTGGGCGGTGTCGGCGGGTGGGGGTGAGGGGCGCAGTTGGGAGACACTAGACCTCACGCCACGAAAAAGAGGCAGGTGTGGAAACTTCTTCCCATTAAGTTGAAAATGTGGCTGTAGGAAGGTTTCTGACCAGACTTCAGCATCTTCCTCTGGGCAGGCCTGAGCTTTCTTCTTGCCCTGGATGGTGAATAGTGGGAGTGAAGAGTGGTGGTCTATCCTCTTCCAGCCCCCTGGGCTGTGAGTGGAGAAGGAAGTCAGGGACATGCCTCGTGCTCTCTCGGTGGCCACGAGCTGCAGCTCTGACGTCGGATGGTGAGTCGAGAGCGACCTGCAGGCCCGGGGCTGCTGTGGCGAGATGAATCAACCAGCCGGGGCTGCCCAGGCCCTGAGCCTGACTCGGGCGGTGTTTCTTGCCACCTCTCAGTGCCCACTGGAAGAAGTGAGGTGTGAGACAGAGAGCGCACCTGGTGCTTGTGGCAGAGGTATCTGCAAGGTGAGGTGCAGATGGAAGAGGACAGTGGTGGGATTCAGCCGGTTTGCATTGGTTCTGCAGAACTGATACCTACTTTTTTGTTGAGTCCAGAGAACTGGTGTAAGAGTGGCATTTGTAATCAGAGTTATCTTTAAAGTGGGTAGCTGGGCAGCCACCCAATGTGGTAATCACAAATTTACATTCCATACTCTTTTTTAACGTGTACCTCTTTTAGTCTTATTTAAGTATTCGCTGTATATACCCTTCAGTATATCGAGGGTTTTGTTTTTTAAATACTTAAAACGGTCATTAGGGAAGCGAAACAGTTGTTAAATTATTTGAATCCCAGTACCAAGCAAGGACCCACTGAAAGCACACACGCAGGTGTACAGCATACAGGACCTTCAGGGATTCGCAGGAGGGGCTCAGCGGAGAGCAGCTTTCTCCTTGCAGTTGCCCCGGCCCCTGATGCCGACTCCCCGAGGGCATTATCGCATCTGTGGATGGAAACTTCACAGGCCCGGGACACTGCCCTAGTCCAGGTGTGCCCTGGTTGACGGCAGCCTGCTCCTCGGCCTAAGTCCGTGGCACACGGAGCACGCTCACACACCTCCCGCTGTCCCCAGGGCCCCCAACACTGAAACACTTTCTCCTTCCCACACAGAACCTGCTGTGTCTCTGGGAGGATGCTTTCTGTTTCCATTTCTGTTTGACTCTGTGCTTTTGCTTCTCCACTTTTCCTAGCTCTCTGGTGTCGCCTCCTCTGGGGACCTTCCCTGATTACTCTGTCTACAATAACATAACACTAACCCTCCTAATTTTCCCTCTGGGTGGGTGTTACCCTCAGCCATGCATTCACATGGCTTTCTCCTTTCTCCTCTTCCCTAGCCTTCTAGAACGTAAACTCCACAAGGGCCAGGAGACGCTTGTTTTATTTTTCAGGGGACCTCTAGCCCTTTGGTCAGTGTCTGGAACCCGGGATGTACTCAGTAAAGGCTTGTTGAATAAATGATAAATGGGTGCCGATTGTGGTAATGATTGTACAGTTCCTCATATGATTGAACTGTTGAATGGTGTGCTATGTGGATGGAGTACCAATAAAACTGTAAAAAATGTATAATAAAAATAAATAGGTACCCTGTCCCTCATCCCTTGAATTACTCCCAGACTTAAGATGGTCAACAGAGATGTCTTCTTAATACTCGATTCCTCCACTCCCCATACAGGTATTGGAGGCTTATAGACTACAACCCTCGGGAGCTAAGGAGCAGGAGGTGGGATGGGGGAAAGTCAGCTGTGGGGAGGGCGGCACATGGGAAAGCTTATGGACCATGATCGGACTTGACTTCTGTCTGGGCTGCTCCCCAGCTACGGGACCTTGGGCAAGTTCTTGGGCCTGTGATTGTAGAGACTGCATGTCTGCGAAGGATGTGGCACAGCGCCTGCGCAGAGTAGGTGCTCACTGTGTTCACTGGGGTTCTTCACTGGGCTGGAGTGATTGGGCAGGAGCTACCTGCCTCCAGGCCAGAGAGAAGGAGCCCTCTTTGACCCTTACTCTCTGCCTCCCTCACAGCAACCTGTCTGGAAGCCTTAGCCCTTTCTCTGAGCTCCTGCTCTTAGTGCCGCAGGCCAGAACCCTCTCCTCTTGAGCTCCCTGGGATTTCCACCACAATGCAGGGGCCATATAGTGGTTCCACAGTGGGTTGCTAACGAGCACACCCGCAGTTTGAAACCACCAGCAGCTATGTGGAAGAAAGACGAACTTTCTACTCCCGTAAAGAGTGACAGTCTCCGAAACCCACAAGGGCAGTTTTGCCCTGTCCTGTAGAGTCCCTGTGAGTAGGAATCAACTCGAGGGCTGGGAGGAAGGGAGGGATGGAGGGAGCCCACACCACCCTTTTGCTGTCAAATTGTGACTCCTTATGACCCCCGGTGCATCAGAGTAGAAACCTGCTTCAGAAGGTTTTCCAGGGTGGATTTTTCCGATGAAGATCGCCAGAGCTTTCCGCAGCATCCCAGTATGGACTCCAGCAGCCAAGCTCGCTGACCAGTGGCATCACCCAAGGGCTCCTAAGATTCACCTTTCCCTGCCTGCTTTTCAAGGCCCTTTATTCCCAATCTTCTGCTCCCGCCAGACATCCACTCTCCCCCCAGCCCCACCCATGCAGCAATGCACTCATGCCGCATTGTGAACGCCAGGCACGGAGCTGGGGGAGCCGAGGAGGTGCCCGTCGATGGCAGGGAGCTCTCAGTCAGGTGGGGGTGCAGACGCCTACCCCATGATGCAATGCAGTGGAGCAAGTGCTGCGACACGGGTGGGCAGAGGCCGTGTTTTCAAACAGCGGGTTACCAACCCATTAGTAGGTCATGAAATTAATTTAGTGGGTCGCGACCAGCTTTTGAAAAAATTAAATAGAGCAGAACAGAAGACTCTCAGAATGTATCACATTCATAATAAGAAGAAATTTTGTTCTTGAAAAAAAAGCTTCTATTTTATGTATCGTATGCGCGTGTGTGCGCACATGTGTGCACGCTCATGTGTGGTATAAAATACAGTGCTTATTGTGGGCCACAGAGCCCTGGTGGCGTTATGAGATAGATATTGAGCCGCTAACCGCAAGATCAGCAGTTCGAAACCCCCCAGTCACTCTGTGGGAGAAAGAAGAGGCTGTCTACTCCCATAAAGACTTACAGTCTTGGAAACCCACAGGGGCAGTTCTACTTTGAACTATCTTGTCGCTATGAGTCAGACTTGACTTGATGGCAGCTGGTTTGATTCGAGTTTGGGTGGGGCGTAATATTTGAAAAAATACAGACATAAAATATATAGATCCTCAACCTTGGGAATCAGGGAAGGCTTCCTAGAGGGACTGACATCTACACAAGGCCTGAAATACTAGCAAAGGCTCACCAAACAAGGAGAGGCGAGAGGCGCCTGTCCCAGGCAGAACGACTCACCGGAGACGTCCAGGGCCAGGGGAAGGAGGAGGAGGAGAGAGGAAGGGAGAGAACATGATTTTTGAATTGTTCCACAAACGAAACCAGCATAGTCCTACTTCTGGGCCTTTCTCTGGGGTTTCTTCCCTTTTGCTGCCCCCTCCTTTCCCTGTTCTGTAATTTTTCCTATATCGGTCTGTTCATCACCCTAAGCTGGGCCCGGCGGGGTCAACAAGGTGGGGTAAGCCCATTTCTGTTGGGCTTGATCAGGGCGTTCTCCCCCTCTGTGCCCCATCTGAGAGTTCCACATGACAGACTATCTCCATTTCACAGACGGGAAGCTGTGGCCCAGGCCCAGGTTTACCCAGTTGGTGAGTGAAAGAATCAGAACTAGCCCCACCGTTTCTATCCGCAGACAAAAATGTTTTCATTTCCATCCGATTCGACCATGAACTGACCATGCTCTGACACTTCAGCCGGGTTGTAAGCCCCTTTAAAGATGAAGGGGAGGTGTGACCCTCCCACGGTGCACGTCCTGAAGGAGACCCCAGACACCTATCTCTCTCTGTTTGTTTTCCCTGCCCACCTGGGCATGAGGCACTAAAACCAAACCAAACCTGTTGACATGGAGTCGATTTCAACCCAAATCAACCTGCTCGCCAACCTTTCTGAGGAGCCCCTGATGGTGTGACCAATTGGCCACTTGGATACTCACTGAGAGAGACCAGAGGTTCGAGCCACCTGCTGTCTCCTTGGAAGAAAGGCCTGTAGTTCACTCACGAAAACCCATGTGGAGCACAGCCCTCCTTGGAAGACCCTCAAGAACCACCTGAGATCTGATCAGGGATGTTTGGGGAGAAAAGCAAGTCCTCGGCCGGGGTCAAACTACCGTGAGCTGGGGTCACACCAATGGTTCAGCCTCTGGGGAGATTTGGTGCCTGGTGGCCTAGGAATAAACACAGCTCTCCAAGCCTGGGGAGGAGACGAGGAGAACCAGGGGGAGCAGCCTCAGGCTGTGGGGAAGGAGGAGAAATAAATCCTGCCCTGAAGTGCAGCCAGCATCCCATCACCTGCCCGGGCCTTCCCAGGCCTGCTGCCTCCCTGTGCCCTGGGAGCCTGGCACTCTGCCCTGGTGAATCATGGGCTCTGTGGGGAGTGATCTATTTGCTGCTAAGCATTCGTCTGTGGCTGCTTTTCCAGGAGCTGGAGCCATTTACAGATGGGAATGGCTCTCATCACTGGCAGGGGAGTCCCATGCCCAGCATCAGCCCGGTGCCTCAAAATAGATCTTTCAATAGAGACAGAGCAGCCAGCGGCACAGGCCGTGCACGTAGCAGGCCTGTTTGTCCAGTGGGCAAAGGTGGGGTGGGGGGATGCTCCCCAGAGCTGGCAGCAAGGGTTTGCCTGAGGCACAGATGAAGCTTGGGAGATGTTTACAGAAGGGATGGGTGGTAACTGGACAGGGCTTCTTGGAGGCCAGGCCGTTGCTGTCTGACCTCCCTTGCGTCCTTCCACCTTACCCAATGCAGGTAGCCTCTGCTCAAGACGTGCCATTGGGTCCAAGACAAGGGTTACAAAGCGCAACAAAATCATACAGGAAAAAAGACCGGTTATCTCAGCCTAGGGTTGCACAGCTTCCTCACCAAATCCCCAGGAGTCCTAGTGGCATCATGACTGAAGGGGTGACTGCTAACCCCAAGGTCAGCCTTCAGACCTACCAGCCCCTCCCTGGCAGAAAGATGTGGCACTTTGCACCTGTAAGGAGTGACAGTCTCAGAGACCCCATGGGGCCATTCAGCTCTGCCAAAATGGTCACTGTGAGCCAAAATCGGCGTGGGAGCAGGGGGGTTTCTACAATTCTTTGACAGCTGGTCTACCATTACATATCATTAATTTGTCAGCTGCTAGGAGAATGCCTGGGGTTCCTCAAAACCTCAGGCCCCCCACCCCCCCAACACCTTGGAAACTCCAGACAGGTGAAGGAAAGCCCCACATGAATACCTGTCCCCTGTTGGCTCTTCTCTATACCATTGTCCTTACCTATTGCCTCAGGAACATGTGATCTCCTGGCTGCAAGCTGCGATTTGAGTCGGGTCTGATGGGTCACTACCTGTGTGATTTAGTGCCAGTCTTTATTCCCGCAGTCTTGACTTCTGCACCTCTACAAGGGGAATCACAAAGCCACAGTGACCTCAGAACTGAAGTGAGCGCCAAGAGGCTGCCTGAGAGAGTGACCTCACGAGGCTGTGCACATGCTCTGTTTATTTATGAATTACTTATCCCCCCACTGGAATGTAAGCCCCATGAGGACAAGAGCCTGGCTTTGTGGTGGCTTTTGTTTTCCCCTCCCCACTCTCTCCTCAGCACCTGAAACACGGCCGCACATGTTAAATAAACGAATAAATGCACATTTTTAGTTCCTTGAGTGAATTCCAGAAGACAGGAATTTTTAATTTGTCAGGCCACTTCACTTATCCACCACACAGCCTAATTATGCTCTGGGCTGGATGAGACTCATTCCACCAGAATCTGTCACTGGATCCTCAGAGCTTAACAGAATTCCTATCATTCTGTCTTTGTTTATGGATTTATTATTGATTTCTACATGTCCTGATCATTGTTATTGATAGTTTCCCCCCATGGGAACGGCAGTCTCCTTGGCTTTATCTATCAAAAGGGGTCTTCATGACTCACTCCCCTTTTGGGGGGGTTGGAGGAGAACAAAGATCAGCTCTGACCGGATGTCGATGAGCCTTTTGCAGACACACGGATCAGCACGCCCTTCGGCATTTCCACCTCTCAATCTGTCATACTAAGCTGCCAGGCTCCGAGGAAGTCTGCTTAGGAGACTGGCTTCTCAGTCCTGGGAGGGTGGATAACGAGGGAACTACATTTGGAGGGTGCCCCTCAGCTGCCCTGGAGCCCTGACAAATGGTCAACAGGACTGGTCTGGCTGCCGCCCTGGACTGGAGCCATGAGGGACACAGAGAATGCCTCTCCCGTTCATCTATTCGAGTCGTGCCACAGAAAGCATGGGGGGGGGGGGTGGCAAGGGAACTCACTGCCCCCTGTCCATTTCCATCTGTATTGCCTTCCCCTGCCCACCACCTGGGCACCTCTCAGATCAGGGGTCATGAAACCTTTCATGACACCCGTCTTCCCCACCCCCAACTCACTCACTCACTCACTCACTTCCCTCCATTGGAACGATTCTAACTCATAGCGACCCTATGAAGTAGAACTGCCCCTGTGCGTTTCTGCCTAACTCTTCGCAGCAGTAGGAAACCCATCTTTCTCCCACAGGGCGGTCGGTGGTTTCGAACTGCTAAGCCTGTGGTTGGTCAGCAGCCCAGCTCTGACTGCTACACCACCAGGGCTCCTGGCCACCTCCCCCGATGCTGGACAGTCCCAATGGCCTCTTCTTTTGTGTCCCCACCGTCAGTCGCCTCCGGAACACTTGGCTGTACCTACGTGACTCCGTGAGGCAGCTGAGTGGACACCGTACTCCGAATACTAGCTCCCACTTGCTGATTCTCTGCCACACGCCAGACTCGGGCCAGGTGCCTTACGTGAATTAGCACGTTGAATCCTCACACTACCCAGCGAAGCGAACAGTGTCACCTCGCGGTTGCAGATGAGGAGACCGAGGTTTGTCACAGGCGAGTCAGTCAAGTGGGGGAGCCCAGCCGCTCCGATACTGGAGCCGCCTGCTCACCACTGCACAGAGTGGTGTAGCCAGGCCTGCCCCCAGTCAGAGGCAGGGCCCAAGAGCTCCGGCCGCTGGGCATGCCCACTGCCTGCCCGGCTCCTCCCTCCCCCGTGGATGTGACATTGCCGTGGATGCAGCCTGCACATCTGCTGGAGATAGTCATCGCAGGAAAGCCAGGCCTTTCTCTTCAAACCTGGCCCCCGTTCCCCCCTCTCTTTGCATTGTGACACACGCACAGGTAACAAATCGTGTGCCTGTTCGGCATTCTCCCATCGGGTCAGTAGACATGGGCTGTGCTGTCCATATTGTTCAACCTTGACCCTGATCCGTTCCCAACCCACCACCCAGGGTGCCCTAGGCTGTGAGCCCTGGCCCTGCCCTCCAGCTGCTCTCAGGTACCCACCAATAGACCTGTCTACCCTAGATAGTTCATCTAAGGGGGATCGTCCCTCGTGACTGACTTATTTCAGTCAGCAAAATGTTCCTGATATATATCTATGCCATGTAGCATGTTGGTGATGGGAAGCTGGTTTCTCAGCAGTCTTCTGACCCTTCACCCGTGACCCAGCCCTCTTGGCTGGCAGAGCACCCGGTGCCTGGGTGACTCTTGAGCCCAGGAGCTGAGGCCAGGTCCCCTGCATGTGAGGAGGACTTAGGTGGGACCCGGCAGAGGTCTCAGCTGCACTCATTTCCATACGCCTGGCTGCTGGCGAACAGCCAGCCCGCTCCTCTTTTCATGGGGACCGACTCCAACGTTACCATGTCCCAGGACAACCTCGCTGGGCTCTGACGCTTCCCTGAGCTTCACTCGGGCACCTCCTCTGTGACATGACCACAGTGAGAGTCCTCCTCCCCAGGCGGTTGTGAGGATAATGTATGTAGAACTCTCTCTATGTCGTCTCAAACCAGCAGCACGCCGCCAGTGGGAGGGAACCGTAGACCGGCCATGGGCTGTGCCCTTGACCTTATGGACATCCTAGACTTTCCAGTGTAAACCTGAATTGCCTCCAGAAACTTCTCCCGTGACCCCAGGGCCGCTGGAGGCGGCCTCGTCTGGTTGTGCCATGGTGCCTTGCACAGAGGCAGCAGGACTGAGGTCAGCAGGGGCTGGAACCTCTCCCATCTCTGCCCTGGTGGTGGGCATCTTGATGTGGTTGCGCAGAGAGGGCAGCAGTCTCCCGGCCAGCGTACCACTGACTATATCCTCCATGCTGCCTGGTACTCGGGGTTCGTCAGTGGTTCGGGCGGGACCCCTGCCTGACATCCATTTTCCTCCCTTCCTCTGTTTCTTCCTACCTTCCCCTTCTCGTGCCTTCCCTTTTCTTCCCCCACCCCGGCCTCACCTGCTTCTACAATCCAGTCTTGAGGACCTACTGTGTGCCAAGTGCAATGCTGGTGCTTGGGCATCGGGCACGCAGCTGAGTGGCAGAGACAGCCACGCAGGCAGACAGCTGACCGCACAGGGCAGAGGTGGGGCTGGCAGGGCACCGGGACACAGCACTTTCTGCGAATTGCACGGCTCGCCCTGGGCCTCCTGGGAAGGTAATGGCTGAAATGCCCATATTTGTTTTCACTTCCCTCCCCTTGGAGTGTAATCACCTCCGGGGAATGTTCAGGAAGGAACATTTACCAAGTTCCTTGTGTGCGCCAGGCACCACGGGGGCCACGCAGACCAATGGGCCACACATGGCGGCCCCAGAGGACCGGAGCAGATCCCTTACATGCGTGTGGCCTCTGTGAGGGCCCCACATGTCCCCTGAGGCTGCTGCGAGGACCCTAGGAGGGACCAACTGGGGCTCACCCTCTGGGCTGCATCCTGAGGCCCCGCTGCTTAAACAGAGAGAGGGAGCCTGGGCCGCCTGGGGAGGGCGTCTGAGAGGCCCCAGAAGCTAGCTGTTCTCCCAGTGCTGCAATCAAGGGCTCTATGTGGCTTTTTAATTGCGCCTGAACCTCTCATTAATTGGGAGTGGAATGGCAATGGCAGGTCGGTGGGCTGAGCAGCCCCGGCAATGTGCAGTAGTGGAGCTCTGAGCAGGCTGGGAGTAAGTGGCCTTTGGGTCCTATTCCTCCCACCCACGCCCATCCCAGTCTGCGGGCCTATGGCCTGGGCTCCCGGTGGGCCTCCCTCCCACCCCGGCCTCCCTCCACCTCCTTTGTGATCTACCCCCTGCCTGCAGAGGCAGCCCGTTTGATTGGATTTTTAATGTATTTTTCTCCTCCTCTTCTGTATTTACATAATAATGAGTCTAATAAATAGTTGTCGGGAAGATGGATGGGGGCCCTGCCTTTATGTTTTCCTGACAGATTTGGCCCTTTATGAAACTCGCCAAAGCAGCGGCTTTGCTGCAGCTAATGAAAGGTAATCACTGTGAGACACTGGCTGGGGGTAGCTCAGAGGACCTGGAAATAACGTGGGACTTGGAAGCAGAGTTTCTGTGTTTGGGTCCCAATCGTGCCACCCCTGGGCTGGGTGGACTCCCTGAGCCTCGGTTTCTTCCCCTGAAAAATGGGGTGAGTAATGCCTGCCCCTTTCACTTTGTACAGCAGAATCTCTAAGTGTGCACAAGGCAAACCTCCCCCTCCTACCCCTCGGCAGCCCTCGAGTCCACGTGGAGAGCAGGGTTCCAAGCCAGTTCTTACGGTGCGCCATTGGGTAAGCCATGCGCCCTCTCTGGACGTCCCTCCTGGAAGCCAGTGTGTGCCAGTGCCTAGGTTCCTCTGGCGTTAGCCAGCAGCAGCCCAATGGGTGCAGAAGGGTGAGAGTCCCCTCGTGTGAGGGGTTCCACCAGTCTCGCACACCAGCTCTCTTCTAGGATTGTGCGTTTCGTTCCACCCCTTTCACGCATGTTGTCTGGGACCTTCTGCTGTGGTTCCCCTCGGAGCGGTTGGTGGTGCTAGCGGGGCACCATCTAGCTGTTCTCATCTCACAGTCGTGGAGGCTGGTAAATATCCGCTTCTGTGGCAGAAAGGAGGCAGGCAGTCCCAGGTCTGCCGCTGAGGAGCTAAGCAACCTTAAGGAAGTCAGCTAAAGGGACCCACACCCTGTTACCTCATCCACAAATTCAAACGTCGTCATTCTTTTTGCCCTGAAAGTGGACTCTCCAGCCAATACTCTCTGGCCCCACTTCTGGCTCTATTTTCTCCTTTTCATGCAACCCCTTCTGTCTTAGGTGGGGTTCAGCAGCCTACATGCTGGGAAGGGGGCCCCGGGCCCAGGAGGGGAACGAGTGAGACAGGCAGCTGAGGAAAGCCAGCTGTGATGTTTGTCTGAGGGAAGTGGGTGCCATTGAGGGTGCCATGGGCTAGAAGGCAGGGGGGGACCCTCTGAGGATCTGCACAGAACCAGATGTCCCCCAAAGGTCATGGAAACAGTCCCTGTTGGGTCCAACTCTGAGCGACCCAACTTCATGGTGACGACGCACAGAGATGACAACTTCATGGTGTGGGCTGCTCAGGGTTTTCAGTGGCTGCATTGATCCAGAAATTAATCTCCAGACATTTCTTCCAAGGAGCCTCTACATGAACTTGAACTGCCAACTTCTCTGTCCAGTGCGTTGACCATTCCCACCAGATTCCAAAGGACACAGAGCCTGGAGCCTCTCTCTCATGTGCTGCCTCCCATTGGTCACACCTGGATGTGTACTGAGTGATTTTACTGAGCTCTGGAGAAAGCAGCAAAGCCCAGGGACGGGGGGGTGGGCTCTGCCCACAGTCCCGCCCCACAGCTGCAGCCCACCATTTGAGTCCCTGCTACTTTCCTCATGTGGGCGGTTTGTGGTCTGTCTTCCTCCCCACAATTCCACACCACAGGGAAACTCCCCAAGGACAGGGACTGTTCGTTGCCTGTTGTTCACTGCAGGGCCCAGTACTCTGCCTGCTACCTGTGGACATCTGTTAAATATTTGTTGAAGTGATTAAACAGATTGGAATGACTGATGCGCATCACATTCTTAATTGAGAAAGGTAAGGCGATAAAAGGTACAGCCCGCAACGAGCACTCACTTTCCAGTCATAAACGGTGAGGGTGGGGCTCGTGCTCCCCCACACCCTGAGTCCAGGGGAGCAGAGATGTTTTTCTCCCATATCTCCAAGTCCCCAGGGCAGGACGAGATGACAAATGCAGGGACCTCTGAGCATCAGCCGCCATCCAAGGTGACCTGATCATTATTGGCAGGAGGTCAAGGCCGGTGTGCAGCCGGCTGGCCCTAGACTCACATGACCCCCGATGGGATGACTGATGGGGCCTCTTGGTCTGCCCGCCTGCGGGAACACTTGTCCTTGCTAATTGTGTGTCAAAAAGAAGCCATTCCCCTTGTCAAAGACACTTTCTGTTCTTCTGTGAGATGCTCAGAGGCGATATTCCAATTGTGAGCACAGAATAAGGTGCCTGGAGGTGCCCCTGCCTGGAGTCCGGCACAGTGGATCCCTCTGGCCAGCTCCCTGCTGCTCAGGCTGTGGAGCAGCCCTGCCCCTGGCTGCCTGTCATCTGCTGGGGATTACGATGCCATTTGTTCTAATTCTTGTTGACATTTCATTTCACACGCTATTAAATGAACCTCTCCAGAAGGGATGGAAGAGAAGTTTGCTTTAGCAGGAGAGGAAAAGTAATGTGTACTCTGGGGTAAAACAAGGCCCTGATTTATTTCCGTGATAAAGATCCCCTGAGTAGATCCAGAGGCAGCTCCTCAGCCCCAGGGAGCTGGCCAGAGGGGTCGGGGGTTCGGGTGGGGGCTTCTTCAGCTTGTATTTTAACCAGCTGCCACCAAGGGGACTCTGGCTCCTGCAAAACCAAGAACAACTAAACTGTAAAGGCAGGTAGATGGGACATTAACCATCGCGCCACCCACACTGTGTCACACCGAGGACCGATGCCACCCACTGTGGCTCTGGCAGGACTGGGCAGCAAGAGGGCCTGGGTAGACGATGGTCCCAAGGGGGGGAGGGGGGGGCCTCTGCCTGGGACTGAGAACTTAATGTGTTAGCGCATGCTCTCTAGTGAGATGCAGAGGCTGCTGTTTGCCTGGGCATCTGGGTAGTTACTGAGGAGAGGAGAATGTGCCAGGTTTGATGGCTGAGGCTGGTCAGCAGCCTGCCATGACCCCATTCTTTGTCACCCTGGATTGACAGCCACTCCCCCCACCCCCGTGTTTGGTCAGCAAGACCAAGGGAACCCCTCAATGAGCTAGGCTGACATAAAGCACTCAGGCCCACCCAGGAGCACGAGGAGAGCGCAGGGCCAGGCAACGTTTCCTTCTGTCCCGTGAGGTCACCGTGAGTTTATGGCAATTAAACCACAAGCTGCTCTTCAGAAACGTGGTCATGAGGGGATGCCCCCTCCCTTCCAACTTCCTTTTGAGACTTTATGTGGAGCACCTAATAGAGGCCTTGCTTGTTTGGGAAGGCTGAGAATACGAGTCAAAAACACAGCCTTGAGACGTAGGGAGGGAGCACTTAGCAACAAGTGTTTGAAAAGTTGGTTGAACAATAGGAATACCAGGGAGGGAGGGGGCAAAACCAAAAAGCAAACCAGTACCTGGGTCGCAACTCTCAAAAGGCAAACCCACTGCCGTTGAACTCATTCAGACTGAGAGCGACTTCTCCGTCTTCCGCTGGATTTTTCGGCTGGGTTTGACCGTTCCTTACATCGGTCACATCTAACTCACAATAGTCATGACTGTGGCATTTATTAGGAAGTCACTAGGGTAAAATTCATGTGAGAAATGCATAGGATAAGAGTATACAGTCAGGAGTTTCATCTCTGCCATGCCCAAAGGCATGCCTCTGCCCTGCACCAGAAATGTTACAATGCTCTCTTAGGACTTCCAATAAGTACCCAAAGGGCACAAGACTCCGCCAAAAGTCTCAGTCTGAAGGCATTCAGCCCTAGCTTCAAGGGTCAGCAATCCCAGCTCCACCAATTAAGTGCCTAGAGGCGCCCCACTCCACAAGCCAGCTTCCTACCCCAAAGCCCTCTGCTTTACTTGTTCTCTGAGTTGAGAAGTCCACTTCACTGTCTCCTAGTTCTGGGACTGCTGCTGCTCTTCCCGATCCTCCTCTACTGTTCCTCTAATGCCAAAGCCATCTCCTAGATCAAGAAAGTTCAGTACATGTAAATCTCAGAGCCCAGAGGACGAGTTCCTGGCACCTCTCTTTTGCTGGTAGTGAGATCTCATCTTCCTGCTTTTGAGATGGCTCACTTTACACCTGCAGAGTTAACGGCAGGGTCAAACACCACCCTGTTACCAGTTAGTCACAACTGAGTCGTATAATCAATATCTTCCCCGCTTTCTTTCCCAGCTCCATCAGGAAAACGGACGTCATTTGATGAGAGTAACAAAGACTACCAGCAAACTCACTGCCACTGAGTCTGCTGACTCAAAGCTACCCTGTTGTAGGACAGAGTAGAACTTCTCCCTGTGAGTTTCCAAGACTGAAACTCTTGACATGAGTAGAAAGCCCTGTCTCAGAAGCGTCATACTAAACAATTCACTGAATTGCTGTATCCCCATAGGGTGAAGGTGACTGCTCCCTAGGATTCCCAAGACTGCACATCTTTACAGGCACAGACTGCCTCTTCTTTCTTCCATAGGGCTGCTGGTAGGTTCGAACCACCCACCTTTCAGTTAGAAGCTCAGTATACAAGCCACTATGCCTCCAGGGCTCCTTCTCAACCCCCAGAGGTCCTAATTTAGTTGGTAAGGGGTGAGGTTGACCCTCGACTGTTACACATTTCTGAGACGCATTGAATGACAATGTCATAAAGGCTGTGGAGGAGAATTTGAAGCTGCTTCGAGAGAATGAAATTGTGGGTTGTGACCTTGTCCGTTATACTGGCAGGGGAGTGGGGGGGGAGGTGTTTATCATCTCTTTAGGCTTTGCTGAAGAAGTCATGTTTGCCCTTCTCAAACAACCACCACCAACAGTCACTGCCATCCTGTCGATGCTGACTCATTGTGACCCTGTAGGACAGGGTAGAACAGTGCCTGTGGGTTTCCAAGACTAACTCTTTCCAGGAGTAGAAAGCCTCATCTATCTGCCATGTTTGTCCTTAGCATTTTGCAAATGGTAATGCTTCAGTGATGAACGCCAATGCTTGTCTTGCCTGAGGGGCTGCGTCTCTAACAAGCTCCACAGTGGGGTCAGTTCTGCTAGTCTGGAAACCACACTTTGAGTTGCCAGGATCTCCTGCCACTGTTAGGAATCCACTAGGCAATCTGGAGATAGGGGCCACATGCAACATGGGGTCTGGGGTTGCGGCACCCGCATGTGCTCCCCAGGGCTGAAGGGAAACCCCTTTCTCCCTCACACAGCACCTGGTCTGCGCTTCCTTCACTCCAAGACCTGGGGAAGAACCCTCTGGGATCCAGCTGTCTGACAGCTTCTCCACTTACATTGCCTCTCATTCCCAGGGACTCCTCACCCCCTCAGCTGGACAGCTGTCCACTCGGTGATATCTTGTGGTGGTTAGAGATACAGAGCTCGCAACACAGGGATTCCAGGACAGATAAACCCCTCAGGACCACTAATGAGAGTAGCAATAGCAGGAGGAGAAGGGGAAGGTGGGGGTAGAAAGGGGGAACCAATCACTATGATCTACATATAACCCCTCCCAGGGGGATGGATAACAGAAAAGTGGGTGAAGAGAGACAGTGGTCTGTGTAAGACATGAAAAAAATAATAATTTATAATTCATCAAGGGTTCATGAGGGAAGGAGGGAAGATGTTGGAGGGAGGGGAAAATGAACAGAAACCAATGGCTCAAGTAGAAAGAAAATGTTTTGAAAATGATGGCAACAAATGTACAAAAGTTCCTGACACCATAGATCAGGGTGCTCACACTGTTCCAGCATGCAAGCTCCTTATAAAATGATCAAGTCAAAACGATCTACCAACCACAAAAATGCAAAACCTATTTTATTTATTTATTACATTGATTCATAAATGCATGGAGAATTCTTTATATGTACAATGTTTGTTTATGTACCTTGCATAACCGCATGAGTCCATATTGCACAACACAACACAATTAGCTATGGACATTTTTTGTCATGACCTGAGTTTACTCTGATGACTTGCACTGAATGGACTGAGCCAGGGATGCATAGCCTGGACAGGAGCTGCTGACAGCCAGCCTCAAGCACACTTCCCAATAACCATCAGTCCTAGTGGAACAGGACTTGGACTTAATGATCTTTATGTGGGAAGAGGCTGACTCACATAAATGAGTAGAGCCGGGTACTGCAGTCAGGGAGGCAGCACATGTTCTCATGTTTGGGTCCTTTCCCTCTGCGAGTAAGTTCCAGAACTGTTCATGCGCTCTGGACTTCAGCTACATGTCGGCTTGTAGTGTCAAACTCTCCCATTCGGTATGAAAGTGATATGTCTTTGTCTTCTTACTTGGTTCAGCTCCCCCGCTCATTTTAATACCCTTACTTACGTTTAAGAGAGAGAAAAAAACAAGGTCTAAAAATTGGCGATAACTTAGCTGGTCAGTTTTACTACACAGCGCAGTTGTTTGCGCATGCGTTTGACGCCTAAGATTGCATCTGATTGGCTGCGCTGTATATCAGTTAAGTGACGGGAATGATGATAGGCTTACATCTATTTTTTTAATGTCATGCGATCTACCCACACTACATTTGCAATCGACTAGTAGATCATGTTTGACATATTGGGCACCCCTGCCATAGATGTATGTATGGATTGTGATAAAGGCTGGAAGAGCCCCCAATAAAATGATTTAAAAGAAAAGAAATATAGATTATGGGGCCTGATGGCCTGATTTATATGTCAGTTCATTCGTTACCAAAGATGGAGACCCAAGCACATTAGTTAACCTCCCTTTGCCTCAATGTCACAACCTGTGAAATGGGAGGATCCAAAGGGATGAAAACCTCACTACCATGAAGTCAATTCGGACTCATAGTGGCGCAACAGGAAAGAGACTGTCGATCTTTACAGAAGTAGAAAGCCTCATATTTCTCCTGATGAGTGGCTGGTTGTTTTGAACTGCTGGCCTTGTAGTTAGCAGCCCGATGCATAACCCCTTATACCACCAGGGCTCCAAATAGGGGAATAGTAGCGGTGTCTTTGGAGGGAATAACTAAATGAGATAATGCCTATAAATTATTAGCATAGTCCCTGCCATATGCCAGATTCTCACTAAAGTATTGAGTATTATTGTTAGCTTATCTTCTCCTTTACATACACACACACATACATACACACACACACACACACACACACACACACACACACACACCTTTTCTTTTGCTCAAGCACCTGTCCATCGGGCATTAGTAATCAACTTCGGGTCCTCTGCCTCCATCCCATGTGCCCCCGTGGCTTGTACTACATTGCGTCTGCCTGACTGTTCTCTTGTTTGTAGTGTAAGCCCACATCCTTCCTCTGCTTGGGACCTGGTGGCATCTCATTCAGCACGCAGGAGCCAAAGTCCTTACCCTAACTGCGAATGCTCCCATTCCTCTCCTGATCCAGATGCCACGGCCCTCCCACTCTCCACTCACTGTGTCAGCCCAGGGATGATCTGCTGATGTTCTCGGCCTGAGCATGCTCCAGCCCCAGGCCTTTGCAACTTCTGCTTCCTCTCCCTGGACCACTCTTCCCCCAGACAATTCGCACTTCTTTCTGATTTCTGCTCAAATGTCCACTGGTCGATGAGGCCTTCTTGCCCCGCCCTGGGTAGTTTACTTCTCCCCCACGCGCCCTCTGTCCTCTCCCCCTGCACGTTTCTTCAGAGCATTCTGCACTATCTGACACACACCGTTCTTGGGATGACCCAACTCTTCTAGTCTCGGAGCGTGCAGGTTCTGTTTGCTGCTGCGTCCTGGCTCTCATCCTGGCATATGGAAGGTGTTTAATAAATGTTTGTCGAATGCATAAAATAAGTTCCCCGGTCTTACTTGAATTAAAGTCCTGCCTGGCATGCCGTTTGATACATGCCGAATGAAAGAGCCTTAGATCCAGGCTGAGACAAACAACAAACCCTCCCTGGCCCCTGAATGTCCTTGTCTATAAGACTGAGGGCTGGGTTTCATGATTCCCACAGCCACCCCCACCCGAGTGAGGGATGTGTGTTTGTATGAGATGCCACTCAGTGAGCAGTGCCAGCCGGGTTGAGGAAAGGGGTCTTCTGGGGCAAGTGAGCAGAATGTTGGGAAGACAAATTGGGGTCAGATTCAAGGGGGCTTTGAATATTAGATTCAGGGCTTCACCTTCCTTCCAAAGACAACAAGAAGTCACGAGGTTGTTGAGGAGGAGAGTGGCATGTTCTGCGTGGCACTTTATAAAGACCAACGGGATGGTGCAGGCCGGGTGGAGGTAGGTGGATTCCTCCAGCCCTCTCTCCAGTCCTCTGTCTCAGTCTCCCCTCCCGAAAGTCGGTGTGTTCGGGCCTGCCCAGGGCAAGGAGCCCGAGGCTGCTGGCTCATTTCTAGTCTGGGTATTGGAGCCAGGTGGAAACCTACACCTCTTCTGCAGGCCATGCCCACAAATCAGGACCCAGCAGCTAAGAAGCCCTGTCCGGAGTTGTGTTTCCAGGACTGCGCTGCCAGTTGCATCTTGTGCCTCCAGGCCTCAGCCTCGCGTTGGGGAGACCAGCCTGCATGGGGTGAGCACCAGCTTGGAGGAGCCAGCCAGCCTGGCGGGGAGTTTGCCTGCATGGCCTTAAGAGCAGACATCCTCCTGGTAGAAACAGCAGTCTATGTCAGCCAGGCCTCCACCAGCTTCCCCCGCAGAGTCTGCTAACCCAGGGCATGGCCGCTGGAATGGGAAAGCTCTGGGGCCGGAGGAATCCTGCAGAGCTGGTATAGAGGCTAACAGTGGCTGTGGACCGAAGCCGGGGGTGGGGGGCAGGGGGGGCACAGGGGTCTCTGTGTCTGTTTCCAGGGAGGGAAGGTCCTGAGCTGCAGAGAAATGGAATGGAAAAGCTCCATGTGTGTGAGGTGTTCATCCAGCTCCTCCGTCCCTGATACCTTCTCCCCGGTTCCTCATCTCAGCACAGGGCCCAGCTCCTGTCCAGGATGTCAACCCAGGCCTGGAACTCAGCCAGACAACCTCTTCTCCGCCATCCACACTCAGATCCATCAATGCTTCCTGCTCTGTGTACCTTCCAGCAAAGTTGGCAAATCCTCTCCCTGCTTTCTAATACAGATCCTTATCTTTCAGGACGATTCGTCCAATTGCCTCATCCAGCTGGTCTCCCATCTCCAGTCTTGCCACAGCCAATCATCCCAAGAGCAAGTGCAAGGATCATGCATGAGATGTTCATTCATTCAACCAGCATTCATTGAATGAGTCATGGTACCAGACTCTGTGCTGGGTACCAGAGGTAGGGCCTCAAATAAGAAAGCCCAGTGGGGAGGACCGTGAACATCACACCAAGAGTCAACTACTCAGTTCATGGTCGAGTTGTCAGCACCAGGTTGGAAAGGGAAGGGTGCTGCAGAGCGTTAGCGGAGGGCTCTGATCTAGTCAGGTGGAAAGTAGGGACCGTGTCCTCGAGAAGGATTCACGGGACTCAGTGGGAGCAATTTGGTGACTCCCCATTGCTTACAGAGTGAAGTCAGGTTTCTTGGTGAGGTGGCAGGGCCACCGCTTACCACTCAATGCTTGCCTGCCCCAACTGTGTCCACCCCGCACTTCCAGGCACCCAGCACCGTTGCTCTTGCTAGTCTCTATCTGGAATGCCATTCCCACGGTCTCCCGCCCGGCCCTGGCCACCATACTCATCCTTTACAACACAGACCCCTCCTCCCGGAAGCCCACCTGGTCTTCAGGCTCAGCATGGTGATCACACTACCCGGCGGTGTTTCTATCCGTCCTAGGGTCTGCGCCTTTCATGAGAAGCCCATTCATCTCACTGGCCCCTCTCCTCACCACCAAGCCAGCATGGAGCAGGGACTTGACAGATATGTGTTAAGCTGAACAAGTCTGGACTGAGAAACATGTCCAGCCTGCCAGAGTGTGTTCGCCGCCCGCACCAGGCTTCTGGCCCTACTCTGAAAGCTGGCCCCGGGGGCACAGCCGATCTTCAGCTTGGGCCCTCCCTACAGAAATGCAAGCTGGAGAGGGACAGTCTGCATGCATGTGTGCAGGTGGGCCTGTGAATGTGTGCTGGGTGCCCTCAGCAAACACACGGAATCTCCAAGAGCACAATTGATCAGAATAAGGTGTTTCCATGTTTTCAGCATGAATTACACAGTGCAGGCCTGGGCTGTGAATTTTGCAATTTTTGGAAGCCAGACCTGTGGTGTTTATTTTCCTTTAGCATGTCTGTTGGGATAATTACAGAGGTCGGTGTGTGTGTGTGTGTGTGTGTGTGTGTGTGTGTGTGTGTGTGTGTGTGTGTGATTCAAAAGTGGGTTGGTTGCTCGGGGCCCAGGCAGAGCATTGTTCTGTGAGGCCAGGATCCCACGGGGATGCTCTCTTGCCCACGGCATCTGCAGCCATAAGCATCACACGTGGGCCCCTCTTCCACACACCTGAACAACAAAGAAGGCCTCCCCTTCAGTTTGCTGCAATGAAGGAGTTCTGCTCTTGCGCCCAAATCCGATGTGCTGATGCTTTAAGGGCGTGTTGGTGGTTCAGTGGTCGCATTTTCACCTTCCATGCAAAGGTTCGATTCCTGATCAGCTGCCACCCACTCATCTAGAGGCTTCTGCTATACTCCCAGGCTGAACAGATTCCAGCAGAGCTTTGAGACTAAGATGAACTAGGAAGAGACCCCTGGTGGTCCCCTACTGAAGGTCAGCCAGGGAAAATCCTAGGGAGCACATTGATGTTCTCAAGAAACTCATCGTGGGTGTTGCAGACAGCATTGTGCATCGAGTTGACGCCAGGCAGGGGCATATTGACAGAAACGGAGAGCCACACCCCTCCCTGTAAACGAACTTAGCACAGTGGCCGGCATGCTCATGGGTTTAGCAAGTGTTGGAGGTCATCACCGTCTCTTCATTATTACCTATATGATTGTTTTTCCATTTTGATTCTGATGGCCCTAGGTGAGTTTCTCTAGAGAAGCAAACCAGTGATGCTTATATATGTATATACCTAAAGAAACTGATGTCAAGAAATGACTCACACGATGGTAGAAGCAGGCAAGGCCAAATCCGGGTAGCTCCGATGTTCCATGGGTCAGATGTTAGGCCGGAGGCTTCTCCTGGTAGATGTAGCTGCAGGGGATGATTAACCCAAGATCAGCAGGAAGACCACAGGCTGGTAACTGCAGAGACAAATGAATCCAAGGGCTGCTGATCAGATGGCAGTCTGCTGAGACCCCCGGGATCGGCAGGCCAAATGGTAGGCCGTAAGTCCAAAGAACCGGGGTCGATGCAGGATCCAGACCAAACAACAACCACAAAAAGAAAACAAGCTTTTCCATCCTAATCTTATTCCATTTGGAGGCTCACAGCTGAATGGCTGTGACTTCATCATGTTAGGTCAGGTCAGGGCAATGAGCAGGCATTAACTGCGAAACCACTGAGAATTCTGGCCCAGCCAAGTTTACACAAAGCTTTAACTTTCACACTTCATATTTCTTCATGATGCTCATCAGGTGTGTCCCTAAAACACCTCTGCTGGCTGTTATCTACTGGACTCTCTCCCAGGGGAGGAGGACGTGTTTGTCGCCCTCTGAACAATCACAGCCAAAGGAGGAAGCGGTATGACAATGATTTCATTTATGTCGATACCGATCTACACAAATGAGAGGGAACAAAAAGGCAATGCAATTATTGGGAGGAAGGGAAGCAGATGATTGTATGAAAAATCCAGAGGCCCAGGGTGCAGCCTCTAGTGGATTCAGAAAGCTGTTGGCAATCCAGCCCGGGAGCATGCGCTGGGTCAGGGCGGACCAGTTGAAAAGGGCTGGGTTGGCAGAGTATCAGAAGGATCTTGCTATAAGGCGTTTGGGTTCTTTAAAGAGTCCCGTTGGTCTGGGCTGCAGGGGAGGCATTTCAATGAAGGTCGTTCTTAGAAATTGAGACTCTACACACCACACACACAGAGCTTTGTGTTTATGTACTTTTCACATATGCTCTGTCGATGGGTGGATTTGGCTGTGGTCTGGTGGCAGTCAGCAAGTCTTCATGCCATGAGTTTGAAGTCGAGAAGAGGTGATGTCCTGGCCAATTCACACACAGTGAGTTAAAGCGAAAGAAAGAAAACATGGTTGGGGCAGCAGTGGAATGAGGGGAAATTAATTTATCCAGGTAAATAAACAATAATAATAATCGTTACTGAGCAGGATCCATGTGCCAAGCATTATTTTAAGTGCTCTGTGGATGAGGAACTATTATACCCATATTATAGATGAGGAAATAGAAGTATTGCAGTTTGGATCACGTGCCCAAGTTCGCCCACTGGCAGGTGGCCAAGTCAGGATCCAGATCCAGACTGGAGAGCCTGTGCTTGCCACCACTTTTCCTGTGCCCCGGCCTGCATTGCCTACACACAAGCCACGGCGTCTACACCCTCACGTGCATACACATACGCACAGGCTCACACACACCCGCTGGAAGATTTACATTCCTTGTTCTTTCTCTCTAAGAACGATATTGATGTTGCTCGAGTTGGCGTCTCCAGAATGCATACAAGCGTCTTCTGGCAAGGTGGTGGTCTGGGATTCCTTTACAGATTCCCTGTGGTACTTCTGCCACTTGCATTCATCTGGGCTGTCTGGACTTCTTGGCCGGAGCCTGAGGCGCCCTGTGTGGCCGCCTCCTCTGGTTCTGGTTTTCCAGACCCTGGTGCTCCTTAGCTACCCTGAGCCTCCTGCAGGTCGGGGCTTGAAAGAAGGCACAGGTATTTGGGCTGAGCCCCGCCTGATCAGGACAGAAGTGGAGCAGGCTTGGGGACTAGGTAGCAATGGAGCCAGGTGGGAGCTGGCTCACCAGCAAGCCTTGTAGCCACACCTTGACCCTCACCCCCACCCCGGAGGAGAGCTAATCCAGAAGAAGAACCCCTTCCCCTCTGCTCCTCATATCACCTCTGAAATGCCCTCCCACGCCAGCAGTGGCCCAATTACAGGGCTGGGAAACACTGGTTACTCGGGAAGAAGCCTGTGATTACAGCACACTCGCCCCAGGACAAAAGCTGATGGTCACCTGGTGCATGCTGAGCACATCAGGGCTCAGAGCACAGGTGTGCTACTCCCACAGCTGCCCCTTCCCACCCTCTGGATTCCAGGGAGGGGTAATGAGTGTGAAGAGAAGAAGAGAACTCTCGGCCTGCCCTGCCCACCCCCACCCCACCCCCACTCCAGGCCCCACCTGCCCATCCATACCAGTTAGCTCTGGGACCAACCAGAGAAGCCTTGACCTTGCCTCGGAGCCTGCTCTCCTTCCTCACTGGGCCCCTAGGCACTGATACTGCCAGCTCTCCGTTGCCCACAGCTTGTTTAAGTCCAGCCAGCTCCCCACACACCCAGAGGCCTGTGGCTTTAGAGAATACAAATTCATCTTAGTAGCTGCCTTCCAGAAGTATATAATCAAAAGGGTAACTCTGCCTCTAAAGAAATCATAAAATGCATCATAAACGTCAGAGGCAAACAGAAAGGAATTTGGATGATCTACACCCCTCCAGTGATGTGGATAAATGAGAGCTAACTGCACTTTTCAGGACTGTGGCTCCTTAGCCTGGGGTGTTCTGGGCAAGTGCAGAACAGTGGGAAAGCCCCGCCCCTCTTTCTTTATTAGCACCTGTCTCCTCTCTCAACTGAACCTCTGAACCACCCTGACAGGCCATTTGCCCTGCTGGAACTAACGTTTTAGGATCGATTGCGGTGTTGAATACAATTAAATGAAGGGATGGCGGTGAAGTGTCCCAGCCTGATCTTAACTCCTCCTTTTCCCAGAGGGGCGGCATGGACAAGCACGCAGTCCAGGTCTCACTACATAGAACATGGGAGGGTGTCAGGGGAGGGGAGGGAAATGAGGATGAGGCCCCGGTAATAGACTACTGATCTCAGAATCATGGTAAAGGCATCCCACTGGTGCTGTGGGTGAGACCTGGGGTGACTAACCACCAGGTTAGTGGTTCAAACCCACCGGCAGTCCCACAGGAAAACGATGAAGCCATCCATACCTGTAAAGATTTACAGTCGCAGAAAGTATATATAGTTTCTCGATGATTCAATGTCAGTAGGTTCGGGTTTTTATATTTTGGTTCGTTATGATGTTCGGTGCCCTCATTAGGAGACGTCCTTAGCATAACTCCATTATTTCATGTACCAGATGGGTACATGGAAGCCTGAATTGGGAAGATATAGTCAAAGCTCTATAGTCCTGGCACAAGGTCAAGCTAAGCAGTGTTAATAGCTGGGATGACCTTGATTTTCCCGGGAAGATTCATCTCTGTACCTTTCCTTTTAAAAATGGGGGGAGAACGAGGAAAATAATGGGCTTCCCAGATGCTAAGGAAAGTGGACCATTTGAGTGATGCTCCAGATGGCATGCCTTCCACCACGTGTGGCTAGTGCCTTCCACTAATTTGGTCCTCTATACGCCTTACATGTGACATTCTCATGATACAGCCTGAGCATCTGCTGGAAATGACCCAGCCATCATGCAGGTGAGTTCAGCTCAGGATACTCCTGTCAGGGAGATGCATCCCTCTCTATCCTGGCTCTGTACTCAAGGGCAAGTTTCACGCTCAATAGTTGCAGATGATATTATTTTATAAGTAGGAAACGCCAAAGAGTCAACAATAAATTGTTGGAAACAATAAAAAGATTTGGAAATGTGGCAGGGTACAAGATTAACACACAAAAATCACCTGGAATCCTGTACTAGCAGAGAAGGCATTAAGGAAACAAAACTATTTACAATAGCCACACAAGATGAAATTCTTAGGATAAACACAACCAGAGAAACAAAAGTCCTGTCCAAAGAAAATTATATAACATTAGTCCTAGAAACCAAAAGAGACCTATATAAATGGAAGACTATTCCATGTTCATGGATAGGAAGACTTAACATTTTGAAAATGTCCGCACTACCCAAAGTAATCTATAAATACAACACAGTTCTGATCCAGATCCCAACTTCATTCTTTAGAGAAATGTAAAAAAATTATTTACTAACCGTATGTGGAGAGGGAAAAGACCTGGAATAATCAAAGAACTTTTTAAGGAGAACAAAGTAGGAGGCCTTTCACTACCCAAGCTCAAAAATTATCACACGGTCACACCAGGCAAAACACCCTGGTACTGGCACAACAGTGGCTACATAGACCAATGGAGCAAACAACTGACTTTTGACAAAAGGCAAAAAAAAAAAAACACACACACACACAATTATGAAAGAGACAGTCTCTTCAACAAATGGTCCTGGTAACACTGGATCTCCATCTACAGAAGACTAAAACAGGATCCATAACTCACTCCATGTATAAAAATGAACTCAAGATGGATCAAAAACGTAAATGTAAATGCTATAGAGGTATACAGATCATCAAGGAGAACATAAGGACAAACTAAGGACCTAATTTCGGGGCATAGACATACTCTCAAGTATATGCAGAAAGATCACAATAGAACAGCTGTTCTCAACCTGTGGGTCATGACCCCTTTTGGGGTTGAACAACCCTTTTTTCACAAGGGTTGCCCGATTCAAAATAGTAACAAAATGACAATTATGAAGTAGCAACAGAAATGTTACAGTTGGGGGTCACCACAACATGAGGAACTGTATGAAAGGGTCGTGGCATTAGGAAGATTGAGAACCACTGCCGTAGAAGATAAATAAGACCTGCTAAAAACAAACACCTGCATCAAAAAAAGTCATAAAAAGAGAACCCACACGCTGGGAAAAAAATCTTAAGCAATGACACAGTGGACAGGGGACTAATCTCTAAAATCTATAGAAAACTGAAATACCTCAGAAAGGAAAAAAAAAAACAAATAAACCAACTAAAAAGTGAACAAAGGACATAAACAGACAATTCACCAAAAGTTGTATCCAAATGGCTCACAAACACATGACACCTTACACTGACGATGACAACCCAATTAAGTTTGTAAAAAGCACAGAAAACAACAAATCCTGGGGTGGGTATAGAGAGACCATTTTGGAAAGCGATATGCTGCGACTTTAAAAATTGAGACTAGAAATTCCATGCTCTCCAGCAATATTTATGCTGGGTGTACACCCTAAAGAAGTAAGATATGTAACCCGAATAAACATAGGTACTATCAAGTTCATCACAATATTGTTCACAATCGCCTGGTGTTGAAGACAGCCCAAATGCCCATCAGTAGAAAAATGACTAAAGAAGTTTGGGTACATACCCACAAGGGACTACTGTGCATTGCTAACAAAAACCAAACACGACAAAAGCATGAAGCACCTCATGGCATGGATGGACCTGGAGAACATTATGCTAATAAAATTAGTCAATCACAAAAGGGAAAATATTGTATGAGACGGAGACCATAAGGATAAAGATCAAGACAAAAACTTGCATGTGAAAGGAAACAGGCTTTCAGAGTTTCTAAAGGGAGGGAGGATAAGGGTCGGAAAATAAGCCAATAGACCAGAAGGTTGATGATATAGACATGGGTGTAAAGGAGGGTGGAGATCCATGAAGGGGGTGAAGAGAAATCAGGAGAGGGGGGACAGGAGAGAATACAGGGCTGAGGTTGATGAGTCATTTGAATTGTTGAATGAACGCAGAACGCATAGAGTGAAATATATACCCTCCACCTAATTCACAATAAAAAATTTAATTTTAAAAAGATGAATACGTTTCAGTCTCTTCTTGATATCCACTTTGCTTTGTTCGTTTTCCTGTCTTTCAAATGATCTTTTGCTTTCTTCATGTACGATGTACCTGATGTCATTCCATAACTTGTCTGGACCTCAGTTTTTGGTGTTGAAGGCATCAAATCTGTTCTTGACATGGTCTCTAACATCAGGTGGGATATACTCAACATTGTATTTGATTTGTTTAATTCTCTTCCGTTCACCTTTAGTTTGCATATAAACAATTTATGGTCTGTTCCACAGTCAATCTATGGGCCGATTCTGGTTGTGATTTTGAGCTTCTCTGTGTCGCTTTGCACAGATGTAGTTGATTTGGTTCATGAGTATGCCTTCTGGCAAGGTCCATGTGTAGAGCTGCCATTTATGGTGCTGAAAAGGTTTTCCTGATGAGTGTAGTCCTGGTCTTGCAAGATTCTATGGTGCAGCTTCCAGCGTGACTCTAGCACCAAGCCCACACTTTCCAACTACCAATCCTTTGTTACCAACTTTCCCATTCCAGTCACCGGTAATCATAAGCGCATCTTGACTGCATGATCGATTTTGGACTGCAGATGTGGGTAGAATGCTTCTATTTCTTTTTCCTTGATTGAGTGGTTGCTTCATAATTTTGAAAATTAGCTGAATTAACTGGCTTTCATTGTAAGCAAATGGGCATTATCCTACCCCTGGCAGCATTACACTTCAAGCTAGATCTTGAAATGTTCTTTTTAATGACGAGTGCTACACCATTCCTCTTGAGTTTGTCGCCCCCAGCAAAGTAAGCCATATGACTGTTTGATTCACAATGATCAAGACTAGTCCATTTCAGCTCACTGATGCCTAGAATATTGATCTTTATATGCACCATTTCATTTTTGAGAGCATCCAGTTTTCCAAGACTCGTCTTCTGTACACGATGTTTGTAGTTCACGCTTCTCATTTCCAGTCATGCCACAGCAGCAAACGAAGGTCCTGAACACTTGGCTCCATCCATGCTGTGTTAGTCTGGGTTGACGAGAAATGAATCCAGAGACACTCATGTGTGTAAGAGAGAGCTTTATATGCAAGAGTAATTATAAATTAAGAAAACATCCCAGCCCAGTTCAGATCAAGTCCATAAGTTCAGTATTATCCCTTAAGTCAGATATTAGTCCATATGTACAATACTAGTCCATAAATTCTTCTACAGACTCCCACAGAACATGCAATGATGCCAAAAGCAGGAAGATCACAGGTCAGTGGGTGAAAAGTCTTGTGGAAGCATCTCAGCGCTGGCACAGCTCTCCACGTGGCTCCTCCAGCTCCAGGGTTCTGGCTGCCATGTGGCTTGTCAACAGAATGTGAAGCTTCAAGAGTGTGTCCCACCTGCATGGAGGATGACCAGAGTCCCCAGAATCCCCAGGAGAAGGCCATGCCCACACAGAGCCACCATTGATCATGACCTGATTGACAGGCTAGACTTCACCCCTTCGCTCAAGTTGACAGAAGATTATGTAACTGCCACACACCCATTAAGGTTGACTACTTTAAGCAAGCAGTCCTTCCCGGGTCATATTTTGAGTGCCTTCTAATCTGATTGGCCCATCTTCTGGCTCCTCACTCAGGGTTTCATAAGGTTCCCAGTGGCTGATTTTTCAGAAGTTGCTGTCTCTTCCTTATTCCTAGTCTGTCTTGGTCTGGAAGCTCTGCTGAAACCTGCCCACCATGGGGTGACGCTGCAGATATTACAAATACTGACATGACATAGCCCCCAGCCATACATAAGCCACCATAATATGACAAATTGATAGATGATCAGTGAGATCCTCCCCTGGAGCTCCATAAAGGAATGCAGCCCTGCCTGTGCCTTGATTTCAACCCTATGAGACCCATTCAAGCTGTTTTGCCCCCAGAACAATGAGGTAACACATTTTTCTATGTAAGCCGCACAGTCTGTAGGATTTGTTGCAGCAGCAGCAGGACAGGAGCAGAGTCCCAGGGCGTTTGGAGTTGGTTGGCCCCTGCCACTGTGGGAACTGGCTCACCATGTAATGCTTACGGATTGTCCGGGGGGAGGAGAGCGCGCTTAGCCCTTGACAGAAGATGAGTCACCACAGTGCTCCTAATCAAGAATTCCTCATGCCTTTGTTTTACTCACTTTGCAGATGAAGAAAATGAAGCCCAAAGAGGTTAAGTAATTTGTTCAGAGTCGCTCATGAACTCAGGCTGGCCTAGTAGCTAGGCACCATCTGGCTTCTCCACCATACGTTGCTATAGCAACCATGTTGTGGTTGTTAAGTGTCATTGAGTCAGTTCTCACCCATAGCAACCTTAAGCACAGGAGAATGAAACACTGCCGGTCCCTGTGCCATCCTCACAATTGTGTTCGTGCTTGAGTCCATTTCTGCCACCATGTGAGCCCATCTCCTTGAGGGCCTTCCTCTCTCTTTACCAAACATCATGTCCTTCTCCAGCACCTATATCTTTAGTGAGCTCTTCAGAAGGGTGAGCATCAAGCAGGGCCGTGTCATATGAAATAATTGTTCATAGCTTGGAGCTAGAATTAAGTATGAGCTTAAAATAAATTCATATAGGTATGGTTTATGTCTGTCTCTGGTTCACTTTAAAGACATCATCATCATTTTATGATAGAGAACATTATAAATCATCCCCCTGGGGCCTAAGGAAATTCAAGTGATAATGTCGTCTGGTAGACCTGGTTCTGCCTATGTGAATGAATGTTATTGAAAATGTTACCCAATCCTCAAGGACTCCCTCAATGCAGGAACATTTTGTTCTATTAAACTGCCATTCCATGATGTTCACCTTCCCGACACAATCGCTGAAGACAAATGGGTGCATAAGCAAATGTGGTGAAGAAAGCTGATGGTGTCTGGCTATCAATAGATATAGCGTCTGGGGTCTTAAAGACTTGAAGATAAACACACGGCCATCTAGCTCAGAAAGCAACAAAGCCCACATGGAAGAAGCACACCAACCTGTGTGATCACGAGGTGTCGGTAGGATCAGGTATCAGGCACCAAAGAACAAAAAATCATATCATTGAGAATGAGGGAGAGTGTGGAGTGGGGACCCAAAGCCTATCTGTAGGCAACTACACATCCCCTTACAGAAGGGTCACGGTGAGGAGATGAGCCAGTCAAGGTGCAGTGTAGCAATGATGAAACATATAACTTTCCTATAGTTCTTAAAGGCATCCTCCCCCAACCCCCACTATCATGATCCAAATTCTACCTTACAAATCTGGCTAGACCAGAGTATGTACACTGGTACAGACAGGAACTGGAAATACAGGGAATCCAGGACAGATGATCCCTTCAGGACCAGTGGTGAGAGTAGTGATCACAGGAGGGTGGAGGGAAGGTGAGGTAGAAAGGGGGAACTGATTACAAGGATCTACATATAGTCTCCTTCCTGGGAGACAGACAACAGAAAAGTGGGTGAAGGGAGACATCGGGCAGCGTAAGACATGACAAAATAGTAATAATTTATAAATTATCAAGGACTCATGAGGGAGGGGTGGTGCAGGGAAGAGAAAAATGAGGAGCTAATACCAAGGGCTCAAGTAGAAAGCAAGTGTTTTGAGAATGATGATGGCAACAAATGTACAAATGTGCTTGACACAATGGATGGATGGATGAATTATAAGAGTTGTACAAGCCCCCAATAAAATGATTGTTTAAGTGTTACCCTATCAACAACCCCCCCACTGTTTGTGTAAATAGTATCCAATCACTTGAGTTTAATCTGTACAAATCAACAGGTATAATTTCCTTTTCTCAAACGTGTTCTATCCCATTGACTAAATTAATGTCTCTATAGGATTTTCAAAGGCTGAGATCACCAGGCCTTTCTTCAAAGGCACCTTTGGATGGTATGGAATCTCCAGCCTTTGGATTAGCAGCCAAGATTAGCATTAACTTTATACCTCCCAGAGATTCTATTAATCTCCTTGGTCTCGGGTTTATACTTCTGGTATTACTTTTGCACAAACGACTGAGAGACCCATGTGCCTCTCTGTATCCCTTTCTCTCTTACTTGAGGGGCATGTTACTTTTTCTCTTGACCGGAGATTCCAAAGGAACTTGGCATGCTCAGAGGTGTCACGTTGGGCTCGGTTTCCTGCATCACGCAGACGGGGCCCTGCATACAGAGCCTACCTCTCCCCGACACCCTCACACTTTGGGTGAGAAGAAAATGAACTCAGTATCATGAACCTTGCACCCCACAGTTCTCAGCTGCCTGGGCTGAGCCCCTGCCAGGGGTTGTGCTGGCTCCTCAGCCTGCGGTGGCCTCCTTCCTGACATACAGCTCAGATGCCACATGTAAGGGGCCTCTGTCTCTTTCAGCTTGATAACATCCCCTAAATTCCTAGGGGACAAATGGAGAAACTGAAGCTTGGAGGGCTTTTTTTTTTTAACCATTTACTCAGTCACATGTTGATTCAGCACAGAGTCTGGCCACCCCACTCCTAATCCTTTGTGACACGTGGGGTGCAGGCACTGATAGAGATCAGTTTACTGAGAAGAGGGGTGGAACCCAGCTGAGCCGCAGTGTGGCAATGTCCATGTCCCCAGGGACACGGTGGGAAGGAGCCAGCAGCTCTGCCCAAACCTAAGGTTGGCTGGTCTCTTGGCTCATTTGCTCAGGTATGGCTTCCATTCTCCACCATGAGCATGAATTGATGCCTCTTCTAGACAGTAACCTGGCCCGGGAGGGGGAAGTCATTTAGAGGTGGCACCATAAACAGGGCAGGCCGGCTGCCTGCTGAATGGGCTCCAGCTCAGCCCTCCAGGGAGGCAGGCAGCGGGTGGGACCCTCTTTCGGGGTTTCCTCCAGCCCCGGGATGCTGTGGGACATGGGCAGGCTTTCCTAGTTCATGGCACCTCTAGTTTAAAGCCAATTTGCTGCTAATCCAAAACACAGGCCCAACACAACTCACTGTTACTCATACACACACATACACACAAAACAGTGAATTGTATCAAATCACCTCACTTTGTCCCGCATCCCGGCAGCCTTTCTAAATCTGCCTACCTAATTAGCTTCTCCTTCTAACCCAAAATATGATTAAATCTGTATTAAAAATATCTGTGCAGAGTAGGATCAGACACACCTGAGCATTCTCTAAATTTAGCAAAGGACAATAGGCTCTGGGTTACTTTAATTGGGTTCGAGATTGCTGCAGGAATACATTTTAATTTGGATTTCCAGCGTCTCTCTCTCTCTCTCTCCTTTCTTTAAATTGCGTAGCCAGAGGAAGGGGGAGCATTATGGGGCCCGTTCATAACTGCCATCCCTCCGACTTCTCTCATTGCTGAATGAACAATGCATGTCTGATGGAGGAGGGGACAGCGGGAACAAGGGTGTTGTCTGCCACTAGGCTCTGCCGCTCCTGCTCCTGTGAAAGGTAGCAAGGTGCAGGCAGGATGGGCTGGCACTGCGGAGCAGAGGCAAGTTGGGAGTCCTGCACCATCCTCAGTGCCCCCCTTTCCTTGGGAACCCACCCCCCAACCCCAGTAGTTCTCTCTGCTTCCTAGTGCCTGTGGAATGAGGGGCTTTGGGTCACAGTAGTGAAGCGGCGGTGTTGTTAGGTTGAGCACTGAGGAGAGTGCCAAATCCAATAAATAGGAGGTGTGTCTGTCAGGAAGCAGTGCCACTCAACCACTGTCAATGACGGCCCCCACAGGAGGTGTCAAGGCAGCCTCCTCACAACAGTGACCCCCCCCTTCCTTGGACCTATCACCTTCTGATGTGGAGGAAGGCCAGGGACTGGCAGCCTGGCGGCAGTGGGGGTGGAACCCGCCCTCACCAGCCTCACTGCCCCGGCAGAAGGTGGGCAGGGCTGGGGGCTCACTCCTTGCTGGGAAGATGCAGGGTTCCCCTCGGGGTTGTCCGCTCCCTGCTGGAATTCTTACACCAGGTGCTCGCAACTGATTTCCAATTTGCAAAGCAAAACAAATTTGCATTAATCGGAACCATCCCCAGGAAAGACGGTGAGATTTTTCATGCAGCTGCCGGAGCCACACGGGTTCCAAGTTGGCAGGGGGCTCTATCAACCTTGATGCCATCACGGGGCTTGTTCTCTCTCCGTGGGAGCAGCGGCATCTGGGGCCGCTGGGCCGCTGGAGTGCCTCTCCTGGTCCCTGCTCCATGGCTGCTTCCCTCACCTGGGGAGGCTGGAGGGGCCTAGGGGTTGGCTGCCACATCCATTAACCCCCCAGTGACTTGGCTTCTTCCGCTGGGGCTTTGGAGGGGGCTCCCCCTCCTACCCACGGAGTTCAGGCCACCGAGTGGGCTGTGGGCCGGGCTCAGCTCCTCTTTCCCAGCGATGGCCTCCTTCCTAGCTGCCTCCTGCGGCCTTCCAACTGTGCTCCCAGACTCTGAGCGCTCAGGGGAAACTCCTCCTGGGAAAGTAAAAGAAACTAGAGCAGTGGTTCTCAGCCTTCCTCAGGCCGCAACCCTTTCATACAGTCCCTCATGTAGTGGTGACCCCCAGCCATAACATTATTTTCATAACTGTCATTTTGCTACTCTTATGAATTGGGTGACCCCTGTGAAAGGGTGGTTCGGCCCCCAAAGGGGTTGCAACCCACAGGTGTGAACCGCTGAAATAAAGGAAAAAACTAGGAGGCAAAAGGCATTTGTAGAGGTTTAAATATAGGTATACACATATATATATTAATATAATGATAGGGATATAGGCCTATGTACATATATTTATGTTAAATCTCAAGGTAGCAGATGGACATTGGACCTCTACTGAAGTCCTCCCTCAACACAAGAGCACTTTGTTCTAATAACCTGGCATTCTGTGATGCTCACCTTCTCAACATAATCACTGAAGTCAAAATGAGTGCATAAGCAAATGTGGTGAAGAAAGCTGTTGGTGCCCGGCTATTAGAAGATATAGCATCTGGAGTTTTAAAGGCTTGAAGATAAATAAGTGGCCATCTAGCAGGGAAGCAATGAAGCACACATGGAAGAAGCACACCAGACCTGTGTGATCATGAGGTGTCGACAGGATCAAGTATCAGGCATCAGAAGACCCCAGACAATCACATAGCAAAGGAGGTGGGTCAGAGTGGAAACTCAAACCCATCTGTAGACAAGTAGACATCTCACAGAAGGGTCACAAGGAAGGGACGAACCAGCCAGAATGCAGTATTATAGATCTTCCATGCTTACTCCCTGGCCCCCACCCCACTATCATGACCCCAGTTCTACCTTACAAATCCTGCTAGACCAGAGCATGTACACTGGTACATGGAATCCAGGACAGATAAACCACTCAGGAACAGCAATAGAAATAGCGATACCATGAGGGTAGGGGGAAGGTGGGGGGAGAAGGGGAAGAAAGGGAGAACCAACATTAATGATCGACATATAACAACCCCTCCAAGGGGGATGAACAACAGGAACATGGGTGAAGGGACACATCAGATGGTGTAAGATATGAAAATAATAATTTATCAAGGAGTCACAAGGGTGGGGGGGGTACAGAAAGGAGGGAGGAAAAGAGGAGCTGAAACCAAGGGCTCAAGTAGAAAGAAGATGTTTTGAAAACAATGATAGCAACATTTGTACAAATGTGCTTAATACACTTGATGTATGGATTATTATAAAAGCCATAAGAGCTTGCAATAAAAAGATTTATTAATTTTAAAGAAAGAAAGAGAAACTCCTCCTAATCTCAACTCCAGCCAATGGGCATCAGCATGATGAATGGTCCCCCAGACCATGGGCCAGGGACTTCTGTGGCTGCAGAGAGTGGACTCAACTCCTGGCCACGTCCTGTCCTGGGGGGATTCCGTGTGCTAGAGGGGAGACCTGGGCCCTGCCCACGTGCATGATTCTCATGCGGCAGCCAGGAGCGAAGCCCGGAGATCCTGGGGCCCAGGACGAGCCTGTGCAGCTGAGGGCCTGCGGCGTTGCAAGTCCCTGAGTTTCTTGCCCCAGCCGCCATTCCTCTCTCCCGGTGCCCTTCACTCATTCCTTGACCACGCATGTCGAGCCAGCTCCCGGGCGACAGGCTCTGCACAAGTCCTCCGGGGATAAAGCCGAGAGCAAAACCGACTCCAACCCCTGCCCTCGCGTACCTTGTATCCCCCAGGTAAACATAACGTGGAGACCAGGAGCAGAAAAACTCAATAAAATAGAAGATCTGCTGACAAGTTGATCCTGACTCACTCCAGCAAGGCTCTCGAGGGCCCACTTTTCAGAAGTCCGTTGTCGCCTGGCCTTTCTTTAGAGCCACCTCTGCATGGACTTGAAGCTCCAGCCATCAGGCAGCAGCGGAGAGCATTGTACCCCCACGGACTCCAACCTAGAGACAGAAAAGCAACGGAAGCCGTGAGGGCAGTGGTGGTACATGGTGTGAAGGAGGTTGCCGGCAGGGAGGCACCATGTGGCAGTGTTTCCAGAGGGGACAGGGAAGATCTGAGGGGTGAGCAGAGGTCCGAAAGAGGCGAGGGAGCAGGGAGTGCGGGGAGGAACAGCCAGCAGGGCAGACGCACAAGTAGGAGCAGGCCCGAAGGGCTGGGGACAGTTCAGGGGGCTGGTGGGCTGGATGGGGAGGAAATGTGGGCAGGAGAGGAAGAGGGCTAGGTTGGCCTTGGCCTGGAGGCTATGGTCTGGCCATGCCCTGCTGTGCCAGTGCTGACACTGAGTTCACGTGATAAACTCTCGCTCCCTTCTCGGAGGGATATCGTTTATATCTGCATCTGCCATCCAGCCCTGTGTCCTGCAGAGTCGGGCTCACGGGATGAAAAGAAGAAAGTAGCAGGGAAGAGAAGAAACGAAAGAGAGGTGTAAGCATAAGCACTATCGTTCGCCTTTCATCCTGAGAAGCTCACCCTGGGGGTCTCTCCCTCTGCCCACGGGGGAAGTCGTGGCCCCACTACTTCAGGCCAGTCAGCTACATGGAAGGGCACTGTCAACCACCACCATTGCCCTGCTCTCAGGAATCAGTGGCTCAGAGTCCAAAGAGGGAGGCATGCCAAATTCCTTTCCCATGGCTGCAGTGGCCACCGGGGCAGCTTAAGACAACAGAAATGCAGTCTCTCACCATTCCGGAGGCTGGAAGGCCAACATCGGAAGGGCCGCCCATATGTACCATAGGTACCCCTTTGGAGACTCCAGGAGCATCCTGCCCTCAGCCTCACTTCTGCTGCTTCCTCCCATCCTTGACATCCCTTGGCTCTGCCTTTGTCATCACATGGCTCTCTCTCTCTCTCTCTCTCTCTCTCTCTCTCTCTCTCTCTCTCTCTCTCTCTCTTTCCTCTTTTCAGAAGGAGACCAGTCCTATTGGATTAGGGTCTTATCATGGTGATATAATTTCATGGGCATGAGTTACCAGTTTGTGAACAAGTCATGGGCACGGGCACCAGGTGGTTTCGATGTCAGATATTTTAAGGCACTGGGGGTCACGCCTTGTAACTCCTGTCCATTGAGGATTCCCAAACTGGATGATGAATTCAGTGTTGCTCTCCCTGTGAGCGGGAACACCAGAGTCTCCCCGTGAGGCCTCGGAGTAAGAACTTGCCTGCTTACCTCCTCGGGCCGTGGCTCCCCGAGCTGGCAGAGGCTGTGTTAGATCACTGTGATCTTGGAGGAAGGGGGAGTTGGGACAGTGCTGGCACAGAAGGGGCAGGGCCCTGTCCCCATGCCTGGCCTCCAAGATCAGAAAGCCCAAGAGTGAAGACGTGCCTGCTCAGGATGGCAGCCACTCCCCGCTCTAGCTGAAATGCCAATGTCTTGCTTTTCTTCTCCAGGGCCAGGCGAGCTTCAGAAGAAATGTCCTGGTCTTTGGCACCCAGGTCTGGTACCCAGAAGCAGAGAGTCTACTGGGGGCATCCCAGAAACAGGACTAAGGATCTGGACTGGTCTCTGAAGTGTCCAAATTGTTGGCTTTCCTCAAAGCTTTGGATCAGGGAGGAAGTCACTTTTGAAGCTACTTTGAATTTGGGGGCTCAGAATACTTGGGTCCTAACTTTTGGCATAGGGGGTTAGCTAGTTGGTATGGGGGGTTAGCTGGTTGGCATAGGGGGAAAAACAAAAAAACATGTAAGACAAACCTGGCAAGCCATCAGTTTGATCTCCACATAAAAAGGATGGTGCTATGAAGGGAGCCTGAGAGAGTGGGCTTTGGGCGTGTCTGATCTGTGTCTATGTCCTGACATCACTGGCTCTGTGACTCAGGGCAAGTCACTCAACCTCTCTTGGCCTCAGAGTTGTAAGTTGAGAGGTGGTGAGACAATAATAGTCCCCAGGTCACCTGAGATATGGTGAGACTGTTCCCCTTTGGAGAAAACAGGCAGAACATATTTAGTATACTGGCTGGCCTGTGGTAAATACTGAATAAACACTAACTGTTCTTATGGTTTATGGTCTTTCGAGAAAAGCAAATAGATGGAATGAAAAGTAGCTGCATGTTTAGAAAGGAGCGGACTGAAGCGGAAGGAAGCGGCCAGGCATTTTCCAAAGGGACGGCTTTCCTAAAGCAGGCCGCTGTTCTGAATTGGAGCGCACTGCTGCTCCAGCCCCGGCGATGGCCCGGCAGTGAGGCACAGGGCCCGCCTGTGTCCACCTCCAGGGATTAGCTGGGACCCAGACCCACATTGTGCCCCTGCAGCTCCCTCTGAGAGCTGTGGAGGGGAAGCCCAATGTCATGAGGGCTACGGTCTTGCCAAGGTCTGCCCTGCTGGCTTGGCAAGCCTAGACAAGCTGCTTCTCCATTCCAACCTGCATTCTGCTCTGAAGGAGGCAAGAGTGTTGGATGCCCTTCCAGGGTCCCCCAGGGCTCACCTCGTACCCTTCCAGGTGGTGATGGGCCAGGCCTTAGACTCAGGCATACCTTGTTTGGAACCCCAGATAGGCTAGTTCCCAGCTATGTGACCTTGAATGAATGATATCCTTAACTTCTGTGCCTCACTGGTGTCGCCTTTAATAATAGGATGGCCATGAAGTTTAAATGACATAATGGGTATAAAGTACTTAACAGTGCTTGGTACATAGGAATTACTCAATAAATTGCACCTATTGCTGCTGCTGCTGTTCCCATTGCTCTCGTCACTGTTCCAATGCACCGTCACAGAGCAGCAGGACCCACCCGGGCGCTGCCCTCGCCCGCACCCCTGGTTTGGCTTAGGGAGCTGTTATGCTGTGTGAACTACAAATGGTAGGGATTCATCACACAAGAACCATTCAGTATTGAAGTTAAATAAAATTTGCTGCAAAGTTACCCTAATACATTCTTAATGGTATGTATAATTGTTTCAGAGATGCACAATAATTAGGCATAAATGGTAAGCTAGGCATGCAAATGAAAATAATTAGTATATATAATAATTAGGCAAAGGGGCTTTCTGTTATCAGCTTGGAGGAAGGAGGAGACTGCAGCTAAGGCAGAGGGCGGTGGATGGCTGTGCCCCACGCAGCGTTCCTGGAAAGCCGTCCTGTACCCACGCTTGGAAAGCTGAACCTTCCCCAAGTCGCTTCAGGGCCAGACCCCATCAGCCCTCCTGCCCCAGGCCCAAAGCTCTCACTGAAGTTGAGTGGCCTCTGAATCAGAGTGGCCTATCGGGCAGAGTCGAGCCCTGTGGGCCTCCGAGACTGTAAATCCAGGTGGGAGTAGAAAGCCTCGGTATTTTACTGCAGGGGCTGGTGGCTTTCAATCTTGGACCTGGTGGTTAGCGACCCAGTGTGTAACGCACCTCTGGCCTGGGAAACGCCAGACTGTGACAAGACAAGGAAGAAGCTTGCTAACTGTCCTGGAAACCTTCAGGATGCCAACTGTGAAAAGGGACTCCTGGATCTGTCAGGTGGACCAGTGCATAACAGAAGGCATTCGTTCGACATCCTGTCAGTTGAAGGAATTAGGAATCTGTAAGGCCCTCGACACTTATATGTTGATTGAAAAAAAAAGAAAGGAAGAATGAGTGGCTAAAAGTCCTTGGGGGGAGGCTTCTGTAAGTCTTTCCATCCATCTCTGACGGATGGATGATGGATGATGGATGGATGGATCGGTGGGTGGATGGATGGAAAAATGAAACACCTTGGGATGAGGCCTTTGTCATTGAGAAGCAATGGGAGGGTTAGGGAGTTTAAGGGTGAACGGAGAGGGAGCTAGGAGCGGAGCTTCAGTCAACCATTGGGAGATATTAAAAAAGCATTAAGGAGCTAGGTTCCGGAACAAGACTGCGTAGACTGACTTCCATCCCCATGTGATGAGCTGTTATGTGCCTCAATTTCCTCCCCAGAAAATTGGAAACAATTGGACTGTGGTGTGAGGTAAATGAGTTAATATAGTTCATGCATGCAAAGTGCTCCGTAGTAAAGAGCAATGTGGATAGCCAAATGCTGAATAAAGGTTAGCCGTGATGGCGTAAACACCCAGTGGCTTGTAAAGCCTAACCACCTTGCTTGTCTGCAGGGTAGCAGCAGGGAGATGTGCAGATGGAAGGGAGTGGCCGGAGGCCGTTCTGGCTCTCAACGCTCCAGGCTGAGAGGCAGGCTAGGGCGCTTAAAAGGAACACGGATGGGAGAGCTTCCAGGCGCTAGACTCTTCACTCTGAGGTTCCTGGGGAGTTTTTGTGCCTGCCACTCACCATTCATGATTTCCTTCATCCAACACACGTTTGTATTAACTAAGACCTTGTGTGGCAGGTCCTTTTTCTAGGAGCTAAGGATACAGCAGGGAATGATCGGAAGGTCCCTGCCCTCTTGGAGTGATGGGAGAGGTGGTTACTAAGCAAGGAGCTGGGGGAAGGAAAACACAGAGGACAAATAAAGAGCCTAGGCAGGGATAGGCAACCCACACTGGACCCAAACGTGAAAGGCCATAGCCTTTATACATCTGCATTTGTGTAAATGTGTAAAGACATATCTCCTTGATGGATAACAGTGCCAGGAATGGGCACGCCCAGTCCGTGGAGTATGTTGATCCCTTCAGGGGCATGAGCAAGTTGGATGATGACAAAGGAAGGTAGAAGAACTGATGCATTCCAACTGTGGTGTTGCTGACGAATATTGACTCTCTTGTGGACGGCCAAAAGAAAAATGATAAATCCATTTTTGAAGAAATAAAAACCAGAATTTCTCAGAAGAGAGGCTGGGGAAACATTGACTCACTCGCTTTGGGAACGTCCTCAGGAAAGAGCAGTCACTAGAAAAGGGCCTGGTGTTCAAACAAAGCGAGGGTCAGCCCAAAGTGAGGAAACCCACAACAGCCACAACAGTGAGTTCAAAGATGCCGGTGACCATGACCACCACTCATCGGTCAGTGGGTTTTGCTGCAGCGTCTTCTGGGTTACTGTGACATTACAAGCAGTGCAACGGGATCTCAAACACCAACTCCGCCTCCAGGGTGGACGGGTTTCAACAAAACTTTCAGACTAAGACTAGGACGAAGGAGGAGGTGGTCCACTTTTGAAAATTCAGTCTCTGAAACCTTATGAATACTGTCCAATGTAGATGAACCCCTGAAGTTGGAAGGCACTCAAGACATGACAAGAGGAGGACTGTTGACTCCAAGAACAGTCTACCTGCATGGAAGGTGGAGGGCCTTCATTGACTGATGTGGCATGATTCAAAACGAGAAGAACTAGCTGTAGACATCTAGTAATAATGGGAATGGGGAATGCACAAAGTCTGAACCTAGGAAAATTGGAAGTACTCAAAAATTAAATGGAGAGATCACTTAGATAGATATCAACAGATATCTTAGACTTTCGTGAGCTGAAATGGACTGGTATTGGCCATTTGGAATTGAATCACGTGGTCAACCATGCTTGAATGACCATTGGATGGTAGTAGCATCATATTTACTTCTAAAGAGAACACTTGCAAGATCTCTCCTGAAGGAAAGTGCTGTCGGTGATAGAATAAGGTCTATGTGTGCACAAGAAAGACCAGCTAACACAGCTGTTACTCAACTTTACACACCAAACACTCAAGCCAAAGATGAAGAAACTGAAGGTTTTCATCAGCTTCTGCAGTTTTATGTTGATGAAACATGATGCCCTGATAATTATTGGTGATTGAGAAGGAAAGTTGGAAGCAAAGAGAAGATCTGTAATTGGAAAAGATGGCCTTAGTGATAGAAACTATGTCAGAGGTCATGTGATACAATGTTGTAAGACCAGCAATTTTTTCATTAAAAATACTTCTGTACAACACATTAACAGGGATTATATATCTAACCATGTGAGATGCATCACACAGGATTCAAATCAATTACATTTATAGAAAGAGACCGTCAAGAAGCATAATACCACCACTCAGAGGAAGGCCAAGAGGCCAACTTCAGAACAGACTGTCAGTTGCTCAGATACAAGCTCAAGTTAAAGCCAGAGAAAGATCAAAACAAGTTCACAGAAGCTAAAACACAATCTTGAGAATGCCCCACCTGAACGTAAAGACCATCTCAAGAACAGCTTTGACACACTGAACACTGATGACTGCAAGCCAGACACGTCTGGGGATGATACCAAAGGCATCACGCATAAAGAGAGCCAAAGGTCATTAAAGGGGCATGAAGAAAAAATAGCTAAAATTGATGTTAGAAGATAGTCTGCAGCGTGCTTTTTAATATAAAAGAAGAACTGAGCAGAAAATGTCCGTGGGAAACGTGAGAAGATAAAGTAGTGAACGCATTATAATGAAAACGAAAGACAAGGAATCGGGAAATCAAAAAGGAAGCACACACTTTACATTTCCCCAGCTGAAAGGACTGAGGGAAAATTCAAGCCTCCGGCTGCAATAGTAAAGGATGCACAGGGCAAAATACCGAATCGATGCGGGAAGCATCGACGGAAGATGGATGAAATGCCGAGTCACTGTATCAATAAGAATCGATTGGTATTCAACCGTTTCAGAAGGTTGCATTTGATCGAGAGCTGACGGTATTGAAGGAAGATGTCCAAGATACACTGAAAACACTGGCAAAAAACAGGCCACAGGAATTGACAGAAAACGATACGTGTTCACCACATGGATGCAATGCAGGAAGTGCTCATTCGTCTATGCCAAGAAATTAGGAAGCAGCTGCTACCTGGCCAATGGACTGGAAAATATCCTTATTTGGACCCATGTCAAAGGATGGTGGGACAACAGAATAAAGAAATTCTTGAATAATATCCTTAACATCACTCACAAGAAAGATTTTGTTGGCGATCATTCCAGAAAGAGTGCAGTGGTGCCTTAACAAACAACTGCCAGAAATCTAAGCCAGATGCCGAGGAGGGTGTGATGTCATTGCTGAGCTCAGATAGCACCTGACTGACAGCAGAGAACCGAACGTTTGCCTGTGTTTCATTGACTGTACAAAGCAATAAACTCCATGGCGCGTAGCAAACTATGGATAACTTTTCAAAGAATGGGAATTCCAGAGTACCTCACTGTGCTCATGGGTGACCTGTGCATGGACCAAGAGTAAAGCAAAGGGGTACTTTGTGATTTAAAATCAGGAAAGGTGTGTGAATCACGCGGGTTTAGCCCATCTCTATGCCGAGCAAATAACCCAAGAGGATGGACTGTAGGAACAAGAACATGCCGTTATGCAGCAGCCTGCAGAGTGCAGATGACACACCATGCTTGCTTAAAGTGAAGAGGACTTGAAATACTTGCTGATGGAGATTCAAAACTAGAGCCTTCGGTATGAATTACACCTCCATATGGGGATGGGGTGGATCTTCTCAACTGGACCAATAGCAACCTCAGGACAAAAGACCGAAGTTGTCAGGGACTTCAGTTACTTGGATCCAAAAGCAAGGCCCATGGAACAGCAATCTAGAATTCAAAGGGGAAATGTATAGAAGAGCTCTTTAAACTGTTATCAAGGTAGATGTCACTCGGGGGACTAAGGCACATCTGACCCAAGCCCTGTTTTTGTTCAATCCCTTAATAATGCATGTGGAAGCTGGACAAGGAATCAGAAACCCCAAAGACAACTTGATGCGTTTGAATCAAGAGGTTGGTGAAGGAGAAGAAGGACAGTAGGGACTGCTGGAAGAGTGACCAAAGATGTCCTTGGAAAGCGTAGCCAGGAAGCCCTTTAGAAATCAGGATGTGACTTCTTCCCAAATACTTTGGACATGTTATCAGCAGGGACCAGTTCCTGGAGGACACCACGCTTAGTCAAGGGTGGATCCAAAAGGGAGGCATGCTCAGTGAGGTCATCGACGATGTGGCCGCAATGGTGGCCTTACGCATAGCCATGATTCTGAGGAGGGTGCAGAGCCAGGCAGGGTTTCTGTTGACATGTGCTTTGATGAGTCATTACCGATTGGACAGCACCTGACATCATCAGCAGTGATCATGAAGGTGGCACAGGACCAGGCAACCTTGTGCTTCTGTTCTTCCTAAGACGTCCACCAGTTGAAGCTGACTCAGTGGTAACTAACAACAACGTGAACACACTTCCTTGGGGGCTTGGCTGGGATGGAGTCTTAAATCCCAGGCCACTTAGAAGCAGCCTTCTCCCTGCTGCCCAGCGGAACAGCTTAGAGAATGCATTAGATCACGCCATTATTTTACAGATGTGGAATTGGAGCTGTGGGGTGAGCCACACAAGGTCACACTGTTAGTCTTCAATTACATCTTGGCCTGATACCCCATGGAAGGCAAAAAACCAAAAACCCCACATTTGTGAAATGATCATTGCTAATGTTTTTGGAGTATTTATCAGTGAAGGGCCCCGTGCTTGGCACATTCTTTTTATCTCATTTAACACAGGTGTTCTTATCCCATTTTACAGGTGAGGAAACTGGCCCAGAGTTAAATGACCTTCCCAAGGTTACCTAGTTAGAAGCCAGGTCTTCCTGTGACTCTAGCGCCCGCCCTGTTGATCCCTAAAAAGAACCTGGCGATGCCTCCCAAGTCAATGAGGACTTGGGGTCAGTCTGGTGCCGTGGTTGAGAGTCAGACTCCAGCTGCGTGACCTTGTGCAAGTCCCTCATAGACAACAAGAAGAGTAAGAGTAATTCTACATGGAGTTAGAGGCCATGGTGGTTGGGTGGTGGGATTCTCACCTTCCATGTGAGACCTGGATTTCATCTCCAGCCAGTGCACCTTAAACACAGCTGCTTCCCCCTGCCAGGAGAGGCTCGGTGTCTCTCTCTGGTGCTGAGCAGATTTCAATGATGCTTCCAGACCAAGATGGACTAGGAAGAAAGGTCTGGCAATAAATATACCATACTTTTAAAAATTAGCCCGTAAAAACCTTATGGATCAAAATGATCTGTAACTTCTCAAGGAGTCCTGGTGGCATCAGGGGCTCTGCATTAGGCTGCTCGCCACAGTCATTGGCGTCGCGAGGGGATGGTGCAGGGCCAGGCCGCATGTTGCTCTCTTGTGTGTGAGGTCGCTGTGAATCAGGCCAACTCAATGGAAACTAACGGCAGACATGCGGATTATTGTCGTGAGGCTGAAATGAGGTTGCCCGCGTACCGCCCTCAGCACAGTGCTTGGCACAGGGTGCGTACTCTGTGTGCCACCGATTATTATCCAGAAACGCAGTCACCACTGTCCAGTGCCACCGCCAGCTGACAGACAAGCAGCAAAGGCAGCAGACGGGGCCCATTACCAGACAGGGCTCTTCGACCCATTGTCAACTCCCCCTGTGGGCCCTCTTGCCTCTCCCTCTCCCCACAGAACATGACTCGGATTCCTCGCTCAAAGCATGCTGCCATGGAGGAAGAGATGACCTCATCCCCCAAGGAAACTTGTAAACACTGCCAGGGCAGTGTTTTTGTTCAGCATGTCTCATTGTATCTGCTGCGACAGTGGGCCCACCGTCCAGGGTGACTGAATGCAGACACAGGGGGAGAGGCTGTTGCCAAGGGAAGCCGAGGGAGGAAGAAGTGAGGTGGGCCAGCCGCTTCCCTACCCTGCTCAGCTCCCTGCCAGCAAGCTGACCACAGAGGCCAAGGGCACATCTGATGTCAGGTCTAAAGATTCAAGCAGGGCACTGAACAGATCACTGAGGTCCAAACAGTGCAGTCCTGGCCAAACTCGCTTGCTGGACGGATTCTGACCTGAGCAGGAAGGAGGTCATTGTGCCCCACTCAAAGATGGTGGTGGGCACAAGTTCAAAGCCTGATGGTTGGCCGCCATCTTTGAAGAGAGCACCACTCCTGTTCCCTACTCGGGTCAGAATCTATCACAAGAGATTTGGTTGCTATGCAACTCATACGCTGCCCGGGCTTCCATCGGCCACGACACAACCGTTCCACCCTGGTCGGGAGCCCTGGTTGCAAGCAGCATGACCTGGGACCGCGGGTTCCCTGTCCCCGTGGTCCTCACTGTGTGAGGACGCGGGCAAAGTCTAGTTCCCTCCCAGGTAGGAGACGATGGTCAGGCAGGACACGGAATTGTCCCCTTCAGGGTCAGAGCCCAAAGCAATATGTTTTCCTCTCCCGGGAAATTATAGAGAGTCAGGTGCAAGGGAGCCACTGCCTGGAGGGATGGCAGGTCGGGTTGTTAGTTCTCAGGTGCGTCGTGGCCTGAAATAGCCCAGTTCCGCCACCGCAGCCCCGACCCCCCTGCTCTCCCGCTCCTCTTCATCTGCGTCCACCCCAGGGTAACATGGCCCGGCGGACAGTCCCGTGTGCACAAGTGGCCGTGGGCTGCTCTCCTGGGGGGCTCTGGACAGCCGTGGAGCCTGTGAGTGGTCTCCTGTGCACATGCTGAGAACCACGGGAGAGCCGGCCCAGGACCCCAGGTGGGAACCAGGCATGCTCTGGGATGATGACCGGCAGCGCAGGCCTGGTGGAGCCCAGCGCTGCTTCTCCTAAGGGGAGTGTGCCGCAGGGCCCAGGGCCCCCAGAACCTTCCAAGTCCCTGCGGAGTGTCTTTGGGGCTCCATTACAGCACTTGGCACACAGATCCTCGCGGCAGGGGGCTCCACAGAGGGGGCTCCCTCACCTCCGTTTCTGCCGCCTCGCGCGGGGCCAGCCACACGAGGGGCCGTGGATGTGTGTGGCTTCCTAGCCCTCTGTGGTCAGAGCAGACACAGGCCATCTGCCTGCGGCCGCTCACAGACCAAAAACGCCTGCTTCGGGGAGGGCTGGTGGTCAGAATAAATACAGATGAACCCCAAGATGTTGACCCAGGTGCTAGCTGCCGGAGATTAGAATCCTGGAGATGGAAGTGAGAAGGTTGCTCACTTTCTCTCTCTCTCTCTCTCTCTCTCTCTCTCTCTCTCTCTCTCTCTCTCTCTCTCTCTCTCCTTCTATCTCCCTCCCTCCCTCTCTTTCCATGTTACTCCTCCCCCTCTGGCTCCCCCAGGTTGGATCCCTCTGCAAACTTACAGGTCAGCATATCGGTCCTGAGCCCAGGAGCGTTGGTGAGCTAGCTAGCTCCCTGACCCTTGTCAGAAAACCGGGGGAAGTCGTTTCAGGGCTGGTGGAGCACAGGGAGTGGGGTGGGGGGCACATCGCAGCTTCTCAGACATGGTTCTTTCTGGGGAATCTGGTGGCAAGGACTGTCCCCGGTGAGACAGCCCTTGATGTGCACTGTTTGCTCTGTGCTAGGCCTGTGTGAACCCAGGTCCGCTCTGACTAGCCCTGCCCCCTCCACGCTACTGCCCCTGAGGCCGAATCCTGGACAAAGGTCAGAGAGTTGGGAAGCATGACTGAGTTGTAGAGGGCTTAAAAAGAAATTTAGTTGACAAGTTCCCTCCAATTCACGTGGTGACCCATGCTTGTCAAAGTAGGACTGTTCTCCATAGGGTTTCCTGCTGCAAGGTTTTTTTTCTAAAGTAGATCACCAGGCCTTTCTTCCAAGGTCCCTCTGGATAGACTTGAACCTCCATCCTTTCCATCAACAGCCAACTGCAGTGACCATTTGCCATCACCCATAAGGGACCTCAGAGGCTGCGGTCCAATCCCTTTATTTTGCTGGTTGGGAAACAGAGCTAAGAGGCCAGGCAATTTGCCTGTGGTCACACAGCTGATGAGGACAGAGTCGGGAGAGAATCTCAATCCATAGTCCAGTGCTGGCTCAAAGCTGGCCAAGCAAGGCTTAAGGGTGTTGCCTGGTGCATCCCCAGACCAGGGCTTCTCGCTCACAGACGCCACACCCAATAGACATACTTCTATTTTGGATGCTTTATATCTACCCTCTCTCGAATCCTCCCAACTACATGCTACATAGGGACTGATGTGTGATGGCATCTCTGAGTGGTGCAAACAGGTAACATGCTTGACTGCTAACCAAAGGGTTGATGGCTCAAGTCTACCAAAAGATACTTGGGAAGAAAGTCTTGGTGATCTACATCTGGAACACCAGCCTCTGGAAACCCTGTGGCACACACTTCTGCTGAGGCTCGTGGTGTCCCCATGAGCTGGGATCAACTCCACAGAGACTGGTTTTTGTTTTTAATAGACACGTTAAACTAGAGGTTTGGCCTATAGATGAGGAAAAATGGTTCTGAGAGATTAAGTATCTTGCCTGAAGTTGCTAGCTGCGAGAAACAGAACTAAAATCTAGATCTGACCTGGGAATCCATCTAACAAGATTCCAGCCTGGGCGCTATGCCAGGTACTGTTCGGCCTAAATTAACTTAACCCTCCTAACAACCCATGACCTAGCGCTGTCTCTGGTAGTCTCCTGGGTTACTCGTTGGGCTGCTAACCACAAGGTCGGCAGTTTGAAACCACTAGTCTTCTCTCCCCAGGAGAAAGATGAGGCTTTCTACTCCCATAAGGATTTACAGCCTCCAAAAACCACCCTGAAAAAAAAAAAAGTCAGGGTTTGAATCTAGACTTTCAGACTGTAAATGACTTGACTTTTAAAAAATAAAATTAAAAGGTTTTTTGTGAATTGGATGAAGGTGTAGAAAGATGAGTTTTCCATTCAGCAGTTCATACATGTGTTTCATCTCATTCATTGCTGCCTCTTCTGTGTACCAACGCTTATCTCCTCCCTCTCTCCACTCCTGTGTCCATTCCTCCTTCTTTCTTAACCTTTCTGATCTTTGGCCTCGGGCCGCTGCTTCCCTGGTGATCTCAGGTGGGTGGTTTTTCAAAGGTGTGTGTATCTCCCCAGTGTTTTCGTTCAATCTTACAAAGCAGCTTGTTGTTTGGCTGAATGTTGGGGTGAGTTCATATCCAGACCTGAAGGGCGACTTAAAGGACTCTCACTCTTACAACATCATGCAGGATTCACGGTGTGGCTCAAAAGGCTAAGTGCTCAGTGACTCGCTGGAAGGTTGGCTGTTGGAAATTACTCAGGGGCCTCACGGAAGACAGGCCTGGTGTTCTGCTTCTAGAGGGTTACAGCCCTGAGAACACAGGGGAACAAGTCTACCCTGCACACCTGGGTCTGTCATGAGTTGAAGTCAACGCAATGGCAGCTAACACTTGGTATGTGCTTGTCGAGTGAATGACTACAAGTACAGCGGTGCTTGCGAGTCGAACTGAGCATGCTTTCAGCACACAGTGGGCGTGTGGGACAGAATACCAACCCCTACCCCCTCACACCCCCCACCACCACACCACCACCAATCACCTCTCCCTGGACACAAATTGTAAACCACTTAGCTGGGTTGGACTGGCTGGAATCTCAATTTTCCTCTGAGTTGGAGGCAGAGACTCAAGGCAGTTCCTCTGACTGCCTCCCTCCATTCCTCCTGCCAGCACACAGCCCTTCTGAATTAAAGACGTTGCCGGGGGCCATGGGTTCGGAAATGGCTTCACTTCTTTCGTGTTCATCTTGGACAAATTAAGGCTGCCCAGAAGCACTCTCGGCTTCAAGGCAACAAATAGGCAGAGACAGAAACACGTAGAGGGTGAGTTTTTCAGCGGTCTTGAGAAGAGAACCCCCGTGGCTGTTAGAGTGGCCTTCAATGCCTGTCCTTTGTATAATCACTGCTCACCCACTAGCCCTCCCGGTTCTTGCCGCCCTGTCACGCCGCACAGTGAGGCGTCCACACTCTCGCCCCGGGAGCTGAGAGTTCAGGTTCACACGGTTGATCTTCCTAATAGCTCTGGGAGGGCCAGGCCACGGTGCCTCATGCAAGGATTCTCGCCACCGGAGGAAGAGGCAACTATGAAAACAGGCCAGGAGCCACCCTGTCCGGTGTGAAGCCTGGCAGGAGACAGTATGTCTCCAGCATCCTGTCAGAGCGGAACAGCACTGGAGGGGCAGTCGGGAGACTCGTACTCGGAGCTTTTGCACTCTGTCAGCTGGGCAAGTCACTCACCCTCGCTGAACCTCCAGCAGAAGAGAAAACTTCGACTCTGTGCCGTCGAGTCAATGTTCACTCGATGGCTACCCTATAGGACAAGGTGGAACTACCCCTGTGAGTTCTCAAGATGGTAACTCGTCCCCGGGGTAGAAAGCTCCGTCTTTCTCCCGAGGAGCTGCTGGTGGTTTCCAATTGCCAACCTTGCGGATCCCAGCCCAATGTGTAACCACTATGCCACCCGGTGCCCAGGAAAAGCGAAGTTGGATCAGAATGATTTCTGAGCCAGGATGAGTGGTGGCAAACACCCGAAGCTACTGCCATCAGGTCCATTTGAGCTCACAGTGACCCGGCAGGATCGATTAGAAACCCCCCTTTGTGTTTCTGAGACTGGGCACACAACCGCATCTTTCTCCCGCGAACTGACTGGTAGGTTTGAAAATCTGACCTTGCCCTTAGCAGCCCAACATGTAGCCCACTCTGCCATCGGGCTCCGTGAGTAGTCATTGTTAGGTACCGGTGAGTTGGTACCCATGCATAGTGACCCTGTGTACAAGGGAACGAAACACTGCCTCGTCGCCCTACACCATCCTCACAATTGTTATGCTTGAGGCCATTGGTGCTGCCGAGGTGTCGGTCCATTTCCTTGAGAGTCATCCCCATTGTCACCGCTCCTCCACGTTGTCAACTGTGACCAGCCAGGGGGGTCTCCCCTCATAACATAGCCAAAGTATGTGAGCCAAGGTGTCACCCTCCTCGTTTCCAGGAACATTTGACTTCTTCCCAGACAGATTTGTTTGTCCGTCTGGTAGTCCCAGGTACTCTCATTATTCTTTACCAGCACCATATTCCAAATGCATCAATTCATCTGTGATCTTTCTAATTCATCTCCAACTTGCACGTGCGTATGAGGCAATGGAAAAGACCATGGCTTGGGTCAGGCCAACCTTTGTCTTCAAAGTGATATGTTTTCTCTCCAACATGCTGACTGGTCTTGTGCAGCAGATGTTCCCAGTGCTATACATCATTTCATCTCTCGACTTCTGCTTCAATAAGCATTGATTGTGGATCCAAACAAGACAAAATCCTTGACAACCTCAATCTTTTCTCCATTCGTTATGATATTGTCCATCGATTCAGTTGTGAGATGTTTTTGTTTTCTTTACATTGAATTTTAATCCATTCCGAAAGCTGCAGTATTTGCTGTACATCAGCAAGTACTTCAAATCTGCCTCAATTTCAGTAAGCAAGGTTGTGTCATCTGTATATTGCAGGTTGTTACTAATCCTCCCTCCAATTCTTCATGTAATCCAATTTCTCTGATGATTAGATCAGCATACAGATTGAATATAGTGAAAGATATAGCCCTGAGGCACATGGTTTTTTTTTTCATTTTAAAACATGTAGTTATCCCCTGTTCTGTACAAATGACTGCCTCTTGATCCATGTACAAGTTCCATACGAGCACAATTAAGTGGTATAAAATTCCCATTTTTTTCTCAATGTTATCCATAGTTTCCTATGAGCCACTCAGTCGAGTGCCCTCACACTGTCAATAAAACGCAAGGAAACATTTTTCTGGTTTTCTCTCATTTCAACGAAGGACTATGGGCAACATCTTTGTGCCACACGCTCACCAGTATCCAACTTGAATTTCTGGCAGCTCCTCGCTGATGTACTGCTGCAGCTGTTGTTGCATGATCTTCAGCAAATGTTTACATGCATGTCATATTAATGATAATGTTCAATAACATCTGCATTCTATTGGGTCATTTTTCTTCTGAGTGGGTACAAATATGGATCTGTCCCAGTCAGTTGACCAGATAGCTGTCTTCTAATTCCTTGGCACAGATGAGGGGAGTGTTTCTAGTGCTTCATCATCTTACTGGAACATTTCAGTTGGTGGTCCATCAATGCTTGCAGCCTTGTTTGGGGCTAATACCTTCAAAGCAGTTCAAAATCCTTCCTTCAGTTTCATTGGTTCTTGATCATATGCAACCTCTTGAAATTGTTGGATATCGATCAGTGTTTTAGGACTTGTGGGTTTGGTTTGGTTTGGTTTGTCTTTAGTATAATGGCTGTGTATTAATTCTATCATCTTTTGATGTTTTCTGCATCATTCAATATTTTGACCATAGAATTCTTCAACCTTGCAACTCAAGGCTTGAAGTTTTTCTTTACTTCTTTCGGCTTATGACATGCTGAATCTGCTCTTCCTCTTTGGCTTTCTACTTCCAGATTCTATGTTCAAGAGCAAGGTTCAGGGTCTTGGCTGACATCCACGTTGATACTTTCTTTTTTCTTAATGACCTTTTTCGTTCTTCATGATGTTCTTCATGTCACCCCACAGCTCACCAGGTCTTCTGGCATTAATGGTTAATGTATCAAATCTGTTCTTGAAATTTAGATGGGATAGACTCAAGGTCGTTATTTTAGCTCTCGTGGACTTGTTTTCATTTTGTTCAACTTCAACCTGAAATTACATCTGAGCAACGGAGGATCTGTTCCATCGTTGGCCCCCGGCCTTATTTTGACTGTTTATGTTGAGTTTCTCCGTTGTCTCTTCCCATAGATGCCGTGTCTCTATTCCATTTGATGAGGCCCATGTTTATAAATGCCATTTATGTTGTTGAAAAGAATGCATTTGCAGTGAGAAGTTGTTAGTCTTGCCAAATTCTCTCTATCACCCGCTTCGTTTCTATCAAACCGGCCGTATGATCCATGACTGTCCCGTCTTCTCTGTTCCTAACTTTGGCATTTCAATCGCCAATCAGTATCAATGCATCTTGATTGCATTTTTTATCTATTTAAGACTGAAGAAGCTGGTAGAATTCTTCAATTTCTTCATCAGTAGCTTTAGTGATTGGTGGGTGAATTGGAATAATAGTTGTGTTAACTGGACTTCTTTGTAGACGTATAGATATTATCCTATCATAGACTGCATTGCACTTCAAGATACAGCTTGAAGTATTCTTATTGATGAGGAATACAGTGCCATTCCTCTTGAATTTGTCATAGTAAACCATATGTTGTCTGATTCAATCAAATGGCCAATACCAGTCCATTTCAGCTCCCTAATGCCTAAGATAATTATCTTAATGCATTCAATTTCATTTTTGAAGATCCCCAATTTTCCTAGATTCATACTTCATACATTACACATTCTGATTATTACTGCTTGTTTGCAGCTGCCGCTGCTTACTGTGAGCCATGCTACCTCAGCCAATAACGGTCTTATAAGCTCGACTCCATTGACGTCAATATTGTCAACTCAGCTTACTTTGAGGAGGCAGCATGCCCCATGGTCTGTGGAATGCCTTACAGCTTTGAGGGCCTCACCTTTGGCACTGTACTTGGCAAGATTTTGCTGCTATTCATGAATGTTTCAGTGGCTACACCCTCAGGAGTGGACAGCTTCTTCCATCGGCATCGTCTGGTCTTAGTCTGGGAGCTCCCCCAAACCCTGGGGGACCCTATTGATATTCGAAATACTGGGGACATCGCTTCCAACATCACAGCAACGCACAAGCCACCACAGTGTGACAAACTGACAGACAAGTGGCGACTGAGAGTGGTTAGGAGCCCGTTATCCAAAGGTTTGGGCCTGAGTTCTCACTGCATCTCTGGGACCTTGTATAATGTCCTTCACCTTAGTGTAGCAAAGTCCAAAGGAGGAGACAGAAAGCACACCGAGTATTTGGAACAGGTCACTGAACTCGGGGACCAGTAGCCTGGCAATGGGAAAGTGAGAAGCCAGAGTAGGCCTGAGAAGGTGACTCAAGCTCAGCCAGAGCAGGAAGGAGTCCCTCCCAGAGAGGAGGCTGTGTTATCAGACATTCAATTAGCAAGGGCCAGAACTGTTATTCCCTGAGGGAAAGGAGCGCTGGTGTCATGGTGGGTTATGCATTAAGCTGCCATCGCAAAGTCAGTGGTTTGAATCCACCCATTGCTATGCAGGAGACACATGAGGCTTTCTGCTTCCTTAAAGATTTCCCACCTCAGAAACCTGAAGGAGGAGTTCTGCTCTGTCCTGTCATCAGGTCACTATGGCAGCGGGTTTGGTGTTTGGGTTTTTGATCTAACGGAAGGCACCGTCCAAAGCAAAGACTTTCATCATTCGCTGTGATATTATCTGTCGATTTCGGGGTAAATGCCTTTTTGCTTATTGAGAAACTTTGAAGAGAATATGTCTTCTTTGTAAATCTTGAATAGGTGTTGGAATTTGTCAAAGCCTTTTTTTTAACCTCCATTGAGATAATGATATGGGCTTTCTTTTTCACTCTCCTGATATAACAAATTGCACTGAAGCGTTTGTATAGAATTGGTATTATTCTTTCTTACATGTTTGATATAATTTAACGGTGAAGCCATCTGGACCTGAAATCTTATTTGTGAAACAACTTAAACTACACATTCAATTTATTTAATAGACAGAGGTCCGTTCGGGTTAAGTATTTCCTTTTGGGGTGGGCTTGAGTCGTTTGGGAGTAGGTGAGCTACTCTGAGCTCAGCTTGCCTGTGCTGCAAGGAGGGGAGGCGTCCCATTGAGAAGCCCAATGAGAAACAAATGAGGCAGCCTGGGAAGGCACTTAGCAGTGTGGCTGGCACATAGTAGGCATTTCATTTCCCTTGTTCTTTCAGGCCATGGAGCCTGTCTTGTTCATCCTGGACACACACACACACACACACACACACACACACACTGAAGTGATCCAACACCAAACCTGTCCCACAGTAAGCATTCAACACCACAAAGACATTCGGGAGGACAACTAAGATGATAAGAAGGATACTTCGCAAAGTCTCCTTCCTGGGACCAGAGGGATTTAAGAGCCCCCGCCACGCCATGGGGATGCCGAAGGCGCCTCCCCAGAGCAGCCTCACGCAAGAAGAGAAAGGGCTGAGCGCTGGGTGAGGGCGTGGGCACACACACAGGTCCTGGGCTCCCTGGGCCAGACGGAGACCTTCCTTCCAGTGGGAGTGTGGAGGCTTTGGCAAGTAGACCCAGAGTGAAGTGAAAGATGCCCAGATGGCCCAACCCAGCAAAACACACCACGGGCAGGACCCGTGGGCAGGGGGTACGTCCGCTGCCCCATCAGCTCCCACGTGGCCTGGGGTGTTCAGCAACAAGAACCCGTTTCAAAACCAGGGAGGGCAGAGGAGGGAGCACCGGCGATGGGAGGCTCGAGCGCTGCCAAGCAAGCTGGTGCTGGGATTATTTGCAGTCCATATGCCAATTTGCTTTGTCATTGCCTGGCTATTTTTAGAAGCCGCTGGCGTATCTAGGAAACCAGAATCTGTTGACTGTGTTTCTTCGGTGCGGGGAGTGTGATTATTTCCCAGAGATGCTGGAAGAATGTGTGAGGTTGGCTGTGGGAAGAGGACTCTGCTCCCCGTAGGTCAGGGCCCACGTGCAGGCCCACACGGCACCCCTGCCCCTCCGAGGGCTCACCCGTTCATTGTGGGTTCAGGGTCAGTGTGAGCTTTCTCAGAGGGAGCATCTATGGGGAGAGGTTGTCTCCATTTTGGCAACTAGCCCAGAAGCCAGGTGTGTGTGTTGCAGGGTGGGGGGGGGCCTCTCTATCCCTCACTCTCCCCAGGAGATCAAGTGGGCATTTGTCCAGTGGCCTGGGGACAAAGCTGTCCCTTGAGGGCTAGGAAGAACCAGAAAAAGGGGATGGTACAGCAACACCTGTGCTCCTGCTGGGGACCTGGAAATGCTCTGTATCCCCCTGCATCCAGTTGACCCCTTGTCACCCAGTCAAACACGGCCTTCAGCCCAGAGGGGAGGGTGTCTCCGGCTCACACCAGTTCAAGTCCTAGCCATCCTACGATGCCATCTCCAGAGGGAGAAGGGGCAGCTTTTGCTGGGTGAGCCAGCTGGCGAGCCTGTTGCTGAGGGTACTCCGGCCCGGGTGTGAGCAGCAGTCTTACGTTGTGAGATCGTGTTTTTGTTCATCTGGGTGCATTTGCACAGCCTGCTTCAAGGACAGCCCCTGGGTGGTGAAAATGCCTCACATTCAACGCTAACCTACAAGGCTGGCGGTGTACACCCACCCAGCAGTGTCACCGAAGAAAGGTCTGGTGATTTGCTTCCCTAAAGATTATAGCCAAGAAAACCCTCCAGAGGGAGCGGTTCTTCTCTGTCAGAGGCAACTCAATGGCAACAGGTTTGATTTGACCTCTTTATTTGCTTCAGATACATTGTGGATTAGGTTGGCTTTGACAAAGGACAAGATGCAAAATAAAGTTCAAAGGGTTTACTCTGACCTTTAAAGCCTTTCCTGGTGGGGCCCTAACCCATCTCAGACCATCTGCCTTATCCTCAGCGCTTTAGCCCCTCTGATCTTCTTTTTGGTCCGTGGAGATGCCAGCCTCACACCTTCCTTGGGCCTTTGCACTGGCTGCTGGCTCTGCTTTCTCAGGTCTTTATTGCATTGCCTAGTTTCAGCATGCTTGTCTTGAGCAAATGTTACCTCCTCAGAGAGACCTCCATCCCTGAATACTCTAACATTAACCTCGCTCCCTGCCGTGCCCCACCATCATCCGCAACCCCGTGCCAATACCTGCCTTACTATATTCATAGCATCGATCGTTACTTATGCCCAAATGGCCACGCGCTCAACTGCTAGCTGGCCATTTGAACCCTCCCTCCTAATGACATCTTGTCCTCTGCCATCCACTTTGATCTTTTCTTTCTTTCCTGTCTTTGTAATGACCTTTTACTTTCTTCATGTACGATGGTCTTGATGCCACCTTACACAGCTCATTAGTCTTCTGTAATTAGTGTTTAATGCATTAAATCTGTTGTTAACATCGTCTCAAATTTTGGATGGGATATACCCAAGGTTGTATTTTGGGTGCGTCAGGTTGTATCCTTTCACCATACTTATTTAGTCTGTATGCTGAGCAAATCATCAGAGAAGCTGGATTATATGGAGAAAAAATGCAGCATCAGGATTAGAGGAAGGCTTATTAACAACCTTTGATAAGCAGATGACACAATGGCACCTAACAACAACAGAGACATCCTAAAACAAAGGCCCGATGATCTGCTTCCCAAAAGCCGGGCATGAAAACTCTGCTCACATAGGGTCACCATGGGTTGGAATCAACAACTCCTTTGGTTTGGATTTCTCATTGTAGAGTATTCGTTGTTACGTTAGTCTAGTCTGCTGCCCTGCTCTAGAATGTAAGCATGTTGAGGACAAGGAACCTGCCTTGTCAACTGTCCCCTGTACCTGGGACAGTGCCTAGCACAGAGCAGTGGCACATCTGTTTTCTTGCCTCACTGATTATTAGAATGTAAGAACCTTGTGCTTCTTGTTCACCTTTGCATCTGGTTCCATGTCTGGCATGTAGTAGATGCTCAAGAAACATTTGTTAAATCAATGAATAAATGAATGAGGCCTGGAGGTTAAATAACTCTTCAAGTTCAAAGGCTGGGGTGGGGAACCCCAGACCAGCTCAAAAACTCAAAACCAAACTCACTGCCATTAAGTTGATTCCCACTCATAGCAACCCAACAGGGCAGGTTGTGGGTTTCCAAGACTGTAACTGCTTATGGTAGTAGAAATTCTTCTCTTTCTCCAGAGGAGTATCTGGTGGTTTTGAACTGCTTACCTTGAGGTTAGCAGCACAAAGCATAACCACTTCCCCACCAGAACTCCTTGCAAGGCTCCTGCCTAAAGGCCAGCTACTCTTCTGAATTATCCTCTCTCTTCTACCATCCTTTGGATAACTTCCCAATTCACTTCGCCTACCTCTCCCCCACAGTGTCTTCTATGCACACAGCCATTTAAAATGCGAAGCTCATTTTAACTAGAGGTGGCAAGATCTTGAGGGTGTAACCACATAGACAAAAAAAAATAGTCTCATGACTCAAGTGCTCAAAAAGATAAACCTGTCCCAGTTGTCTCCTGCTGTGCTTCCTAGTTCATCATCTCTGTTTCCAACCTGGGAAAGTGCTTTCTGTTAGCCCTTTGGGCAACAAAGGAAAACATGGGGGTTCTTTAGGCCCTATTCAGCCATTCCCAGCCCCCCCCCCGTTTCATATTAAAAATACTCTGTATACTAACACTCTTTTCCACTTGCCCTTCCCAGAATTTCCCTCTGCCCTTCCCAGAATTCCTCTAACTCTGCCTCCAAACCCTGTGGACTTACTGGTACACCCATCCCAGTACTTATTGTAATGTACGGAAAGCATCTCACCTGTGGACCACAAGCTCATTAGGGATGGGAGCTTTTATCTCTGTCTCCCCAGCATTTAGCACAGTGCCCTTAAGACCTCAAGAGCTGTGTCTTCCAATGGAGGAATGTATGTATTGTGATGAGAGATGTAAGAGCCCCAATAAAAGTCTTTAATGAAAAGAGAACGAGGCGCGTCTTTTCTCCCGGTCTCCCGGGTATTTGGCACAGTGCCTACACGACCTCAAGAGGTACTGGAGATCATCCCTTCCCTCCGTGAATCCCAGTGCCGTCACTCCTCTGACGACATGCTTGGAGCTCCGTTCTTTTTCCCATTTCCCCAGACTCTTCCCAACTCGCTCTTCAGTCCCCCAAGTGACGGGTTACTGGGATCTTCCTTGTTTGGGCCTTACTGTCTTAGACAATTGGGTGCTTCAGCAGTAGCATTTGCCCCGCATCCTGGAGTTCTATAAAGTGGCTTTCTTGTGCATTATCATTTCCTCCTATCTAACCCACTTGTATTTCCTCTGGGCTCAAGTCAGAATTAGGGTTTGCTTCACGCCACATAATGACTTGGGGAAAAAAGAGTCTTCGCCATGATTGGGTTTGACTCTCATATTTTAGTCTTTCGGGAGCCTCAGAGTGCTGACATTGCCAAATATGCAGGGCAGGGCAGCAGATTCCCAAGGTGCCATCTCCCCAGTGCTTCAGACCACCACCCCAGTGCCTCACTGTGCCCACCTAGATATCTCAAGATGCAATGGCCTCCAGGGAAGCAGGCCGGCGGCGATGGAGGATTACGTAAGGAGACGTGCATGGTGACTTGACTAGCGGAGGCGGAGGATTGTGTGGTGGAAGAGCAGTGGTCAGAGATGGAGTGCTGAGGACCGCCTGGTCGCACAGTGTTGACTTTCTGTACCTTCACTCCATCTTCTTTAGAATGAAGACGGCTGTCCTTAATCAGGCACTTCCCATGGTCCTGAAAAGACTTTGAATCGAATTATAAATATGAGGGTCCACTTTTTCCCCTCATCGGCAATCACTGCCCTCACATTCTTAAACATATACAAATATCTGTTGTCTCAGAAATAAGTAGATAATTTCCCTTCTCCTAACTAAGCAGACTACTCCCGTTCTGTTGTCAGTTATGTTCCGTAGTCATTTGAGCTGAGCAAAGCAGCAGATATTTACTAAACACTTATATGTGCCAGGAATATTTTAAACACACCTTCTAACTCAATTATCATTACAAAATGGGCTCTTTTCCATAGATGAGCAACGAATCTGTGAATAAAGACAGCGTTGTTTCATTTCCAATGTGTTTGTTTTTCATTGCTTTTTCTTGTCTTATTGCACTGGTTAGGATTTCTATTACGTAGCTGAATAGAAATGGTTAAAGCGCACGTTTTTGCTTTGTTCCTAATCTAAGAGAAAGGCATTTAGCCTTTCACCTTTCAGTATGGTTTTATCTGTACATATTTTTGTAGGTATCGTTCTCTTATTCAGAAAGTTTGATGACAGTATGCCTTCTTGTTAGATCACGAATGGGTGTTGGATTTTGTCAAAGCCTTTTTAGTATCCTGATATAACAAATTGTGCTGAAGCATTTGTAGAGAATTGGTATTATTCTTTTTTAAATGTTTGACATAATTTAGCAGTGAAACCATCTGGACCTGAAATCTTATTTGTGAAAAGATTTAAACTATAACATCCATTTATTTGCTGAATGTATTTAATAGAGAGCCATTCGGGTTATCTATTTCTTTTGGAGGGAGATTTAGTTGTTTGGTTGTTGATGTCTTTCCAGAAGTTTCATTTTCACTTTAAAATTACATTGTTTACAATATTTAAGCCCTTATTTTTCTCCAGCGTGTGAGGGAAAGCTTTCATGAAGTTCATTCTTTCACTCCTGATATTGCTGATTTTGTAATTTTAAAAATTTTAATCATCTTTCCAAAGAAAGAACTTTTGCTGTCATTAGTTTTCTCTATTTTCAACATCATTCATTTTTGTTCCTACCCACCAGTTTCTTAAGGTATAAACCTAGATCCTTGGTCCAATCCCTTCTTTTCTAATATAAAATTTAACACTGTAAATTATAAACATTTAACACTATATAACTTTCTTTTTAAGCTTGGCTTCAGCTTTATGCCAACATTTTTAATCTTCTTTGTTTTCATTTTTGCTCAGCTCAAAATATTTTCTAATTTCCTTTTTTGGGGGGGGGAGTTATTTAAAAGTGTTAATCTGGTATTTGAGAATTTTTGCAATATCTTTTTGTTATTTATTTGTAGCAGGATTTTGAACTGGCTTGTACCAGTTTAGTCATTGACATGATAAACAAGGGATGCATTTGCATTGCGTAGCAACCAAATCTGACTCCAGTAGGAAATAAACAAACATATGCTGATGGCGCCCCTTGGAATTTGTGTTGCTCTCAGAGAGTCCTGCCAATAATCCAGTGTCCCATCAGGCTCCTGAAACTTACAGGAGGATGGACTGTGGAAAGGCTTTTGGAGAGCAGCTTTATTGGCAGGACTTGGCGAGCAACATATATCCAAAGCATCTGGGTTGGCTGCCATCTTTGAGCACAGCCTGGCCCTCAGTTTCCTACTCTGGTCAACAACAACGTGGGCAACCGATTTTGTTGCTATGTACTGGATTATTGGGAAATACTGAACCATATTCGAACCAGTTCTAAGTCCTGATTTCTAGTTTAATTCTATTATGATCAGAGAAAAAACTGTGTAAGATCTCAATTCCATATAATGTATTGAGACTTGCTTTATGGCCCAATGTTGTATATGAACTTGAAGACAATCTGTGTGGGGTTGGTTTGGGGCTTGATCATTCTAAGTCAAGAAGTTGTTGATAGGATTGTTTCACATCCCTACTGATTCCAGTGTATTTCTCAAACACTTACTATTAAATGGACATGTCAATTCTCAGAGTTGTGGATTTGACTAGTTCTTTATCTATGTTTTTGTTCCATCCATTTTGAAATTAGATACATATGCATTTAGAATTGCTATACTTTTTTTGGTTTTAACTCCTTTATGGTAGTGGGTTGGGGGGTATTATTAAAAGCATTTGTCTTTATTATCCTGTTGATTTGCTTTGTCTGATATAGTTATTCCAGTTTCGTTTTTATCGGCCCATCTTTAGTCATCCTTTTACATGTGACCTCTGCCTTTGGAGCCCTGGCTGTGCTGTGAGTTCAGGCTGGGCTGCTAACTTCAAGGTCGGTGGTGCAAACGCAGAAAGAGCTACAGTCATGGAAACCCTACGGAGGGTGACTCTGTTCTGTAGCGTTGCTGAGAGTCAGAATCAATATGATGGCAGTGGGTTTAGAGTTTTGGAAATTTGCGTGTAAAATGTGCTTCTTGTAAAAAGTCATAGTTCTATCTTGTTTTTGTTGTGGTTTTTTTCCCTTTTGATCCAGTGTGACAGTCTCTATTTTTTCATTGAAGGTTTCAAACCATTCACATTTAGTGCAATTATTGATATGATTGAGCTTATGTTTACTATCTTGATGTTTAATTTAAACTTAACCCATCTATACTTCATGCCTTCTTTCCTTTGCCTTATCTTGTATTTATTATTTCTGATTCCATCATTAACTTATTAGCTATATCTCTTTGACTTTTTTTGGTGTCTTTTCTAGAATTTACAGTATGCAATTTAACATATCAAAGTCTATCTTCAAATAATCATATACCTCTTCACACATAGTGTAAAGGATATATACTTTATACAACTATATACTCATATTTCGATTTCGCATTTCCTGTCTTTTGTGCTGTTTTTGTTATATATTATCACATTTAGCACATGCCTGTCAGGTCACGAATACGTCTTCAACACAGTTAAAGTATCACCATATAGTGAATACTTTAAAGAATCAGCATATTTTAAATGCATTTTCATTTACTCACAAATCTATTTCAGTGCTTTCACTTCCTTTGTATAGCTCCAAACTCTATTTTCATATTATATAGTTTTCTTTTTTCCTTGGCTAACAACATTTCTTATAGGCAAGTCTGCTGGCAATGAATTATCTCAGCTTCTACCTGAAAAAAATATTTATTTTGCCTTTGTCCTTTCCTTGAAACTTATGTTTGCTAGATATTGACTTCTAAGTTGACAGTTTTTTCTTTCGGCGCTGAAGGCTCTTACTCTGTTGTCTTCTGATTTGCATTGTTTCTGATAAAAAGTCTGATGTCATCCTTGTCTTTGTTTTCTGTATGTAATATCATTTCATCTCTGGCTGTTTTAAATTGTTCTATCAGTGAATTTCAGTAGTTTGATTATTATATGTGTTGGTGTGGGTTTCTTTATACTGATTCTTCTTGGGATTCAGTGAGAGTCTTCCATCAACAGACATAATGTCCCTCCAAAACTCGCTTTCTCCTAGAACTGGAGCCTCCGTATGCAACCTTGTTTAGAAATCGGATCTTCTCAGATGTAAGGAATGTAGGGAGGAAGACGATGATATTTGTGTTAGTCTGGGTACATTAGAGAAACAAATCCACAGAAACTCATATGTGTGAGACAGAGTTTTATGTAAAGGGTCAGTGCACTTCAAGAAAACATCCCAACCAGTGTTGCCCAAGCCCACAAGCCCAACATTATCCCATATGTCCGACACCAATCCACAAAGTCCTCCTCCGTCTCACAAAACACACCGACTGCAGGAGGAAAGCTGAATCAGTGAACATGTTAGTATCTCAGCGCTGGCAGGCGTCTCCAAACAGCTGCTCCAGCACCCAGGGCTGCATCGGGGTAGGTCCACGGGGCTTCTCCTCGGAGATGCCTTGCAGGAAGTGAGCCTCGCCAGCTGAAGCAGGGAACTGGCTGAGGCAGCTGGTCTGCCATCAGAAAGCAAGAGACCTGAGACCTAGAAAGGCAAGGCTCACTGAGCCATTTATCATTCCACCCTTCGATTAACCCAACATGTATTTATCGGCCAGGTTGGCACAGTAAACTTTAACTATCTCAATATGGTATTAGAGTGGGCCCTACGGGCTGCCTTTATATGAGACAGAAGAGGGTACATAGAGACTCAGAGAAGAAGGTTATATGCAGATGAGAGCAGAGACTCCAGTAATGTGCCTACAAGGCAAGAAATGCCTAAGCTTGCAGCAACTACCAGAAGCTAGGAGAAAGGCATGGAATACATTTGTACTGTTTTAAGCCACACCGTTTCTGGCAAATTGTTATAGCAGCCCCAGGAAATAATAGAGCACTCGCCATAATTTGAAAAAAATTGACTAGTTCTTCAAATATTGTTTTGTGTTTTTGCTTCTCTGTGGGATCCCAATTATACATTCAACGGCTTGATAATTGCCTTATATGTCATTGATACGATGCTCTTTTTCAATTTTTTTGGTTTACTCTCTCTGCTTCATGTTGGATCTTATCTATGTCTGTGCCTTCAAACTCACTGATTTTTTCTTCTAGTGTGTCTATTTGGCAACTTAGTCCCATTATACATATTTTGAATATTATACTTTTCATCTCTCAAAATTTAATTTGTGAAGTTTAATGTCTTCCATCTCTGTTCTAATCATGTTCATGATTCCCAACACTCTAGTGCGTGTGTAGTTTACAAGAAGCACTGCCACGAGGGTTCCAGTACATGCAGACACGGCTTGATTCCAAACAAAACGTACTGAAGCAGGTCTCTGCGATCACTGGAGGGCATCAAAGAAGTTCTCTCAGTAATATGCTCATTCTTTGTCTCCTTAGGGGGCCTTCAAAAATGAAAGAAAAGTAAAAAACAAAAAAGGTATTGTGTGAAGATCACCTAGCTTAAAGAGCTGACTTTTCCATTAATCGTTTAAGCAAGATCAAAGCTAAGGAAGATGATTTTACAGAACAAACTGTAACCACGGTGGAGGCTTGCATTTACCCATAGAATTTAGAGAGCAAGGTAGAATCAGCCAGTGATTTCTGAGGGTACCTGCTGGCCAATTAAATTCAAGGCAGATACATTATGGCGACTGCTTCTTTCCTTTTCCTTGTTTTCTTTTTAACTCCCAAAGGGCAACCTTGATCAATTTTCTCAAAGGTCACGTAATGATCATGAAGGTTTACTCCGAGGAAGTTTTAAGCAAATAGAGCACTGTGTTGGTGCCTGAAAGGCCAGAAAAGTTGCACTGAGCCTTGTTGGTTTTTCTCCTTCCTGTCACAATGCATCTGCTCGTTCCCCCTGGGTTCCCAAGGGCTGTCCTATGAACATTTCATCGGGACACGTTGCCCTCCGCCCTACAGACTTCTTTTATTCCCCAAACTCAAAGACCACTTAAAAGGAATGTGAGTTGAGTCCCCCGAGGAGGCCCAGACTGCCATTTTGACGTGGAGATGGAGAGTTGAGGACTTTCCCGGGAAGGGCTTCAGCGACGGGCACACTGGTTTCAGAAGGGCATGGACCTAGACGGAGGAGATGTGGGAACAATAGCTCCACGTTTTGATATTCTTCTTGAAGGAAGTGTCTGTGATTTTCCAGCAACGCTTCTTGGCTTACCCTCTTAATTGTGGTCGCAGCTTTCACATTCTTCGTCTGCTAATTCTACCCTGTCATTTCTAGGTCATTGTCTAGAGATTGATTTTTCTCCTGGCTGTCCATTGCTCTTTCGTTTCTGCTTCTTTGCATACCTGATTGCTTTTCAGTAGATGCCAAACCAAGTGAATTTTACTTCCTTGGGTGCCGGGTTCCGTTGTTATACTCCTTTAAAAGGTGTTGGGCTTTGTTCTGGCATCCGGTTAAGTTACACGCTGTTCATTTTGATCCTCTGATGGCTTGCTTCCAAGCTTTTAACATCTGGAGCCGTCCTTTGTCTGGGGCTAGATTAGCCCCTTGCTCACATGGACTCTGTATGAGGACCCTGCCTGATGCCCGTCTGCTTGGTGGGGCCATGAACACTTCTGGGAGCATTTCAGCCTCTTTCTTTCTGGTGACGCTTTCTCCAGCTCACGGACTTCCGCTCCTCACATGCACAGATCAGTATTTAGCCAAAGACTTAAAGCAGCCCCTCTATAGAAATGCAGAGCTGTGCTGGAAAATTCTAGGTTCTTCCGTCTCGTTGGCCACAGGAGTGCTGGGCTATGTTTGGGTTTCCCTTCCATGCCTTGCAGACCTGGACCGCATCCAAGCAACAATTCCTTTCTCTAAGGGATCGCAGTCTTGTGCTGCTCGCTGTCCCGCATGGGAAACTTGTTGTTCCCTGCATTTAGGGGCCATTTTCTGATTGTTTAAGACAAGAGGGGAACAGCAGTCCCTGCTCCCCTATCACCACTGGAAGTGGACAGATCGGTATGTACCTGCACTATCCTTGTTTTAAAAGCGGGAAAGCTGAGCCCCGGTGAAATTAAACAACTTGTCCAAGAAAACATTACTCATAAGAAGCAAAATCCAGACGTGAGCCTGGTCAGCAGTCTCCACTCCACTCTCAGCTCTGTAAGGTCAAGGACCTTGCCCGTTTGTTCATTGCTCTGTACTAGGCTCTCGCGCAGCTACTGATGCATGGAATTGGTGCGCAATAAATCGTGCTGAATGAATGAATAATTGGCTGACTGACTTTGGACTGAGGGGAGCTACTGACTGCCCAGGCAGTGAGCAAAGCTACTGAGCCTTTCTTAAAGCCCAAATTGCACGTAGCCTGGTAGAACCATACCTGAATCGTCCATGCTGAGATGCAAGTCGTGGGGCGTGCAAGCTCCAACATACACTTTTCTTACCTCTGCCAGCAAGCGCCTTGCAGACAGCCATATGTGTAACCAGCAGCTGCTGCTTGCTAATAGCAAATCTGCTGTCTGGTTCCCGCGTGGAAACATATCATTTTAATCATGCACTTTCAAGCCAGGAAGCCAATTTGCATTACAAAAGTCAAATTCCTTTCCCCCCCCCCCCCCCCCCCGAGGTGGCCATGCAAAAGGCTTGGCCTCCTTTTCACTCTTGTCCTGAGTGGAATTCTTGGAGTCCATTTTGGTCTGGGTCAGGGCCATGTGGGAAGAGACAAGAGGTCACCTGGAAGCACTCAGCCCACCCCTGAGACCTCCCTGCTCCGGGCTATGCCACGTTCTATGGGATGGCGGTGGAAAGGAAGCAGATTTCTCTCAGGGGTCCCTTTATTCCGAGCTATAGGTCTATTGCAGACGACGCCAGAGCAATTGATTGAAAATTATACGCCCATTTCTTCATCTGCATAATTTTGCATATTTATTTAGTGACCAAATCAACTCATTTGGATTCTCTCTTTCCCACCTTCCCTCCTGCTTCTGCTGTGCTGAAAATCGGCCAATTCATCTGGTCTTTATTTCTGCAGAGGAAATGGCTCTTCTCAGGAAACCTTAGAAACTGCCCTGGTCGAGCCTGAGTGATGCCCCCAGACAGCTGAGGTCTGTGCGTAGCCGGGGTGGATGGAGGAAGGGGAGTGGGGGTAGCGCTGCTTGTCCGGGAAACTTCAAGTGGACAGGTGGTCAGCTTGACCTGAGAATGCGCGTCTCCCTGAGGAAGAAGCTGCTGTCACTGTGGGTAATTGGATTCCTGCTCCCCAGCAGGACAGGCACCGGTAACCTTTAGGATTAATTACTCCAGGGGACCTCAGCCCGCCCGGCTCTGGCCGGCTGACTTCCCTGCTTTTGATCAGAAAGCCCCAGGGGCTCAGTCTCTGGCACTGCTTGCTGGGCCAGGAGCTGAGTTGGAGTTGGAGACTTCTTGATCTGAGCCTTATGAGACGAGGCACCTGGAAGATGGCGTGCTTCCTCTTTCATCAAGGCCTGTTCTGTGCCATGGACCCTCTCATAGGTTTCTGGTCAACCACCCTTCTAAAGAAGGAGGCCAAGCTGCCAAGCGCCTCTGTGCCCCAGAAGGATGCCAAGAGCTCTCTCGAGCTGAGGAGGACTGAAAAGTCATCCCCCCTGGATCTGTTCGCCAGACGTAGGGCCCAGGGCAGGCTGGCAGGCAGGCAGAGATTAGAGTGTTGGAGTGGCACCATCCTGGACCAGCATCGCGCATCCACTGAATAGCTCGCTCTCCTTGCTGCCGAACTCGGCAGCCTTTCATCCTGTCACACGTAATGTCACCATGAGTCAGAGCCAACTCAACAGCAACTAACAACAAACACCACAACTGTTTGCGATCATAATGGCTGGCCTCTGTTGAGTCTTTACCAAGAAGCAGGCGTGTTGCCTGTGCATGACCTCATTGAGTCCTCACAACCCTAAGAAGCCCGAGGTGTCATGAGCCTGGCTCATAGAGAAAACTGGGACTCCGTGAGGCTAATGGCCATGCGATCCCAAGAATTGCTAACAGGCAGATTCTTCCAAACAAATCACTTCCGTTACCAAAGCCACATCATCGTCACTGACTCTTGTCCTTGGAGACCTTGAGAACCCATTTGGGGGTGGGAGGGTTGACCCTGTGATATTGAGGTTATGTATGCTTCAACTTATCTGGGCTCAGAAGAGAATTAGCCCCAGTGTGTCTTTCACGCGAATCAAGTGACAGTGTCAACACAAAAGGGCCTGTTACTTTCCATGTTATTGTTGGCTGCTGTATCTCCCTCCTCGCTGGGGTCGACACACCATCCATCAGCAAATCTGAATTGCGTCAAAACCAACCAAACGCCCCCAGATGTCTGGCAGGACAGAGGAGAGCTGCCCCATCAGGTTTCCAAGACTGTATTACTTAGGGATATC